>NW_022158777.1:0-600000 GCF_000260195.1 Fusarium odoratissimum NRRL 54006 | reverse complement strand
TCTGGCACGAGACACACAATCTCCTCGCGCTCAAATACTTGCGTCCATAAGTCCAAAAGTCGAAATACTCGAGGGAGCCTTCACATCCGAAGTCGACCTCATCAATGGTCTACAAGACTCTCAAGGATCATTTCTCAACATCGATGGCTTCACCATTGGCGAAAAGGCAAAAATGATGGTAAAAGCAGGATAGCGTAATGGCTGCAGGCCCAACATCGTCACAACAAAGCACAGGCCTTCTACAACATGACTATGGCGACCTTTACGATGGGGACATATATCGAGATGGCTATTAGTGGTGGAAATCCCATGGCGCCGCAAGTCGTGATACAAAAAGGCGAAGAGGTTGTGATCTGGCGGGTACCACTGACGCAACCAGGTGCTGTGGTACATGTCTCACTTGAGGGCTGCGCATACTCTTGGCACTGGCTGTTTGACCATCCTCAGCGTGACGGTATAGATCTGGAAGTGGCGAGTGAATGCCTGCGGTACGCAGATCTGGCAGCAACCCTCCAGAATGTCACAGGATCTCCAGATTCTTCGACGTAACTCTAGAGCAATACTGGATAGATGGACCTATGAGTAAGAGAGCGTCACCCGCCGCTGGGATAGAAGCAGATGTGGGTGAGTCTGATACTTTGACTGTGAAGGAGGACTTCACTGGCTTTTGGAACATGTGGCGGGATTCTGGTGGAAATGCTGGTGTGATCAAACGAGACTATGAGCTACTGGATAAGATCCATCCGAACAGAATTAGGAGTGTTGAGCGGTTCTTTCGTTTGGCGAATGAGAGGTAGAAAGCGCAGAGATCAAGCCTGCTTGAGCACGTTAAAACAGCAAAGTCGCCTTTACAGCCACGGCGGGATCAAAGATAGATTGAAATAATATGGTAGATTCTCATGGCTGAAGCTTATCGTGACTGCCTGATCTTGATTGCTTCACTGTGAGTTCTGAAGTAGGGTGTCGTCGAGAAGCTTTATACTTTTTCACCTGGAAATTAGAACAGCCTAAGCGGCAACTCACATTTGGCATAAACCTTCGCCAGATTGAGGGGTTTCATGCCAAGATTCAACCCCATAAGCTTGACGATAGTAAACCTTGTTCGATTTAAGCTCGACTTGAGTAACTCAGATATTTGACATTCCAGGTATAAATATCCCAACCCTTTCCTCACCAGTAGCTCCGGATTCCTCTTCCAATATTCAGCAGACCCCACCCAACATCATGGAGTCCAACAGCCCTTTCGAGAAGCTTCCAGCAGAGCTCATAACCATTATCCTGAGTATCACCAACTCCCCTGCGGATATCCAATCCATAATTCGCGCCGACCCCTACATTTGGCGTGTTTTCCTTCAACACAAGCATTCTATCCTCCGGCCTTTTATACAAGATCTTGTTTCTCAGTATACACGTCCATATCTTACGCATTTAGCCATGGCATGTCGCCTACGCGCCATCGAGCGCAAATTCTATGCACAGAGCCGGGATCAAGTTGAAAAGGTGGTTAAGCCAATCTTAACATCATCACAAGAACCATTTTCAGTAACGCAGTTCAATCTAGGTCCCATGTCTGAAGTCTATCACCTGCATCGCGAGACGGACGTTTCTGTAGTTCATTACTCAAAAGAGGCTTGGGAAATGACACAGGATATGGCAGCTAGAGAGGCAGAGAAAGATCTTCCCAAGCTTCCCTTGTCTTTACCACTTTCGGAAACAGAAGCTCAAAAGATGCAAGAGGCACATCTACTGTTCGAAGCATTCCGACATAGTATCTGTTTCAGAACCTCCTTTTTGCAACACTATGATAGTGGGGAACCTGCAAGCCCATTCCATATTCCCTGGAAATTCTACTACCAAGATAAGCTCCTGCGTATCAGGGCGTTTCAGGCAGTCTTCGTATTCTTATTCAAAGAACATGAGAAGCTCTTGAATCAGGTCCATGACCGCATTACAGGTCCAGCCTGTCTCTCCCGGATTGAGAACAGCGATACGGATTGGCGAATACAAAGACAACCATTTCTACAGAGAGGCCAACGTGATAGCCTCCAATTCATAGCCTATCTTTGCTCACAAGGATACCATCAGCTACTGAGTATCCAAGATATGAACAATATTTCACAAGAACACATTCTGTTCTTGTACAGGCGATACCAGGCGCTTAAGGGAGACCGCCGCAATTGTCCGATGATGGTGGGTGCAGATCTGGAATATTCACTCAAGACACTTTGTTGTGATACTGGCAGAGGGCATGGGTTTTGGACAAGTGGGGCATACATGTGGGATATGGAGAGGTTGTCGCAGCTTGGAGAAGAATTGGTGTGGCTTGTAACTGATCTCAGAGATGAATTCTATTGACCTCTATCGCAATCTAACTTGACACCTATGCTTACGCCCAAGAGAAGTGTTCAGAATGCAAGTAAACTCCCGCAGAATCAGCACCACCGAGAATATCCAAGTTTAGAGATGCGACGGAGTTTCGAACATCATTCTGCATAGTATCCGGACCACAAACGTATACTCCAAGGGAGTCGGTCGATGGCATGCCGTTTAACACTCGTTTTAGAATTCCTGGCAAGTCGGGTCGACCATGCATTTCGTCAAATGATACCAGACTTTCTGTCGCTCTTTCACTTCCCGACTCTTTGTTGCCAGGCACGAAGCTACTGTTTGATGGGAGGCTTGATTCTGTTATGGCTCCACCGGTGCTATGGAGCTCCACTTGCAAGCCCGAGATCATTTTGTCTGAGTACTTGAGCAACGTTTCGCTCACAACTTGTCGATACCAGCTGCAGCTCTCAACATCTCGACTTGCTAGTATCACACGGAGTGATGAAAACGGAGATCCCTCTCTTTGGCCTTCTTTGCAGCCTTCTTCGCCCTGACCTGTTTTAGTTGCGATATACTGCTCGATGAAAGGCAAGGTCCATCCAGCTCCTGACCCTCCCGCAATGACAACGAGATTGTTGCTGTTCACGTAAGCCTGTGTATTGATGCCCCCGTATGGTCCATCAACCAGCACTGAGACCTGAGCTCCTGGGTTCTGCAAGGCGTACTCATATAGCTTTGCAGTAAAGCCTTGGTGTCTCTTGAGATAAAAGACAAGGAATGACTGGCCATCTGGGGATGTTGCTGGTAAGGAGCAAATGGTAAATGGGTGCGCTGACAAGGCTTGTGTAAGTCCAAAACCAGTGAAGCGCAGGAAGCAGTGCTGTCCTATTTCCCATGTAAAGTTTGCAGGAATAGTAACACGCACGAAACCGTTGTCTTCTACTTTGACATGGGCCTTTGTTCGAACACCATACTCAAAGCAGGTTCGGAGCCAGGGGTAGACGTAGCAAGGAACATATACTGTAGCTGTACCTATGAAATAGTGCCTGCAATCGAGAGTCAGTGTCAGTGACAGACAAGAACGGACATGAAAGGTTTACCAAGATGTTAGGGTATAGTCGCAGTGCCAAAAGAAAGTAAGCATGAATATGACAACAGCAAAGAAGTGCGTTGCCTTGAAGAATTCATATCCCAGCAACTTTCTAGTTCCCATATAAGCCAGCAGTCAAAGGTCAGGTATTTAGGTATACTTACCGAATGGCACTATGAGACGCAAAGGTAAGCCAGGCTTGAAAGACCAAGGCGACGATGCCAGTCCAATAGAACAAAAGACTCATCTTGAAATGCATCTGCATATCATGAAATCTGATATGATAGACAATAAACGGGAATGTGTGCAAGAGAGCCAGTATGAAAAAGGCGTAAGCGATCCATCGATGGAATACTTGGAGTCTCTCGTGTGAGACGCCTGTCAGTAAGGTAATCCAGTTTGTCTTGGTTGCCGTAGCACTGTCACTCGTCAGCAGGGAATGAGGAGGGTAGGGTACGTGAGGCAGGACTAACAAAACAAATGGCATGCATCCCAAGGCTAACCATCCTGATCGTGTTCCTAACGGTGGTGAGCCACCAAAGTCTAGTGAAGGCCAATAGTACGGCTGAGGGATCAAGTCCATGCCTATTGCACATTAACTCGTCGCTCTCCTTTATGACTGTTTGATCTACTTACAAAAAAAGAATATTGCTCCAACTAGTCCCAGTAACAACACTCCAACGGAAGCTGAGTTGAATCCAAGCGATGCAACATGGAATCCACGATATGAAAGATATCTAATGATGGCGATTAACATGCGCCAGGGTCTAGGTCCACGGAATCTCGGAAAGGCAAGACCGATAATGTAGTATGATATCAAGTGGCCAATTGTGAAGAGTCCGATGCCACTCATGAAGAAGGCTACTGTTGGCAGAGCGTAGACGTGGTCCGCGATGTACCTGCTTGACGTTAGATAACATGTCCTAATGAGGTGTCTAGTCAATTTGAAGGTCTTGAGCTTACCAAAAATGCCATCTTTTCATATACCAGGAACATTGTGCTTCGGTGAAGCCATCACAGGTGAATGCACGACTCCCAGTCAACTGAACTGGGGGCGTGAGCCAAGCTGCGGAGTCCATGTACAATCGATTGATCGTAAGGTGTCGCCAGTGAGTTGATGAAAGAATAAATCCCCAAAACGATATCTGTAAAGGGTTGTTGTGAGGGATGGCTATGTGTTGAAGTCTTGACAGAAGAGATAGTTGATACGGGGGACCGTCCACGAGCCTCAGGTGTATTGATTCCAAGACGGCGAAAGCGATATGGAGAATGTTATGAGAACGAAACAAGTGACAGGTGGCCAAGACATGATCTATTGCTCGCCTGGGTGATACAAATCGATGGAGATATGTATTACTCTTGACCAAGTAACTATTCTATCATTAACAAGGGTTTCGTGCCGAGTTCCGTAAGCATTAATTCTAATTGGTTGGTCTCTCACTAAAACATCAAATATTTCCACCCCATCATCGCATAAAACGGCACTTGAGTAAGTTTGAGCAGGCTTGAGCAAGTTTATCTGCGGCGATAAGATTATTCCCGACCCCACTATACTGCTACCACGATGATATAAGCTTAGATGAAGTAGTGCTGTTTGCACCTCTGACTACAAGCAGGTTACTATCTCGTTACAAAATTGAACATGGACATGACTACTTCGACGGGCAGTTCTATGCCCATGTCAACTTCCAGCGCCGGCGCTATGGATATGGAGCAAATGAACATGGTCTTCTTCACTTCTACCAAGACACTCCTCTGGACAAAGTCCTTCGCACCCGAAACGACGGGACAATATGCAGGTGTTTGCATTTTCCTCATTGCTTTTGCCACTATCTTGCGCATGCTGCTTGCTATACGCGTCAACTTTTACGTCATCAGAGATGGCGTCAGGCGGAGGCGCACCAAAGGCCTGCTGGCAGAGTACCGAATTAGTGAGCTTGGCCCTCGGCCGTGGAGAGCGAATGAGGCTATGATGCTGGGAGCGATAGATGTCGGTATTGCGGGCGTGAGCTATTTGCTGTAAGTGGTTCTACATACCGTCAGATTACTAAGAGACTGACTAGTGTGTAGGATGCTCGCAGTTATGACCATGAATGTTGGCTATTTCCTTTCGATCTTGGCTGGGGTATTTATCGGAAGTGTTTGCTGTAGCCGCTTTTTGGTTAACTCTGGCCTGCATTAGCCAGAACTTTATGAAAAAGGAATTACAAGAGCAATAGAATCTTATTAAGAAATTCCTAAACTGATATATAGATGCTATAGAAGCCCACGCCTACCTTATTAATGTCACACTTGAGATAAACATGGTCACCCGGAATTGCACCTATGCCTCCCGTTACCGAAGTCATCACGCCGTGTTTCACAGCCTTATTTTATGTCCAAGATGTTTCTACCTTAAACCCTTGTTCGCTATAAGGTGCCCCGTGTCTTTGTGCCATATATCTTACCCGTTATAATCCTCGCGTTCTGTCGAGAAAAGCACCTCAGCGTTCTTCCAGAATGGCAAGGGACCTCATGAATCATGATTTCTGTGTCCTCAACCTCCCGGTAGATGAGACATTACAGATCAAATGGGTGATGGCGTCATAGCGGCATCTATCGAGGTCGTCGCTTATTATCCTGAACCGAGAACCCCCGGGATGTGTTGAGACCAGACCGGCCGCAATCGAGCGCATCAAGAGAGCAGAGCCAAAGCTCAAGGAATACAAGGAAGTGCTAGAGGCCGCCGAAAGAAAACTGAGGAACAATGACAGTGGAGCTACGACTATCGCTGATCTACTGTTGTCGGATGCTGCGAGTGTCTTCCAGGGCCTGGTGAGATATCAAGGCCGCCAACTCTTTGTCAACAATCAGTGGGTGGAAGCTTACTTGAAGCTAATCCGTGGGCATTTCGAGCCCAATGCCTCTACATCCCCATAAAGGACCTGTTGCAAGTTTCTCACTGTGCTAGGGCGGTTGGGTTGGTTCGGTCAAGTTAAAACTCATGTTCAAGACAGCATATTATGGTCTAGGTAACGCACACGCGAAAGTGCCAGTTATACCTCAAGGCTTTAGCCCCCAGCGTAGAAACAGCATAGCTCTAACAGCGCTCGATGATTGGGTCCGCATCCTACCATCATAAAATACAACATTAGGCTCACGATTGCATCTTGGGCAGGTGAATTCGGGGTAAGACTAACCAGCTTGCTGCCAAGATACGACCAAGGCACCTTATGCTCCCAAACCCCGCGCATCCAGGCATTCTGATTGGGGCAGTTCTGAAACTGTCCTACCGCATCGGTAGTATAGACGCATGTTGGAGTGTATGACTAAAGAAGTAGTTGGTCAGTTAGCAGCCCCATCCCGAAGCATAAAAGCAGCAGGCAAGGCCTCTTACAGTACAGTTCATCGTGAACGCAGTCCCGTCAAAGAACGGTTGATTTCCGGCACAAGCATCAGACCCAAGGAACAAGGCCTCGGGCGTGAGCCAGCCCTTCTGAAGCGTTGTATACAACATCTCGGTGAAACGCCAACCACAATCGTCAACCTTGCCAAATGAGTAAACGTTCCCATCGTGGACCCAATACTGGTCGCAAGTGTTATTCGAGTCAAGGCCAGTGCAGTTAACAAGCTTATCACCCGCGCTCGAAGCCATCTGAACCGGGTCAGTGCTGTACTGCTTCGTCAAGAAGATGCCGTTGGCTTGCAACGCGCTGCTGTAGATATAGTTGACCAGATTCTTGTAGATACCATCCATCTGAGCCGTTAAGGAAGTCAGGCCACGCTGTGTAAAGCCTCCCTCTTTCGTGAGCGCAAGGAACTGGGTGACGTTGGCCTGAGCCGTCTTGATAGCCGTACCAAGCGTTCCCTGATAATCCTTTACCTGACTAGACAGTGAAGCCGACAGATCCGCGATCTGCATTGACTCTTGGAGGTAGTTGTTGGAATTCTTGTTGCCGAGCCAGGTGATGATACCACCGCCTTGAGCTGCAAGGCCTTGAATTCCAGCAAGAATCATTTTCGACTGCCAGTTTCCTAAAAGCTCCTTGGTAGCTCCAAACTCGCCGATGGTGGCTCCAAGGATAACAGCAATGAGATTCTTGCTGACCTTTGCCTCCTTGGGTGGGTTCACGGTGTAGACAATATCACCGATCTGGCCAGCTGCCAGGGAGACAGAGTTACTCAGCGCTTGGCTATACTGAGTGAAGAACTGGTGAATGGCGTAAATGTTCCAAAGAGCATAGAACTGCTGCTGAGAGTCGAAGTCACCATTGGTGTCAATAGGTGGACATGTATCAACGGTGATTTCATCACAGGTGAGACCGGGATACCTGTTGTTCTTGAGGAAACACTGAGCAAAGCCGAGAGATCCGCAAGAAGCTTCGTTGGTGGCCCACCAGTCTATCAGATACTTTTCAACTTCGAGCTCGATCCAGCATTCTGGAACGAGGGCAGTTGGAGCTTTGGGTGCGCACTTGGGAAGGGACTTGAGTATTACGGTGGTGTTCTTCTGAGCTAGAGCCTGGAAGACAAGTGTACTTCCCATAAAAAGGGTCGTGAGAAAATTGAAGCGAGCCATGATAAATGATACAGTAATATTGGGATTTTGTTTTTAGGAGTGCAAATGAATGATTGAATTGGTCTGGCGATTACTTTTCCTATGGCTGAACCAGCTACCTTTTATGAAATACAAGAGGGCCGCTGAGTTATAATGATGTAAGTGATATAGGCGTTATCACGGATGCCTGGTGTTGTAATCATCCTACTTTGTCATTTTGAGTTTGTTCTAATAACAGATCATGGTCAGGTATAGATAGATGAAGGGTTGTTTAATGTTATTATGAAAGCTGGTGCACGAAATTCACCAGCACGTGGGCTTGTACGGTTGTGTTATTTGTGGACTCTTGAAGTCTATTCAATGTGAAACACATACGGCTGAATCGATCACCGAGGCATACCAGATAAAGCGAGTAATAAGCTTAGTATGCAACAAACCTAAAGTCTACATCATTTGAATACGCCTGATTCTCTCACCGATCGAAAATTAGATACTCCGATAATTCCGGTACCTTGTCACGCCGCCAGTTCTTGAGTTGATTTGAGAACCGGCAGGATTTACATAATATATAAATTGCATACTCTGATCAATTGGCATACATAATTGGCTCTCATATCAACTCATTCTACATATCTTACACCTGCCAGCTTTACTAAACCATAACTCAAAGACTTCAGCATCCGCATCATGCGCATTATCAACCCTTCTCTCTGCCTCCTCTCTGCCGCCATGCTTGGCTCTGTCGGAGCCGACCGCGACTGCTGCTACGTCTGGCAAGGCGACGAGGGTATCGTACAGCAACTCCACGTCTCCTGGACCGCAAGCTCTCAAACCGCCACCTGCAAGATAGCAGGTTGGGGAACAGACACCAAATGTTCGGTCGAGACCTCTGTCGTCGGCAATGCGTGGCTCAAAGCAAATGCGACAGTCTCCTTCAAGGAGCCCAATGTGTTTCACTTTTCGTTTGGAATGAACAATAACGACTGCGACTTTCTGGACGATGATAAAGTTGCTCGCTTTTGGGACTCTTATCTCTTTGCGAGCTTTACGTATTTGACTCAGAAGGATGTTTGCCCGGATGGTGGAGTTTTTTAGGTGTGTGGTTATTTACAGCAACCAAGTTGTACACGGCTAACACCTTTCTAGACTTCATGGCTCCTTCTTGTCAGGTGCACTGCTCACCTGGTCAAGGACTAATCTTTAATAGCCAAGAGCCATTGTTATGAAGATTATTTGGCTATATATAAGCCCGAGAGATCTCGCTGTTGAATAGACATTCTACCTTAGAGCATCGCCGAATTAGATGCTGTTTCATTACCAATCCACAGCTCTTGTGCATTGTCCCGAAAGAGCTTGTTCCTCAGCTCTGTTCTGTCGCCTGTCAAGTCAAGTAGATGTGAGGTCCAAGGCTTAATATCCAACCCCTCAAATCTGGTATGCGGCCAGTCTGAGGCATACACGAGTCGAGACGGCGCTGCTTTGGAGAATTCAAGTATAATAGGATCAAGGTCAGTGTATAATGGCCCCGGAGCTTGGGAAAGGCGATAGACGGCGGACACTTTTACCCAAGTGTTACCTCCCTTTAGGAGTCGCAACATCGAGTCGAATCCAGACAAAGTGTGCGGGTCGAGAGCAGTCCCAGATCCGTTAGGCTTTGGGATATCTGGGTGGCCGAGATGGTCGATAACGACTTTGACTCCCAAAGTAGGAATCACGGGCTCAATGGTTGGTATATCCTTCATGGCGATATAAATCTGCAAAACCCAGGAAAAAGGCCGGATTGCATCTGCATACCGCTGCATCATATCTCTGAGCTCTTTGGCTGGCGGTGCATCACCCGTCGACTGAAAGTTCAACCGCACACCACGAACGCCCAGATCGTTCCATTCCTGAAGCTGTGCAGCTGATGTGTTGGCCACGTCAAACACAATAACACCGAGGGCTCTGTTCGGCCCGAATGCCTTGAGAGTATCAATGAGCAAGGTATTGTCATTTCCGTAGACGGATGGCTGAATCAGGACCATGTGTGAGCAGCCGAGTCGAGTTTCTTCGATAGTGGCATCCCAGGCTGTGTATGTACCGAACTCGTATGAGCCCGGAATAGGCGGGAAACGAACTGGGTCCAGTACGTGGAGGTGAGAGTCCCAAGAGCCATTTGGCATTCGGCTGTCTGGCTTGGAGCTGCATACATTTGAAGACGAGGTGGCTCGAGCCAAGACTTGGGAGATAAACAAACAATTTGCGACAAATAAATGGATCAGCATTTTTCCAGGATTGTACGTGGTGAATGTAGCTCAGAGTATATTGAGGTGATGGAGCGGTGACCTCGAGATTCTGAGAACGGCAATGCACGAGGTATTAAATATGCATCAGTCAGCGTAGCAATGACCCGTGTAGATCCATTGTTCCAAGCCCGAGCCGTGGCCCACTGCCGTTAAATAGAATTGATCTTGGCGGCAGTTATATTTCGCGAAAAAACAGTGGGGGATCTCCACGGTAGTTGATGGCGGGGTCTAGATTTGTCTCCCGGCCACTGCAGGGGCAACGATGCCCATCTGTCAGAATTTCGAGAATACGCCTATAAAATCATGGCACTTTATCATCATCACATTCTGAGCAGTGTCGACATCCCTGCACCTAGAGCGAGCTGCGGCTGCGGCTAATGAGAAGCCCAAATCTGACGTCAGGTGGTATGGCAACCTTACGATGGAGCTGGCAATCGTGCAAGTGCATTATTGGTAAGGTCAGTAAACAGCGAAGTTTCGGAAAATAGTCTCTCTTATATCGTGACTTGTGTAATGATGTGCATTACTAGCTGATAGACCAGGTAGTTTACTTGTTCGAGATATGTTCGGCCTAGGTTATCGTAGCTGACCGTTTCCTACCCGCGACCCTCCGATTGTGGGGTTACGGGGTCAAGCAGGTGATTGGCCGGATAAGAACAGCTTATCTACTGGTTGAGGACTAACTGTAGCTTCTTTCTCTTCATGCAACGCTAGTACCTCTGTCAGATCAGACTCGGGTACCGCAAGAGAGATGTCTTTGGAATCTTCCAAATCTGTCATAAGATTTCTTGATTACATCTTGGTTCCAGGTGGCGAGCTGACCTGACTAATCTCAATCTGAGGCTGAGCCCAAGAAGATGCATTAATAATTCGCTGGATACAAAAGATCTTTTCTTAGAGACGACTACCCCACATGACTAGTCCAGAAACTGTACGGCACTCTCCGTTAGTGTTCAGCCCTAAATTGCTGACCTCGACCCCATGTGCCGATATAAGAATCCTGCTCGGTAATCACTGACCCTCTGAGACTGCCGTACATCCTCCCTCCTCATGGCGACCAATCAGTCTCCTCCCCTCGTTCCTGCAGGGCCCTTGCTTGTCCCCGTCCAACTGATCCCAAGACGAAACGCGCGATCCAAGCAGCGCTTTCATCGCCTCAGCAAGCCCAAAGTCCGCAGTGGTTGCTTGACCTGCAAGACACGTCGCGTCAAGTGTGACGAGGGTAAACCAGCGTGTGCGCGGTGTATCCGGGGAGATTTTGTATGCGATGGCTATGAGACGAAGCCTACAAAGCATGAGACCGTCCTGGTGCCACCAGCGCAGGTTGTGCCGCTAAGGGTCTTGCCGCTTGCTCCGTCAACGTTGCCTGGGCTCGATGGGCATAGTGTACCGTATCTCGATGCCTTCCGGTATCACGTGGCCCCAGAGCTTTCTGGCAGTTTTTACATGGATTTCTGCGAGGGGACGATTCTTACTGGTGTGCACCAGGATGACTCCATTCGTCAGCTGGTGCTAGCACTTGGCGCCTTAACCCTTGCCATCGCTGATGACGCGCGGGATACAAAACAGTCTATCGTCCAATCGAAACCTTCGCCTCTTAAGGTTTGGGGCCCAAGCAGTGTCAAGAACAGAAATCACGCTGCTTCGCTCAAGCATTACCTCAAGGGTGTCCAAGGTCTCCGTGAGCGATTAAAGCTCGACCCGGCGCGCGTCTCTGTACGGACCATGACGGTCATGACGATTCTGATGGCCTTGTTTGAGATCTTGCAGGGGAATCATCGGTCGGTGGACAGTATACTGAAAAGTGTGACTGCTCTTCTAAACGAACATCTTGCGCATCAAAGGAGCACAGAAGGCAGCAAGGATGAGATCACGTCGGTTCAACATACATTCCTCTGCTTTTCTATGATGTGTCAATACTCACGGCAAATCATATCGGCCATACCGATCTACATGCAGATAAAGACAGTGTCTGCCACAGAACCGCCAGTATTTGGAGTAGACTTACCAAAGTCGCTTCTTGGTCGGTGGAGGTTGTTCAACAGTGCTATGATGGCGTATGTAGGGCAGGCCCATGATGTAGTGGCACTGAAAGACACGGAATTCATCAAGTCATTCCATCAACGTGGCCGAATTCTGTACAAACAAGCTTTGTCGTGGGGTGAAGTGATCCGGGCCTATCTTAAGAGTAACCTTGACGAGGGCCATCTCCACCGCCTGAAGCTACTGGAGATACACTGCGTCATAGCAGAGATTCACCTAGATTGTATTCTTGAACCATGCGACTTGTCATACGATCGGTACGAGAAGACATTCAAAGCTCTGCTTGACGATTGCACGGCGTGGTTGAAGCAGCAGGTACGCGATGGCGTTCCTCGTCATATCACTTTGGGAGAGGGTATACTGCTTCCTCTGTCAGGTATTGTCCGCCTATGTCGAGTTCACGATGTCCGCATGGAGGCGCTCTATCTCATGCAAAGTGTCACCTGGCAGGAAGGTGCTTGGGATCCTCAATTTCTCGCTCTAGGAGAGCTTGGTACCGTGGTGATGGAGGAGCGGGGGAGGGAAGAGAGTGGGTTTATACCGGCGTCTTCGAGGTGGCTTTGGGTGAGTAACGTGGATGGGGAAAGCGAAGGTGGCGATCCTCATGGCCTCTATGTTTCCAGGTTCTTGGATGAGAATGGACAGCCTGTTATACGTTTGATACCATACGACAGCGCATGGTGGGACGAGGTATGTGCTATTTCAGGTTGTGCGAAGGACCATGCTATGAGATCAAGAGAAGTGTTTCAAGGTGTCGAGGCTAGATAGATGCACCTAGTGGATTATACAAAATAATAATGTTCGGGTAAGTCTGGGAAGTATCTGGGATGCAGATTATGATGGCTGCATGTGTCAATAATAAGAGACTGTATTTCTCAAAACCTTCAGCAGGTATTGTCAACTTTCAGGGCCACCGTGTATCGAGCTTTTGCTAGCTGCTGGTAATTATGGAATGACCGACTTGAGCGACATGCGGTCAGAGGATGAGGAGTCTGTTATCAGATCAAAGGCAACAAAGTTGTGGCGGAGTGGTGTCGCCCTTTTGAGAACCGTTTAGATCGTGAACAGTCCGTCTAGATGCAAATGGCTGTACTGCCCGTATCAAAGAACATGTCATATTCTGCTCTAATATCTAAAGAACAAAGCCGCCGTGTTCTTAGCTAATGCAGAGTTCCACGTGACAGGTAGCTACAAATATAATTATTTAAAGATCTTCTGCATTAAAGCGTTTTGCTTCTTTATCTTTTTACAATCACCGCAGCATATCTACACCCGTTCATCCATCCCTCTTCTATACTTCTCTTTACTAGTCTATTGAACGACTTACAAAATGTCAACTCCTCACTATCTCAATCCCATCGCCATGCATGAACGTTTTATGCCATATGAGCTTGGACGTCAGTTCCAGCGCTTCCACGACGACCATCCCGATTTGCTTACCATGCTCACAGAAGAGGACTGGCGTTGGATTGTCGAAGTATGCACAAAGACAAGACCTCAACCCGGCGAGGAACGATACCCTGATGAGTGGACTGGTAGCACTGAGCCAATTAGCAGTGCATTGCCTCGTTGGCGTAGGTTTATGAGAGCTAAACATCCTTATAAGGGTTATATGATCGAACGATCCACGATTGGTAGACGCGCAAGATATAAGGATAAGAGCTATCGGATTCCCGGGAGGAACATGGACGATGATTCTAAGCCTGAAGGACAGGATGTGGATCACGAGGAAACCACCGAGATGAATCAGAACGCCGGGAATGACGACACATATGAAGTTGACTCTTAAGGGGAGGGAGTGGATCAGTAGGAAAGTTCCAAAAGAGATTATCAAGCTGAGCGGCACATCGACTACAACTCCAGCTCTGAGCAAGAGGGCATTGACTACGGCTATTCCGCGAGCGAATGGTGGAGATTGCCGCCAGGAACTGCCAGCATAATGATGCAGCTATCGAAACTGGCATCCCAGGGTTCAGATTATAAGAAGGACCATGGTCGTTCGAGAGGGGCGATTTATTATTCTGAGATTGTTAAGATAGATAGAGAATAGAATATTGGAATTCTGTGTTCACGGCCACATATCAGGCATATCTGTTGTGAAAAACTTATTGACCTCGGGCTAATGGTACAAAGAATAACCCTTCCTATGTGAACTATCTTGGTCCAACGCATATGTAATTCAATGCATCAGGTTCCCCATCCCCCTTCAAACCTGCTCAAACCGAGTACCATACAAAGTCTCGTCCTCAAAGATCAAAGTAACAAATATTGGTACGGTATTTATTCCCCGAGTGCGTCAGGAAAGATCGTCCACACGTCAAAGTCTGCGACTTTCCATTAAGAACACTCCCTTTGACCGTAAGACTCTGACCACTACCAGACTGAATCTGAAAGGCAAGCGTGTTGCCGAATCTCAGCGTCTGAGGACATCCAAACCGCTGACAGAAGTTTCTCAGCTCTGCATTGGGGCACTCATCTCCTCCACTCATGCCGGTGGGACTCTTGGTAGAGCCGTCGGCTCCTGTGGCGAGTGCCCAAGGACCGCAGCCGATACCGGGGATGTTGCCGCCGATGGGGGGTACGATGGTTGAGAAGTAGCCGATTTCGAGGTTGATTTTTGCTGCATCTGCAGCGGTGGCTGCGAGGGCGATGATGGCCGTGAGACTGGGGAAGTGCATGATGGAGGTTCTGTAGATTATGAGCTTTGAATCTTGCTAGGCGAGTAGAATGACAGACAATGGGACTCTTTGCAAGAATGACTGAAAGTGCTAGGTGGATAGAGCTGGTGTTGAGCGTAAGAAACCCAACGTCTCATGGGCTTGCAACGGCCTTTTTATAGCCGTCTGGGTCTCTGCAGTGTCTATATCTGCTCTTGCTGTCGATTCAACGGACGGAATGGACCGAGCTGAGGCGGCCGACTGGGCATCATGCCAAGCTTCAAAAACACATAATGAGACAGGTCCCCGAAGTGTAGAGCATCGCATATTCTGCATAAGGTCCACTCTGGAGATGACACGACCCATTATGGAGAACTTCTCAATTGGCTACTTCCGCACCTTTAGACTTCTAATCGCACCTTCAACTGGGTGGTTCTGAGATTGCTATCATGCTGGAGGTTGAAAGAGCTCCACGGTGGCAGTCTAGAGAGACTAAAGCATCTGGCTGACAACCAAGATATCAATAAAGACTTTTTAATAATATTAATATGATCCAGATAGATGAGAAGGTCAATTTCACGATTTACACCGCTGACTCACCTGCACTGTCAGCATTTGACATGGTTATGTAATGATGCCAAGCCTCGGCTCGGCTCGATGCATCTCAAGAATCCAATAATAAAGGAAATACTAGAAGAAAAAGAGGGACTCGGAACAATTTCAGCATGTCTCTTCAACGGGAACTTCAGCCTATGGTTTATTATCCCGGTGATAGATGTTCTGGACCAATCTCATATCACAGCAGGTCCACTCCAAAGCTCCGCCTAACCGCCTATTCACTGACTCTTCTACATACCTCCGCCTTTTCAGCATCTTGTGTCCAAGCCGCAACAAATCTTCAGCTACTTTACAATCACTCAATCAGGTAGATCTAGTGCCAACGCAGCAGCGATGCCAGTTGCGCAACCTCGTTCAGACGTCTTGGTAAGCGCGTCATTTGCGTTTTCGGGACTCCTCGTGATCTTTTGTGCCATATCCCTCAAAGCTTCGGGCTTCATATGGTTATACATGCCACTATCTATATTCCTGGCTGCATGGCAAAGGAGCGAAGTCTCTTATATACATAGCGCTTGTTGGGCGCCACCGAGAAGAGGACTTGCACCCCTTTCGATTCAGCATATCGCCTCAGGGCTAATACTGTTCAAGTGAGGATCGTCAAAAGTTTGCTTGGTGTACTTGATACCAAGACTCGAAACGTTGACGACTCTTGGGAGCACGAGGTCAGTAGCAGAGGGATGAGCATGCTTGCGAGGAGAAAGTGAGAGAGATGGTTGATAGCAAAGTACCTCTTAAATTCATCCGGCATGAGGATAAGTATTACACCTGTGTTGTTGAATAGCGCCTCGATCGTCTCTGTCGGCGAAGATGGCTGCAGCAGACTCACGATCGCTAGCTATGGATCCTAGATCTGTTTCAACGAACTTGATATTCATCGAAGCATTGACGTTATAGTTTTTCCAATTTTCACATAGCGCCATAATTATTTATTGAGAATTCCTTACCCGACAAGACAACGACCTGAAGAGAGGCTCAGCGTAGCCGTTGGTACACTAAACAGCGCTAAGTTCCTTAGTGGCCGGATCTAACGCCAGAGCCGCAATACTAAGGCTCTGAGATTTGTGGGTTCATTCGGACTTGGATCATAATCCATTATCTAATATAAAACGTCAGCTAATATTGCTACAGGCTACTCGAAAAGAGCATAGCTACCAAGCTTAATGTAAGAACGAGCCTAAGCCTTACTAACGTTAGAGTCAAGCTAACTCCGGATCGCATGGGAAAAGGCGCAGTACAATGACGTCACACAGTTCATTCGATTAATCCAGCCTTTCTTATCAAGATTCGACATTAACACCTGTTATCGTTTATTATGTCATTTAGACTTACTGTGCTGCCAGTTCGGCGACTCGGCGTCTTGGAAAGACCTCGGCATCTCGCCACCCTTTGTAATCATCGGCTTAGTGTAGCATCGAATACTCAAGAAGTAATCAAGTCGCTCTGTATTTAAGACCGCAGAATCTCAGGTTCGGGTCAGTTAATATCAGCAACAGTATCTCCATTCGAACTCTCATCATTCAAGATCACCGCGCAATCGCAAAACACCTACTTCAACCATCTTGCATATCCTCTAATGGCGGCCTCAACACCTATTCCCATCCTCACTATTTCCCTTGCTCGTTATCTCCACGGGTACGGCGCAGCCGAAAGTCTGGCAGAACAATGGTCCGAGACCAAAGTCCCTACTTCGACATCATCCCGCTTCGCCAACATCGGGTTTGACCTTGACGCCCAGGGCGCCAACCTCGGCGAGCTTGAGTCGCAGCTGAAAGAGAGGGAGTGGAGTGGAATCATCGTCGGATGGTGCTCTCGTGGTAACATTGAGTTCACTGAGCTATTCGAATCGGTCGTTACGATCTGTGTCGACTACATCGTTGAAAGGAAGAAGGGGGATGTTTCGCAGAAGGAACCGAAGCTGATCTTTTGTCGTGGGCCGGATGATTTCGTCAACGCGACGGTGCGCAATTTTCCCAATTGAGATTAAGAGATAAGAGTAGTCCTTGGTTTTAATAAACTGGTTAATTCGCATTGCCAGAAGGCCCATTATTTGGAAGGGTGGCGACTAGTAAATGGAGAATTGAGTTTGCAATCCATCACCTGTATAATCCTTAATTGCAGAGCTCCAATCACAATCCCCTCACTACAGCAGGCTTGAGCCTGTTTGTCTTCCGTAGTATAGTGGTCAGTATGCAAGCTTGTCACGCTTGAGACCCGGGTTCAATTCCCGGCGGGAGAGATCCAGCCACCTGCGGTACGCAGGTTTCCTTTTTCCATTTTTTGTCAATTAGAACCATTCTCATGAATTACAACGCTTATGATTTGTTTTTATCCTTTTGCAAAGGACCCCAGGTTTGATAATGTCCGAAAACAGGAAGTAAGCGGTAGATGTATGGCTCGCCATTGCCGATACTCCACCCGCAAAACCACAGCAGCCGCTCCGTCTCATCAGTCTTCAAACCTCCCTTATGACCATCAAATGAATAGTTCCAAGTAGAAGGCTCAATCCCATCTCTGGCCACTGAAATAGTCCCTCTAGCTTGTCCATCTTGACTTGTCGTCGATAACTTCATGGTGGTGAGAACATCGCTTCCTCCATTGGCCCAGAGTCCGGTGATCATCTCCTGTCTTCAACTCCAATGTCTTTTGCTGGTAGCCACTCTTTGCACCGCGTATATCGGCTCTCTGATCGCCGTACCAGAGTTCAATGCCATCGAGCCTATCGCCCGCGTGAAGAATGACTTTGTAATAGGACCGTGCTTTCTGAACAAATCTTCATGGTCAAAGTAGCAGACATCATAGCCTATCGACAAGTTGGCACCATCGCCCATCCAGCCTGGGAAATCCATCATCAGCCGTCGCACTGTGGTGTCAGTGATCTGGCCTTCGTCCACATGCGCAGAGTTTTCGGATCTTAAATCTGCATGGGGAGTTGGAAAGTACAAAGGCCAGGAGAAGGAGAGACTGAGGAGTGCTTCGACTTGTGCCTTGTAGCCGGTGTCAACCCAAGTCTGGAACTGCGTTCGCCGCCACTGGAACTTGTATTTCCCAAGTGGCGACATGTCGTCCCACTTGAAGAGCTCATCAACCTTTCGAAGGGGATTCTTGAGGCTGACCGCGTTGGCGTTGAAATACCCAGCATCATTCTCGTGCCATTCTTCTTTAATTTGATCCTTGTGATATTTGAGACACTCGGCGACAATCTGGTTGCGGGCGGTCAGGTATTTCTTGGCCGCATCTTCAAGGTCCTTCTTATGTTTTGCAGCTTGGTGATCCTCGTGTCCGTAGATCTGGCTATAAAACAGATGCTGTTCTCGTAGCACGGTCAACTGTAGCGTCCCGACAGAGACAAAGTATGCAAGGTTATCCCAGGGTGTTTTGTCATCAAAGTAGAACGGCTGATCATGTGATAGGGCCGTTACAAGTGACGTGAAATATTGTCCCTTCTCAACGCTGCCTGGTTCCTGATCAAGGTAATCTCTCATGACTTTGTGCAGTCCCTCAGTCATCTTACGCATATAAATTGTGTTATTTTTGTTTATTAAGTCGGTCGCGACGACTTTGACCTTTGTCTTCAATATCCTCCCAGACAAGGCCTTTATTTTCTGGGTCAGGCCATAACGCTGAAAGAAGACCGGAGAGTAAACCTCCCACGACAGGAACAAACCTGATACCTGCTCCAGTCGTGACTTTTAGTGCTTTGTTGACATTTTTGGCGTTAAAGGTGTCGTTGAAGATATTGTTGTACTGTAGCGAATTTCCCCCGATTGATTGGTCGGGAAAGGTAGCGGCATGAATGCCAGTCAACCTGGTGAACAAATCGCCGACGACGGCGGGGACTGCATCAACGATGTCTTCGGGCTTGCTCATGGTGAATATGGAGCCAGCGGTCTGAGGGGACTGGTGCTCCGATGGAAAACTATAGGAAGAGCTAATAGAGGGATTTAAATAAACGAGAGACCCCGTTTTCGCAGATATCACCTACAGTTAGAAGTAAGATAAGTCAGATTGCGGGGTATAGTGTTCACTAATTATTTTAATTCAATTTTCTTGTCTCAGTTGAAGGTCTACATCTAAAAGTTATGCCGCCAGTCAATATCTTGCCTATGCGGAGTAGCCAGAGTCTAGATCTTGTCATTCGCCGCTAAGATCTACCTAGCTCGTAACTTTAGATTAAGCTTGTACAATCTATCGATTCTCCCCCGGCCTAAAAGGGCTTTTTTAGGCACGTGTCGTCTGTGAATGGCTAGCTGAAAGTTGTCTTAAGTCTGGTATTACTAAACGCTTTCCAACCGGGGCATGCCGACCTCGAGCTCTGAGTTTTAGTGGCATTAGGCTTCTGCGTGTTAGTTAAGATGGTTTTTAGTTCAGCAAGATATTTGAGCCTGCTTTTTTCGTTTTTTTGGGCATTTCTCTTACGATTGTATGTCTACGTTGCCAGATGACCCTCCAAACACATATTCACAGAGCAGCGGCTAGGTTATGATCACCGATTCTATTCTTTGTTTCTAACTGTGAACCTGCCAGTATACCTGCGCGACTCAGACTCGTATACTAGGACAATATTATTACACAACCAAGTTTCTTCCTCTTATCATCATTGCTAGATCTAAGCAGCCACTCCTGCAAGGGCGTTGGGCTCGCCAAGAGCGCCCTGAGGAAATCGAGAGTTGAAGCCAATAACAGACTGAACGCTGTGGAAGGTGGATGTCTTGATGGAGAGCTTCTGGTCGGAAACGAGCCATCGGACACCCTCGCTGCAGGGGGGAGTTGTGAGAGATCCCTCGTATCTATATCGATTGTTAGCATGGTTCAGGTGAAAGCAGCAGCTGGTAAGACTTACGTTTGGAAAGATCCTGCAGCAAGAGTGCTGACCAACTCAGCCATGCTAAGACCCTTGGTCTTGGTAAGAGTTCCAGGCTCAGAGATCTCACCAACCGAACCGAAAACAGTTTCGAGAAGGTTCGAGGCAGTAGTAGCAGCGGTAGTGGGCGCGTTGACATGGAAGAAAGAACCGCCAACACCAGGAAGTTGTCGCTTATCCTTGCCCTTGGTCTCACTCTTGCGAACGACCTTGGTAAAACCATCGCGCTTACGAGCAGCAGGGGTAGCAGCAGGAGGAGCAGGAGCAGTAGCGTTACCAGCAGGGCTTCCACCAGCACCATCCTCAACATCGATAAAGACGCCAACGACAGCAATCTTGGCGTCGGCGCTCTCCCAGACCATGTGCATCTCCATAGCCATACTCTTTCCAGCATCCAGATGTTCGCTTGGCAAGTGGAAATGGAACTGCTGGAGAGTAAAGCTGTTGTTTTGGAAAGACATGGTGCCCTTTCCAGCGACGACTTCGACGGTTGTACCGAGGTTCTCGAATTCGGCGCCTTCGAGCATATCGGGAATCTCAAGGTTCAGCTGGCTGGCGGGGACCATGGCGTTGGCGCCTGCGACCATGTCGATGGGAGATTGGTTCACGCCGGTAGAACAGAGAGCGTTGGCCTGGGGGTCGAGAGCGACCCAGTTGGTAGGGCCCTGTAATTGTCAGCATCTCCAATAACTGTAGGCTTCTGGGTACTTACAATCTTGCCAGTGTAACCGAAAGTGTTAACCTCAACCTTGCCGCCCTCAGCTCGCGGCTGCAACAGTGTACCATAAGCACAACTCGCAATCGCCTTTGAGGCAAAAGCACTCAAGAGAAGAGCCCGTAAAGAAATGGAACCAGCCATGATGATTATCCTTGACAAAAAACAAAAAGTAAAGCTCGGCTGTAAGTACTCAAAAGACTGAAACAAATAATATTATCCACTTGACAAAAAGAGGCCAGCCTCAAAGAAGAGAAAGAATAAACAGTTTAGAAAACAAAGAACAGAATAATCGAACGATGATGAGTAAAAATCAGCAGGTTGAGTGACAGGACATTGTTTTAATAGAAGATCTGGGTTAGCTATAGTAAACAGGTTTTAATTGAGTAGAGGTCGAAAATAGAATCGGGGCGGTAGTGTTGTTTCGTGAGGTATGCTTAAGGTAACCTTAAACCTTGACGTGTGGAGGTGGGGAATAGCGTGATTCACGCCGCAGGTCTTGTCGCGACGAGGAGGGTGAGACTCTCCCGGTCTCGGATGCCAAGGACTCAACGGCTTCGTTTGAAGCCTTGGGAAACGCCAAGACGGAATCATAGGAGCTCCTTTTATATTGCTATCAAGACTTGCCATACTCTGGTGATAATAAGTATAAATGAGGCCGTCAAAGAGATCAAGACATGCATTTGTCTCCTCATCAATTGACTCTAGTCATCCCATCTCTTGGCTCCAAGTCAAGATGAATCCAACAAGATGAAACATCCCTTCTCTTATCATCGCGATAAGAACTAAACTCCCAGCGCTTATAAAAAAAAAAAGACTCGCGTCTAGACTCTCCCCTCCAACCATAAAAGTAGCAGGTCCCGTTGCAAGGGGCGCAACCTCAAACCGCCTCGCTTACCGAACTTTTAGTGCCATTACAGCTTACCATCCAGGGCACGATGACACACTAAACCAGGGGCCCAGGGGAAACATTAGGGTTATGGTTATAGTTAAAGATAAGAATCACGGCAATTAGTACAAGTTCAGTTAGGTGTCAACGCTGTTTGTTGTAGGGTTGGTGTAATTATAGCTCCTGTCGAAACGGAAGTGATGCTCCGATATAAACGCTATCCTGTTTTGATTGCCAAAACACTGTTTGGCACGGGAAGTTGGGGGTTTCTGAACGAGGTCTGGACCTTTTAGTGCACTGTCACTGTATGGGTTTGCAAGTCTGTTTTGTATTGTCGTCCGAAGGTTGGAAATACTCAAATGCATGTGTCAATGGTATCTCGAGCTTATCGAATAGGTGACATTATGCCAGGCAGGGGATCTTGCGATCGTCAGGAACGCATAGCCCAATAGTTCATGGAGGTCGAAAACCGTGTGAGATAGAGGGTGGCTTAGCGGTCGGCAATCTTTGTTGCCTGCATCCGCCGTCATTCGCGTCTCCGGCTATGTATGTTCCGACCTTGACCACGTCATCCACAATGAGCTCTTGAGTGCGTTCAATTGAGCCTCATTGGTCTTGCAATATCTCGTCTTGGCAACTAGTAATTGGCCATCTTGTAATATCGGCAGGTAACATCTCTTATTCTTGTAAATCTTATAATAAAGAATACTAGTAGGAGACCATGGTGGGGGTTCATTGGTGAAAGAGAATCGTAAGCTTGTACCCTACACCATTACACCAATTTTCGGCTCAGGACCCACCAGAAGGCTGGCTGGACTCTGCTAAGTCTAATTAAGAGTCAGTCGACGCACTCATATTGCTAATCAACCATAAAAGAGATTCAAATTGCAGTCCATTGCATTGCACTGAACAACTCTGCCACCGCGCCCTGCACGCCTTTGCCACGCGATAGTTTGTTCTCATGTTATAGAATGTCTCACTAGACAGGCATTGAAGGTATTTTGGTAAATACTGAAACCCAAATACTGTCGCTGTCGCACTATTCAATCTATCGCGGCGCGTGGCAGTGATGATAAACTCAATTTTGATCAGCTGAGACATCAAAAACCTTGTCGGTGTGGCTCAGTTGGTTAGAGCGTTGGTCTCATAGCACGAAGCTTGATTTGATCCCAGATCAG
Organism: Fusarium odoratissimum NRRL 54006; assembly: GCF_000260195.1. Lineage (NCBI taxonomy): Eukaryota > Fungi > Ascomycota > Sordariomycetes > Hypocreales > Nectriaceae > Fusarium > Fusarium odoratissimum. The sequence goes on along the minus strand of NW_022158777.1, from coordinate 576,799 downwards.
AGTAATCCAAAGGTCGAGAGTTCGAGCCTCTCCACCGACAAACCTTTCTTTTGCCCTTGCTAGGTAGGACTGGATTTCTTTTTTACAAAATGCTTAAATGATGTTCATCTTAGGCTCTCAGTTTGTCGGACACTTGTCCCTTTTCCTGCTTTGTTATCGGGTTTGGTATGTTAACAGGACAGCCAATTTTCTCACGCGTCACGCTCCAATCTCAACGCGTGTATCTATAAACGATGAACCTGCCTGGCCCAAAATGTCGATGCAGGGCCTTGTCCATGTGTGAAATGAGGAGATAATGGGTGGTGAAGAACAGAACGTTGGAACAAGCCGGGACTTGGAAATGGCAGGGATACACCCAAGAGGCAGTGACACTAGCACTCATCCGCCAGAATTGCGTGGTGCGCTGTTAAAGCACTGGCAGATAAAGGTCACTTTGCGGAATTGCGGGGTGCACCTTGTATACTCCTAATTCCGCGTTCACGACGCCACACAATACTAAACTCAATCGTAAAAGCCACGTTTTAAAGGCACTCAGCATCTTTGCCGCTTTTTCCAAGTCGTTAACGTTCATCCTGACTTTTATTTATTTACTCGCTACGATGCCGTCATTTCAAAACCTCCCACCAGAAGTCACCATCGCAATTCTCAAATATCTCAATCCATTCGACCTATTGTCCGTCCTCCAGACTTTCAACAAAGCACTATACAGCGCGGCAGAAGTAGCATTCAGGCCTTATAAAGAATGGACTCGCAATGCGCAGCAAATGGTAGCCTTGTTTCCCCCGCGAAGCATCCATAGCACCCGTCGCCTCTGCCCTTCATATCCATCTCACATCCCGCCCTTGGATCATGATAATGTGTCAATGAGCGAAGAAATTCCAAGGAGGGATTACGAGTCCCTATCACTGGAGCTTGGAGATGGACCCTATATTCGATGCTCCCCGCCCGATCTGATAACCTGGATGAAGCTCGATGACTCATTCGAGTGGCTCGAACCTTTGGATGAGGATATGGCGGACGAGATGCTGCCACATAACGGAATTGAAGGCGATCGGCCTGTAGCGCCAAAGGCGGATGTCGATGCTCTGGTCAAGCAAGTCAGCGATTTGGGCCTTGTCCTTCCCACAGGATTTGAGGCATTTATGCGAAGCGACAGGCTTCATCAACGGATCCCGAGCGCTTCGGCCTGGTACTTCCGGCTGTCGAAGCTGATCAAATGCCCGGCCGCCATTGATGACGATCAGGGAGGTTACTTGATCCGCTTTCATTTCGACCAGCAGTCTTGCGCCTTTGCGTATTTGTATCTGAGCAAGTCCGGATGTCATTGTGTTTTGGTGTCCACGGTTGACGTGCCCATGTGCCTCAATGAGGATGACGAAATCAACGGAGAGCAATTGGATGGAGACAATGAGGGAGAAGATATCGATGAAGAAAGCATCGACACCAGCGAGCTTACAAAGGAATATTTCTCCCTGGCTGGACTTTCATTCGAGGAGTATCTCGTAACGGTCTACTTTGAGGGACTACTCAGTTTCCAGGCTGAGTCTTTTGAGGGGCTCGAAGATTTTGTCAAGCATGTCTACCGTTCTCCTAGAGAGGTTGAACATCTACGCGAAACAAGTAAGTCAGATAAGGAGTCTCGTGGAAATAACATGCTTACCAGTGCCTAGATGAAGCTATCAAGGTGTTCCTAGATGCGCAGAAGTGGAAGGGAGTAGAGCATTACAGGCAACTTATTAGTGATTAAGCCTTCTTTTCCCGCTCTCTCCTCTCTTATCGCTCGTCGATACTCACGCAGGGATATTGCGGATGTATTTTAATCATCACGAGCGGCTAGTGGAATTTGATACTTAGAAAAGACCGGCCCCTAACTTGTTTCCCATGGATACCAGACACAAGAGTGGTACGATTGCGTTGAGGTGGGTCTTATGGACAAGCTGTTGGATACTAATGTTGCCTAGATGGGATCGATATCAGACTTGGCTAGTGGATATGCCATTGGATATTTTACATCGTTATTTCTAGGAGAGTGAGACTATAAAGCAGACAAGTATGTACTCCAGATCATACCGCTCGTCAAACAGAGTCGGAACGTGACTCCCCAGTGTTTTCCAATCAACATTATCCAGGCCACGCAATGCAAACACGTAATCCCAATACACGGGATACCATCCTGCCCACTCCCAGTCCAGAATAGCGACTATACGACCATCGCGTATCATGATGTTCCTCGACGAGATATCACCATGAGTGAAGACAATGGGATAGTCTGCGCCAAGCTGCTTCGTCATCTGGGCCCAGTGTAATGACTGCTCCTCTATCCGTTTCGGAGGCCGAACAAGCCATTCCTGAAATGATTCAAGACTTGTGAATGGGCCACCGGGTCGAGTCATCATGCTAGGAATCACAGCGCCTTGTCCATCGAAGCGACCGATATAAAACCCCTTGAGGGCACGCAGTTGTCCCAGGTAGTCTTTCAGCTGGTCCATGATCGCAGTTCGCTCATGTGGTTCGAGAGATGGCCATGCCTCTTTTAACGTCTGACCCTCGATATACTCCAGCTCGATGCGATCCCAGTCGCTGCTGATGACCTCAGGAACAGGAATTGTCGTGTTTTCCTTAATGAACTGCAACACCAATGCTTCATTTGGTTTATCGTTGACGCCCATACCATCTGGGTGAATCGCGTACTTGGTCACGGTGTTGCCATGTCGGACGATGTAGCGCTCGGTGGACTTGTATATATCACTTCGCCTTCTGGGTATGGGGCTGCTGTTCTTGGAGGCGGTGGAGAGTCGCCGTACATGGCGATTCGCTTCTCCCGCCTCATCATTTCCTGCAGTCGTTTTGACATTGTTTTTAAAGCTTGGGCAGGTAGAAGGAAATTAATGCGATCAAAGACGGCGATTGTCAAAGAGACAGAGCGAGGGGTGGAGTTTGATAGACTGATTACAACCAACAAGCGAAAATCGGGTAATTTCCTGCTAAGTGAAATTAAACTGTTTATGTGCAAACAGCAACAAGTTCATTTCTGTACTCAGCGGAAAGGTCAAATCAGTTCATGGTGTCAAAATGCAACTTGATGCAATTATGAATAATAAATTTTCTTTTTGCAAAAAGGACAAAAGAATGTTGACAAGACTGGGATTCGAACCCAGGCCCCTTTCGAGACTGCGAATCGTCACTGGTTTGAATCAAACCTGAACACAGCGCCTTAGACCGCTCGGCCATCTTGCCTTGTGATTGGATAGTGAGCTCCCCGTAAGCTAGATACATACTGCTGCTTTGACTTAGCTGGCTGTAGCGAGGTATTTGTTCAGATAAAGTACTTCGTGTCTAGAAAGGCTTGATTTGTTTTACTTGCCTTGAATTCGGGCAATTATATTAAGCCTGAGCATTGAGCACTAATCTTGAGCTGTCCTGTTCATATGGTATTCACAAGGTTCTGCCCGATGTCGGCGCACAGCTTAACACTTATAATGACAAGCATTGTTCACTGAGGCTCTCCTGCGGAATTCCCCGAATTCAGCCCGTGAGATCATGGCCATAATGAATAGACACCTGAGTTCACTACTAGCATTATAGCAAGCCCTTCGCAGCTCTATACTTTCGTTGTCGAGCTGCTGTGATGATTCATGTCATTGTGAAATGTCTGGTGAAGTTACCCTATAGAAACAGGGGATCATGGTCGTGACATAAACGTGGTGTTTTCGCGTCTGTGCACCAACGCGGTCCGCACGCGATCACGTATCCCAACCTCCTCATTCACAATATCCATATACAAGACATTCACCATTCACATTAGTCACGTTTACTTCTATCGCTGGCGACATTTAGCTGCTTCTTCGAGATGCAGTTTTACGCATCTGTTGCAGTTAACTTGAGCTTCGGGTATCTTGCCGAGAGTGCCAATAATTTCGCTCCTTCTGAACACATTTAATGATGAGCACGCGTCAAAATACGGTATGAGAATCAGATAAAATATGTACAGGTACATAATACATAATGAAACAGTCCTGCGCAACGCTGTTATACGCGTGCATAATCCAGCCATATTAGCTCAAGTCATGGGTACATTGACCCGAGATGAGAAGAATAATTAAGAAATAATGCAAGGAAATCGCGCGCTTGATGATTATCATCGTACACTCCATGATTGATCATACTCTCATAGAAGCAAGTGCTTCTGATTATATACCATTTAAAGCACCGAACTAAACACCTGGGGGAGTGAAGCCAGGAAGCTTGGGCCAGTTACCAAGCTCGCCGGGATCACCGCCAATTCGGACCCAAATGGCGTGCGAGGGAGTAGGTCCATCGAGCACAAACATCTGGTACCAAGAAGGAGGGCTGATGAAGGCATCAGGAGGAGCTGTCACGGTGCATGTCTTGCCACTGCAAGAGACATCAGGGAACAGAGTGCGCTGACCCATGCTGACACCGTGAGTAGCACCAACAGAGGCCATGAGAGAGACACGCATGTTGGCAGCACCCTCCTCCAGATCGGAGGTGAGAGTGAAAGTGTAGCTCTCACCATAGACCCAATCACGGTCTGTGAGGGTGAAGTTGGGCTGAGCAGCACCAGAAAGCAGATAATCGGGCCAGAAGTACTCGATACGCTTCTCCTGAGGATGCTTGCCCTGATCCTGAGGGTCAGAACCAGAGACGAGAATCTTTCCGTCACTGAGGAGTACAGCTTCGGAATGGTACATGCGGGCGATGGTGGTGTTGGCAAGGACGGTCATGCGCTGACCGAGAGGCTCCTCGGGGTTGTACATGACCGCGTTGAGGTTCGAATTGTCAGCGAGACCGAAACCACCACGACCGACTTGTGCGCCGCCAAGGATGAGGTAGCGACCGTCAGGGAGGGCGACCATGTTGGGCATGACACGCTTGGAGGGCTGTGAAAGTTAGTATGAATGGCAGAGACGGGGGATAGAGGATGCTTACCATGCGCTCGATGACCCAGTCAGCATCAGGGGTATCAGGAGCCATAAGGACACAGTTGTCAAGAGCCTCATTGCCGGGCTCATGAGTAGTACCACCGCAGATGAGAACCTCAACAGGGTCGGTATAAGGAGCCTTCTGAGGCAGAACCATCATAGTACCCTGAAGAGGATAGTTACGACCAGTCAAGGGGTTATCAACCTGACCAGGCATATCAGGCAGCTTCTTGATAGACTGAAAGTCAACCTGTGAAAGGATACGAGACTCATTGAACTGAGTAAAGAAGATACCACCAGAAGGCAAGATGGCCATATGAGGGTACGAGTTGGTTCGACCAATGTTCTCAGCACGCTCAAGGTAGTCAAGGTAAGTCGACTTGGTTACACCAGCAGGATGGGGCAGAACCTCAGCGGAGGGAACGATGGGAGCATCAGAACCAGACTCTCCACCCATAGCAAGAATGGAACCGTTGGAAAGAACAATGGCAGTGGGGTACCAGCGGGGATCAAAGAGACGCAGCTGCGTGTAGTCTTCTTCCCAGACATTGGTGCCATTGTCAACTCCCTGAGGCGAGTCAGGAGTGAAGAAGCGAATACCGTAGACCGACTCAGCGGACCATCCACCGATGTTGATGATACGGCCAGCCTTATCAGGAAGAGTGAAGGAAGCAGAGCAGAAGACATCAGTCTTGAGGGCAAGTTCACGGTAGGTGTTGGTAGAGTAGTCAAACTCGAACGAGCCCTCAGTATCATCATCAGACGTACCGTGCTTCTCCACAAAGACAACCTTGTCGTTGATGCCGACAGAGCTGATGAGCGGGATGATGGGGGAAGTGGAGAAGTGATCATACCTCCCCGCAGCAAGTCCAGAAGCGTAGTGGAACGTGTTGAGCGACGTGCCGGTCCACTCGTAATAGCTGATGTGATTGCCCGCGCCGCACGTGTAGTTGCGATTGCCGGGACAGGCCATGCTGCAGAAGCTGTCGTCCTTCCAGATATCGCCTTTAGCCTCAACTGCCTTCAGGTCGCCACAGACGCACTGGCGACCGTACTCAACACCACCAGCGGAGTAGCCGAACTTCTGGCAGCGCTTGAGACAGGTTGGGACGGTCATGTTGCTGGTGGCGTAGCTGCCGGAGTCTTCGTACAGCCACTCGAGCACATACGGGTTGTTGTTGTCAAAGACACAGCCCTTATACTCCCAATCGCCAGGGAGGTCATCTTCTTGAGCGACGGGAATGGGGTACACTTCAAAGTCACCGCTGGAGTAGAGCGATAGACGATTGCCAGCACCGCACATCTGGCTGTCATCGCCCTTGCAGGCCATGTTGCAGTCCGATTCCTTGGTCTTGGACGCAGCATTGTTGAGGGCGTTACCGCAGTAACACTCCTCAGCGTACTCCAGACCAGCGATCTTGAAGCCGTTCTCAATGCAGGTGGCGATGCATTTCTGAGGTGTCTGGGAGGATGAAGTGCCGAATGGGGAAAGAGCACGGCCGGGAGGGTCAATGTAACAACCGGCATAGGACCAGTCGTCAGGAAGATCAGTGGCGACGGGGCCGGTAGTAGCGGTCGCAGAGCCAGTGGCAGAAGCAGTCTCGGATGGCTCACCAGAGGGCACAGCAGTACCTCCGGCAGAAGACTTGCCAAAGACAGTGAGTCTGTCACCAGCTCCACAAGGCTGATCGGCATCACCAGTGCAGGCCATGCTACAATCGGCCTCGGGAGCCTTGGTGGTAGGTCTCTTGCTACCACAGACTGAGACAGTCAATCACCATTCAACAAACATTTACACACAAGAACCATTACTTACAGCACTCCTGGGCATACTCCATGCCAGCGAACGCGTAGCCCAGGCCAACACAATGGGCCACGCACGTCTCAGCGGTCAGACCCTCAGTGTCATAGTGCACAGGCCCATCGAGCGCACGCTTCGAGACGCTGTCAACATAGCATCCCAGGTACGTCCAGCCGTCTCTGGGGGTTTCAGGCGGTGTCAGATCCCTGCGGACGATGACACTCGCGGAGGAGGACAAGTGAAGGAACGCTGCACCGAGTGCAGCAAAACGCAAGAGTGACATGGCGGATAAACAAGAAAGCAAGGCAATGAAGTGGCGTATAACGAGAGACTGTGTAAACAAAGAACGAATGTGATCTGGGTTTCCAAGGATTATTTCCCATGCAGAAACATTTGAAGTGAGATTGCGGCGCCTTGACGTTATATCAGTTCGGACGGCCGCTGGGCGATAACGGAATATTCTCAGGTATATCACCTGCCCACATCCCTTTACTTTCCGCTTCAAATCTTACCCCTAAGAGATCTCGTGTTCATTAGCTTACTGTCAGACCATTTTTTGCTTTCCAAGAGCAATAAGATGCTGACTGCTAAGACAGAAACACATGCAAAAAGTGAACAGCGGTGGATGCATGCCAGAAGCTGAAAAGGCATATGCACGCCTACGGGCGCGTCGACGCAGGAGAGCATGCCTTGTGATTAGAATATTGGATACATCAGGCCAGTCTGCACCCACGGGGTCTAGATTGCCGAGCCAGACTTGGCAGAAGCCGAGCTAGACTTGGCAAAAAGGTCCACGGAGGTCAATAAATGGAGGCTGCCTTGCTGCCAACGCATGCTCCATCCACGGAGTCTGACTCTTTGATCGACAGGGTCAGGGCCAACGATCGAAGCGGCTGACAGTGGACTAATCTCCTCGATCTGGTGTGGCTTGCGGTAAAATGCGCTGGGCCCCTGTTGAACCTTTTATCTTGGCGACCCTCCGAGACGCTTGAAGTGGATGTGCCGATGCAACGTTGGCCACTAACCGAGGACTAATAATGTAACCCCCATTGACTCTTGGGCCTCTTGGCTACAGCATTCCAAGAGTGTAAACACGAGAACTCAATCAAAAGTTCTGCTGCAATGACAAGGGGGTAGAGATGCTGCATTTTATTAGCTGCAGCGTTATCAGACTTTTCCAGCGCGTAGCTATTTCGCTTGGCGGATGTGAATGGGGATTTTTTATGTAATATTTTTGTAGTGGTTGCTTCTGGTTTTAGTGATTGTTAGCGCCTGCGACAGTGCACCACAAAGCCGACGCTAAACCGGAGATTTTCGCCTTGTGAATCAATATTGCTTCGCTCTATGAACTATATGCCCTTTCACATATACACTTCAGTGGCTTGATTACCCGAGCGTCATTACCGCGTGGCTTTCGATAGTAATCTTTTCGTTTATCGCATATTATGCCATTGGGCTATTCACCCGCTCCCTAATGCACGCAGTCAGCATTCAGGGGTCCAGTAAGACGGCCGATGCAACGCTCTGCACGAGCGTATCTGGAACTCCATCCGATGCTGACCCCGAGATCGAGAGAGACACGTTTGAGATAAATAAGAAGTGATAGATAACGGATTTTTCGCGATTTCATATCTAACTGTAAGAATTTAGACCCAAACGATCCCCCGTTCGATGTAAGATTATAGGTCGAACCCAAAGCAAGATATCCAAGAAAAGATAGCACTATAGACATTATTCCGTAGATTATAACCAACACGCGTCTGCGACGCAACCACTCAGCATGCTCCCTCCTGCCACATCCTGACCGATTTAACAATCATACCGCGATCCTTGACGGGTCCCCAGGTCGGAAGCCAGGTATCATTCGCCTTCCAAAAGTCACGCATAGGGGTCTCGCTGCTATCAGCCCAGGGCTTATCACCGATTGCATCTCTGTAGCAAAGTGGGTTAGCCGAGACAGTTTCCCCGCACGTAAACGAGAGATCGTGAGCGAGATCAAAAAGTGGGCTTTGGTGTTGGGGTTGTAGGGGAAATGGAGAGACTTACGGGAACCAGCCGTTGGTACCGCCGACTGCGACGTTGAGGATGAGATAGAAGGACTCGTCGAAAGGAGTGTTTTTACGACCGGTGCTGCTCCATGGGTCAACGGGGATGGAGCCGTTGATGGACTCGCCGGCGAATTCACCGTAAGACCAGAGATTCTTGTTCTTGGTGAAGTCAAAGAATTGCACTTGCTGTGAAGAGTCAGTATCATCAATTCACAGGGTTTTGTGAGGTAACTTACTCTCAATCGACCATCGAGCCAAGTAAAGAGATACTTCTCACTCCACTCAAGACCGTAAACGTGAAAGTCCTCAGAGTAAATGACCCTCTTGCCTCCCCATTCACCATACGCTCTCCTCCAGCGATCATTCTCCGTAGCCGTACCCCAGTGCAGCGCCGACGACACAAGATTATTCCCCATGGGATACTTCCTCGCGTCATTGCCTCTACTCTCCGCAATGTCAATCTCACCTGACTTGGGCCACTCGCCGTAGACATCATCCTGCGGCATCATCCAGATGGCAGGCCACATCCAATCGCCCTTTGGCATACGCGCCGTGACTTCGACGCGACCATACTTGATTGTCTTTTTGCCCTTTGTGTTGAGACGTGCGGAGCGCACGGGGTTGATGATTTGGCCTAGAGTGGCGTTGCTGCGTGCTGCGCAGGGCCAGCGGTCGTTGGACTTCTTGATGTCTTTGGCGGTGCATTTCCCCCAGGTTTTGCTGTTGGTGGTCATGTTGACGGTGAAGCCGTTGAGGAGCTGGTCGCGCGTTATGTCTGTGCTTTCGAGCGTCATTGTAGGGACGATGTGAAGGCCTTGAGCGTCGACGTATGAGTTTGCCTCATCGTCTGTTGTCCAGTCAAAGGCGCCGTTTCTAAAAGTGTTAGTAGGCAATTGAGCAAAGGGCGACAGAACATACCCGAAGCCGTTCATTTGAACTTCATGATTCCAGTTGTTGAGGTTCTGGAAGGTGTCGTCCATGACGAGACAGTACTGTCATTGTTAGTGGTGACCACCTCACTAAATGAATCGTCTCAGTGAATTGGGTACTCACTTCATGATTGGGGACGCCGGTGGTCTCTTTCCAGCAGAGATAACCACCAATTCCTAGAAAGCATGTTAATAATTGAAGGCTTGTTACGATGAACGAGCCTACCGAGACCGATGAAAATGCATGTGTAAAAAATGGTGCTGTCCCAATTCCACTGCTTCTTCTTGTCCTCTAACCAAGGCTTCTCAAACTCGCCCTGAAGACGACTGCTCTTGAAGCGCCGACGCGGCCCAGTGACTAAAAACCGTCAATAACAGCACATTAAGCAACTGTCGAATGAACTCACTATCATAAGAAGATGTATTTCTCTGCGTCAACCGTCGCGATGCAACAGATTCCGCAATAGGCGTCGCAGCAACTGGTGTCGCAAACGGATTCTCAGTAGACTCAGCTCCAGGCGTCGCAAACGGATTAACCCGCTGAGACGAAGAGTCCTCAGCGGTCGTAGCAGTCCTCGAGCCTTCCATTACAGCGTGGGAAAAGTGGAGTACGCCAATGTTTAGAAAGGGAAAAAGGACCAGGGAAGTACGGGAGGTGATTAATTGTTCAAAACAGGTTCAGTTAAATGAGCCTCATGAAACTTTTATTTTCTCTTTGTCATTGTTCAGACTCTGATAGAGCTGAGAGAGTCTGTTTACTACAATACGAGTACCAAGACGAATCGATGCAGGGATTGTTACACCTGGGTCTGGAACAAAAGAGTAAGCTCATTTCTTCTGGGGTGATTATGCATCTCGTCCTGATACCAGCCGCGCTGAAATGCACGTACAACGTGGCAATCATGAGCAATGAAAAAAATTCTGTTGAGACATAACGGCATCTCCAAAGGTTCTCACGCCTTTGAGACTAAATCGCCGGCACGTTGATATCTCTCCGAGAGGCTTGTGCGCTAGGAGATAACATTGTGTCATGTCAGCGGCGCCAAAACGCCACATTTCGCGACTAACAATCATGATTCGTAGACTTCTTAATAAGGCTCTGCGGGCCGCAAGCCTCAACGGTCAGACTAAGAGAACCTTCCGCAAGGGTCTAAGTGGTCCGTTTGCGAAGGCAGGTTTTTTGCATGCGATGCTACCCCGTCGACCATGCCGCTAGACATCAAAGGGGAAGCTAGATCGTCTGCCCCTAGAACACATCCAAGGGAGTATTGTCAGGACCCTGGTAGCAAAAACGTTAAAACCCTGGCACCCTGGTCCCGGCCAAGATATTGTTACAGGGGACGGGACGTTATCAAGATTTTTCCAAACTCGAATTAACCACCTTCTTTGCCTCCCCCTTCGCTAACGGGTCACGGCCCGCGGATAACGCTATTCCCTAAACATAAACACCCTCTATGCTATCTCGCCCTGAAACGTGCCTTTGCTTATACGTTACAATCTACAAAAGTTGATCACTCTTCTCATTGGACCCTCGTCTTGGCGATATCTCAATGCCTAACCTTATTTTCTAATATTAGACTTATTTTTCTCTTGTCCTGGGTGGCGCCGGAGAAAAAATCACAGTCTAGTTTAATTAGACGCCGCACTGATACATGACGCTTCTGCGACCTTGCTCGTAAAAGCATCTGGATATTATCCACTCTTTCGTTCCCCCGTCCACCAAATGGCCTCTGATATCGAGGCCACGCCTTGTCATTGTCACAGACGCAATGGACCCGTCGTCAGCTTCACTCTGTAACATAGAGTTTTCTTCTTATCACGGTGGCGGGTACTCTATCCTCTCCTCGGTCATGACGACTTGGCATCAGCTCGCTAGACGTGATTCAAACGGAGTCTTCTCGGACCCGGAGCAGTGACTGTAATCAGGGGGGGCTGGGCTTAGATTCTGCAGCAACGGACAAGGTGCATGTACGGTTTGTGTTACGTGCTGGCAGAAAATGCATGGTCTCAACAAACGTGCAACGAAAGATACGAGGACGATGGGCCAGCTGAAAAAAACCAATATTGTGTTTGCAGTTGCGTCTTGACCGGGTCAGATATTGTCTGACGCTTACAGGAGATTCGAGACTCGAGACTTACAGCGAAGGTTTCATCTAGATCGCCGGATAAGCCGTGTGTAGGAAGTATTCATAACTTAGTTTTCCCACGGCTATTCTCTCTGCTCTGCCTCTCTCACCTTGGGCAACATCCCTCTTCTTCTACCACTCCCCCCACCCTCTTCCCCTGTAGAAGCAGAGAAGATCTTCACCTTCGCTTTTCCCTTCACTCTCGTTTTCTTGTTCCGTGAGACTCAACGTCTCCCACGTGAACCATGACTTCCGAAAAGTCGCAAATGGCTTCGGAAAAGTCTGCCTCTCGCTTCATAGAGTCTGGTGTTCTCCAACCGCCGAGTCCTACCACTGACGCTGCTACGCTCAAGAGACTTGAGGCTGGCGATCATGGCACGACCAAGACGTCGGAGTATCCTACGAGGAAGAGTCCCCCGTCGAGATCCGCTCACAGCTCATATTCGGGTACGCCTGCTGCAATGCAGATTCCCGACGCCGCGGCTGCGGATCTGCCTGTTGTAAGTTTCTACTGTCCATTTGAGTGGATTTGTTTCATATCGTCAACGTCGATTTTCCTCCCTTGCATACCGAGCCTGCCTGTCCCGATTCATTCCTGTCGTGGCACGGTAGATATTGCGCTACCTGTCTGCAATGCATCACCGTCGTCACAAATACTAATACAAATAGGTCGCGAGGTATATTGCCCGTCGCGCAACGCTCCTAGGATGGTTCGATGAACCTGCTGCTACTGCCATCACAAGCGGCTGGTCGTCAACATGCATTGCCCTCAAGAAGCCAGATGGCACATACATCTACAACCCAGATGACCCCAGCCCAGATTTGGTCGCTGCTGTCAACCGCCTCAATGAGAGTGCTATTGTGTCGATGGCCTCTGAGGTCACCAACTCAGTGCTTGACAGCATCAAGCCTGGGCAAGCGAGTCTGGTGAATGAAGACACTGGCGCTCGCATCCCCATCATTCCCAGTCTTGCAGATGTTCATGAGACACTTGTGCATTTGACAAGTTCATGCATCGTTGTCCAAGAACGATGTGTGCTTATTTGGGCTCACGAGGCGAGGACTGTTCTCACAGTAGCTCACAATGTTGAGAAGCAGATGCTGGGTTTCGTAAGTCTACCATTCCCCTCAAAGATTTGTTATCTAATATTTGTTGCAGATCGTTGGCCCCAATATGCCTCGTGGTCTTCTCGCCCAAACAGAAGAGCAATCCGTCAATGGCATGCCAACACCCGTTCGCGGTGCCATTGATGAGAGAAATGAGGTCTACCAAGCCGCCATCAAGGTGGAGGAGGGCGGTGAAGGAGATGAAGACGTTGAAGGCCAGGAGCTCAAGCGTCCGACTCTTCTTGTTCACTCGTTCCGAATTGGCATTGTTATCATGCTGGTGATTCTCACGCAGAGCGTGGGTGTTTCAAGAGTGAGTTATAACAATGAGCTGAGTGGTGAGTGATTACTGACGTTGAGCAGCTGATCCGACAATGGTCCTGGGATGGTGATTACAAGCGCTTCATTCTCTGCGTTGTCATTCCGCCTCTGTGCGTTCTGTCATTGGTAAGTACTTTTCGCCACGTCGTTGCGACAACTTACTGACTGGATCCAAGTTCTTCTTCATCGTTGTCGTCAGTAGCGTCTTCCAACTACTTCTACCAGCTGGAATCTGTCTGAGGAACTCAAAATTCCATTCTGGTGAGTACTTCGCTCTGACAAAGAAAACAAAACTGACACGAGGACAGCCATCAAGCCCAACCCCAAGCGCTACCGAGACTACCAACTTCCTCACATCACCGTTCAAATGCCTGTCTACAAGGAAGGTCTCCGAGGGTAAGCTCAATCTCATCTCAAGTTGTCATCTCATTCTGACTGACTTCTCAGTGTCATCGTCCCAACAATGGTCTCAGTAATGGCCGCAATCCAACACTACGAGAACCAAGGCGGCACCGCCTCAGTCTACATCAATGACGACGGCATGCAATGCATCCAACCCGAGCTCGCCGCTGCCCGCAAGCAATACTACCGCGAAAACGGCATCGGCTACTGCGCCCGTCTGCCCAACAAGAAATCCCCCAAGTCCAAGTCCTTCTTTTCCTGGTTCAAGCGCTCACCCCCCGTCGACCCTGAAGTCGACAACCAAGACGAATCAGAAGTCAGTCCTCAAGGCCGCGCAAACGAACTTGGTTTTGTGCGCAAGGGCAAGTTCAAAAAGGCTAGTAACATGAACTACTGTCTTGCTTTCTCGAATAGAGTCGAGGATGAGATGTTGAGACTTACGGAGCTTGAGTGTGAGAGTAGGGGTTGTGCGTATGAGGATTTGAGTGCGGAGGATGATGATCGGTTGTATGAGCAGGCGTTGCAGAATATGGTTGATGCTGATGAGGGCAAGACTTGGGCCGAGGGGAATATCCGCATGGGTGAGATCATCCTCCTCATCGACTGCGACACCCGTGTCCCTATCGATTGTCTCCTCTACGGCGCTCTCGAGATGTATGAGTCTCCCGAAGTCGCTATTCTCCAGCACGGCTCAGGCGTCATGCAAGTTGCGCATAACATCTTTGAGAACGGCATCACATACTTCACCGACATTGTGTACACAGCCATCAAATATGGTGTTGGCACTGGCGATGTAGCGCCGTTCGTGGGTCACAATGCGTTTTTGAGATGGAAGGCTATCCAGAGTGTTGCGTTTGTCGATCCCTCTGATAAGGTCACGAAGTGGTGGTCTGACTCGCATGTCTCTGAGGACTTTGATATCAGTTTGAGAGTGCAGATGGCTGGTATGGTATGTCGGTTGGCGACGTATCATAATGGTGGCTTTCAGGAGGGTGTGTCGTTGACGGTTTATGATGAGTTGAACAGATGGGAGAAGTACGCTTATGGATGCAACGAGCTTGTCTTCCATCCTTTGTAAGTCTGACAACTCTCATTGGTTCCGGATCTTTACTAACTCTTTGGCAGTTACAAGTGGCCCTATAAGGGTCCCGTTACTCGACTCTTCCTCCGTTTCCTGTGGAGTAACATGCCAGTTACCAGCAAGGTCTCCATTCTGGCCTACATCTTCACCTGTAAGTACCCATATTCACTCCAGTTCAGTGCCGGACTAACAGTCACAGACTACGCCATCGCTGCTGGTATGCTTCTCACTCTGGTCAACTACATCCTCGTCGGTCTCTTCTTCCAAGATCTCGACCAATTCTACACTCCATCTTGGGGTATCTGGGTCTCCCTCCTCGTCGTCTTCAACGGCGTCGCCTCCATCGCCACCAGCATGACCCGTCACCGTCTTAAGGAAAAGTCCTTCTGGGTTGCCATCCTCGAAGCTTGCAAGTGGCTTCCCTTCCTTCTTCTCTTCTTTGGTGGTATTAGTATCAACTGTGCCAAGGCCCTTCTATGTCACGCCTTTTCCGTCAACATTGAGTGGGCATCGACATCAAAGGAGCTGGGTCCTACTGGTATCTATATCGGGTTGAACAAGATGATGCACAGATTTAAGTGGACTTTCCTTATCTGCATTGTTATTGCAGCTGGTATGATGTACATGGCCTTTGGTGCACCTTGGGGTTGGACTATTGCTCCTGGCAAGTTCTCTGCTGGTACATATGCTATTGTGCCTTTGGCTGTGCAGGTTTCCTGCGCGTTTGCTCTGCCGCTATTCCTCGGCTTGACTTAATTGAGTATATATGAATGGTAGGATGGATGGGTTACGGTAACGACTTTAGATATACGAACTAGTTAGCTTAATAGATTATGTCGTCAAGCATGTCGACTAGGTAATGCAGACTCTGTGCCATTGCTCAATTACTCAAGTGAGAAATGCCCATGCCTGAAACACTCCTCAGTCTTCTGGAGACGGCTTGTTTTCAAATCCTTGAGTCACAATAGTGTCGTTGCGATACATCAATAAGAAGCGTAATTGGTTTAGTGGTAAAATTCTCCGTTGCCATTCGAGTAACGTCGGGGAGCCCAGGGTTCGATTCCCTGATTACGCATTGAAAATGAAGTCTGAGATGATTTCAATCTTTTTCCGTTGTTTCTTTTTGCTCTGTTGTTAATTTATAGTGTTGCTGGCGATGGTTATCCTAGCATCGTTGTGGCTAGTTTCTTCCATTTTAGCATTCCTTACCCACTACCCCTTCCTTTCGAATAAATGATAGCCTAAGAAGCATGGGATATAACCTAATTTATATTACTTATTCTTTAATATAAAGCAAATCAATAATGTTAATTAATATATTAGTTTAGCACTGGAGGTTTAGGAGGAATAGATAAGTCTAATTATCTGGCTTATTTCCCCCATGTTCCGATAAGAAGTTTTTCATTACATGCCAACCAACTTGAGATGCAAGTCATGCAACCAAGCATATAAAAATCCATTTCCATTCTCAGAGATCATTTCTTGTCTCTCTAAGCGTATCAATATTACAAAACACAGCTTATGCTCTTTGTTTCCTGCGAGCCTGGTTCTTGCCAACACCATCATACATGCCAAAGTCAACTAAACTGACTTCCCGCAGGCGCCACAGTTATCCTAGATCCTTAAGAACAGGTTTTAAATGCCTGTCACAGCTTATGGGGCCACATCATAGGAGCCATTATGCACAACGGCGTGTTTTCATCATTCCTTCTTCGCCAATGATGGAATCTACAAACAGAGGTGGGCACACCTTATGCGAGTCTCTGACCACATTAATGATGTAGTAACCTTCAATTACAGCTAGCAGGCAATCGGAGCAATGACGACCCCGTAAACTTGCAGCCAAGCCTTTGGTGTGGTCAAGAGACGTGTCGAGGCCCCCTAGGTGACGAGACATGCAGCCAACAGCATCCAGCACTCGCTTGCCTTTTCCTAATATCGAATAGCTTCATGCCTGGCTTACCTTACACCTTCCCTTATGGGGTACATGTTTCTGCTGTTGGGTTGCTATGCGTTGTAGTGGCTTCCACCAAGTGTCATACCACCATCACATCCAAGCAGATTGTGGACTACCTATTTTGGGCACCAAATCGTCAGAGCTTTCCCTGGGAATTTACCAAGGCAAGTTTCCTTATCGTTACGTTCGCGCTGCCTTTTGCGACCCATTCCTGCCCATTTGCGCTCTGTTCAGCGTTTTCTCACAGCATCTCCACGTCTTGTCCCGAAACAGCACTATGTCACAGATACCATCAAACTATCAGTGCAACTGCAAATCCTGTTCTACCAGCAAATATCACACTCGCTCAGTAGCTAAGTCTTGCACAAACCAAATATCGGCTAAGGAGCAGCACGCTGGAGTGCAAGCTTCATCGCAGCTGGGGTCACGGCAATCATCACACCCAGCCAGTGGCGGAAAGGGGCATCTGGTATCAAGGCTCATGCAGTCTATCATTCGTTATTGGACCTTTATGATGCTGGACCAGCAGGTACGCATAAGCCAAAGCCAGCCGGACGACATACCCTCCAGTCCTGCCACTACTCTCAGTAATGACAACACGAGCGATGGAGGGTCTACCACCAGTCTTTCCAAACGTGATAGATCCTCGGATATTGAAGAAGAGTCAGTGGATGGTTCAGTGAATGGAGGAGCGTCAATGAGCCAAACAGATCCCGCCTCGAATGAAGATGCAGATCTAACAAAGTTCACCTTAAAGAGTCTTTTGTTAGGTGAGGAACTCAAGAGGCTCCAAGTCTGGAAAACATCCTTTTCCAACGACGAGCTGGATAGACTACCTACTATCGACCACGAAGTCGCACAGAGTGTACTGAAATGCTTGACGAGTGTAGCCAACATACTGATTGAAGGGTCAAGTCAGTCATCACCTACTTCCAATCCTTGACCGCAGTATTCGCTGATACACCAACAGAGGAATGGCGAATCAGATCGGAGCCAGATGATCTTAAGGCTGAAGGGGTATTTCTAGAGAGTCTACTGGAAGAGATTGAGACAAAGGCATCGGAATCCAATGTCGAAAACGAGGCAATGACGGATTGTAGTGGTATTTCAGAGTCAGATGAATCTTACCTAACCATTGGGAATCCAAGCTTGATCAAAGATCTCAAATATGAGATCGACAGACTTCAAATGCTTTCTCACTCTTTGCGCCTTGGATTAAGGACCGGAGTCATATTTACGAATAGCTGAACACTCGATACCTTACATATATAAACCGTTATCAAATAAAACATTCCTTCGAAGAAAAGACACTGGGTTTCCAGGATATATATATACCATGTTCAAGGAGCTCTAGTCAGTAATCTCCTGGCATTCCATGTCATTCATTTCAGCACGCTTAACCATTTCCCTGAGAGGACTAATGACCGACTGGTAAAAGTTTCGCTGGAACATTTCATAGTCGCTTTGTTCATCGTCGCTGCTTTCGCCATAAGCCATGCAGTAGCGAACTGCCTCCTGGTATTGAACACTTGTCTCGGTTCCCAGGCGACTCAATTCCTTATCCAGCTGTTGCTGTATAATCTGCCCTTTGAGCTCCTTCCAAAGCCCAAGCTCCAGAAGAACATGTCCGAGATGGTACATGAACCTTTTTGGCCTTGTAGATCCGTGATCAAACATGGCGGCCCGCAGAAATGGCATCTTTTCAGATTCGATGGGATAGAATTTGATGTCCTGCGTACCCCATCCATCACCAAGCCATTCTCGCCAGCCATATCGGAGAGTCGCTTCGGCAAGCTTTAAAGCCAGTCTGAAACGGTTGTTTCGAAGCGATCGACTACGGTGGAACAGAGTGAGATAGCGCCGATATTTCTTTCTCTTCTTCGACTGCAGCCTTCTCTGATCCCCCTCCCGTATAATTTTGGAGAGAGTGAGAGGTTTGCAACCTGTCTTTGGTCGCTTATTCTCATCCAGGTAGAATATCTGGTGGCCGCTATCCCGATCAACAGCGATACACATGGCTAGACGATCGCTGCCTTGTGCAAGACTTCCAGGGCATACCTGAACCCGACAAAATTCGGCAACGTTTTGTGGTTGTATGCGCTGATTTGACGACAATGCAGTGCTAGATGAGTATCCAGAGTCACGGCGCCAACGTTGACGAAGCCCATTCATTACTGTAACCAAAGGCGAAGACGGCTCTGAGTAGACAGCATCACCCTCGTCCCCCGGGAGGACCAATCTGGAGTGAGCCTCAAACCAGATGTAGTCTCCCTTGTTAAAGTTGGACTCTATAGCAACGTGATGGCCGGTGATGGCAACGTCATTTGGATTGATACAAAGCGGCTCCTGTTCTTGAACTGGCACAAGTCCAACAAGAGCTGTATGTCCGTGTGCTTGCTCTTGGCCGTTCACTGGGCAAGCTTCGCACAAGTGACGATAGAGAGTTTTCGTGGCTGAACTTGAAATGTAAAGCCTGGTATAGCTCGTTGTTGATTGAGATGCTGGTTGACAGTTTGAAAGCCGGTAGACCAAGCTTTCAATAGCGGAAACATCAAATCCAATCTTTTCGATGAGCTTATCGAGGTCCTTGAAGATCCTTGAATTTCGAATTTTACGTTCACTTGATCGACCCTATCGCCCGTTAATTAGCGTTCTGATATGACAGTGGATTTGATTCTTACCCGACTTCGAGTGGGAACTCGCGAGAATGAACTGAGAGCATCCTGTAGTTTGTCACGTATACTGACAAGTCTATGTTTCAGATCCTCTATGCTTTTTTCACCTGTTGGCCCTTCGCTTTGCTGAGTCTTTTTCGTAGTTGTAAACCATTGTTCTACAAGCGCCATGTGAACCTTAATTCTCACTTTCTGATCACTGGCCTTGTCATAGAGCTGCTTCACACAAGTCGCCTTCATGTGAGGAGTTCGGTCTAGCAGTATTTCGTATTTCTCCATTAGACTGCCGTTGATCTCACTGATGTAATGGAAATCGGCCTCTGAAATACCCGGTGGCAGTTCTTGTATGACCTCTAATTCAAAATCTTCATCCTGATCCTCGTCAAGAGCCGGAATCTGTCCAAAATAGAAATCTTCCTTGATGGTAGATGACGTTGAGGCTACTGCTTGAAGGGGACTAAGATTCAAGGTTTTTATGACAGCTTTTCGAATCTCTAGTCGGTCTCCGATGGCTCCGTTGACTTGCAACGAATTGTGATTTGCTTCGTTTCCAGAAGCATGGTGAGAAATCGTTTCAGAGTCCATTTCGAGCTATCTAATAAAGCTGGCGTCGAATAGAACATGGAAAGGGTGTGGGGGAAAAGAAACCAGCAATACATATGACAGTTTCATCAGATGATCAGTTGCACAAGTAGGCCGAAAGATAAGTCTGGGACCCCAACAGCCCCGAAACTTGAGGCTCGGTCTAGTGGAGGGAATCAAATGCAGAAAGGCGAAGCCCCCACTGATATTTTCAATGGTATGCATAATAGTTCGCAAAACAATATTATCATGCATGTCATCAAATAGTAGTCAGCCTGGTTGGTTGCCCAACGTGACGGGACTGCATTGCATTGCATTTACACGTAGCTTTGGAAACCAGCCCATGAGCTTTGCTTACACCACGATAAATTAACCCCTCTTCTGCCAAAAGCATCGCAGCCTACCGCTGAATGGGTGTACATCTTTCCAATCAAGTAGCTTCAAATTGAACAGCTGATCAAAAGGTGTATTTACTCGTGTGCGGCTGAGGAAGAAGAGCCAACGTGGCCGTAATCAATACCAGTCAGCATGCATGCCTTGAGGGAGGGCGGAAATTCCCTCTGCAGTCTTTTTAGCCGCATCAGTGTACTGAGTTTGTAATTTGAAGTGGCTGTAGGCCCGGACCCGTTGTTCTAAATTCTTTGGCTTTCAGTCTGCCTAGCCACTTAGCAGTAAATCCACTTTGCCAATACTTCCATCATGGTGACTTTCATTTCCAAATACACTTTGTCTGTTATTGTGACTAACGCAATTATACTTACAGATTGACCCTATCGGAGCAGTAGCAGCCGCTACAGCCTCAATTGATCAATCCCTCAAGCTTATCCGACGAGTCTCTACGGCCATCGAGATCCATAAGAATGGCAGGAAAGACCTAGAGTTTATTTTCGAGGACCTCTCCAGTATTGCCCAAGTTATAGAACTTGTCCAAACCATCGAAGCAATCAGAACCAAAGGAGTTCTCAAAGCCTTAGCAAATATGCTAAAACATGCTGAAAAGCTAGATGATCATGTCCAACAGGTCAAAAAGAAGTTCAACACCGGCTCTTCATTTCGTCGCGCCACTCACCACTTCATGACTGGCCCTGAAGATTTGGAGCATACCAACAGAGTGGTCAAAGAGCTAGCATCTCTAAAGACCACGCTCATCCTTCATATTCAAGTTGCTCATGTTGGCCTTGTTGTTCAAAATGATCAGGACAAGCGGGCAAACCCGGGTTGCACTCACATGTTGGACAGTTCGGTTCTTCATGAGGTCAATCAAGTTGTTGAGCAGAGACTCGGCAAGGGACAGGGGCTGAAGATAGCTGAAGTCCTTCGAGGCAAGAGCGCAGACGGTATGCATTGTGGCTATTCTGTCATGGCAGATAGCTAACCTAGCTTCATAGATGATGGAATGATTCGCCTTTCGCAAGAGGAGTATGAATGCCTCGTATTTCATAGCTTGGACGATAGTCAATCCAACCAAGAACTCGGTACGTCATGGCCTGATGGGACATCGTTTGGGAAACTGATACTACGCAAGGTACAATTCGCGTTGCCAATAACCAAACCTTTGATCAAGCGTTGCAAATCAACGGATTTATAAGCGACGACTGGATGGAGTTTGCTCAGAACCTGACTATCGAGGATAATGAAGCTCGCAACCAGTCTATCCAGGTAAATGTACCTACTAGGACGGAGCGTTTCGCCGAGCTTTTGGCTGTCAGAAACAAAACTCTCGAGATGATGCCGAGTTCGGCTTGGGCACCAGCCCCACTGATGCCAAAGCAGAATATTAGAAGCCTGGAATGAATTCGTATTTCCTCTTACCACTAGTTGAGTATAAGGGGATATGTTTCATGATTCGCGGTGGTGGCTGAGGAATAAGGGTTCAAAGCGGCAGTCCGTGACAGATTACGCGTTACTTAAGTGTCATTTTCTAATACCGAGCCAGACTTTCCAGAAAGCCCCAGTCCAACGTAGCAATGCTGTACTGATTATTTGGTGGCGGGTCAGAGTGCCACATTTGCCATCTTGTACATTAAAAAGCTCAGCCAATTCGTGAAATTCTGCAAAGGATTCACAAAACCAACAAATTCGCTTCTAGGCGAATATTTAGCTCTCATAACAGTTGGGTCAATCCGTGTTCATAATTGTGTGTTTTGTAGAAGGAGAGCTGTTACTGTGGCGAATTAGACGATCAACAATTACTTTCAGTCGTATCTCAGCGAGATTTGACGTTGTCTGGAATTCTGGGTTCCGTTCTAGACAAGAGAGATTTAGACATGTCATTGGCGTTATTAGCCAAAACTGAAACCAAATACACGACAGATGTAGATAAAGAAGTGGGTCGAGGGGCAAATCCAAAGAGCTTCATACACTTGAAAATAGCATTTAGGATACACCAACGTCCATGTTGTTAGGAATGACACTTTAAATACAATGGCGCACCTTTCTGATCAACAAGTTTGAGTGGGCCAGCGTCAGTCTCAACGACTAGGCGTCGCCACATCACCAGGACGTGCTAAGGATCCAGCATGAAACTCATGAGCAGGGGCGTCCATTTGATGAGGCATAGCGCTCTCTGGAGCATGGTTTCCTCAGTTATGCACATGATTTCATCGGTTGTAATCGACCTTGTGACTATTCACTATATCTTCCTCAGGACGAGAACCTTGACCAGGGGGAAGGTCTCTGAATATCAGGGACGAGGGGTATGGCCTCGCCCGCTTCAAGGACAAGATAGCTGGGAGAAATGTCGTAGCGGAGCACTGAGCATTTTGACAGCATAAAATATTATTACTGGCATGTTTCGGCAGCCTCGTACACCTCGCTAAAGTAAATGTGTAAAAGTCTAGCTTTCGCCACAAGGCTCACTAGCAAATAATCCTTCAGAGTGACAATAAAAACGAGGATATCGCAATAGACAGGCAAATAAATATAGTAATTCTTTATTAAGAATGGTGTATTTTAGCATCGTTAGTTTATTCTTATAATAAGCAAAGCTATTCTGAAAACCTACAATTTGCAAGACATTGCTTTTCGCTGGGGTTCCAAGAAGTTAAGTCAAGGCTGGTTATATTATCAAACAGTTCGCCCAGCTCATATGTGACGTAACTATTCGTTTACTCTTCTGCATTTAACTCTTGAATTATTCATGGCAGTCCAATCCTTGGAAGTTAAAGTAGAGTAAGCCCTGTGATTCCAGTTAGATCAGAAAATGAGGAAATTGGGGGCCAATCTGTTTTTACTGGCCCGACAAACAGCCACCACCATTTGATATCAGCATGCAGGATGACGTAAAACCACAAATATGCAATATATAAGCTTGCAATATAAATAACCAATACTGTCTGGATTTGACTGTCTTTCCTTGATAACTTTACGGCATTATAATAAAAAGTCTTATTGCCGAACTTGTTTAATTGTCAGCCATTCCATAGTCAGCGACTCTCTCGATAATAAACTCAGGTAAGTATTATAGTTCTTTCTATGTCTTCTGCCAAGGATTGTAAGATCTCGCTGACTTGCTTAGAGCACGTGTATCGCGCAAGTTTTAACTATGTCTAACTTTCGACCGCACCCCTTGCCCTTCACCAGTAAAGACCCCAGGATGAACGACGCGACGGGAGAAGGGGAGGCTGCGATTAGTGATCCGTGTCTTTTCCCCTGCTATATCGCCTCAGAACCAGCGTATGCTCTTGCAAGAAAGATCAAAGAGAAGAAGCATAAGAGAGATGAAGCTAAAGCGGCTGAGAAGAAGCTGGATGACGAGGAAAGCACTAAGGCGAAGGAATAGCTTATAGCAAGAACAATATGTCTTAATATAACTCGTTTAATCTGTATATTAATATAGTTTTGTTTTAAAAAGAGAGGGAAGACCAGTAAAATAACCAGCGAATAATCTTGAGCCCATGGCAAATTTCTGGCACAGGCTAAACAAGGAATTACTTGAACATCTAAGCCATGACGTGTGAGACCTCTCTGCATTGGGCCTGGACCGATCTGCACCCCCACTTTCCGACACGACTTTTGGATAGGAGGCAAATTATCAAGACTGCATCAGGCACATAATGGTTATAAAGCGTGGTAGATAATATTGCAATGTTCAAGTTTAATGGTATATCATGTAATAATAGTTATTATAAATATTACTAAGACTAAAGTTAGAAGGCGGCAACTAGAGTCGGCCAGGAAGGTGTTAAGATGACCAACTCGTGGTTTACAATAATGGTAGCCATTCTCATCTGGCTTTTATGGCAATCATGAACATGGCTAACTTGTTATTCCTTGGCAAGTAGATGGTCTAATTCTGCCATAACTACTCGGTGAGATGCAGCTATATAACGTCAGTAGCTTTAGAGAGTAGAGTATCCTCTAAGAAGTTTTAAGGAATACAAAAGTGCAGGCCAAGAGAGCTAAGCTAAATTTCTTAAATAGACCTAGAATAAGTAGCCCAAGAATATTTAATCCTCTATAGGATAAGTATAGAAAGTTATAATTACCTACCAGAAATTTGCCATTAATCCAGCTGTTTTAAATACCTTCACATCGACTCAACCATTCGTATTCAGCCTCGGCCCAAGATAAGTACATGACTCATGAGTCAATTATCCCCTATTAGTCCGCATTATACGAGTAAGGGCCCCAGCTGGGCACACCCTTCTTGGTCTTCGGAGACCCAATAGGCTTCAGTGTCATTTTGTCACCTTGGCAAGTATACGTAGCCTTGCCGTTGGAGAAATAACCTCCGCCGGGTGCAAGATCAAATTTGGTATCGACGCCCAGTGACGGCACCTTTGCCTCGGCAGTCCCCGTCCCCTTGGTAAAGGAAAGGCACAGCGTCCCGGAACCGTCGCCGCCTGAAGCCGTGGAGACGACGCCAGTCGCTTTCCCGTTGACGACAACGCTGACCGGCGTGTCCCTGTCCAGCAGCTTCTGAACATACGCGACGGTAAAGCCGTCATACGTAAACGTGGCCTGTTTGCCGTGGAATTCGAGCTTGGCGGTTCCACTGACCCGTACATCCTTTACGGTAACTTGTGGGATGGCTGTTAGAATGTCCTCCATGAATTTCTGAGTCGTTGGGATATCAAGACTCCAAGAACTTTTTAAGCACGGGTCCATCGGAATCTTCGAGCCCTTGCAAGAGCCTTTGGCTGTTGGCGGTGGACGAGGACGTCGGGTTGGGCGAGGGCGCTTAACGGTGGTTGTTGAGCACTCTTTCTTACGGGCACCTTTTTTAGGGCGCCTCTTGCAGCATTCCTCGTCTTCGTATTGCTGGACGAAGCTGATCTCAACCTTGTCTGTGTCTTTGTCCTCGGTCGAGGTGAAAAGTATAAAAACCGCTACTGGGTCCGAGGCACAAGGAATAGTAATGACACCTTCTGATCCACCGCCTGATGCATCGCCAGGGAATGCATTCCAAGTGTTTGGATCTGCAAGCCTCCATGCCAGTCGCTGGTTCCCTGTGGTGGACGCATAGAGCTTTATATTCTGGCCTGGATCGAAGGACGTTGAAAACTCCCTTATGGTAAACGGGAAGGTTTCCAAGACGGCAGTTCCCTCGGTGGCATCCTCATCGACAGACCATATGACACCAATCTCGTCAGGAGTGTTGATTCTCGGGACATATCCACCACCTGAATCTACGATCGAACCAATGGTGAAGGATTTGGCAAATTCGAAAAAGTCGTCTGCCATTGTGGCATAAGCGGTCAGACGGGCCCTCTCTTCGCTTTCGCTGCTTGTAAGAACAGTTGACGTGACAAACTGATGGATGTAAGTCAGGTCGTGCGAGGGCTCGAGAGACTGAAACCATATGTTGGCGTTGTACTCATTCCTCCAGATGGGGACCCCTGGGTCGTAATATGCGGCAGCCCTCCACTCAGCATTTACCCGAGGGAACACGAGGTTGCTGAAATAGTCGGCCGACGACTCCACCACCCACCGTGACGGGCTGTTAGGAGGGGTCTGTCCTCCATTGAACTCTTGCTGGACGCAGTGGTAGATCTCATGGGCAACGCCCTGCATGGCCTTTGGATCCATCTGGAGAGCCTGTTCCGCGCCCCAAAACTCAAAGCTTCGGATCTGGCAGGGGCCGTTTGGTATGGGAAATGACGCATCGAGCGAAGCAGAGCTCGGAGCAGCCCCAAGGATGATGACGAGGTCCGGAACCGTTGCGAAATTTCCATAGTAGGCGACACTCTCGGTGATGGCTTCGTGCAGCAGGGAATCGACGAGCTGGGCACTGGTGCTCCAGTCCTCGGTGTAGATGACGCTGACTTTCGTGTTTCCGATGGTCTTGGGGTAGCCCTCTAGCATTTGGCATTGGCCGACGACGGTGAAGCGGTCTCCGGGTATGACACCTGGCCAGAACTTGGCACAGCTGAAAGCGCCCTCCTGGGCCAACGCAAACTGGATAGTCGCGCCGAGCAGAAGAAGTGCATTCAACATTATAGATAAATCTAAAGGTAATATGATGTGGATAGTGTGTCTGCAAGTTTCTACGGAGCAGCGATGGCAAGACATTTCATATGATTTTATTATACAGCAGGAGACCTACAGCCCCGATTTTCAACGGAGACACCACCTCACAGGCTATTGGCACAGTTCCTGGTTACCGCACTATCTAGGACAAAAGATCCTTTTAGCAGCACTCTGTATGTGGGTCAAAAGTCTGCTAAAGAACGGGATCTTTCCCGTGTGTAGCATGAAAATTGGGGACATCCGCTAAGTTGTGCTGAAGGAAAAGTCGTCAAGCCTCTGATGTCACGATTAGAGGATGCTATGGCTTGCTGTGACCTTCTGGACAGTGGCTTGGAATAAACCAATGTCCATTAAAACACGGAGCTAATCCACAACTGTGAGAGTGATTGTGAATTATGAGCTGAGTTTCACCTCTTAACAATTACGGAGCGTAAACACCGTTCCGTGACGGAGATGGAAGTGGCAGGAAAATAAACATATTTTACTGCTATTTACAAAATACTTGATGAAACTATGTATCTTACTAATAAAATTCAAGATCTGTTTAACATTAACTACAAAGGTGGCAAGCAAGCTGCTTTCTCTCTAATTCTCTAGGAGTTAAGCGACAGCAATACCATTCCGGGGAATAGGAGGGCTTTGGGATACATGACTGAGCTGGCAAAATGCATCGTGGGGAATATTATACTGGATGTCCTCGCAATTCAACTTCTTAGAAGCAATGGTTTTTCTGCTGCTCATATTGGAGCTCAAGGAAGGAAGTCGTGGTATTGCCACGCATTCACAGTCAATTCAAACTATCGGAATGTTTTTACTAGCAAGCCGGATAACTAGAACATATACCCTAAAAGTGATATTAATACATACTGGCTAAGTAGTATGCCTTCGCGTTATTAATAATATATTTGCATATATATAACTCCTAATGCAAATTATATATTTACTTAGTTTATGAATTATTACCTTCTTTATGCTTAAGGGTAAGTCACCGAAAAGATAAGATAACAGTGCTTAAGATGAGACCAATTTTAGTAAGTATAGTGTGTTCATTCCGAATCAGGCGGAGAAGAGTGACGAAACATGCACAGCTTGACAAAATCCGCACCTGGTGACTTACCAGGGCCGGACATATCTGAGCTCGCACTCGCTCTCGTCAGCGCTAGCAAAAAGTCCGTTAGACACTGCTAAAGTCCGATCTCAGGAGGCAAAAACTCCGTTTTGATTGGAACGTTTTCTGTTGAGCGTGACTTAGCGACTTGGAATTATAACAATCTGACATCTTCCCCAGATTCAATCTCAATCTCATTTCATTCATCTGTTTATCTTTCAGTTGATACTTGGGAATCGAACATGGAGTCTTTCAAAGCCATTGTTGTTGGCGCTGGGCCAGTCGGGATGGTCCTGGCTCACGCGCTTCAAGTCTCTGGCATCGACTACGTGCTTGTTGAACAGCGCTCTCAAATCCCTCCTGATCCTGCTTATGGCTTATTTTTATGGCCTCATATTATGCGAATCTTTCACCAACTGGGAATTCTTGAAGCTGTTGAAGCTGTCGCGCAGCCTATGGTTGAAGCGGTTCATAGATCAATTGACGGCAGTGTTATTCATCGCTCCAGAGGGTTTGAAGAGCTCGGCGCACTGTGAGTATAAGTTTAAGCGCTGCTGGATATTCTGCTGACAACTGAAAGGTTCGGATATCCTATGGCTATTTTTAACAGAGGTGATTTTGCCTCGGCGTTGATGAGCAAGCTTGCAAACAAGGACCAACGCGTCAAGAC
Source organism: Fusarium odoratissimum NRRL 54006 (assembly GCF_000260195.1). Classification (NCBI taxonomy): domain Eukaryota; kingdom Fungi; phylum Ascomycota; class Sordariomycetes; order Hypocreales; family Nectriaceae; genus Fusarium; species Fusarium odoratissimum. Next base: position 548,578 of record NW_022158777.1, on the reverse strand, counting down.
AAACAAGCGCCTCACCAACGTCATACACCACGACAACGGTGTAACAGTCGAATTCGCAGACGGTACCACAGAAGAGGGATCAGTTGTCATTGGCTGCGACGGTGTCTGGAGTAGTGTCCGCGATCAAATGAAAGCGAAAGCACCAAAAGGCCTCTTCGACGAGAATCCCAACCCATTTCAAGCACCCCACGCCGGCGTCTTCGCCAAGGCTCTATGCCCCAAGGAACTCGAGAGTGGTAGGAACATTAATGTTTACCAAGATGGGTCTCACGTTCAGGTCTTTACTGGTCTGAGAGAGGCTCAGATTATTGTGTATCATCGCATTCCTACTGCGAGAACAAAAACGTTCTTTGGCCAGAATGATGCTGAAGAGGCGGCGAAGCCTTGGATGGATGTCCCGGTCGGAGAGGGAATTACGTTTGGTGATTTATGGAGGAACAAGATTGCTGGAGGTAGTGCGAACTTTGATGAGGGTGTTTTGCCGTGGTGGCATTGGGGACGTATGGTTCTTGTCGGTGATGCTGCTCACAAGGTAAGTCGTATACCACGTTGACTGATCTCAAGCTAACATTGAATAGATGAACCCTATCAGAGGTGCAGGAGCATGCTGCGGCATCGAAGACGCCATCGCTTTAGTGAACGGCCTCAGCCGGCTGCTTCACTCAGATGCCAACCCATCAGACCGCAAGCTCCGCCAGACTTTCCTTGCATATCAGTACGAGCGAGAGGCTGCCGCGAAGTTATGGAACGATATTTCTGGGCTGAACCTAGAACTATGCATCGGTGCCAATCAGCCCGCACTGAAAGCGCAGGGCGTTGCTGATTACAGAACTATTCCTCTGGTTGCGGATGGACCTATCTTGCAAAATGTTCCGTTTGACGAGAAGAGAGGGTTTGTTCCGTGGACTAGGAAGACTCGCAAGTCTAATGATAAGACTAAAGCGCGCCTGTAGTTTGGAGATGGTGGTCTATTATAATTGGCGGTCATGGGGCATCGTATAGTACATCAAGGATTAGCGCGCTCGGGAAGGGTAGGCAAGATAAATTTAATCACTTCCATATTCGCAATGCAATCATATGAGATCACGGTGGCTTAGACTGGGTTACGTGTTGAATCTGGACATCAAGTTAAGCTAGCCGCGACGCGATAGAAATACCAGCAAAATCTACTTTGCTCGGTACCTATAATTAGATGATGGCCCGTATGAAACAATATATGACCATTCGTGGCTTGAAAGGTCTCACTCGATAGGATGATGTTAGTTCCGTGGGTAGTACAAACCAATAGTCTGTCTTGGCACTGAGGCTAAGTGGTGAGGCCGATGAATTTGGACCAAAGCAAGTTGAAAATAAGTCAAGCCACACGAAGCTGAAAAGCAGGATAGCGAATGATCGACAAAGCCTGTTGAGGAAAGAGAAAAGAGGCAGGTATGTTAAAGAAGTAGGTCTCCTATGTTCAGCCTTGATCCAACTTGTTTGTTTTCAATCACCCAGAAGTGCTCCGCCATGACTACATTCGCTGTTCAAACCCTCATCATAAGCGCCCTTTTCTTAGGTGTCGCCCAAGCAGAATCCAACAGCACTTCTGGTAATACCACCATGGTTGGATGGGTATCCCCCACACCCCGACGAAGTACCTGGGGTATTATCTGGAGCTGTCTCTCGATTTTCATCGTCTGCTCCTGGAAATGCGTCCATCTCAACATCCCAACCCACGAGGAGATCCAGGGTGAATGGCATACGATGCAGCTCTGCAGAGGCTTTCCTGATGTTTCCTTCTGGCCTAAAGCGCCCTTACGCCGAAAATGGAGACGCAAGATTCTCTGGATGACATTTATTGCTCTTGCGCCTGAGTTTGGGGTTGCGCTGGCAGCGGGGCAGTACATTGAAGCTCGCCAAGATTTAAAGAAGTTTAGGCAATCTCTGTCTAGTGAAGCGTTAGTTATCATTGAGAATGATGGGAGAAGACGACCATCTAACAGCAGTCAGTGCACAGAAATATACCATGGCTCATGCTTTTTATGTTCAGATGGGAGGTATTGTTAACTACGGACCCTCACCCCAGTCTTCCACCATCGAAGAAGATTCTGCCAGAAATCTGAAGTTAAGCAATGGAGTCTCTGATGTTGCCCATCCAGACTCTCATGCCGCCTTTGCACCAAACCAGAGATCCAGTTCCACTGCGCACGGAGATCCCGCACCTAAAATGGCTCGTTCTCTATGTAGGTTCTCCTTATTTACATTTCTTTCTTTAAGGCTTGTCCTTCATCACAAATGTCGTGCATTTATATTAAAACAACCGTACCCAACCTAATGATCTGACCTGTCTACAGCGGAAGTTCAGCCTGATATGTTCAGGATCCCCGAGTCCGATGTAAAGGATCTGAGCAAGGCTGATGTCATCACCAAGGCGTTCGCTATTATCCAGTGCACATGGCTCGTCGTGCAGAGTGTTTCTCGAGTCGCACACGGATATGCCATATCTCTACTGGAGTTGGCGACTTTGGCATTCATCTTTTGCGCATTTATTATGCACATGTTTTGGTGGAATAAGCCATTCGACGTCGAATCAAGACGTGTTGTCACGTCAATAGGGCCCAATTTTAAAGGGCCTCCAAATTTAAGCACTCTGTCAATGGATGATTTGACGGCGTCCAATAATGCACTTGTCTGGGAAAGAGTGGAAGATATATCAGGCCATACTTTTTGGCGTCTCATAGCCGAAATGGTGGACACCACTGATCCCGACTTTGCATCTCGACCTTACATAGATCATCTCCCTTCCGCCTCCCTATACATCGCATCGATTACATTTTCTGCTATTCACCTAGCCGCCTGGAATTGGGAATTCCCTTCAGCAGTAGTTAGATCTCTTTGGAGGTGGCTCAACTTTGGAACGCTGGTGGTTTCCTTCATACCCTTAGTATGCATAGTCCTGCTCACATTGGATTTCCAACGAGAGTCTCTCGAGCTAACTTTTGGAATCACGGCTGTGGTGATCTTGGGGATGGGATTATTTACTTATGTTATATCAAGATTGGTGGTCCTGGTTCTGACGTTTTATTGTCTGTCGTCGATGCCAGAGAATGCATATGCCACTTTGGACTGGCTGGCGTGGGTCCCGCATTTCTCATAGGAGCTTGCTAAGTTGACAGTGAGAGGCTCGATACAGGCAATGATTGCGCGGTGGAACTCGGTAGTTGTAGATAGACATAGAAATGGTCATACGACGGCGCAGTTCAAGTGATAAGTGACTATCGCTTCTGAAATAAAAACAAAACAACCTTCCTTCGTCCCCACCAAGTCCTGCCAAGCGGAGACAATTAACATGACGATGTTCGGTCTGACGTTATCACCGCGGCAGATCAACAAAGCTACCACCATAAAACGTGCCAAGATCGTCAACGGACTCAAATTGCGATGCTGCCATAAACCCCATTTAAAAGTGCGTATCACATCCAATATGATACCATCTGCAGTGGCACGTGGGGACGTTGGAGCAAGGGTGTTGCCTGACGGTGACTCCGTAGCCGGTTTCATATTTCCACCAACGAGTCATGTTCAGTCCGGCGATTACAAAGATTCGGTATCGCCATGAGTGTAATGACCTTCCAGAAAAAGAATGCCAATGAACTTTATTCATCTTTAATTGCTGTTTATGCCTGGGCTAATCCTCGGGCCGACAATAGAGTTGCAAGGGTGAAACTCCAACCCGCAATCGATCATCCGTCTAAAATCCATATCTGGAGATGTTACAGGGGTACGCACAAAATACGAAGCACCTATTTCGAAACTCTACAGGGGACCATAGTTTCAAAAGATGGTTGAACGTCATGCATATTCCCTTTTAGAATCCGATAAGACCAGTTCCCCAGTTGTTAAAGTTCAGCTCCCTCAACCTGAAGCCCTGCCAAGCCGGTTACTTCCTATGAGATGACAAGACGAACCTATTGCTTCTATTGGAGCGAGTTTTGTGTTCCGGTTACGTTTTGGTAATTCATTAGAGTTCAACTGCCGACTATAGTATATCTGGAGTATGATATCGGCCCCCACGATTTGTTGGCCTGTGGTTATATAGTCTTGCGATGTAAGCCGATTGAGTTTCATCTGAACCATCGACCATCTTGTAACATTCATTTTCGCTGCTGGTCACGCACAGTCTTTTCTTACTTTTTAAGAAGTCATTCTTTTCTTTAGAGCAATTATGTCTCTCTTTGCAACGGCGTTGCTGTCACTTTCTTTTTCCACGGTCGTTTCTGCGATTCCGTTGGTTGAGCGTCAGGATAATGGGACCGCTCCCGAACCCGCTCCGGCTGACCCTGGAGTTGACTGCTCTCCTTCGTCATCTACTGGTCTGAAGCCAGAATGCTGGAAGGCCTGTGAGTTGATGGCGGCGCTGTGGGGTAATAATGAAGCTAATGAGGGTAGTGGATATGGAGAAGTACATCAACGACTGGGTCACTGAAAATGGAACCAAGGCCAACTGTGAAGAACTTGGTTTCGCTCAGTGCTATCTTCAGTTCAACGTAAGCTCGCCCAGCACTATAATGACAAGGATAAGCTGACGGATTAGGGCTTCACTGGTCTTACCTGCAACTTGATCACCAGCGACACCTGCCCTCCCTTCAACACCAAGGATGTTTCAAAGTATGACTCCAACCAACAATTCTACGTACGTTAGCCGTTTCCCTCACTCTTACCAAACTCACACACCATAGGCCCTCTGGAACATCTACACCGTCTACCAATTCTTCAACCAATACTCCCGCGCCCTCAGCAACGGCGCCTCCCTCGCCGGCCAAACCATCGACGCCATCGTCGCTAAGGTTGCTCCTCCCGTCGAGGCCAACACCGCCACCAGCGGCCTTATGAACATTCTCGGTTCCACCCTCGGCATCGTCTCCATCTTCACTGGTCTCGTTCCTGGAGATGCAGGTGTCGCTGTTGGTTTTATCCGTGCTGGTCTCGGTGCTGCTTTTGATCTATCCGGCAAGCTCGGCGAGACTTTGACAAAGACTCAAACTGCGAACGACCGATTCATTCAGCTCGGTGATATCGGCTCTGGACTTGCTAAGCTTGTTGAGGCTTACCAGAACAACCTCCTTGAGACTGTTAAGCTTGTGCAGGGCGACCATGCTATCTTCATCGCTGCTTGCCAGGACGGCGGATTCTCTCAGCGTGTTACTACCTCTCTTACCATCCAGGCCAATACTCTCTACCGCCAGCTTCAACTCTTCATTCTTTCCAGCGCCCTCAAGGCCAACGGCATCGTCTCGGCCAAGAGCACTGGTCTCAACGCTCAGACTCGCGCTACAGACACTGGTGGCGCCATCTCCTGCGATGCTCTTGACCCGGCCGGTAACTGCAACCAATGGTGGATCGATGGAGCCGACACTTATGCTCTCCACAACCCCAATGACTGGCGAAATAACCAGATTGAGCTCACCAAGGCCATCGTCGATGAGGGCTGGGCTACTCTTGCTGATGTCTTCAAGGTTGAGGACTGTGCTGGCAAGGAGCCCACTTTCAATGGCAAGGAACTTGGCGTCACCTGTCTTGTAAGTCAACATACCCGATGTATTAGAAACAAAGATCACTGACAAAACACAGGCAACCCACAACTGGTGCGAGTGGAACTACCAAGACTCTCCTTCGCTGTCGCGATCTGAGCCTCAGTGGAAGAACTGCGACAACGACGACAAGTGGGGAACTCTCTGCGGAAGCTTCCAGAGCGGACTCGAGAGTAAGTCTTTGTTATATCTGACCTTCTGCATGAAAACGAGACTAATGAACCTTTGCACAGTTCCCGAATCTTACCTTGGTCCTCTCCTCAACAGCGACCAGACCTGGTGCAAGCGATAAACTGCACACACTGTGAATCAGCATTCTGGTGGAGTAGTCATGTCATGTATTCTGATAAATGCCCAAGTCTGCTCTCGAGGAGGGCTTTGCGCTTATGGTCTTTCGGTGATCATCAACCACTGAGGGATGTTTTGTAGTATAACATAGAAGTCGATGAAATAGAGGTGGAGTTTAGTTGCAGTTAGTAGTTCTACATTTTCAATATGCAATTTGGTCAAACACGAACATGAAGCTTAAGTATGTCAACCTTTCAATGTCGTAAGATATCAAAACCCGTCCTAGGTTTACGAGTCAGTGGAGCCCACTTCACAAGGTAATAAAAGGTACATGCCACACGCTTAGGTATTGACCTGAGAGCAGCTTGTTTAATTGATAGTTAAAGCTTAGAATATCTGAGTGAGCTACATAAGAGCAACTAAATACTCACAAGCTTCCAAGTAGTTAAAACTCAGTATGAGAAAGGTCAATAGTGAAAGTGACATATACATGTTCAGTTATCTAAAATAATAATATACACGGCATGGAAAAGGGCGACAAAGTGTCAGCCCTAGGTTTCAAATCAGCCGATTAAAGAAGATGATACACACTTGCTACCAGAGCAATATCAAGCCGACATGTGCATCTAGCACTTGCCAGCCTTGGTAGGCTCACACTCGCCGTTGGACTTGTCGCAACCGTTGTAGCCCTGGCACTGGGTCTTGGGGTAGCAGTTGTTGGAGTAGGTGGCCTATCGAATTTGATCAGTATGGTAAGTTTCATGATTACACCGGGATCACTAACCTTGTCGCCGAGGTTGGTGTTGATGCCGATAAGCTCGCCACCGTTGACAGCAGTGACGCCCTCCATGTGAACGGATCGCTTGCACTTGGAGTTGCCCTTGCAGTTACCGCAAGAGCGGTAGACTTTGCCGTAGTCGTTGGCATCTATACAAGTCAGCATGAGATCAAAGAGCAGAGGCACCTGACTTACAGAAGTTGACAATGTTAACGTGGCCGCATCCATTGTGCTGAATAACCTTATCAGCAGCCTTGTAAGCACCGCCACCAATGATGTTGGCAGTTCCACTACCCTTAATAGAGATAGCGTCCTCGCAAACATCCTCAAACCAGACAAACTCAAGGTTGCAAGAACCAAGACAGTGCACACCCTCCTTCTGGTTCGCACCAATAACAACGTTGCGCAGAGTAGCACCATCCTCGAGAACGAACACAGCGTCCTTCTCGCCACCTTCGCTCTGGCCAGAGCACTTGACGCCGCGGTCGTAGCGAACCCACTTGGCGTCGAAGACTTGGCCCTTCTTGAGGTACTGGGGAGCGCTGAGGGACTTGGTACCCGTGGCTTTGGGGACGCCGCCTGTGTAGCCAAGGCAGGCCATGGCGGCGGGGAGGGTTGTGAGAAGGGTGAGAAGGCTGGAGGCGTGCATTTTGGCGGTGTTGAAGACTGGAGAGTGCTGAGTTGAAGAGAAGCCGGTCAACGGTTGATGAATGGCAAAGATGGAAGCGAATGTCAATGCAGAGAGTCGAAGCTGGGATGGTTAGAAACGAATCACTGAAGGGGAACTTGCTACCCTTCTTATACACGCTCTGGCCTTTGTCATTCGCGATCAATTTGCCCGAGTACGCTTCATCCATGCCATCCCAACACCACGGTTCTCAGTAAGTCATCCACCAGTTCTAGTTCGCCTATTCTCATCCCTCCTCTCCATCAATCAGAACAGACAGCATCATCCGCTTTACACAAATAAAATAGGGTGTTCAGCTCCTTGTTTCAGGACGAGCTATTTCCTCCACTTAGGTGACGGACAGCCCAGCGCTGATAGGCTAGTCAAAGCTGAGATCCCGGTCGATGTTTAGGGATGCGCGTACCAGACTTAAGCTTATTTCGGGTTCGGATGAATTAACCGCTTTCAAGATATTATGCCCGGATGAAAGAGGCAGTGTTGGTGAGATGACTGCTAAAATCCGTAATTATGTGGAGTGCATGCATTAAGTTGTTTCGAATCATCTGATAAGCTTATTGGAGCGGAACCACTTTAAGGAATTACGGCGGCTACGATTGGTGGTGAAATTGTTGTTCTTCTGCCACCGCTGATAGTGCGACTTCCGATACGAGGCGGAAGACTGGCTCCGGTAATGTTTTCAGAGAGCCAAAGGAAGATCGTGCTCGGCGGGCTCTTCGCCGAATGATGAACGCGAGATGGGAATACGAAGTCATGGAAAAAGTCACCTGGAGAGCACCTTACCAAAGCCCAGGACCAAGCCATGGTAGAGCGGCCCATGAAATTTCTGCGTTCACAAGTCTACCGAGAAAATGGCAATAATTTGTGGCCGAGAAGCCGCACTCAGGAGCGGACCATACCGAGAATTTCACTTGAAAATGTCATCGATACGTGTTGAACCGGGGAATAACTCACACTAAGGAGACCCAAGAATGCCTCGATCGCGTTACCAAGCGCCCGGGACGCTCCTCTATAGCGTTAAGACGACGCCCGAAGACGCCTCCCATTTCGGTCGCCCCTTACAATGCAGAGATCCGACGCAGAAATTCACCGCTTACCCGGTTTGCCGCATTCCTGACAATGAGGCTTACAGGTCCCCATCTCATTCGCGGATGGATATCATCTGGGCAGGTCTGGACAGCTACTTCAGCGAATTAGCGCCATGTTTACGCCACAACATTCCAGTGCCTGACTCCTGCACCGAGCCTTTGATCAGCGTGACCTAAAGAAGTCAGCTGTCTGTGAGAAGATAATGGAATGGGATCCCATAGACCAAGATTTCGCAAAAGCATCATCTGTCATTCACATCTGCCTTCTGGTTTCCGTGAGTCAAAACAGTGGTACAATGGCACTCTTACGTATGAATACGACTCCTGTTCACCAGGTTCATCCATATATTCGGATCATACTACTAGTCACTCTTCTAAACTGCGGCTTAACAATTCTCTTTTTCTCTCACCTCATCTTCTTTCCAACCCTTGCTAGACAGCATATTCCTCTCGACACGATCAGATCATCAGTCAAGCATGTTTTGCGACCGTTGGCCAGAAGACCGGATGTATCAAAGTCATGTGTTGAAGGACACCGAGAAGTCCTTGCCTCTGGATATACCGTGGAGCTAAAATGCAACATGTACCGGCAAGGAGTGACATACGATGAAGTATCCTCATTCAGTGAATGCGCAGCTGTTTGCGAGTCACTAGATATTGATGTATGCTCGTACCATCCGCCGTCAAAACGCTGTGTCGTGTCCAGCCTTCATGGAAGAGATGTTTCCCGAGAAGGCGCCTACTACATGACAAAAGTCGAAACCAGCGACAGACAAGACAGCGATTCCTTGGAATTTGAAGATCCCTTTGAGGTGGAGCCAGCACAAGAGAAAGACGACTGCCTTCACCGCCTAGCTCGCCTCGAAGCCGAACTGGAACATTCTCGCTCGGAAACGATTATACCCACGCCTTTGTGCGGCGTACAAGGCATCGCTATCCACGGTCGCATCGACATGATAAATGTCTCAGGCGTCGACGCATGCAAAGCTATCTGTCTCGCCAACCCATCATGTCAAGCTTACTCTGCGTCCGACGACCCGGGAGATTGGTGTTATATCTTTGACAGACCGCACGGGGGCGCAACGACGAATTATTATCGCCACTTGCACACATATGATCGCGACTGTTAGAAAGATTTTCATTAGGCGAGATAGATCGAGAGCGTTTCAATTGACAGTGTCGGAATGCGTTAGCCGAAACCGCAGCCGACATCCGCGGAATCGGAAATATGGCATCGTGGTGGAGCACGGCTGTCAAAGCTTGGGCAGCGACTAGTGAAAACCCCGCAGTATAATAGCTGAAGAACACTCAATTGACCAATTCCTTCTGGAAACATTCTATCTAAAAGCAAAACTTCGTGTAAAGTACAGTCACAACAATATGTCGGCCTCTGATTCAGTTGTCTATCACTACCTAGCAATCGGCAAGCTTGGTCGTGGCGAAGTCGTCAAGTAAGTATGCTAACGATATGAATTCTGTCGCAACGTCGTCATGAATCGTACGCTGACTCCTGTGATCAGGCTGTTTATGATTGATGCAGGCATCAAGTTTGAAGAGCGCTTGTACGCCCGAGATGCTACTTGGCCTGAGACCAAGGAGAAGTTGAAGAAGCAGGGCCTTACTCGCACCGGACAACTTCCTTCAGTAGAGTACAAGGGCAAAGTCCTTACTGGGGTCGGTCGCCATCTACAGATCGGGCTATCATGACTGAAACTGACCTGAACTGGGTAGCACGTCCCGATCCTCCGATATCTCTCGCGTGAACTTGGCGCATACGATGGCACAACCAACGACGACAAGTACTTGGTCGATCTCGTATCAGATATCTACGTTGACTGGAGAGTAAGTCTACGTCTAGTGACTATGTCTTTCATATGATGAAGCTGACTGGGTAATTAGGTTCAATGGGTAGCCAACCTCAAGGGCCTCAACCCTGAGTACAAGGAAAAGGACGCTCCTCCATACTATGAGCTCCTCGGTCAATACTACGCTGAGCGTGAAGGACCATATCTTCTTGGAGACACTGTCAGCTATGCCGACTTTGCGGTCTATGTCTCTCTTGACAACGATATTCGAACAAAGACACTTCCGGTATGTTTTATAGCTATAAAAGAGTGATGTCCGATCTAATACGAGATACACAGGAAACCCTCCCCGAGTCCATCGTCAAGTTCCGAAACGCATTCGAGGCCCGACCCAACATTGCCGAGTATATCAAGCAGGGCTAAGTCATAGAAAATCTATAGACAGAAAAGCAAATACCGTCGCCTTTCACCCTTTCCTGCAACTTGAACTCGTGAAGCTCCCTAGAGACCTTGAGAGCCCAAGTAGGCAAGCATGACCTCATAACCCGCCGTAGCATTAGTCGAAAGAGTGAGACCATGGCCTGTACCGGGCTGCAAGTGTACACCGATATGAGACGCTGCGGGATTGAGACTCTTGAGTGTCTCCATATCATATGTGTTGTTGCAATCGCCATCGCAGAAAGGGTAGTCGTTCTCGCCGATGAAGTACTAGTAGATTTATCAACCCAGGATCCATAACGCATTGGATGAAGATGACTTACCTGGAGGGGACCCTTGAACTCAGCAGCAGGCTTTCCAATAAGAGCAGAGGACAGTTCTCCAACTGTACCTGTCTGCTTGATCTTCTCAGCATACTCAAGCGCCTCGACCTCAAAGGATCCTTTCTTGAGAAAGATTTGCTGGATGCTGCTCAGACTAGCTTGGACGGCATATCCAGCAGGACGGTCGCTAAAACGCCTGGGATCGTGCTGTCGCGCAAACTCAAAGCCGAACGCATTAGCACCAACTTTGCCACTCTGGTTGTTGGGAAGAAAGCCAGTCAGGATAGCGCCATCGCTGAGATTGCCATGGAGAGAGAGGAGACCACTTGTGGTGGCGGAACCAAAAGAGTGTCCTACGTGAACGACCTTCTTGGGCTTGTAACTGTTAAAGGACTTCTCAGGGTGTTTGCCCAGAACTTTGGATGATGCCAGAAGCTTTCCGTCCCGTACAAGAACAGTGAGTTCTTTCAGGATTGCGACCTGTAACCCAAGCTGGACCTCGTTGTACCCGTCGGCTTTAGTGGACTTGCCGGTTCCAAGACGATCATAAGTAAGGATGGAGTAACCTTTCGAAAGAGCAGCATCGACATAGGAGTATTCCTCAGGCTTGAGCTCAGGATCCCAGTATCTATAACAAACCATTAGCACTCGATATACTTTACCTGTCCTAAACGTACCTCTTATCAAAGCCGAGTCCATGAGTCGCAATCTGCAAAATATCTGACTTTTTTCCATCGGCGGGAATGCAGAGTTGAGCGCTGATGGAATAAGTTCCGGAAACAGGGAGGACTTCAACGCTCCTGTTGGCGTGCGACCAGGTAGAAGTGTCCCAGACAAAGTCTACGAGATCGATGTTGCTTTCGACTTTGACAGAGTTGTAACGGGTATTATTGGCTGAAGCCGTCACGGGAATTTGGAGCTGCACACAGTTCTTGGTATGTCCTGTAGGCGTTGCCAGTGCAGGTAGAAGAGCTGAAAGCCCAACTAGGAGTCTAGTGACGTTATGCATCGTTGTGGATGTGTGAGTATCTTGGTGAGAAGTCTGAAGTACGCTGTTAAGTGACGAGGTTCTCACAGATTGCGAATGGGTTGTCATTTTATAGGTGTTCAGTATCATCATAAGCCGCAAGATATGTTATCTCCATATTTAGCAAAGATTACTGGAATTTGGAATAGTTATTGAGCCGTACTCCTAATCTGGCGTATTCCAGCGTATAGTGGGCGTAAGCCAGACGTATCTTCACCCTGAAGCTTACATATGCAGCTCCACCCCACTGGACTCGCTGTAACACTGCATGACAGAACCGGAAGATCCGGGGAATGCGACGAGCTCTCTGCCCCCCCAAGCTTGGAAGGAGAGGACGGAAACACATGAGATATAACATCTGGAAGTAAAATATGATGAACTAAATAGGATAGGTTGAATAACGCGATGCCCTCTACAACTCTGCTCTTGCCTCAAGCTTTCTTCTCCACCCTCTTCATCTCAATGTCAAACGCCTTGGATTTAATACTAACAGCCTTCCCATCCTTTCCATACTTGAACTCGAAGTGATCCATAGAAAGACCATTGTAAATGAAGCGATCGAGCATGTGCCAAGTAATGCACGTCACATCCTTGACCTTAGTCAGACCTTCAATCATCTCAGCCTCAGTATCACTGAGTGTTGGGAAAACGGCTCTCCATGCGGCGCGAGACTTATTCTCAATACCAGTTGGGTATAGTCGAACACTCTTGATACCTGAATCGGCTGTATCGTTGTATCGTCCAGGCTGGAAGCGGTTCAAGTTTGGGAGAACGTCAAAGTCGCGAGCAGTCCAGTTACTCAAGACCAGACCAGGTCCTTTATCCAAAAGGAGGGTAAGCGCAGACCCCGTCTTCTTGTCAACATATTGTCCAGCGAAACGAGCTTTGGCTTCATCCCGAGCTGCCATGTCCATAGCTGGAATCAGCGCCTCAACGATGTTGAGAGTTGCGAGCTGTGCCCAAACACTCGAGACTTCTGGACCCGCACCAAGGACAGACACGACAAGACCAGTGTCAGGAATCATGGCCATACCGGATTGATAGCCGCTCAGGGTGCCGCCCTTGGTGTACAAATCCATGATGCGACTGTCGGAAGTCAGGTTATCGACGCGATAGATCTCCCAAGGCGATCCAACGGATGCACTCCATGTTGATGTAAAAGTGTTTGGCTTGAGCCAGTGGCGGGTGTTGGGTGGGGAGAGGGCTTTGTTTTTGAGGATGTTGCTCATGAAAGAGAGCATATCGGCGGTGCTAGAGCCCATAGCGCCGGCACTTAATTGTGTTAGCGAGGATCGTGCTTCTGGAGAGGATATACTTACGGAGCCAAGATTCCGATATCAGCGTCCCAGTCAGCGCTTCCAGCAGGAATGAACATGTTTTCCGAGTTCTCCGGGACAATGCCAGAGTATGTTTGCTTGAGGCCCAGGGGTTTCAATACCAAATCCTTCATGGCGGCGTCGAACGTCTTCTTCGATGCTGCCTCGACGACAAGGCCGACCAGACTGATTCCTGCATTGGAGTAGATTGGTGACTGGCTAGGTTGGTATACGGGAGGACGATAGTTCTTGAAGATGTTGAGGAAGTCTATAATTATTAGCCAAGAAGCGACACGATACAATGGGTAACTTGCCTTTTCGGGTGCAGACTGGAGCGCCTGGAGAGCCTTTGCAGGATGGGACTTTGTTACTCTTGGACAGCTTGGGTAGGCCAAGTGCCTCCCAGTCAAACGGGAAAGCAGAGATATCAGTCGTCACTATTATCATCAGCATCGACAGTCATGTAGTTATTGGAGTATACTTACTATCGCCACCAAGACCCGAGAGATGCGCCGCAGCATCACCGACAGTGATGTCAGTCCAACGAGTAAAGTCAAGCTCATCACGGGAATGAGAGCCATCGCGGTGAGCAAGCTCAGGAATCCAGCGAGTCACAGGATCATTCATGCTCAACACCCCATCCTCTGCCAGTCGCAGAGCCGCCAGAACTGTGAACACTTTGGAAATGCTTCCAAGACGATAGACAGTACTAGCATTGATCTTCTTGGCGCCCATCTTGGGGTTCATCGTAGAAGGAGTGTAATGAAAGTCGAGTAAAGGCTCATCCTCATAAATGGACTTGACTCCAACGGAAACACCAGAGAGATTGAACCCTCCGGTCTGTCCTTTTAGAACAGTGGTAATGGTATCAACGGCATATTGGACGGCAGGATGTTGACTAGCCTGTCTCGGCGAAGGAAGAACAGGACCATAAGGTGGACAATATCGTGGCGTAGCGTCAACGACTTGCTGAAGACCCGCGAAAAAAGTAAAGAGAGTAGGTAAAGACTGAGAGAACAACATTGCGAAGTATTGTTCTACGAGAAGAAGAATCTGCCACAGTGATTCAAACATCATTTTAAGAGATGCTGCAGGCTCTATTTATTTATCTCCATGATTTTCAGCAGTTGAATCTGTCAGGAATTCCGTTCAGTTGGTATTACTGAGCACAGCCCCTGAAAAGACCGAGCTGGCCCACTTTCGAAGGATCTAGCGTGCCTTTTTGTGCAGGGATGTAATCCAGATTGACAACCAATGGCACAGCCCCCAAGACCGAGATTAGCTTACGGTTTCATGCTGGCCTGTAATTCATCATGTTTCTCAAACAGGTCTATTCTGGCAGAGGCACGTTCTTGTACCATGTATCCCAAAATCTCTCATCCGCCCAAAAGTCCTTCCTTGGGCCTCTAGTCTCATCACTCAGCATGCCTTCTAAATCTCGACATTTGCATAATTGGACTTTCGCGAAGCGAGCTGGACTTCCGGCGCCTTTATCGAGAGTGATGCTTTCGTATCGCCGATCCAAGTAATCTTGTACTAGACATAGATGAACTCTCTGATGCTCAGGAACGTCCGTAGAGGGCATACTTGGCTGCGGCTCGTCGAAGTTAGAGGAGAGCTTGTTCAATGTGTTCTCTTCAGCTGCAATGACAACGTCCAAGATCTGAGCCTCGATAGCGCCGCACCATGGACCTTCCCGGCCGCTCTTTCGGAGAAGGTTGAGAGCTTGTTTGCGCCAGAAGGAGTTTCTGTACTTCAGAGTCGCGAAGAAGAGAGGCTGAATGATGCCCATCTCTGGTGTAAACAACGGAAAGGAATTTGATGACTTGTCGCCAGATCGGATGTCGAAAACTGCTTTGGCTGATGCGATAATCTCTTGGAATTCGAGAGCGTAGTTGTCATATGCTGTTTCGAAAGGTTGAAGAGCATTGGAGACGTATATCAATGCGGTGTAACACTGCATCCGAAGCACAAGTAGTTGTTCGTTCTGGGGATCAGAGATCCTTTGCTGTGGATTGAGTTGGTTGGATGATAACCAATATTGCAGGTTCCCGCGACATCTCCCCTGCTCAATTAACAGGTTGGAGGGTATTTGACCAGGGTGCGCGTATTTGTAAGAAAATGCTGACGAGATGAAACGATAGCTGGCGTGTAGTATGGAGTACAATGCTCGATCTGGAAACATTAAGGTTGAGCTTGGTTCGTTCGACTCTCCAGTCAATGGGATGTCAAGACTGGTAGCGTATGTCACCGAATGGAGATTGAGCTTCTCAAATAAAGTTGGCAACCCATCGCCATCAATCGGAGACTTCGGGCTACTGTTCTCGCGTGCGGCCATCACTGCCAAAGCGCCTTGGAGGTGCATGTATCCCCTGTCACTGCGCTGCTGCAGAGTCTCAGTGAAAGCCATAAGCAGGCATGCGACCACACAGGGCAAAGCACCGTTCCGAAGGTCTGAAACTTCATTTTGGACTAGCCTCAGCGCCTGATGATAATGTCGTGTCGTTGCCAGTCCCTCCCGAGATCTAAGCATATGCTCGTCGTACGAAGCGCCGAATGCAGCAGCAGCAGCTTGCACCGCTGGGATTGAGTGAATCATCTGAGGAACAGCATAACTCCAGAATGAAATTTCAGATTGACTCTTGGCACGACGTGGTCCTTGGCTGAGGACTGTGCAGGTAAGATAGACATAGCGATCTAGAGAAGAGGTCGGGCTGCGCGGGGGACTGCGGGTAGATAAAAGCGCTGCTTCTGCAGCTTTCAAAGAAGGACCTGGAGGTGCGCCAATTGGATAGCCAAGACATGAGACTTTGGAGAATAAGCAACGTCGACACGATGGCTTTGTCTCATCGCATTTAACTCTACGTTTCCTAGGTATGTCAATACGACACGCTGGCTTTCTCTCGGAAAAGGATTCATACTTGCAGGTCAGGCAGCCAAACTTTGACTGCTTGACATTGTTCCGCGTGCGCTTTATACTCGGACTTATTGTTGTGTTCTCCATGGTTGCATGGACTGGTCGAGTCACTAATGGTAATACGGCTGACAGGACAGGTATGAGGGGCTGAAAGCACGCAATTACAATGTTCCGGCGGCCAGGTGGCATGATTCGCTGTAATCCCTGTCCTTTACTTTCCATAAGAGACTTCACAATTCTCTCCCATTATCTATCCATTTCATGACCTCGTTGCTCTCAGAACTGAGTGGCAGTAAGTCGACATGGGGGGATATGTGGATGTCGCTAGGCCCTAATAGCGTAAACAAAATATCAATAGCCCTGACGATCGCCTTGATAGTCTTACATTAACCTGTTCACCCCTGCTGTTTCATCTTATCTTCTCGGTAGCCTCGCGACGCAGGACGTCATCTTTCCGTAGCGTGGTTATCAACGAAACATGTTATTTAAACGTGGCTGTTGGATTTATTAGGGTATATTCTTTTTATTAAAGTCTCATGGGACTTGGTGTTAATGTGCCCTTGAGGCGGTAAGCGAATCTGAATGGCTACGCCGTAAGGTACCGACTTATGCCTCTGCATCCAGAAGAAGAAAAATATATATGCATATGATGTGTTGGCGGTGATTTGAATCCCGAGTACATCCATCCTGTTCCTTACTAATAGTCGATGACCTGAATGTAGCCCAGCTTGTAGGCCGTAGCAGCACGGGCACACTTGCTGGTGAAGTCAACACCAGGCTTCACCAGCGTCAAGTGTCCAGCACACGTCCAAAGGTCCGCAACCCCCTCATCACCGTACTGGCACTGAAGCATCTGGAACCCATTTCCGTCAACGATCCCACAATCTAAAGGCAAAATGCCATTTTCCTCGGCAAGTGTAGTCTCGGCAACAATCACCAAGCTGAAGTCGCCGGATGTAGAGTACCCGGCGAGCTTTCCCACGTTGGCGCCGTTGCCGATCTTGACTTTGCCGGTGCGTTCGCCCAAGGTGAAGAATAGCGCGGAGGTGGTGTCGGTAGTGAAGTCGATGTATTCTACGTCGGGAAGTGATGTGTCGCCGAGTGCTGTGAAGCCTGTGCCGCCGAGGGGTGCGAGGGCGGGGTCATTGCTGCCGCCGGCGTACAAGTAGATGGTTTGGAGTGCTTCAGGTTCCTCGCTGGTGGCGGTAGCTGCGGCAGTGGTGGTTGTAGCCTCGGTGGTAGTGTCAGCAGAGGTGATAACCGGCGCGGCAGTGGTGGTATCGACAAGAGCTGTGGTGGTGGTTTCAACTGAAGAGACAGTGGGAGTCGTTTCGACAATGAAGGTGGTTCCAGTCTCGCTCTCGGACTCAGACTCAGTCGCGGTGGTAGCAGTCTGGGTCGCATCGATAGAAGCAGTGGAACTCGCGGCCTCGCCCTCGAAGGAACTGGTCGCAGTCTCACTGACAGATGTAATGACAGTAGACGAGGAAGCAATTGACGAAGGGCGGCAGGGTCCAGCGTTAGCCAAACTAGCCGCCAGCAGGACAACGGTCCCAGTAAGAAGGTTGCGCGAAATCATAATAACGAATGACGAGGTTAAACCTGAAATGAGTGACAGAAGGTGAGTGAAGACAGAAGAGGGAAAAAAAGAACCTTTCTCTTTCCAATCCTTTATGCGAAAAACACCCCTTTCGTTTGTTGACTTGGTTTAGCGCCGATCTTCTTAGTGCAGATCTAGTTGAGGCTATTGATTTTGGCGGCCATCTAAGCCAGTAAATTGCGGTGGGTGACTGATGGTGGTAAATACCCTAAATAAAGCAAAGACGCTATTGAAGATCTTGGGTAGCATTATAGATCTTTCAATGAGGCTGGCCAAGGGAAAATAACGGGCCGCGGAGGACGGCCTTGGTAGAAACACAACCCGTGGATCCAGCGCTTCGTATACAACCGAGGGATGCGTCGACCCCTTATTCCAGAATCACAATCGACTTCAAGCGAGACATGCTTGTCGAGATCATTCAAGTCGAAACCGCCACGATCGAATTGCGCACTGTCAAAGGACGTGAACACGTAAGAATCTTGATCATGATCGTCGCTATCAGTACTCATTTCAGAGTCCATTTCACTACTTCCATCGCTGTCACAGTCAGTATCAGTATCTTCCGCCTGGCCGACAAAGACGGCAACGCCTAAAGGACCAGAGCCGAGCAACTTTGCAGTGTGAAGTAGGTTTCCCATCATTATAGCCTCCTCTACCTTGCCGGCCATATTCAGCATCCATTCTTCTGCAGCTGACGATGACACTTCAAGGTCGAGTATCTCGTACAGCCTTTGTGACAGAAGTCGATATCTAACAGGCAATTGCTCCGCTAGCCACTCAAGTGGACTTTTTACCGGTTGGCGGTTTCTCTTCCTTTTGCGAGTCTGACTGTAATTGCGAAACTGAGCAGTGGAGATCTCGCCGTCAAACCGCCATAGGTAACCCCTAGTCCGTACACCCTCTTCAGTCAAATCAACCTTTGCAAAACGACAACCCTTATTAAAGGTAAGTTTTGCATTTTCCCAAGGGCAATCTAACCCGTAGTAGAAATGCTTGTGTAAGAATTCGGTGATAGTCATTTTCCTCGCCGCGCTGATGTCGACCTTGTCCCGAGGATGATTACGCAGGATTTCTCCATTCATCAGAACAAGTGTAAGCAAGGATAGACTAAGACTGTGCTTATTGCCCTGAAGCTGCGTGCTGTTCAAGCGTTTGGCATACTGGCAGCAGTTGGCGATAATGGCTAGTCTATCCCACTCCCTTTCCAGTTGGCGACTCCTTATATCTTCGATAATAGTCGGGGACATTGACACTGGAGCTGAACCATCGCTGCTAGCGAGCGAAATCTTATATCGCTTAGCTCTGGAGAGAATAGTGGTTAGATACGGTGGTGTCGGCTGGTAATTGGAATAGGCTAGGCAAAGTTTCGTTGCTTCTTCGTAAAAGTCCTTGGAACTGATCAGGAGTTCTCCGTCCAGAGATTTAAAGTGATGAGATGGCTTTTTGAGGTTGATTGTCAGGGAGTGGGTAATGAGTAGTGTCATATTATTGTTCGCACGATAGTTCTCTTGGTAAGTCCATCCTCTGGAGAACCAAGTATCGGAGGTGATATAGTGTAGAAGTTGAAATGCGTCTAGAACGCTCTTGCGATGTGCCGATGATGATGGCAAGTATTTATCTCCCCGCCTTGTCACAAAACTTCCAGAGAGAATGTATGTCAGTAGCTGGAGCTGCTTCGAGGTATTGATATTCCGTGATAGTAGCGCGGCTGGGTACTCGCTAAGGCTATAGACTCGGTCCATTGCCTGCATGCCTATCTCCTTTGATTCGCCTTCCTGTTGATGGATGCAGTGTTGATCGATCCACAGATAATCGGATTTAACATAATCCATGTACCGCTTTATCCGGCTAAAAACTATATTTCTCACGGATGACGGTTTCGGATGGCCAGACTGAATGTCTTCAACCAAGTACCCACCGTCAGAAATATCGACCTCTTCCGGGGACGGCTTCCATGTATACGAGAGGGCTACGTAATTCGCCTCCTTAAAAGCGTTGATTGGAACAAGACCTAAGGTCGGTTGTGTCGAGCTTCCGACATGATCCCGATTTTTGAAATATAGGCACTTGAGCTTCTTGAGAAATCCCAATGACTTCTGTTGCGGGACGTTAGCCGCTTGAATATGGACCAACTGCTTCACAATGCTGGGGTCTGCATATCGCTGTCTGATGTCGAGAAGCGGTTCATGCATGTCGTCGCCCACCTGGGAGCTTTCGTCCGTATCCAAAGGGTTGATCTGTGACATTGTCCGCTGGGTTTGTTTGTGGACTGAGGTCAACACGGTGTCTTAATGGGGATCGCTCTAGATAAACCTTCATAGTTGTACCCACTACAATTGGCATAGAATCACAGTTAAAAATGTAATTTCCATCACATTTGCAGAGGCTGTGCAATTAGGCAGCAGTGGGTGGCCTCAAAATTGGATACTGATGCGGATTGGTCAGAGATTGTGACTTCTGACAGTCTGCATAATGGCGTAGGCCACATCTCGTTACTGGTTGGTTGTACGCCAGGAACCTGTATACCATGCTGAGATGTATTATTACCATTGATATAAACTTGTCGTTATTATACTACGGGCGGTAAAAGGTTTCACAGAGGTGTCGAGTCGGATACTGTGATATACCCATTAATTAAATTTCCATCTCTTATCAAAGACTGTTTCTAGTGCTTTAAGATAACCCAGACCATCCAGCAGACATTTACATACAAAGCCATGCTTACATCGATCTTCAACATACCTTATGGCAACACGAAGGTTACACGCACAGCAAAACGCCAAGCTGTCGACACCGTGGCGAACAATATAATCCAAGTGGTGCTTCGCAACATCAATCATGATTTTGGTAATCGTCTCCAACGCGGCTTCAGAGCTCTTCACCAATCCCTCTCTGTCAGCGTCTACAGGCAACGAGCCCGCTATCGACAATATCTCCTCGTGTAGAATGTATAAGGACCTATCATGAAGTCAGAAGCAAGATTGTATGGAATAAAAATGTTCAGACCTTA
Organism: Fusarium odoratissimum NRRL 54006; assembly: GCF_000260195.1. Lineage (NCBI taxonomy): Eukaryota > Fungi > Ascomycota > Sordariomycetes > Hypocreales > Nectriaceae > Fusarium > Fusarium odoratissimum. Next base: position 527,733 of record NW_022158777.1, on the reverse strand, counting down.
TTACTGTCGCGATAGTCCCACAACGAAGCCCAGGCTCATGCGGTGTCTGTGTCATGAACACAGACAGCCGTTTTTGCAAGTCTTTGTCCAATTGCTGTAGCTTCAAGATTCGCTCTTCTGAATCGCGTTGCTCAGACTGACTCGTCTCATTCAAGCAGTGGTCAAGCAAATAGATAGCTTGCGCCTGTCGGCCGAAACTGCTCAAACCGGAAGAGCCCTGAATAGTTGAAGAAGACATTGTGCAATACGTGGGAATGTATTCGCTGTTGGATTCTGTGTCAGAAGGTAAAGGTACGTCGGAACTTGGGCAGACTGCCATGCGATCTCGGCGTCCGGTATTACTGTACTCTAGCAAGATAAACCTGAAATGTGTAAGCGCGTTGCCTATCACCAATCAATCACCAGCTAAATTATGGGGAGATAGCATACCTTTCCAGGACGATAATGGACCACCACAAGTTCCACTCTGACGTCGCATGTAGCCTTGTCTCTTCTTGAACAGCACCCAGCTTATCATATGCAGCGTCAACACCAACAACCTGTGCCATTCTAATGCATGCAGCAATAGATATGTAAGCTGAGCCAATCTGGCCACTAGCATACTCATAAGCCGATAAGATAACACCAGTCTGGATTAGAGGTATGCTAGCATGCGTGATCGCCTGAACCTGAGCGTAAAGTGTTTTTACAGTCACATGTACTGCAGAATGATGGAGGAAAAGATCAGCCAAGTCCCCTCCGGACCTTAGAGTGACAAGGCATATCGAGAGCAAAAGAACAGAAACGTCAGCCCCGGGAAGTCCTCGCTCGCTTAATTCAACATGCTCATGCAGGCGCCGTGGGGCCATGATGGGTAACCACCTCTGAAAGTTGTCAAGGAAGCGTTTCCCAGCTTGAAGGGGAGATTGGCCGACTACTTCGTAAAAGTAGTGCAGATGATAAGCCATCGTTCTGTCCAAAGTGGTAGTGGAAATGGACATGGGGAATAATGTAAGAGACCATGGTTTGAACACCTCTGCTGCATTGTCGCTAATTGGAGGTGTATCGCTCTCGTCTTCGTAAACGCAGTCGAAGCCACGTTTGAAGCAGTAGGAACAGGTAGGTAATTCTTTACCGCATGCTTTCTTCTTGGCCTTGCATATCCGGCAAACCCGGGGTGCTCGTTGTGGTGAAGTCATGATCGACATGGGGTTTAAAGGCTCAGCGACGTGAGAATAGTGTCTTCGGCCGCCGCTATCACTGCAATGGGGTTTGAAAATACGACATTTGAAAGAATTAGAAACTGGGTTGGCGAAGTAGAGGCTTGAGGTCCGACATGAGAGCTCATGCTAGTGGAGACCTGCGGCCGCCGCTTTGCCCATGTTCGGTTTAGTGCATGTGGACAAGACAATCATGCCGGAAATAAACTGGGGGACTCTGGGCAATAAGGCTCTTTCTCCGGCCTGCAGTGCCGAATACTTGCTCATCTCTTAATTGAGGGTTTCCACCATAGCCACGTAAAACAAATAATACCTAGGTCTTCTATCAAGGTACTCATCAATTATAAAATAAAGGAGTCGAGATTAATAAAGCTTAAATATCGCGACGATGTTGTCGGTGGAATGGAGACCAGTTCTTTATTGTATTAATCGACATCAATTGAGTCACCAATTCTACATTTACTCTGCCAAAGGTTTTGACGGACAGAGCTGCTTGATTTGCCTATCATGACGACCAACAAGAACCAGTCAGACTCTGAGCAGAGTCCAATAATGACTGAACCATCACCTGTCCAGATGTCCAAGCCAACCCGTCGATGGTGGCATTGGCATGAGCCTGGCGCTAGCAAAGAAGAGAAGTGGCTCATCTTCAAGCTAGACGCCGCCATTCTCACTTACACCTGTTTGGTATGGGAAACCCCCTTCTAGATCAATGAATTCTCGTTAACAGACTTTGTAAAAGACTTTCTTCGTCAAATATCTGGATCAAACGAATGTCACGAATGCTTATGTATCTGGAATGAAAGAGGACTTGGACCTTCGTGAGTTATGCACCACCGCAGTGTCACTGATATCTAGACGCTAATAGTTTCCTTTAGGTGGTAACCAGCTCAACTGGCTTACGACATACTTCAACATCGGCATTATCATCGGGGCACCTTTTTCAACAATAATGCTCACCTTTATCAAGCCTCGTTGGTGGCTTCCTGCTTGCACGATGGCTTGGTCGCTTCTAGTTCTAGGAATGCATAAGGCTGAGACTGCTGAGACGCTTTATATCTTACGGTAGGTCGCGACGAGGCTACAAGCCTCATATGAGGAAGAAGGCTAACTAAAGGATCTAGATTCTTCACGGGTCTTTGCGAATCCGGTGCTATGCCTGGGTCATTCTACCTGGTATGATTCTCTACGAGATACGGAAGGAACATGCTTACTTGAGACTTGGCAGATCGGAAGTTGGTATCGCAAGTCGGAGATTAGCAGGCGGACTACTCTATTCTGGTTCTCCTCCGTTAGCGGGCAGATGCTCTCTGGATATATCCAAGCTGGACTGTATGATAGCCTCGCTACATCTGACGAGTACAATCTAACAAACCTCTCAGGTATCGAAACATGAATGGTCGCCTAGGTCTAGCTGCTTGGCGGTGGTTATTTATCCTAGACTTCTTGATCAGCGTTCCAGTTGTCATTCTTGGTCTTATCATCTGCCCTGGTAAGACACAAATGTTCATCATACTATTTGCGCTTGACCTAACACAACACTGAACAGATGAACCAAAGGCAAAGAAAGTCTGGTGGATGTATGAAGAGGAGAGGCAACGATGTATCGAGCGAATGGCCGATGAGGGCCGAGACGCTGAAGGTTCCCATTGGGATCGTGCATTGATCAAACAGGTTCTGAGATCTTGGCAACTTTATGCATTTTGTCTTGCTTGGGGGTCAGCGGACCCCTTTTAATCACGTTTATGGATACTGCTAACTGAGTTTAGGGTCATGGAACTTACTTGCGGCGTGAATCTTCAACGATGGATGACACTATGGACCAAGTCCCTCCGCATTGATGGAAAACCCAAGTACAGCACTGAGAAAGTCAACGCGATTCCTACGGTGGTAGGATGTACAGTAAGTCACATCAGCCATATTTGCTGTTCACTCGTTAACAAAACATCTTCTAGGGCCTTGTTTGGATGCTTCTGAGTGCATTCATTGCAGATAGCTATCAGAATCGGGTTCTACCAATCTGCATTCTGGGCTGCGTACAGCTGTTCAGCTACATCGTGCTTCTAGTATGGCCAAGCAGCGAGACTTTCATTATGGCAGCTTATTATCTCGCCAGTGCATACAGCGCGCTATCACCGCTGATATCTGCTTGGCTGAACTCCAGTTGCGGCGGGAAAAAACAGCTTAGGGCCCTAACTACAGGACTGATGGTCTCAATTGGATAGTGAGTTTCAACCACCTCTCAGCCCTCGAGTCAATGATCAGATCGGACAGCGGTAACTGACAGCCACATCCGATTAGTGCCGCGGAGACTGTTGCTCAGCAAGAGATGTTTCCTATTTCGCAGGCCCCCAAGTTTAAGCAGACTCATGGATACGCCTTTGGGATTGCATGGATAGCTGTCATGATTGTCTGGTGCTCTGTATGTCTCCCACTATTGGAGCGACACTTTTCAGCTCGCCAAATGAAGTCTCGAGGATAATTTCAACGCAATGCGGGTTATTTCAAGGCTGGGTCTTCTGGCCAGCAGGTCACTACTCAGGGCATGGAAACAGATTTGTGCCGCGCCGGATACTTGGCCACTTCTAGATACCTATGAAGGGCCTCTCCATGACTGGGAGTCTCTGCAAATCAGTTCCCTTAATGGCCTACTACCGAGAATATCCCCTTACTCCTAAGTATGGTATACTGCCAGAAGTGTGTCTTTGAGAGCGTTGTTTTGAGTCGATAGACTTGGCAGCTAATTCTTTGCATCGCGCGCCTTACCTCGTATCAGCATCCAAAGTCTGCTGTATTCTCTGGCTGGGCAACCACTTATCCGCTGGAGTAAACCACCAAGTCAACAAGGCCAGGATCGTAGTGCCCGCCATTATGATGGGTGCGTAGTTTAGCGACTCAGCCGTGACTGGGAAGACATACGGCGAGTACAAGACGGCAACCACCCAGCCATTCCAAAAGACTGCAATGACTTGAAAAGGTTTGCTGAGGCGCCCTAAACTCCATGCTGGCTTCGGGAAGTTCTTTGGTGTTAGAAAGAGTCGGGCAAGGGAGATGAGACCGTATGCAGCTGCTGAGGGTACGCCGGCGGCGGATACAAGGGAGGTGAATGCTACCGCCGATGGGAGGATGGTGCAGGTTATGACTGAAGCGACGCCCCAGACGACGTAGACAGCGTTGCGAGGCTGTCCTGCTTCTACTTTGGAGACCCAGCTAGACCAAGGCAGAACTCCATCTCTTGCCACGGCAAATACCAATCGAGAAGCTGCAGTAACTGCGATTGCGGTGTTCTAATCCAACCGTAAGTTTTGCCGTTGTAGTGTGATTTGGAACTAGAGCGACTTACGAACCAAAGTGCCAGTATGCACACAATGTTCATTACTATGTGTCCACCCTCCCCGAGGATGGCAGCATATACTGACACAAAAGGCTGAGGACCGCCATAAGAGAAGAGCGTATTCGCATCTGGCTGTAACGGTGTTATCAAGCAGCCCATAAACTTTCGATGAGATAAGACTTACCACACAGAACAAGAAGAGAATAACCACTGCAAAACCGCCGATCCCACTAACAACAGTACTCCAGAAAATGCCCCTGGCCGCTGCAACAGAAGCGTTCTTAGTCTCTTCAGCTACATGACCTGAAGCATCAAAACCTATCAAGACGCCAGCAGTAGCAAGGTATGAAAGACACCAATTCCAACCAGGCGGGGCCCCAGTGCCGTTATACGTCGTCATGAAAGCATCGTGTGTTGAACGAAAGCCAAGAGTGTTGCTTGTGGCGATAGGGAGCCAGATTAGGTTGAGGAGAAAGTCGAGAACGACAATGCTGCTAGACAGCGCGAAGATCCACTTGAAGTACCGAGCTGTTGTATTTTAGATGAGTGTGATAGAAAGCAGTGCTGGGGGGACTTACGGGGAAGGAGGTTCCAGATGCAGGCTAACGCGAGCATTATCTCTGTCAGGATCCATTGCACGGCTCGAAACTTGACGCTTGATGAGTCGGAGGGAAAGTCTGTGTTGAATACGACGATTTCCTGATGATATCAGACCAGATGGAACCTGTAATGCTATGGAAGATTACTTACCGAGAGCATGTAGTTCACAGCAGCTTGCGTGTTGCCTTAATACCACAACATTAGAACCCATCAATATTGCAGGAAGACAGTACTAACTGGCGCAAAAGGTCGTCCAAGCAGTAGTAGACCACCAAGCAACAACGAACCCAAACAACCTCCCAAAGTGAGGACCGCCCGCTTCAGCAGCCCAGAGGTAAATGGACCCAGCTAAAGGCAGGGAAGAGCAGATCTCGGCAATGACTGCGGCGGTTATGAACGTGAAGACACATGTTACGATGTAACTCGTCCTTTCAAAGGGATTAGCTGAGTGAGGTAGGCTGCGAGTTAGGGCTTACCAGTAGGCTAGATTTCCACCTGCTGCGATGCCGGTTGAGAAAGTAACGCGCACGCCTCCGATGAAGTAAAGGGCAGCTGGGCCGTGTTAGAAGTTTTGTCGCGGTTCGTTGGGCGGGATGACTGACCGAATGTGGTGGCGAAATTGTGGAATTGATTGAAGCTACGTTGTAGGACCTGTTCATAATTAGTTGTTATTTATCTGATAGGTATTGATCCGCCGATTACTGGTTTATATCCTAGCTTTTCCTACAGAATTTGTGTCAGCGTCGATGTATGTCTGTTTGAGTTATTTCTGAACTACCAACCAGAAGGATATTGTCGGATGAAGTGTCGCTCGAATTGCCCCTTGCATCCCCGCCCGTGTTGACGGGACTATCTTCGGCATTCTCCCGTATCGTCGACATCGCCGGTGTTTTCTAATCGTCAAATTACAGGTGTTGATGTAACCCCGGCGAGAATTATGAAGGAATGCAAATGTAAAAACTGTTAGGATGCCTGAGGTATTTAGCTCGTATGTACGACAGCCGGCTCATTCGGCACAGTACCCTTGCTAGTAAAAGTCAACATGAACACATTCCTCTTAGCGAAAATCGCCCCACTGATAAGAGACGCAGTCCCATGGTATTAAATAGCTTCTACCACTGACAACAGGGTGATAGCGGTGGAGCCACGACATTATTTTCTTAAACCCGTTTCTTCGTATAAAATAGCCGATGCCAAGCACGTCATCCCACTTATAACCGTTTGATAGAATTCTAGACTCGGCAGAATGAGAGCATGTGCGGAGTAGCCAATGTCCTATGGGATGAATCCGCCTAACGGCTTAACTGCCATTTATTGGGCAGCTTAACATGCGTTGCTCTAAAACGCACCAATGAGGTATTTATAGAGACATCAACTAACTAAACTACTGCTGTCAATGCTACTTTAATCGGTAAGCTCGAATTATTCTGCAAATTATGGTGAACATTTATGTATTTGTAGATTTTATTCGCTTCGTTCATTAAGATCTGGTCTTAGCGTTGCTGGCTACTTTCCTCCTCGCTGCCGCCTGATTTCAGCACCGCTGACAAACTAACTACAAGCATTGAGAATACCACTGGTTCTGCTCCTTGCAAGTATACGGCGAAGCACAAACCGTCGGTCCAGTCCACGAAGCACCACCACACTGCCCATACCTAGGCACAGTAGGTCCACCAGTAACAGTCGGCTTGGACGTAGTCGAAAGAGTAGTACTTGGCTTCGACGTGGCTGTAGCAGTAGTAGTAGGCTTCGTCGGCGCAGCTCCTCCATTAGCGGCATTGACGGCGGCAGCATGCTCATACACCAACGGCTGGGCCTCATCATCCTCAAGATAAATAGTGTTCCCATCATCGTGATTCTTTCCGTATGAGAACTTGCTGGTGCCGAATTGCCAGTACATGTCGCTGACTTCAAGATCAAGAGAAGCTTTTTGCCATTTGCTCAGAGTAGCGATGCGGGTGGATTTGTCGGTCCAGCCGTATTCCTCGTGAAGAACGGGCTTTTTGGCCGTGGCACCAGCGGCAGCGTGGTCTTTGATCCATTGAACAACCCAGTCAGTCGTCTTGCTCCAGTACTGAGGGTACGAGTGGAATGTGTTGAAGTCGATGTTGGGGAGCTTGAGTTCAGCGTCAAAGTCAGTTCCGTCTGCGCCGTTGTAGGTCCAGTCGTCTGACTGGCGGTTGAAACCGCCTTCACTTCCTGTGGTGACGAGATGGTTGGGGTCGAGGGACTTGATGTAAGTGCTCATCTCGCTGACCCAGGAAGTGATGGTTGCAGGGGTACAGTCGGGTCCACGGGGAAGGTTTCGAGTTCCGTCGGCGCCGCACCGGGGCTCGTTGGCGATTTCCCATGCAAAGACGGCGGGTGAGTCCTTGTATCGGTTCACAACGGCGGAAATGTAGTTCTTGAAAGCCTTCTTGATAGCAGGGAGACGATAGAACTGTATGATCCGTTAGTAACTCTTATACAGCAAATCTTCGGAGAAACTCACATCATCATGGTAGCGACCGCCGAGATTGACAGTATAAACATCCATACCACCATAATCAGCCCAATTGTTAGTCAAAGCCAAAATCAGCTTCATGTTAGTAGCTTCAGCAGCTTCAATAACCACATCAAGCTTGCTCAGATCAATCTTGACGCTTCCGTCCTTCTCAAAGAACTGCATGACAGTATTCTCAGCACCAGTGCCGTACTGAGGCAAACCACCAGAGACATAAGTCCTGTTGTTGTCGTGGAAAGCCCACGTACGCATGACTTTGAGACCAGCGTCTTTTGCAAGTTGAAGGCCTAGCTTGACATCTGAGTAGTGATCCGTTCCCCACTGAAAAGGTCAGTTTAGGCTTGAATATTGTGTTCCAAGGGTACTTACGACGTTGAAGGGAAGGTAGTAGGCATTGCTACCAGCAAAGAAAAAGTCCTTTCCATCAAGTTGGAACTTTGTTCCATCGGTAGTGACAAATCCAGCGGGTACAGCCAGCGCCGGAACGCTAGCAAAAGCGGCCGCGACAATTGAAGCAAACTTCATCTTGAGATCTGAAGAATGACTGAACTTGATCAATTCTGCTGATCATGACAAACAGCGATTAACTACATATTTTATACCTCTTGCACTCGGCATACCAATTACACATGCCATTCCCCTCATCCCCATAGGGTGATAAATGCAGCATACCGGAGCTCAACACCCCGTGATATCCGCATTCGGAACGGGACAGGACGATCGTCCAGATATGGGCCGGAAAACCGCGATATTCGATCCGGTATGTTTTTGGAAATCGAATTAAGTTTCCTTTTCAATTCCTGAGAGGCTTTGTCACGCCACGATTGGCGGTGGCCATTTGTGGATAAACGAGTCTGTGCCGTTGAGTGACAAGCTCGGGACACTGATCTTGCATGATCAGAAGAGATTCACATATACCCCCAATATAGTCCACCAGTTGGAGCGATGCAACCATACTGCATGATGAACCTGCAACGAGCAAGAACAATGCAGTAACCCTATTCCAGAGGTTTATCTACCTCCGTGAATACCGAATGTTAAATAGTTTAGGTCAAAGAAGTTTAATACCACTCAAATATGATATCATCGTGACTTATTCTTCCAGCACTCAACCCCCAAGGCTGGTACTCAGAAACCGAGGAAATCCGTGCTTTACGCGTATTCGCGTGTAGTACCTTTTGAAGCAAGTGAACTAAATACCAACGACGGCACACAAGTGCAACGAGATTATCTAATCCGCACTTCTCCAACGGAACGTCACTGGTTCCAAGGGATTATAGAAGCCTTTCCCTTCATATCCTCCAAAGCCCATCCAGGGGTCATAGTAAGTAACATCGTCCTCATCCGTACTCTCCTCCGTATAAAAGTTCCGAAAAACGCCATCATCCGCCTGGCAATCCCAAGCATCGTTGTCCCTCGGGGGGATGGTATAGTGTCTACAGTGTCCGGCAGAAATTGAGCAAGAGAGTTCGCCGCTAGTTTTGAGGTCGCATTTAATAGGCGCGCCGTAGTATGTGTCTGACGCTGAGCAATCGATGAACCAGCCTGGGTTGGGGACTGTACCGGAACCCCAGCGGATGCAGACGAGTGGGAAGTTGGGGCGGTACGGGTCGGCGCGGCGGAGATAGCCCGTGCCTTCTTCGAGGATGAGGGCGACGGGTTCCCAGGCTGGGTTTGTGGAGAATTGGAGATTGTAATAATCTTCCTTCTGGCCCATTACTATGCCATCTACTGCACCACCCTCGGCGACGATATTGAAAGTTGTGACGGCGGGTTCTTCCGAGGTTGTTGTTGTAGGGGCAACCGTCGTGGTCTCGGTCGTGTCGAGTGATGTTATGAGGGTCATAGTGTCAGATTCAATTGCGGTCGATGTGGACGGAACATCAGCGGTAGAAGTCTCAATGGTCCCTGGTACAGTTGTGCTGGCTGTCTCCGAAGACGCGACTCCAGACGCAGTCGCCTGAGTTGAGGCTGTCAAGACCGCATCACTGGACTGAGAAGCTACAGAAGCTTATTAGATGACTGTGTTGACCCATGCGCTCGCGAAACTTACAAGACCCGGGTTTGCAAGGGCCCGCTATCACCGCTGGGAGCCCAAAGGCCAGTGAAAGAATTGGGTTGAAACGCATAACGAGAGACTTGCCAAAAAAAAAGTTTGGCTTGACAACGATGAGGAAAAAATGAAGAAGGAAAATAGGGCGTTGAAAAATGACCGGGTGGCGGCTGTCATAAGCATCAAAATAAAGGAGACCCTGGCAGTTGACCCACTTTAGAAATCGATAGTTCTGAAGCTATCGACACTGCCAAGATGTTCCAGAGCTGTTATTTGCTGGCGTAGCTCAGTAACAGACAGGGGCAGGCAAGCCACTAATTTAGACTGCGGCAATACCGGCTTCGGCTGATAAGATAAGCTTGAGAACATTCGATGATGGCATTGAGTTGAGAACGACTGCAAAGTATGCTTTGCAGTTGGCTTCACTCGTGGTGAGCTCCAAGACTGGTGAAAGATTTCCAGATTCTCAGGTCTTGACGGTGCTGAAATCCATGCCGCTGGCCACACAGAATAGTCTTCATGATGCGTATTACTAGCTGGAAATATCATCCAATCATCGGTGAGATGGCCGAGTTGGTTATGGCGCCAGGTTAAGGTTAACCTTAACACCAATTTCCTGGTGGAGCAATCCTCCTGGGTTCGAGTCCCAGTCTCATCAGATAATCTTTTTGCGTTTTTAACCTCTAGGTCCTAGGTGGCAAGAGGCCAGGATGAGTCTTGTGTCATGTCGTTCTTTTTTGCTTTTACGAACCACGCTAACTGAAGTATCATCACTCCGTTCAGCCACTGGCTCCAAGCCAGAAACAGTTCAGTTAACCACTTACACTATTATGACAATAGGTGCTCCGTCCCTCGGGTATAATGTACATGTAAACTATTCACACACTATGCAGATGTAGTTGTCCCAGTTGCCTTCTTCCCCGCCTTGACATTCTTCCATTCGAATCCGAAAGACGTAATGAGAGCAAAACATGCCATGCCCAAGCCAAGATACCAGATAGACCTCATCGAATCGTTATACGCGTTCAACACCAAATCAACCTTGTCGGAAGGTACAAGATTCCACAGATTTGTTGCGCCACTGTTCGCAAGTGTATTGATGTCAACCCCAGGAACATACCTGGCAATTTTGCTCTCGAGTTGTCCTTCGAGTAGTGTCTGCGACACGGTGACAAATACTGTTCCGCCAAGGAAGATCAAGAAGTTCAGGATGGAAAGGCCAATCGGGCTATCGCTTTCTGGGAGAACAGTTTGGATGGCGATGGCGGGCTGTTGTAGCGTCAAGCCCATGCCTGCTCCTGTGATAATCTGCCATGATCCGTCAGTATCGCCCAAAATTATGTGGACTAAACGTACCTGATAGCCGATCCATTTGGCCTTGCTCACATCTGCCGTCCAGGTACTGATCAACGCCGAGCCAACGATAAGCACAGCACATCCAGCGATAGCAAACGGCGTATAGTATCCAATCTTGCTGACCAAAACACCGCCAAGAATAACACAGAACACATTGCTAAGTAGTAACGGTATCAGAGCTATACCTGAGTCTTGCGGTGACTTACCCTTGACCACCTGGAACCAAACGGGAAGGTAAAACGAGTAGATAACCAGTACTGAACCAATAGCCAGGGCATTCAGGCAGGCAAAGAATGTGGTTCGTTGGAAGAGAATTCTTGGTGGTACTGTCGCCTTTTCTTTGCGCCAAGCTTGGTAGCCAGCGAAAATGAGGAACAAGATTCCAAAGACGACGAAAAGAGCGATGACTCGTCCGCTTGTCCACTGCTGGTTCTCTTTTCCAAACTCGAGTGCGAAGAGAAGGCTGACGACTGATCCAGCAACCATAAGAAATCCGAGTGGATCGAGATCGAGGAGTTTCTGACGCCATGACTTAGCTGGTTCGCTTGGTGGTGGTCTGTTCGGCGCCAAGATAAAAAGAAGAATGAGCGAAAGTCCACCGATAGGAACGTTGATCCAAAAGCACCACCGCCATGTAACAGATGTAAGATACCCCCCGAGAATCGGTCCCAAGATCGACGATATTCCAAACGCAGACCCAAGAGATCCGAGATACTTCGGTCTCTCCTCTAATGGAAACAGCAGCGTGATGTAGATAAACACACCAGAGCCAATACCTGCACCTCCAATACCAGTGATAGCTCTTCCAACGATCAAAGCATTGGAGTTAGGTGCAGCTGCACAAACAATCGATCCAATTTCGAATATGGCGGTTAAGATGAAGAGAACCCATTTGGTGGAGTAGTATTTGAAGACGAGACCGAAGGAGAGCTGGAAGACGCAGAGGGGGAGGAGGAAGGCTGATTCGTACCACGCGATGTCGCCGAAGCTGTCGAATTCGGCGGAGATTGTTGGGATGGCTGTGCCGATGATGGTGCGGTCCTTGGAGGTGTCAGTGTGTAAGGGAAATGGGTAGGAGGGTGGCTTACCAGTGCGACGAGGAAGAATACGAGGAAGAGAGCTAGCATTGTTGGTAGGACGACTTTCTTTGGAGGATATATCTTTTCGTTATCGGCATCGTCGGAAGATGTCTTTTCCACGTCGGCGCTTGGCCTGTTCGGTGGCATCTCATCTCTGGTTTCTTTTTCTTCCATCGTGACAAGTCTTGTTGAATTGCAAGACAGACAGATGCAACGGTATTTCGTGCTTTGTTTTAAGGTTATTGGTCAAAGGGAGCTTGCACTGTCTGCAACAGTGAAAAAGAAGCTTTCGTTAAGAAGACTACGCAATAGTGAAATGAATAAATAAATAATATCGCGAAAGATCAGCATGGTCTTAAATGAAGAAGAAATCACTGCCGGCATTCCAAGTCAATTACATATCTCCCTCCCTGCTGGATCATCAAGCATCGTGTCAATCAGCCAATCAAACATCAACCTCAGAGTTTCGGTCTCGGTACCGAGCCCGAGCTAACCCGTCTCACCAGCAAAAAACCTCGCGGGGTCGCCCGAGCTTTTAATTACACAACGTCATGGATCTCAACATCACCGATCACCAACCCTCAATAGCACCACGAAGATCACAGTAACAAAAAATCCAGAATGCGATCTCAGGCCTGCGAACCATGCGCAAAGCGCAAAGTCAAATGCGACAGAGCAGAACCGCCGTGTTCTAATTGTAAGCGTCGCAAGCATGATAATTGCACTTACCCTGAAGTCTCGCCTTTTGAGAGGATAAGGAAATTGGAGGAGGCGGTGAGAGCGCTGGGTGGTGATCCGTTGTCTGATACGCCTCAGAAATTGAGAGGGCAGAGCGTGAAGAATAGTCCTGCGGAGGGGACTAATGCTGAGACGCCGATTATTGTGCTGGAGGAGGGAAAGTCCGTTTATCACGAGTCGTAAGTCAATTAAAAAATATCTAGTATGTGCACAATGAGACAGCTTCTAACAATCTCAGAGAGGGATGGCATACCTGGATCGATGTTTCACGTCTTTACAAAGGCTCCAAGCCAAAGTTCAATGCCTCCGACCCTCGAGGTTCAGCCTTATCACCAGGCAAGCATCTTCCTCACGCGTTCCATGGCTCACCATGGCGAGATAACGCCATTCTCTCAGAGAAACTCGACTTCTGCCCCATAGCCACCGAAGAGGCCTTAAAGTTATGGGACTTTTTTATGGAGCGAGTAGAGCCAATTGTCAAGATCAGCTTCAGCTGGACGCTTACCTATTTAAGGGCCGCTCTGTCGGATGCTGAGAAGTGGAGAAGACTTGATAACGGAGACCATGTGCTCATATTGTCAACTTGTTTATTTGGAGCTACGAGTTTGACGAATCAAGAGTGCCTAGATCTATTCGGTCGCACGAAAGCGTCTCTTACGAATGAATGTCGCGTTCATTGTGACATGGCGTTCTCAAGGATAAGTCTACTCGCCATTGACAGCATCTCAACCTTGAAAGCTATGTGTCTGTACATCGTGAGTTACCTTCCCAGAACCCGCTTACCACGGACTAACATGCTGCCAGAAAGCCAACGTCGACGTCTTGACTTCCCGTAGCATGTGGACTTTGATGGGTCTCATCTCCCGAAGCGCAGAACAACTCGGCATGCACCGCGACGGCACAGTACTAGGTCTTTCACCGATTGAAACAGAGGACCGTCGTCGACTCTGGTGGCAGCTTCAACACCTCGATCTGATTCTTTCACTGAAAAATAATGTCACTCCCTTGTCCTTTGGCGCGGGCTGGGATGTCAGGCTTCCTTTGAACATTGAAGACGACGATCTTGATCCAAGTTCAAGAATGCCACCGAAAGACCGAATTGGTCTGACGAGTTTCTCGTATACGCTGTTTACGTACTGGATCATGGAGAAGCAGCGCGGTTTTCGACTGACACAGGCGAGCCAGGCCACAGCGGGTGATAAATCTCTTCTTGGCTGTTTGGCTGACTCTATGATTGACGACCTCGAGGCTGGCCTCAACGAAAACTTTCTGCAGTATTGTGATCCCATCAACCCGTTACATGCGATATTACAGATTACCGCGCGGGCTGTTGTCAACGTTTTACGGCTGAGGAAGCTGCATGAAGCTCGCATGCGATCTCAGCATAGCGATGATCAATGCCATGTTGAGCACTTCAATGCTTGTATGCAGGGTATGCGATATATCGTTGTCTCTCATTCAAATCTTCAGCTGAAGCCGTTTATATGGCTTGTAGAGAGCTCATTTCTCTGGTACGCTTGTGAGTAGCAGTTCTCTGTCGGACTGAGTTGTATCCTGCTAACAAATGGGTAGTTATTGGAATCTTGGTCGACATGTCGAACTTGGCAGATGTCAACCTTATCAAATCAGCTTGGACACTACTCTCGCAGCTTTACGCCGTAGCAGGTCATTTATCCGACCTTGAAGACGACAGAAGAAAATCTCATGCTGCAAGATCAGTGGTTGCAACGTGGTATGAGTGCCGGCAGAAACCAGGCCTGACTGCGATGCAGAAGCCAGGGTTTGTCACCAAGCTTGAGAAGGACTTGGCCGAGCTGGAAAGCAAGACAATTGCAGACGTAGAAAGCCAAGTCGGTGTTCCACAGGAGGTCTGGCAGACTCGACCTGTAGAGACTGAACTGCAGCCGTTTGGGTTCGAGTTCGCGGATATTGATTGGGCATTTTGGGATAGTATTAATTAGACCATCTCTTACTGCTTATTCGTAGCGGTTGCAGTATCAAGACCCTGACTTCAAGCTGTATCTGGAGCAAAAAGGAGAATTGAGTGACCTAGAAGAGTCTTCATATGCAAAAGAAAAGGGTCTGGCCGGGGATTGAACCCGGGACCTCTCGCAAGCTAAGCTATAGGGTTTTCCCTAAGCGAGAATCATACCACTAGACCACCAGACCGGTCTTAGATCACGTGATACATGAGTATCATTATACCCTTATATTCGTAATACTGCCAAAGACGAACCAACATTCTCAACTATGCATCGCACAATGCCTCAATACCCTTTGCAATCCGCCCCTCCAGTCGAACTACAATAAAACAAACTTCTCTAATCTTGAACGGCTACAGTTAGGTGTCATCTTTGGACATGGCCAAAGAGAACCAATGGACTAGTGTATCATTAAACAACTCACGCATACAGGTTCACAAACCGTCTATCAGAGCGTCTTCGTCATCGTGGATAGTTATAAAAAGGAACATCATAAATTCCTTTTGGCGTTTTCCTATTAGGTAACTACCAGTTATCGTTCTTATAAAGTGCTGTCCTCTAAGTAATAAAGTAAAGCATCAGGGTTAACCTGGCATACTACTTGATTTATGAAGGCGTCCTTGGTCTCGCAGTAGCTGCAGCTCACGCGGCCGCTGGATATCTCCTGGTATATCCAACCCCCCCGTGAACCGTGAACTGTCGCTTGTGCAACGTTGCCCTCGCTCTCCAACTAACACGGCGATGCTTTGAGGGTTTCGATCCGGACCGCGTGGCTTGTGCTGCCGCGGTTGGTGCAGCTCTCGCGGTTGGTGCAGCTCTCGTGGCAGCTGCAGTTCTCATGCCCGCTGCATAACCCGCGTTGAACATGATCGTTCCTCGTCTTGGTGTGATTCTATTGGTGAAATTCCCGTGACGAAGCCTGCGTATCGCTGTCCTCACACTAAGAGACCGATGCGTTGGGGTGTTAAATACGAAAACTTGTGGTGGCGCACTTGGTCCCGTGGCTGCTGCAGGTCTCGGAGCCCATGCTGGCCCCGGGTACCATGTTTGTCTTGAGTTTTGTACCTGTACAGTAGGCCGTGTGATATTTCCGAAACACATGATACAACTAAAACGTGGTTAGCGTTATTGGTTAAAAGGATGGTATCGGGTCTTGTACGGTAGAACTGGTTAACTGTATTGCAGGCTCGTACCAGTATAGCTTTGTTTCCTGGCACAGGTGTGCAACAGTGGGCGAGGGATGAGTTTACAGGGCTGCAGTTGCAGAGCCGATGGAAATATTGCCCATATGTGTCAAGGTGTCCTCTACCTTTGATCTGAAGCTTGTAAATAAACCTGTACGGAAAGCAGCCGCTGTCTGATGGGATACAGTGTATGGAGAATATTGGCGACGGCTTTGCCTCGTTGAGGGGAAGAATGCTGGCAAGGAGGGGACTATAGCATCTTATGTACCTTTAAGGCCGGCAAAGGAAGCATAATCTAGGTTTTCTTATCAGCATTTATTGTATACCAATTGGTTATGTATTGCAGTATAATGTCTAAGCAGTAAGCTTGTTGTGTTATTTGCAGGTGATACTTGTGGCAAAGAGCTTGCATTACCAGACGGAACTTAGTAACAAGGGACGAATCCAAGAGGGCGGGATTCACGTGCCGTTGTGTTAAAACCAGCCACGTCTCTTCTGTGATGACTATAGAGTTGTACCTCGAAAGTAAAACTCAACACAGCGACTATAACATGATGTCTATGACTAACAAACAGCTTCATTACAGAGAGGCCCACTATACGAATAACACCTCGGAACGTTTAAGGTTTAGTCTCGTAATCAAGCCACCTGCTTCTCTCATAACCCATGCATCAGGGTGCAGAAACCGGATATCCGGAATCTTCACCGTCTCGACTAGAAATAAATACCCGTATTCAATGAAGGATCGCATTGCGATGAAAGTGCCAGAAACCCTGCAGACTCTGGAGCAAAACGATCAGGGGACTTAGAACGGGGCCTGCTTTCCATTCGCGACACGCTTCCTTGAGAAGCTTGGGCTCTCAGAAGCTTCTTTCTTGCATTCTCCTCTCGTCGGTCGTCCTGGTCTTTCAGAAATTTCTTTCTCGCTTTCTCTTGCCGATGATGTTCTTTCTGAAGTTTCAGTCTTGCTTTCTCTTCTTTAACAGCATGACGTCTGTGGATTTTCTTTCCCCCTTTCGCTGCTCGCCTTTCCAGGGCTTTGTCAAGTTTTCTTCTTGCTGTCTCTTCATCAGCGGTCGTTAGACGTATGAGCAGACGCCTGATAGAACTGAACATGGCTGACGCTGTGGAGATGGCAGATAGTATCGGTTGTTTGTGCGGCAGATGATCTTTGGACGCTAGTCTTGTATCGCTCAACGGTCCAGATGGGGTGTGTAACTGTTGGATGTATTTAAGTTACAGTTGTGCGGCCAAGGAGGCATTGAGTATTGCCTAAATGTGCAGATGTCTCTTGCCTTTGATCATCGGCCCGCCGATTTCTTTTAGCCACTGATGACCTTGAATTTACAGCAGTAGCAGTAGCAGTAAGAGGGAATAAAATAGCTGTGAAGATGTTGGTGATGGCTATGCCTGTTGGGTGAGAGGGATGTTGTTCAGGAAGGAAAGAATCGAACAAGAGTGAGGCTTTATGTGCTTCTTTGCTTGAGCTTGCCACATTCCTTTCATCAGACTGTAGAGTTACATCTCGAAAGCATAACTTAACGCCCCTATGTGTTATCTGATGTCCTTACTCATTACAGATGGGCTTTTACTTGATGCCACCCCGACAGGTAAGAGGTCACATGTAAATTCAGTGATGAACCTTCATTGCGGGAAGGCCGAGTTTTTACTTTACTGATGATGACTCGGAGGCTTCAGCCTTCAAACTCGTGATCACGCCGTTAATTGAAGCTGGCTGATCATTAACATGCGCCTGATCCTATGGATTAATGCTTGTTGTAGTATATTGGTGAATCCCGAATGTGATGTAAGTGCCCACCGACACTACTAAGAGCCAGGAATCAGCGACCTCTGAATGTGCTAGCTGACACACAGGGTACTTCGACCTGGAAGGTCAATCGCCCAGCAAATCGACGGTCTGCGCACCAAACTCTCCTAACAATGTCTTTGAGGAATATGTCTCCACGGTTCACCAACCCTCTAGCTCATCAGAAGAGCTCAAGATCAGAGTGGACTGCGCCATTGCTGGTCAAACTACCAGATTCTACGTGGACGACGTGTCAATTGAGTTTGCTTAACGGCGCTGTTGGAGGGAAAGTGGAACAGCACATGGATGAAGATAACCATCGGCCCTTTGATAGATATAGATGACATGACCAGTGCTAGCCCTGAACTCGCATAATCCCACTTACAGTCACTTCTTTCCACGGAGGCTTCCACGGAAATATATCCACGGAACCAATTTGGCTTATGTATTGTGCATCCAATCAGCTTTGTTGTCGATGCTTCTGGCTTACGGTTTCGCAGCCAATCAGACCAACGGAATCATGAACTCCATCTGTGCAGTGGAACCATTTATCCAGTAAATTGGAAATCGCCAGTTGTAAACAAGAGCCCGTATTTCTGAAGTTCTGTATATATACAGTTGTTCTGGTCCTGAGAGTGTGACCGATTATCTAACCCGCTCTTGATCTCAACTTGTGCTTTCAGATTCTCACCTCGGCCCCGGTAACAGCCATGTCAAAAGAAGCACCAAACTGGCCAATCGACGGCGGCCATCGGGCCTGGCTCTCGACCTTTGGAGCCTGGTGGGCTATGTTCATTACCTTTGGTTGGGTCAATTCCCTCGGCGTCTTCCAGTCATACTACGAACAAACCCTCCTTCCAGACTATTCTACCTCGTCCATCGCATGGATCGCATCAGTCCAACAATGTCTTACATACAGCATGGGTATCTTTCTCGGCAAAGTGTTTGACAACTACGGTCCACGATGGCTTCTCGTCGTTGGAGGTCTCGCGCAGGTGTTTGGTCTCATGATGACGTCTATATCGACAGAGTATTACCAAGTCTTTTTGTCACAGGCTATTTGCAGTGCCCTTGGTGCCAGTGCTGTTATGTACGGCACCGTTGGGGCGTTGGCGACCTGGTGGAAAAGTCGAAGGGCTACAGCGTATGGGGTCGCCATCTCGGGTTCATCAATCGGTGGCGTCATTTTCCCGATCATGGTGAATCGCCTTATGCCTCGCGTTGGATTTGGTTGGACTATGCGAATTGTCGCATTCATCATTCTGCTTGGAGCTCTTTTCTCAATGGCGACAATTCGATCGAACAGAGCCCATGTACCAACAGCATTCAACATCCGGAGCTACATCACCCCGTGCAAGGACGTGAGATTCGCTCTTCTCTGCTTAGCCTTGACCTTTTTCGGCTTCGGATTGTTCCTCCCATTTAACTTTATTCCTCTGGAGGGACAGTCAATCGGAATGTCGTGGGACTTATCTATCTACTCAATCGTTATTCTCAACGCCGTTAGCGTCTTTGGTCGTATTCTGCCAGGCTTCCTCGCTGACAAGTTCGGGCGTTTCAACATGATGGTGATATGCACAACCATGTCAGCTATCCTGACTCTGGCGGTTTGGCTTCCTGGGAAGTCGAATGCAGAATTGCTCTGTTACTCGGCATTCTTTGGCTTCTTTTCCGGTTGCTACATCTCGTTGACTCCGGCTCTTGTCGTTGAGGTTTCACCGCCTTCCGATATTGGCCATCGTACTGGTATCCTCTATTTCTGTATCTCTATCGGTGTTCTTGCTGGTAGTCCCATTGCGGGTGCACTTGTGGAGGCTAAAGATGGTGATTATACGTACCTCAAAGTGTTCTCTGGTGTGACCATGTTAGGTGGAGCTATATCAATTGCCGTTCTTTGCCTCTACATCAAAAACCTTGCAAAGAAGCAAAAGGTGGAATCGCAGGAGCAGGAGTAGATGAGGGTTCGGAGGATTGGAGCAAAGGGACTTGGTTTGATTTGTTGATGTTCACATAGATATTCTTGTAGACCTTGACCCTTCCATCAACTATTAATTACTCGATAGAGTGTACTCGAGCTTAGGCCAGTTAAAATTCTGAATTCGATAAAAGAATCTCATATGCCTTGCCGAAAAGCAAATTTTATATAGTACGGAGATCACTATCTTCCTCCCCCTACTCTTGTATCCCAAGCG
Source organism: Fusarium odoratissimum NRRL 54006 (assembly GCF_000260195.1). NCBI lineage: Eukaryota > Fungi > Ascomycota > Sordariomycetes > Hypocreales > Nectriaceae > Fusarium > Fusarium odoratissimum. The sequence continues at coordinate 507,706 of NW_022158777.1, read as the reverse complement.
CTCCTCACTTGCTCAAAGACTCCATCTCGACACTTCCCAAGCTCTCGGCACAGACGCCTCGCCAATGGCGAATCCCCAGATAAAGAAAGATCAGAAGTGTAATATACTCAGCAAGCAGACACATCAAAGCAAACGCAACCGCCGATCCTATAAGTGAATTCCAAATGGTCGTTACGTTGTCAACAGTGAAAGCGCAAAGAAGTCCATAGACTGTTCGGAGGACAAGTGTCGGAATGCTTGCCAGAGTAAGCTGTATAAACTACGTCATGTCAGTATGCGAACTATCCATAGGCAATATGGAGAGGATGAACGCACAATGTGTCTCTCGGGAGAAATGCGGTGTTTTTGGGTATAGAGATGAAGTAACTCGACAGTCATCAGAGCAATGACAGCAGCAAGAGTGACATAGCCAGCTTGAGTCAAGTGTCTTGAGAGGTGTATACTAGAACCACTAAAAGCCCCTGCGACACAGAGGAGAGCAATAGCGGCAATGAATGCTAGGCGAATGATCTTCAAAAGGGCAAAAGCTCGTTTGTTCTCATCAAGACTCGATTTTATACTGCAAGATTAGCATATACCTTGTTGATGAGTGATGTTTGCTCACATCAAACGGATGAACCCAACCATGGAGATCATTAACGGAATGAGGCCGACATTGAGCAGCACTGTGGTCGCGATGATAAGCCCGATACTAGTAGGGTCAGATTGACGGAGAATGGTTAAAATTCCACCAGCGAGACGAGCTAAAAGAACCAGTTAGCATCATTACTCAAGACAGTAAAATGAGTCGCTTACCTAGGGAGAATGTGACAAGGGGGTATGAGGCAAGACGCAACCCATGTTTCCAATTGCTGATAAGAATAAACACAGCGATGGGCAATACAAGCGCGTAGAACACGACTTGTGCGATGCCAACCGATGTATGTGGATTGATCATGATTGTAAGATATCGTCAAATAAGATTGTAGTGCAGTAGGAAATGGATATTTACCGATTGAGACGAACATTCTACCTTTATAGTCATTTTTCATAGGGGCCCTGAGGCATACGGCATTTTCGCATAGCCATCAAGACTCGCGGGATGATACTCAAAGAGTGATAGCGCCATCTCTGCCGGAGATCGGCATCTCGACGAAACTCAGCCGCATCGTGGGACCCATTTCTCGCGCAATGATCCCGAAGATGGCTTAGCCTTGGCGCGAGCCCTACAGCCAACCTCAGCTCATTGGCCAGACTAGCCCTTCTAGCTTGATCCACTATTGAGGACTCCGTTATGGCAATCATTCGGAGGGTAATTTGAACTCAGACGATGCAAATCTCGACAATCTCGGCAATACCACAACTTGAGGGGTCTTTCTCCTGATCTCAGCTCCGAAGAATATTGGTCGGCATGGTTGGAGTGGCAGGGCGATCTAAAGCATGTCACACGTGCAGGCAGAGGAGAATCAGGGTAAGTCGACCCACCATCCATGCGATTTAAATCATGCCCCCTACGATTGACAGACCTGGAGCTCACTGGATGATCTTCTCAAAGTGTGGCGCTGAAAAGCCGAGTTGTAGTAACTGCCTCAAGTCCGGTCGACCCTGCGCAGGTTATCATAAAGCACAGGTCTTTATACCATCCCGTTACGCAAAGATAACCAATACTGGAGGAATAACTTTGGATGCACCTCTATCTCTGTCGCAGTGCAAGTCAAACAAGCATCACTCATATGGACATCAAAATCTTCCGATATCCACGTTTCCGATGTCGATATCAGCACGCAACGCGACCAGAGATCAGTTCTTAGCCAATTTCATCGACCGTCAACTTCCATCTTGTATCCTCACCTCCGGTCACCTCAACGACCATCGGAAGTGGCTTCTTCGCCTACCCGACGTAGCAGTACTGACACCGGCCATGGAGCACGCTATCTTAGCACTCAGCACCGCGGCCTTTGACAAAGATGGCGCCCTTGGTGGTCAGAGCCTAAAGCTATACACTAGAGGACTATACGAGCTACAAAAGGCCATTGATGACCCCAAAATGAGATCAGACGATCAAACTCTTGCAGCCTGCGTCTTACTGGGCATGTTTGAGTTCTCAGAATGTCCAGGTAGAACTGTCAGCGCATACATGCGGCATTATCAGGGGGCTATGGCTCTGTTGCAGCTTCGCGGACCCAAGCAGCACATCGGTGGACTGGCGCATGATGTCTTCCAAGTATTGAGGATGCATACTGTAAGCCGACTCATGTCATGGTCATACAGCTTCTGACTTTCAGCAGGCTTTTCAAGGTCTGGGCCAAGGCCACGCAAGCCAACTAGCCAAGTCAGCATGGATGGAAGGACCATGGATCTCAAAATCAAAAACTATGCATGATCTACTTGTCGATATATTTCTGCAAGTTCCCGGACTTCTCTCTGAGGTCAGAGCGGCTACATCTTTACAGCCCCGGCAGTCCTCGCTTACTACCGGCCTCAAAACATTATCGGCATTGTTAGCTCTCAATAGTCAACTCAATGAATGGTTCGAGTCATACCAATACACTTGCCCGACACTTTACTGGCCACAGCTATCAGCCGCTAGTAGCTCTACAGACAGTGAGGAGCTAGGAAGACTCTACCCAGTGTCATTCCACTTTCCGTCCTACCATGTAGCGGAGACTATGATACTTTACTGGACGGTACAGATCTTGATACATGCCAGTATTTGCTCCCTTTCCTCTACATTACCATCTAGCGAGACGAAGGACATCACAACCTTCGAGGGTGATAATCGGTCAGCTAAAGACAACGATGACATGTCTCTTGCCGACATACAACATATAGTCGAGACGTCAGACTTCATGTTATGGCCAGAGACATCAGCTCGCTACATCTGTCAGTCAGTGGAGTATTTATTCCAACAAGAGTTTCGTGGCATAGGCGCTGGAATTGTTCTATCACCATTATTGGTGGTCAAAGCATGCCTATGCAGATCAGCACGGGACTTTTCTAGAGAAATTGCTTGGATCGACGAGACAATTGGGCGCATTCAGTATAATGGGGCGGGATTAGCGGCTTGCGTTTAGCTAATGATCTAATTTGACAAATCCCTCTGCTACCACGTTCTCAAGAATCGCTCTCATCCTCCTCATCCCTCGGTTCCCATTGACCCATATAGTATAACAGCGCTTTGTTTTCTCCAAGAGGCATTTCACCATAAAAGTGAGCTTCCATACCATAATTCACATCTCGGTAGTGTTCGAGACTCATATCGCGCTCATGTCTCTTCGTAGCAATGCCGGCGTCCTTGCAAATAACACCGCCGTAAGAAACGCTACCCTCCATGTGGAGGTTATCAAGGTCAACCCTAAGACCCTTCGGGGTCTCGCCTGATACGTTGGGGTGTTCGCGTATCGTACTAAAGACAAAGCGCCAGTCGATGTCGGCTGGTCCTCGGCAGACTTTACCAGATACCTCAAGATGCTGCAGACTCTTGAAATGCAGAAGCCAATGTGCAAGGGCTTGAGGGAAAATGTTGCCCTTTTGGGTCAGGTGAGTAAGCTCTGGGAAGTCATGGCTGGGCTTTCGAATTGGCCAGCAGAGAACACCCTTCCCGACATGATCTATGCCATAGGCGAAGTGCTGTATGCTGGAATGGCACTTGTCCAGTAGATCGTGACAGAAGTCGCCGGACTTGATCTTCATCTTCTCGGCATGCGAGTCCGACATAGCCCAAAGGTGTCGCTCAACGAGACCGTTCTCACCAGAAGGGATCTCGGGTGAGATGTGGAGTACCTTGAGCTTACTGAAATCGAGGTCTTCCCAGCCGGGGATGTCCTTGCACTCGACATCACCGGTCATGAATAATTGGATATTGAGATTTGGGATAGCAACGCCCGACGCTGCCAGGCATGTAAAGACCATGGCGATGAGCTTGTCACCCGTGACAGCTGTAGCATGCTTGCAATGGTACTCGACAGTAGGCTCAGAATTCTCGTCGCGGAGCTCAAATCTCGCCCATTCGTCTTCTTTATGGTCATGTCGAGGAAGCTGCCACGGCATGCCGATGTCCTCCTTGCTGAGAGCGTCAAGATACTTGACCTGGCGAATCTTCTCACAATCATAGCTTAGAAGCTTCACCTTTTCAAGGCGGTCTCCCAAAGTCTTGAGAATTTCTGTCCATGCTTGCTTAAGATCACCCTCTGGATCCTCAAGCAATGCCTGCGTATCTCTAGCATCGTTCATATATGCATCATATGCGGACTTAAGCCCTTCAGGCCAAAAGAGCACAGATGAGTCCTGTGAACCGCGGAGCATCCTCTCATACGCTTTGTATGGAAGCGTCCAGCTGGGTGGTGTCGTGAACGTGACAGAATGCACATGACGAGCGATGCGAGAGAAGTCACCACGCTGAAGACTCGTGAGCGCAGCACGCGTAGGTTCCAGTACAATATTGCTGAATAGGATAGTGTTCAAGTCGTCGCACTCTGCGAATGTTCTGTGCGCCAATCGCAGAGACTTCAGGTTCTGGTTTGTCTCTTTCTGTATTTTAATGTCCCTGGACAATGCGGTTAGTACGAAGCGGAAACACCATGTACTGGGTGTTCGTACGGGTACTCGGTGCTAAAGGGAACATCAATGAAACGCAGTTCTTTGATGATCTCAGCGAGAATTTCGGTGGGCAGGCGGAGCAAGTTGTTCTCGTTCTGTTGCAATTTAGAGGCCATTGCGATCTTGAATCAGAGGTGAGTGAAAACGTTATTCCAATTCAACAGTAACAGGAGAAGCTGTTATGTAAAGAGATAGCTAGAGCCAACAGTAAAGTTGAACATGGTTGAGCACGGAAATTGGACCCTCCCGCAAATAACGCTAATTGGGCGCTTTTGTGGGAATGGTGCGATGCTGCCTACAAAAGCCCCGCTACAACTGAAAGACCCTTTCACAGGAGTCAAACCAACAAGCCTCGGAGACTACCGCAATTGGAACTGATGAAAAATAAGAATGAATCTTCGATAAAAAGTTTACAGAAGGTGAAAACGCCTTTTCTTTCTCGGATTCATAGACAAGCCAGAGTCGAATTGGCCATATCTGTTGGCTGTGAGATTAATTGCCATGCTTGTAACATGGCGCTAACCTGTGAGTTTGAGTTGTTTGCCGTGGTTTACAGAGAATCACCACCTGGAGTCCGCCTGATTCAGTGTATATCGATAACCGCATCATCACTAACAAAGTTCTTGAATCAACCTGCCCTGTCGCTTGCCCACGTCCGAACCAAGTTTGTATCAAGTTGGCAGCATGTTGATAGATATCAGCGACCTTAAAAAGACCATTTTGGAAGAGCTAGTACTTTATAAACCTTTTTAAGTTCTGAGTCTGTACTATTTTACTTATCCTCTACCTCTGCCCTTTGTAAACTCTGCTGTTTATGCATCACTTCATTCTTTCTCCTCTTCACTGTCCTCATCCCAATTTTCACTCTCACCTCCTTCCTCATCCTCTTCTGAATCAGTTTCCACCATACCAACATCCCAATCGTTCATCAAGTATCGTAACCCATGGTTGTCCTTGAATCGCATTTCGTTGTAAAAATGCTTCTCTAAAGAGTAGTTCTCATCCATCAGGCCCTCAGGATCAGTGCAATGAGTATGCCTTCCTGTAGCAATAGTGCTATCCTGGCAAATCACCCCTCTATATGTCATCCTAGTCCAATGAGCTGACTTGATAGATTCAAACTCTACGGAGAGACCTTTTGGGTTTGGACCTCCAACACTCCGATGGTCTCGAACAGCATCGAATATATGGCGCCATTCGACGAATAGAAGTCCTCTGGATAGTCGTATACCGCCAAGTTTGAGGTATCGCAGGTTTGGCATATTCTTCAGCCATGAGCTCATTACAATGGGATTGACGGCATCGAAAGAATGGTTAAAACTTTCAAGGGCTGGCAAAGAGGCAACCGGCGGCTGGGTAGGCCAGTCCAAGACGCCACTTCCGTCGAGAACAAGTCTTTTGAGTGTTGTTCGAGACTTATTGACCAACTCATGGACAATCCTGGAAGCATGTGACTCGATTTCTTCCACTTTCGGACACGGCAGAGCCTTGAGCACACTCTTGCTAGCCCAATGATCTTCATCGTGCGGGATATCTGGACCGAACTCAAGCTACTCCAGGGCAGTCAAATTTAGATGATCCCACCCAAGCACCTTGGTGCAATCAATGGTTCCCGTCATCGCATGTTTTATCGAGATCTGCGGTACAGCAATACCAGAAGCTGATAGACATGATATGACTGTCGAAAATAGCTGGTCACCAGCAATGGCAGCGGCATATCGACAGCCATACTCGACAACCCTGTCTGCATGGTGATGAGGGCCAAGCTGATAGGATATTCCTTCATCTGCCTTGCGAAGGTAGGTGGTATAGTCGACCTGGCACAACTCATCGCACCGGAGGCTTAGGCGACGAACATCCCGCAAATTTCTGCCAAGAAGCTTGAGAGTTTTCGTCCATAAGCTTCGAAGCTCACTTTCTGGGTCTTCGAGCGAGAACTGTGAGTCTCTTGCATGGCGTATATATGAGGCATATGCACTAGCCAGCTGCGACTCTGTTACCGGAGGTTCGCCTTTAGGTATAGTCTCAATTAAGATCTGCTCAAGAGTCTCGAAAGGAAGTTTCCAGCTTGGAGGATTCATGAAGGTAATAATAGATACGAAGCTTGCAATACGTGACATATCGCATTTTTCAAGGTTAAGTAATCCTGCGCGTGAGGCCTCAAACTGGACGGAGTCAAATAGTAAAGCATTGATGCAGTCCATGTTGGAAAATCGCCGATGTGTCAGTCTTAGGTTCTTGAGCTGGTGCCGTGTGCCTCTTCTCAGCAGAGTTAGCTCAATTGGTTTCTTGGAATACGATGATCTGAAGGCAAACCTGTCAAGTTGCAAACATGGGTCGTTGACTAACTCGGTCACGACCTGAGTGGTAATTTCAGTGGGTAGCCCAACAAAGGTGCTGGGATTGGCCATGTTGATACCTGCACGCTGATGAAGTTTCTGTGGGGAAATGAAGTAAAAACGCCTGCGGTTGTGCGAGAATGATTTTAGATGGATGTGTTGTGTTTTATAGACCAGTGCCCTCAGCCTCAGTGTAGCCGGACGAGGTGGAGAATATTTGCGATTACTGTTCTTCACTGGGTATACATTATGATAATGGGGCTCTGATGCCAAGCAGCCCCCTGTTCATCCATCCTTTACTTTTACTGGATGGTGGATGATGACTTTCGGTGCTCAAAGTCTCAACGAGGGCATTAAAAATTAGTCAACACAACCAGAGTCTTGCAACAAGGTCGAAAACCTTGACTGGAGCTGACCGAAACTCCCATGACCACATTAGAATTGAAATAATCCTCATCAAAATACCAACACCAAAGCTCCCCCCGTCTAACTAAAATCTCCTCCAGATTCTTCCTCCTGTTGACGTGTTCTTTGGTACCCTTTCTGCTCTCTCAGACGAATCTGAAAATATCCTTCATCGCCATCACAACCAATTGTAACTGTCTTCCTCCATAGTTCAGACTTGGAAGATTGTTGAGCCAAATCGTTTGTGCCGTCTGGTGGTTTGGATGCAAGAGCAAGAACCAACATGTCTCCGAAATTGTCCCAATCTGAGCCTTGCCAAGGATCCTTGGATTGTATGATTTTGACCAGATGTATCAAAACCATCAGGACGTGCAGAAGGAGGAAAGTAAATGCCAAGGGGATACCGCGGCTGCTCTCAAAGCGATAGGCGTATGTGTAGTAATACCGTATGAAGAGTATCGCGTCCTCTTGTTTTGTTGAATCATTCGACTGTTCAGTCTGCGGCTTATAGCCAGGCGACAAGAAGACGTTTCCTGTTTGAGCAAGTCCGTCGGTAATATGCAAAGCAAGGGCATGTTCATAACATCTTGGAACGAAGGACGGAGCAGCTTCACATATCTCTGCCATAGAGTCAAAAAACGACTTATGGGAGAAAGTCGCAATTCCATCCATCCACTTGTCCTCTAAATGTATGAAGTCACTCGACCTGTTACTAATGCTTTGAACTATTGGCTCTTCGAAATTGCTCCAAGTTTGGAATGACCGGGGTAGCTCAATCCATGTATCGGCAGCAGACCAACGGGCAAACACCAAACAAAGTGTGAACTTGTTCTCGGAGGAGCCAAAAAGGATGTCGGCGCTCACTGGCCAGTTTTTGTTGGCTCGAAGGTTTAGAAATCGGTGGTCGCCCCGTGTGAGGTTATGTAAGTCCACGCCAGCTAGGTCCTTGTCGCCATCAAGTGTAAGCGTCTCATTTAACAATACAGAAGAGAAATTGAAGAAATGAGAGTCTGTAAGACCATATTGACATTTAACAGCCAGCAAAGGCTGTTTCCATGCTGTTCCGTCCCCATGGCCTTGAATCTGTTGCTTGCAAGTGGTTAGCCATGGTCCTGGAAATGCTTGGGCGCCTCTATTGACTGCAACTCGTAGTAGGGTTGCCACAATGGATAATGGACATGTAGCATAGGTTATTTCATTTTCTTGCGCGAGAGAGACTGATTGGGGCCCTTCATCATAGTTGCTGTAGCTGATGTTTGAAAACTCCATTTCCTCAAAATTGGTATGTAGATCGACGTCAACGCCAGCTCTAAGGAAAGCTTTTATAGGGTCAACTAGAGATTGGACTCCAGGTAAAGGTATTGACTCAGAACCAAGCACTGTTCTGTATTCAATATGAGGTAACCACTTAGCGAGTGGCGAACCCCCGTCGTCGGCAAAAGCATCAAAATCGTCGTTTTTCCACCAACCAAGCCGAGGAATCATAGCAATGGCGGATAGCGGGCTGGCTGCAATGCAGAGGATTGAGACGGACACAATCATGGCGCCTGTTGCCCATTGATGTTTGGTATTTTTACTAGATTTGAATGTTGGAGCCCATAGCTGACGACTTGCGAGGTACCGAAACGGTGCTGCTAGGTAGAAGGAGGATGGCAAGAAACCAAGTGGAACACCGATGTCTTGTCGATCGAGTCCATAAGATATTCGGTAAAGAAGGATATCTCCTAAGGAAAGAAGAAGGACCGTTTCGTGCGACTTCGCCGCAAATTGAAGAGCGTTCAATCCTTCATTTGAGGGTTCCTTCCAGTTAACCTTGGCGATATAGAGGGAGAGAAGTGCCAGTGTGATAGTGACAGGTGGTAAATGCATGATCGAAAAGTGACGCAGAGCTGACATTCTTTTGCTTTTGCGGGTACACAAATTCCGAAAGAAGGCAAGATGACGCGATCTCCACATGCCACTAATGGATAACAAGAAGTTTCTTCTTTTCCGTGACTTTTTTACATTGAGCTGGTCAACTTGAGGGGCTTCTGGACCTGGACTTGGGATTGCGGCAGCGAGACCTGGGTCATCTACCTTCTAAGAGTGAGAATGTATTGCAAACGCCGCGCAGAAAATTGCTCACCAATGGCACTGAGGAACCAACTCTCGTGCTGTTGGAATAAACCGTGGCAAGTTCGTGGTCATCGTCGCCTTGCATTCTGGGTAGCTTGTATTGTGTTGTGTTCGTGTTGGCAGTTCAGTTAACATGTAACGATGGGTAATCAGAGGAGGAGGAGGAGGAGGAAGAAAAGATGAAACCAACATTTTAAGCGCAGTATTCAAAGTCTTACATGCATAAATTCAGCCTGTGACGTAAATATCTGGCCATCTTGTACTTTGTATCTAATCAGGCTCTGGATGCTTGAAAATACCTTAAGGGATATAGGAAAAGCCTATATTATACTATCTATATTTAGGGTTATTATTAAAGGACTTATTAGATTATTAGAAACTTTAAAAAAATTAGTTAATAGCTTATAGAGGGATTATAGAAGGTTTGTAGGTAATGAAATCTTGTACCGCCTTTTGTTGCTTTTTCTGACTTCCTAGGGTCCCTTGTCATAAGCAGGGAGGTAGGATAAAACTTTTAACCGCGACCTCCGTAGGTCCGTGGAGTTAGACCGACTAATAGCTGCAACCACTCTCGGGTGGCATAACATCAACCAGTGGATATCTTGAACTAACAATAGTAGCCAGAAGTGACACCTCGCTGGTGCGAAACAAGCCAACAGCGCATGGCTGCCTGTTCTCAAATCGTTCTTAATTGGCTTTGAGTGGTCAATTCTGGGCTGGCGCAAGGGGCTGGATTGATTGGGTTATGGTCGATCTTGCGCGGCGGCCGGTAGCTGCTAATAACTCAATTTAAGCTTAGAGTTCGACAAATATTTCCAGAAAGACAGCTTTGGGCTGTGAAAATCAGGGAAAAGGCTGTATAAATATTTCGTGGCACAATGTAATGATACGCAGCCGGTACCGGCTTGAAGGATTGAACGACAGCCGAAATCTGTTCCCAGGATCCAGTAGGGCTTCCACATCATATATGCATAATATGCTATATCTAACAAGTATAAATGATCGGAGAAGCGAAGAGTAAAGAGGCTAAGTCTATAAATAGAAGGCGATACTATCTGGTTATATCCTGCCCTAAAATGGGGCTATTAGAGAGAGTAGAGTTCAGAGATAAAAGGCATTTATCCCTAAAACAAGCAACAGCGACCAATGACCTCCCAGTCGACCGTCTCCAAGCCTCTCAGCCGCGTTACTCTCTGATGGCGCAGTGGCAGAAGGTACTGTAGTGGTTGTTGATGACGCGGTCGCAGCATTCTCCGGGGTTGAAGTAGCCTCGGCTTCACTGTTGATATGACTCGGAGTTTGCGAGGAATCTAACCATGGCTGCGCCGTCGTAGCAGGATGCTGTAAGATAGTTGACGCCTTTTTCTCAACTAGCACTGACTTGGGACATAGCTCGTCCATGCGCTCACGCTGGGTTATGATCCAACTGTTGGCAGGACTGTAATGGCTGATGTCGAATCCCCAGAGACGTCGGACATAACAAGGCTCGCAGAGGTACTTGGCAGGAAGTTCTTCATAATCGTCCAAATCGGGGAACGAATCAATGATAGCTATAACGGATCAGCATTGGGCAACATACAGCAATTCTTCACGAACCATTGCAGTATTTTCCTGTTTTGGCATCTTTGTCGCAAATCTGTCTCCGACCCTCCACCATATTCGGCGCACGCATCCCCTCCGGTTCGCAGTATTTAGCAAAGGCTGCCGCCCATTCTTGGAGGGAGTCGCCGCACTTTTTGGCGCAGATACTATCGGTGATGGTGAAATCATCACCCTCTTCGATTGAGCCTTGCCAACCGGTGCTCCCTGCATCGTCAAGGCTGGCATCGCAGTCGATGTCTGTCAACATCACCTTGCCGCAAGCCTCGGGCCCACCGTCTTCAACCCACTGTTTCACGACGTACTCCTTGTAAGCAAGAAAAGCGCTCGCGCTCCAGAGGAGGTGAGATGTGAGAAGGACTGTGGATAGCTTCATAGTATAATAGCCCAACAATTGAAAGAGTGAAATTGGAGGGCTTTAGAAAGAAAGGAATGAGACAATGGCTTGTTAATCACGAACCTGCAAATTGCGGCTTCGTCTGCTTTATGGGAGAGAGAAGATGAAGGCTCGTGATAATGACCGCGGCCAAATCATGTGTCACTCGCATTGTTTAAATGGGCCTACCAATAGGACCTCTGGAATAAAATTGTGACTTAGGGGCCAAGGACGCCAAGTCGGCTGAACAGACACTGCAACCGATCACAATCCCTGTCTAGCGCTGTTCACGACCCTTATTTGATGTAACAAGCTGTTGGTTGTCGGTTATAAAAACCAAAAGTACCATCATTGTTGTCTGATTTGAACGTGAAGTGGATATTCTAATAAATGGATAGCGAGTCATAAGTGAAAACTAATAGATGCGCGCTAGGCAACCGGGCGAGGTGGAACTCACCGTCGGAATAGGCGAAACTTCCATCGACTTAATCTAAGCTTAACCTGTACCCCATAATAATAATACGCCGGTTACCTACAACAAGTCGCCTTGACGCGATATGCTCAACAACATAACCGTCCATTGCGAATATCACGCAGATACACTCGTGTACGACTGCTCTCGTCCTTCAAGCCCTATAATCACCACGCCAGCCGGATCTACCAAAACAATTCCCGTGATGAGAAGTAGTAAGAGAAGCGCTAGAGGGAGCTTATTATTCGGCTAAATTGCCGTGACAAGTATGAATGGTGGAGTGTCTTCGCTTGTTCATTGCTTTTATGGAATGCCGGTCTCATAAGTAAAGATAGTGGAATTCAAGGTCCTAAGTAAGATATACACTGAGAACCAATAAGTATAGTTATCTAGATAGTAAGACTATATAATGATGGAATAATTAGCACAGAACTTGAAGCCGCTTAATTATCTTTAGCAAACTCGTTATGAAGTGCACTACTAAAAGAGATTAAAGAAGCCGCATTGAATTGATGAAGTATGCTTAGTATGAAAAAGACAAAATAGGTCATTAGATCTCATTGTACTTTTCCCTATAAGTCTTTCAGTCGGAACGACTTGCCGTCATGATAACGACAAGAGAAAACAGTCACGTGAGCGGATTTCATGATCCGTTATGACTAAATCCCTCTCGCTCTTCCTATATTTCTCACCCATCCAAATACCAGTTGCGTACCCAAATGGAAGACACCGGGCTGAGAAGGACCCATCGCGCTTGCGCCCCTTGTAGGTATGTTACCGCTAAACATCAATTAGCTGTCCTGTACTAAATCCATGCATAGGCGTAAGAAGGTTAAATGCCCTGGAGAGCGTCCGATATGCTCGTTCTGTCGGCGTCTGGGGCAAGCTTGCGAGTACAAGGCCGTCGAGAGCTTTTCTCCACAAGAGATTCAGAATCAGATTTCGGGAATTGTAAGTATATGGACTTGCATGCGTGGAAGTTATGCCGGGGGACTTCCAAACGACTGTCCTGAATAACTCTTCGCTGCATATGTTGATGATTGGTGTAGAATGACCGCATTGATACGCTGGAAAATAAAATGGACCAGATATTACAAACACTTAGGTAAATGAATTCCGTTGCATGGTGTGAAAGAAGCTTACGGTATAACTCCTACGAGTCATCTTAACCCGAACGCTACATCCCCTGGGGCATCACAGGTTGGCGCTTCCGGTCCGAATACCATACAGCCTCAATCCATCACGCCAGCACAGGAGCAACGTATCTCTGAACCGTAAGATCGCTTCCAAACAGATCATCGATTGTTGATATCTCATGCTGATCAGATGGAATAGATCAAACTCAGAAGATCAGGAACTACTCAGAGCAGGCCAACTCTACCAGATGTGGTGTCACAATCAACCCGTCCATCTGTTTCGCCAAGAGGACTTCCTCGATACTCTGAAGCATCGCGATACGGAGCTACAACTTGCTGTCAAAATGCTCACTTATCGGTTCCCTCCGGGACAGATCAGCGCTGACAAGAATGCCGCGTTATGTCTTTTATCTGCGTCATGTCGGAAGTTGGTGACGGACCGTATTTACGATGGCAAGATAAGACTTTCGACGCTACAGACTCTCTGTCTCCTCAGCATGATCAGCTTCTCGGGTGAGCTTTGCTATCTAACCCCTCTCACGTTCAACAACAATTCTAAAACATGGGATTATAGAAGGATATGTGATGCAAGCTGGCCTGGACCTCGATATGGCGAATTACTTTGCCAATGGACTACCCCTTGGTTCAAGTCTAGGAGATCCTTTCGAATATTCTCCACGCATTCAGGCTATCTCGTTACTGCAGAGCTTACAGGGATCCATCCCAGATGTTACGAAACCTGCTAATATTCAAGGGACTCTCCAGAGTGCCAATCATCTTCTGGAATTCATCAACCACCGTGCAGAAAGGTTTTTCATTACCACGCGAGCCCAGCATGCAAACAGAACCAAATGATAATCAAGGTATTTTGACATACATGTCACAAGCTGCCAAGGTCTGGCATTTGGCAAGGGCATATGCAGCGATGAGAATTGGACCAGATAGCCCTCCACCTTGGAACCCGCAGTCTGACTATGCACTCGTCAATTTACGTAACCTTGAGCTTGACTGCCGCTTCCCCCTTGTCTACCGCTTTGCTACCAATAACTTCGGCGAAGTTCCACCGGAGGAACTACAGCAGCGTCGAGATTACTGGGGCCCGTGGATATTTATCCAGTTCATACACGCGGCTATACCAACTCTGCTAAATCATCCGTTCCTCTTATCTCTCCGACTGAAGAACTTTCGGCATATGATCCCTCAGACATTTATGTATCAGTCATTTGATCTTATCTCGAAACATACAGCCTGGATTATCTGCTACCTCGATTTGCTGGAACAGCAGCAGTTTGAGATAACGGACCCTACGATAGCACATGCGGTTGTCATAGTTGCAACCATCCATCTGCAGCACAGCTTTGTCGAAGATAGTGTGCTGCGTACAAAAGCACAGCGTGGTTATGACAAATGCATGCGGTTCTTGGACCATATGGGTTCCAATTGGCCGGTCGTCTTCACTATGGTGAGTCTCAGGTCTTAGATAAGATCAAGTCCTGAAACATTGCTGACACCCATCCAGACCCAGAAGCTCCGTAAATTACAAAATAGCATAACCACTGTTCCAGCAACTAGCGGCGGGTCTGGTGACAATCAGCGATCATGGTCCATAGACGCGCAACTACTCTGGGAGATCCTGATCTACGAGAAGTCCGAGAACGACAACAGCTCTTCCGATAAATCGATGTACGGTGATATCATAACCTCGGATACTGAGCATAGTGAGCAAGACATGGGCGGAGGTTTCGCCATAGTCGGCTCGGCAGGTATTTCCGGTCACAAGGGATCGCTGAGAGATATCTCGGCATATGCACCCCAAGACAAAGATCCTTACGAGACATTGGGTAGCCTCGCTACTCCCAGCGGGAATAGGCCTAGAATGCAGGAATCTAGTATTTTTGGCGATGTACCAGACTTTGGCACGATAGATCAGGATAACTTTCTCTTACAAGCTGAGGATTTTGGACGAGCAGTTATGGATTAGATGAACCTCGACATGGCCGACATTTAATAGCATAAACACAAATGTTCTTGTATTCAGTCGCTGTCGCGTGGATTGTGCAAGCCTCCATGTTCATGTCGGGACGCGATCCGTGCCCGGCTGTGGAACCCGATGCGCACCGGATATCTAGCCCTAGTCTGGTAAAGAAACATGCTATAAGCACGGCGCCGCCCCCCGTCCCCGCACAGCTGCAGCAGTTGCAGTGCATTCAATTACGCTGCCATCTATCTGGATTATTTATAGGGAGTGCCGAGACTGCTTGATTTGGGTAAGCAAGCCAAACTTCTTCTGTCCCCATCGGCCTTCTTTCCAGTCACAGCTTATCGTTCCAAGATGCATATCCAAGATATCACTGTGTTTAGCTACGATGCCAACTACCGATACGGCACATACTCCATGTCACACGGCCGCTTAGCCAAGGGCCACAAGTCCCTCGTCGTCAGGATCCGTTCCAACGACGGCTTTGAGGGTTGGGCCGAAACTGCGCCTCTTGGTAGTGACTATCTCCCAAGTTCATTCACCGGTGAACTAGCAGCCATACAAGAGCTCGGTCCCCAGCTCTTGGGCCTGGACCCGAGATCACCTGCAGCTATCGACGATGTTATGAATCGTGCGATGATGGGCGCTTATGCGGCAAAAGCGGTCATTGATATGGCTTGCTGGGATATTCTCGGAAAGTCTCTTGGTTTGCCAACCGCGATCCTTTTCGGCGGATATCTTACCGAGAGACCGAGGGCCTTTTCTGTTATCGGCATCCGAGAGACAGAAGCTGCTGTGACTCAGGCGAAAGACGAGTTCGGGAAGGGCGCGACTACGATGCAGCTCAAGGCTGGAGATAATCCCCTTGTTGATGCGCAGCGGGTTAGAGCTATTCGCGCTGCTTTACCAGATCATGTTGTGCTCTGGGTCGATGCAAACGGTGGCTGGACTCTGGACGAGGCATTGAGTTTTGCCCGCACCATCGGGCAAGAGATTGCTATTGGAGTTGAGCAGCCCTGCCGTACACTTCACGACTGTGCGGAGTTCGGTCGTCGCACAGGTCTACCAATTACACTCGACGAGAGTATCGTCACGTTAGCTGATCTCTTTGAAGCTCATGCAGCTGGTATAACAGGCGTGAACATCAAGCCATCTCGTGTCGGTGGACTTACAAAGGCCCGGCTCATTCGCGATGCGGCTGTTGCGCTCGACATGGTCATAAACTGCGATGATACCTGGGGTTCTGCTTTAACGACGGCTCAGAACGTTCTGTTGGCTACTACTACCCCGAGCCATCGTTTGCGCGCTGTTGATTTGTTTTGTGAATGGACGGAGCCGCTTATTGCTGATATTCCGAGGATGGAAGAAGATGGGAGAATCACGCCTAGCACTGAGCCTGGAAATGGTTATACGGCTATTGTTATGGATATGCTAGGGGAACCGTTGGCTTATATTACTTCTAAGTAGTAGTTGGTCATGAAGCTTAAGAGTTTCCAGAATCTTAAGTCTATATAGTCTACCTTACTTCCAGACGCTAGGAAAGAGTTTAGAGGTTCAAAATTTAATCACTTACTTAATAACAGATCGCAAATACTAAAGTTCATCTTGAGAATAGTTATTCGAGAATAGCCTTCTGTAAAACAAGCTATATATATCTTATCGTTGTAGATATCTTAGCTTCGTTACTTATTAGCTATATAGAGAATTCTTGGCCCTAATGTTAAGTTTTAGGCTTGCTTAGCTACACAAGCATTATCCTATTATATCAAGCCCTTCAACGGAACGAAAGCGTTATAATATAACCTACAAACTCCGGAAGGCCTGGTGGGATACCCGTATGATGTTGTAAGGCAATTACGTTGTAGTGATGATTGAAAAGTGGATTGAATAAGCCTTGCGCAATTTCTTGTTATAACGTCTATCTTGCCTCCCATTGATACGGTACTCTCTTTACCGGACCAGCTCAGCCAATATCACTAGTGAAGGAATAGCATTGGAAAGGCATGCTCAAGTGTTCAGTAAGCTATTCACTCCAGCATATAAGTGATGCCCGGCCTCACTGGTATCTGAGCCTAGATCCAGAAGATCTAGAAGAATCTTGACCTTAAAGATTCTCCTGTGCCCATTCATCTAGATTACCGTAAACATGTAGCCAAAGGGAAGTATGGTCCAGATCCTAGCACGAGTTAAGTTAGCTTCTCGTATTTCTGCGTCATTGAGCAAATGGATATATCACTTACATGCGTCCTCGGATCGGCATCAACCTCTCTAAACGCCTTGATAGCAGCTTCACCCGCCGTCGGCGCAATGCCAACCTTTTTCGCAGCCTCGATACCAATAGTAAGGTCTTTCACACTGAGCGCCGGCGCAAACGCTCTCTTATACTTGTTGCTAGACGGGGCCTCGGGAACAAGACCAGGGACCGGCTGCTCGAGTCCCATCACCCAAGAATTCGCAGTTCCCTCTCTGATGCACTTAAAGAGAGCTTTCTTGTCGATTCCGTATTTGAGCCCGATTGCCATTCCTTCCGTTGCGACCAGGTTGTTGGCGAGGGTGATGTAGTTGTGCGCTATCTTAGCAACTTGACCCATGCCAAGACCGCCGCAGAATGTGATTGTGCTGGGTATACCAACGAGGGATAAGGTGTCATAGATACGCTGGCCTACTTTGTCGTTGGATGATGGCCTGATCGAGGTCTAGAACGTGAAGAGTTGAGGAAGCGGGAATCTTCTTGCGGAGGTTACTGGCTATGCCATAGCCGATGATGCCAAGGCCTTGATGGATTAATTTCCTGTTCGTTTATAAATGTTCTGAGGATTGAAAACACACCAATAACACCGAAATCTGTCGCCATTGCTATAAAGGATAATTGTCGTCGACGTAGGTGTCTTTGAAGAGACAGTACTCAGGCAATTGAGTGCGAAACACCACAAAGCTATTTCTCTGGTGACGTTGAGTGATCCCCAAGGCACGAAGCTGATCCTTCTTATCATTTTCTCCATGAACATAGGTTTCAGTGCATGACCCCGTCTTCGCCCGCTCACGTGAGCCACCGACTTCATCACTAGCCTCTCGAATCCCTCTTCGGTCTGCTTGCAGTTCCCCTATTGACTCTGAATCTTTCTCCTCATGATGGCGGGGACGCGCTCGCGGTCCGAGTGGAACTAAGCCTTTTTGCATGGCTGTGGAGACGGTCCGTGTTGATGTTGCTCTGTGATAGGCCCAAGGTTTGGAATGGTCCAAGTCCCCAACTTCACCAGGGATTCGAGTTTGACAATGATTACAGCTCTAGGCCCGAGGAGACCCGAAGGCTAGAATAATTAAACTTGGACGTGGAACTATATTCATATTAGACGCGAGAAAGATCAAGACGTTTTGAAATACTGTCTAGCCCTTGGATAGGTGAAAGGACTTGGGTAGACAGGCTGTACACTAGAGGTTATCAACAGTACATGAGCATATTCTTCATATTATGAATAGAAATTTCAAATATCTTGATACTTCTATTATAGGAAGCACAATTGCAAACATGGGAGGGAGGTATACGCGAATGCACAACTCATATCACGAATAGTTCAGTTTATGTCTGGATTGCCAGAGGGGCTAGTAAGTATGTGGCTTTTCGCGATATGTAGATGAATATGGCCTTAGCCGGTTATCCGGAACCACGCCTGAATACAATACATCGTTAACATTTAACTGGTTAATAAAGTTCCTATTGTGGCTTGTCTGTTTGGAATGACAGATGCGGGGTATCCCTCTTTAGATCCATTGTGTTAGATATAAAGCCACGAGGTTAGCGATTATATATTAACTTTATCAGCGCTATAACCCATTCTTTAATAAGCAAATTAAGCCATGTTTTGAAGAGACTGGTATCTCCCTGTCATTGCTTCCTTGCAATACTTACCTCTTTTAAAATATATAATCGCTATGCCAACCGGATCCACTCTAACCATCTCCTAGAAGAGAAGTAGTATAAAGAGCATTATAGATAATTTAATATTTAGCAAAATTACTACTATAAGCATAAATAGTAGAATGCTTTATGGCCCTTCAGGTATTTAATCCTATGGTAAGTGATTAGATGCATAACAGCCTGAAGAAGGTATTTCAGATGAAAAAGAGGGGACTGGCTCTTGATGGAAAAGATTGTTCTGCCTTGATAACTTGGTTTTGCTAGCAACTTGCTTTGTTTTAGCTACAGAATGGAAATGGTGTTGAAGTTGATTAACTACTATAGAAAACAGTAAGCGGATGATCCAGCGTACGCATCCTCCCTAAGAAACTCTCCACCAAACCCAGAAAGAACATCAAGACGCAAGGTACACTTATTCCCACGCAGCTACAATAGCCCAACTGGCTTCCTAATCGCAGTTGACTGCATGTGCTGGGTACTTGTTAGGCTGAGAGGTGAGGCGCAGATGACCTTCCCAAGTTCCACCATGGGACAGCACACAACAGCCCATGATAGCTCCATGCTTATGCTGCCAATCAGCACAGTCCTTCACCGCCGCCAGGATAGTCTTCGTCTCAGCCGTAGTCTTGCAATCATGGCCACTGGTAGTCGCCAGGTACGCATAGCCCTCAATCATATGACCGTTCGAGTCGGTGCCAGTCGTCATGGAGCAAGAATTGTGGTTCGACTTGCTCTTGATAATGTCGGCGATCTGCTTGTAGATATTTATTCCCGCCTCAGCAGCCAGGATGGTAGTGCCAGCAGCCAAGGCCACCGTAGCCCACGCCGTGACGTCGATGTGGCGGCGCTTCTCGAAGACAGAGACGTAGCCGGGATCAACGAGGTCCAAAGTTGCCGTGAGGTTGGAGTCTACGCCGTTCCATTGCTTGACGAGAGGATTGTAGCCTACGCGCTGAATTGACTTGTCATAGAACCCAAGACTCGGTTCAACAAAGCCAAATGCGAGGCAAGCAACCCAAGTTTTGCTGAGGTTGACCATGATCCTGATGATATACGTATGATAACTGCGGCGGCGTCTAGAATAAAGATGAGGAGTAAGAACTGAAGATCTCCCATAGTATTGGTTGGAAGGTTATAGAGAATATGTGTAACTGAGGGATCAGAGGGTCTTTTTATATTTGGGAGCACTCTGCTGTCGCTCGTTGCTCGTTTTCCAAGGCTCTCTCGTTTTCGTTGCTTTGACCTGCAATTTTGGCTTTTCGAAGGATTGAAAAACTTGATCGTGCTGGTTGTTGGCTCTAGTCGTTGGTTGTTGGTTGTTGGTTGTATATAAATGGATTGACAAGGGTTTCATGTGGGGGACCGGATGAAACGGAACAATTCACAAGGTGCATGTGATGGTTGTTGGCTCTAGTAAGTACTAACAACGCATAAAGAACCTTTCCCACAATTCGTCCTCCTGTATTCCAAAAGCCAACCCATCGCATGTCGCTATCACTTGAAATATGGAACACGCGCTTAATCGTAGAAAAAGAGTTTACAGCCAAGCGCGCTATAAGCGTAACAAGACAGGCGAATTTCCCTAGTATTGGTCAGGTTTTTGGGCTCTCCTAAGCGCTGGCTGCATCCGGCCCTGATTATAAAGTTTATCTCGGAAAGAAAAGTGCCGGTTTATGCGACAAATTTCTCGACCTAGCGCTTTGACCGGCAACGCGGCACAACTCGTTGGTGTAATGCGGCAAATAGTATTCCTTTTACCAGGTCATTCAGAACTTTACTGGTTCTGAGATAAAAATGCCTCAGTAACATTCGCTGAAGAAAATGACTAATTGCTTCGGCGATTACCACTTGCAGACAGGCGATGGATGAGCTTCGATATAGCACGAGAAGAATGAGCAGGATAATGATCCAGTGTTCACGATCATCACTTAAGCCTTGAGAACGGAAGGCATATCTTAAGAAGTAATGTTGAGTATTATCTAGAAAAGACAATCAATTTGTGCAGCCTAGTTCGGAACCGAGTAACAGGAGATAAAGCCTCAAAACGTTGGTGTCATCCCTGGCAGTACAGACTCTTAGTGAACTACTCTATCAATACATATCAATGGCCAACACCCTAATGAACAACACTAGCCACTCCTTTCACAGTCTGAACCCCCTCAACCTGTTCCGCAACCCACTTATTCCCATCGACTACATGTCTATACACGCCCGAGTTACTCAACTTCTTATAAAACACGTACATTTTAGCCTCATAAACAACAGAACAAATATCCCCCTGGATATCATCGCAGTCCGGTATGAGCATGGCGCCGGTCTTCTTAGAAAGCGTTATCCAACGCTTCCCATCAAAGGCATTATACCACAGTTTCTTAACGTCAGTCTCGCCGTATCCTCTATGCATCAGATACAGCTTGTTCTGATAAACCGCTGCCGTAACACCGGATGTCGCATATCGAGCAAGGGTATGTGCCTTTTCACAGCGCCTTCCGTCGAAGGCAACATAAGCATACCTGTGGGAGCTGAAGCCGTATCTAGGGAGATAGAACAGGTATAGCTTGTCGTTGAATACAACAGCGGTAAAGCCCACGGTGACGTCGTCGATGTGGATATCAGTGTCGCCCTCCCATGTTCGACCGTTGAAGACATTGTATCGAAGTTTCTTTTGGGGAATTACATGGTGGAAGAGGTAGAGTTTGCCTTGGAAGGTGACGGCACATATCCCTGGTGAGGTTACGGTTTTTGGAATAGTCGTGGCAGCTCCTCTTTTCCATGCTCCTGATGCGCATGATTCGTAAAACACTTGTGACTTATGGTTTTGGGGGTTAAGATGGAAAATGAAAAGCTTCTTCTGGAATGAAGCTAGGCAGAAACCATCGCTGATATGTAGTCCAAAAGACCAAACCTTGTAATCCTTGCTCCAGGTCTGGCCAGCAAAGGTGCTCCAGTATGGCCAATCTGCGTCGTTATTCGCGCCGCGGTGAATTAGATGGATCTTCGCTTTATGATCTGGATCTTGAGGCTCAGGCTCAGGCTCAGGGAGAGCAGGAGGTTCGCCCTCATGCCCCCAAGTCGCCAACTTCTCAGCAGCCTGAGAGTAAAGAACCGAAATGCCCTGATTCGGCGCCCACTCAACACGGAACGTCTCATGTATATCCATCCACACGGCTTGAATCTCAAACATCAAAGGCTTATCATCCGCAAAGGTGCTGTTACTTACCCTGACGATTATCTTTGTGACACGCGGAATACCCTTCTTCAAGGTATTCAGAGCATCCTTGCTGATCTGCGACACCTCCTCCATGACCCTCTTAATATCATCCAGCGTTGCGATGGGATGGTTGACTTGTATCTCCATGTTTTCGTAATCCTTCTTCTTGTTCATGTATTCATGTTGCGCAGGCAACATCTTGATCTCTCCCTCAATCTCAGCAATCCTCTTCCTCGCAGCTTCTTGTTTCGGTGAGAGCCTCTCCTCAGTCTTGTCAAGATCCTTCTTCGCTTGCTTGTAAGCAGCCTCGGGTTTCTCGCTCTTCCTCAGCAATGCTTCGAGCAGTCTGATTTGACGATTCAGATCTTCTCTCTCATCCTTTAACATCTCCTCGATCCAGGCCGCGAGTCCTCTGTTGACGAGACCATCGAGCGCTCTTCCAAACTGGTCGATCTTTCTGGCTGCTTCGTTGATCGCCACTTCGATGCTCCGGAAGGCTGGAAGGTCCATTATGGCTTTTCCCGCGTGTCGGAGTTCTGCGTCGATTGCTTCTCGAGCATGCGCTTCTTCGAGACCTAGCGTGGCTTCTGTGAGCTTGGCGACCTGAGAAGGTGTTAGCTGATGCGTGTATGTGTATGAAGGGCCAAATGGCACATACCCAATATGCCTTGTCATACCATGCACAATGACACAGGTTCACTCGCAATTCCTCTTCCAATCATACCGCGTTTTTTCGAGTCCTGTCAAGGTCAGAGTTTGTCGGCGGCTCAAAGGTCGAGTACTTACGACCCCACCATTGCCAACTTCTGTCCGCCTCCCTGTAGCTTCTCAATGCATCTCCCCAACTCGCGTCTCGGCTATCTATCAATCTCTTCTTCTCTCTCTCCATAGCATCCCTTTTCGCCTTTTCTTTCCTAATCTCATCATCATACTTCTTCTTCATCTCTGTCTTCTTGGTGCCAAGCCGCCTTCTTGCCTCATCTCTCGAATTTCGCTGCTTTTCAATCTCCTTCTCATTTCTCTCCTTGGCCTCCTTTGCTTCTCGGTAAGCCTCTGCGTACTTATCGAACTCATCATGAAGTCCCCTCAATAACTCGTTCTCTTTATCAATCTCATCCCGCTTCTTCAAGACTTCTGCAGTGCACTTCTTTTCTAGCTTATCCAGCTCACTCTTCATTGCTTTCAAGGCAGCTTTCTTCTGGGCGAGTTTTGTGGTCAAGTCGCTCCGTGCATCGTCGATGGCCTTGTCGGCTAGTTTATGCAGTGCGTGAATATGAATACCGTCCGTGATGCCTTGCAAGTTAACACCTAAGATGCCAGTCTCCAAGATTGCCTCGAAGCTCATCTCGGCCCCTTCAAGAGAATTGTGATTCTTTACCAAGACATCAGCTTTGAGGCTCAACAGCAAGCTCTCGGTCAGCTTGATCTTGATATCAACTTTGAGGTACTGCTCTTGGATGTCAAGGTCAAGAAACACGCTGATCTCGAGGCTGTAGTATCGGATACTGTCGTCAATGAACAACTTCTGCCTGTCTTTGGTCATCTCAATATCCATCATTGCCCTATCAACGCCTTCTCGCGTAGATGTAATCTTAAGACCGCCGACCTTGAAATTGTCAATGCCGGCTTTGATAACAACGCCATTTTCATCAAATCTACCGTCGAACTCTCCTTTCTTCCCAAAGCACCACATCTTGCCTTGCACCTGAATACCACGATCGTAATAGCGACCCAAAAACTCAGCACCAGGTGAGACATATAGCTTAAGGTCCTTGAAGACTAGCTTGTCCTCCGCACCTTTCATCTGCTGCATTGCTTGGTTATCAATGAGGACGCCAGCGAGCTGGATAATTTCCATGGCATCAAGCTTGTTCATCTCAAGTTGGAAGACTGCCTCGGCGCTGGTAAGACGTAGACCCATGTCGAGCTTCGCACGGAACTTTCCAATATCGACTTGTCCTCGGAGAACAATTTCACTAGGTTTCGTTAGGGTTTTAGACTAACAGTAAACGCGGGACTTACTCTGGTCCAGTAACGAGAACAGTCGCATATGTAAAGCCTGTTCCGAACCCGAGCTGAGAAAAGACCATATTCTTGTTCAGATAAAATGGATTCACCCATTTAGAATCATCAGACATTTTTCTTCCAAGCCGTTAGCAGTGCATCATCACAGCATGTCAACAAACTTGCAATTCTCCTCTCGCACCCTTGAAGCTTCCAACAATGACTCCCTCCACCGAAATGGGATCTGAGTCTTTGAAGGCCAAAGTCAATGTTGCGTGGATGTTCAACTCTGGCCCCGTAGACGACTTGATGGCGATAGTAGTACCTAAGCTGTGGAGGTATGCAGTATCCGAAAGTTGCAACTAAAACACATCAGTACGATCCAGCGTGGGCATGCTTGGGGGCTTACTTTGAAGGACTCGGGGAGATCAATAGTAGCACTGATTTTGCCGTTCGAAGTTATCGATAAGACGAGTGTGAGTCCTTCCAACTTCTTCTTCCCGTTGAGTTCCTCAAGCTGTGGGAAGGAGGGGATGGTGGCACAAAGCTGAAGGCCTAATCAAGATGTCAACCCGACAAATTACAGTATCGGATCTGTGCTTACCTTTGACAATTAAGTTTCATCTCTTTGAAAGTGATTTCATTAGAAAATCGGATGGAACACTGTCCGAGAAGGTGGATGGAGAAAAGATCAACTTCAGCTCGTGGTTGGAGACAGATTATTGCCTGATTTGGGCTCTGCTAAATTAGCTACAGAAGACTAAAACGTCGTGCCGTTGCGGGCCGCGCATACGTTGTCATCCCTCAGATCGCCCTCGCTCATCGATCGATTAATAAACGCCACGGCCTTTTTGGACCTGGAGTAACAAAAGAATTATCTGTCTGACTCTACATACTTTGTCATCAGGCGATTGAATTGCTTAAAATTATCGCAAGCAGAGTATCGGGATGTTCAGGGCTGCTCGAAAACATCAGCAAGGCTGGTGTTCGTACGAACTAGTAAAACATTGTCTTCCTCGCTATCATAGCAACAACATAGTGACTCCTACTATGAAAATCCCTTAGATAATCAATTACGAGATGCGTAGCATGGCTGCAATAGTTATAGGGATAAGGCAAACTCTGCTGCTACAGGGTATTTTGATGTTATCGCGATAAGGATAAGCTCTTATCAGTAATCTGGAGAAGCATGTCATTTCACCCTCCACCACGTCGCGATCGGCAGGTATACCGAAACTAGAATGCCAATGGAAATGGAGTTGTCCAAATCTCAATGATAAAGATAGAAATATTTGCAGGCATTTCAACGGGAAAACAAGATGAAGCGAGTTCAAAATAGATATCTCCGCCAAATATTGGAAGATGATATAAATAGAAAGCTTGGCGTAGAAAAGGAGAATTCCTGCTTTGTCATTCCCAGCCTTAAAATAACAGCCGAGGCCCCATCGCGGGCAGGGCTCACCAATTGATTAGCGGAAAATATCTTGGCCCGATTTTATCTATACGAGGTTTTGCCCCGCGAGCTGCAAAGTTCTGGGCCCAGCTTCTCCTGGTCCATCTACGAGAAAATGCACTTCTCTCTGCAATAAGCTTTACAAGTGAAAACTTTGTTGAATTGGAACTTTAGTATCGAGATGACAGAGGTTAAAATACGCAAGATCAAATTTGCACGGAACAATGCAGAGGTCAAGAAAAATGTTACCAAACTGAGAAGTCTGCTGAAACTGTCAGCGTTTCTAAAATTATCCGAGCCCTGGCTGGAGCCAAAGTCCCAAGAATTGAATTGGGACGAAAAAAGAGGAAAAGGGGGGGACGGGCCAGTTAAGCCTCAATGCGCTATGTAACGGTCTCTCCGAAGCATAAAAACGCATGTCATCAAAGCGCTAAGCGGAACCCGGACATTCCGACCGTCAGCAAAAGAAAACGAGAAAGAATACGTATGCAAACACGAAGGAAGTGAGGCAAAAGTCCAACGTTGCTTCTGCAGAAACTATTTAAACACACAGCCAGCCTCTTGATAGCCACAAGTTTCCGTTTGCGGCTTTGCATCATGAGTTATTGGGGGAGGACTGCGTAGGGAGGGAGCCATACCCGCTTTGGTCATCAATCTGACGTTAGCTACGGGGCGCTAGTACCTGATTGTAAGCAGGGATGAGCCCCGTAGACTAGCAAAGCCCCGGCAGTTCTATGACAATGTCCGTCACGAACTCTGTACAAAAAGGACAGCAACACTTCAAAATATACTGCTTTCTCTGTCATTCTATCCTTCAACTCGCGGTGACCCTGTAATACCCCGCAAGTAGGTGCTACCACATCTGAGACCACCATATCCTATCCATTCATTCTCTAGAGATCATCTTCACGAAACACCGCCAAAATGCCAGGCCGCACTTCCCCAACTCCTAGTGTCATGACACAAGAAGCCTACCGAAAGCGAAAAGAGGAGGAGAACAGCGCAGACGAAGAAGAGAACATCAACTACGATTCCGACGACGATGGCAAGCCAAAGAAGCAAAATGATCAAAGAAAACGTCAAGAAGCTCACCTCGCTGGGTACCGACAACAAATGATGAAGACGACCGAAGGCCCGCCATCAATAGAACACTCGCGCATTCCCTCTATACAAGGCCCATGGATGAATATCCCCGACGATGATAGCGATGACGACGTGCCGCTGGCGATGCTGCAGGCTCGAAGTCAACGCGATCGCATGTCTCGCTTAGCAGGTGTTCGATCAAACCCCAATCTCCGAGCTTCCGCGCAACAACACATGATGAGACCCGGTTCGGCGCAGGGAAAGCCCGATAACGGTTCACATCTGCGCTTACCATCCTTCGCAACGAATCTTCCTCAAGATCCTTTCCAAGACCCGTTTCAAGATCCATTCCAGACGAAGAAGCCGATGTTTACGGGCGGTTTAATCAGTGTTATTGCAAACGAGGAGCGAGCTAAAGCTTCGCGGCGGGGAACGCCGAGTGCTAGCTTTCAAGCACCACAGAACCCGTTTGCTTTGACGGGTGCATCGCCATACATGCCTTCACCGTATGGCGCGCCAATGCCGCAGCAATTATCGAGACCGCAAACACCTTCTGGTCAAATACATCAGCAAATACCCCAAGGCATTCAGGACCAGATGCAGTACATACAGACGATGGCGTTTGGCGCGCAACATCAGTCTAATAATTCATGGGGTAGCATCCCGCAACGGCCGGGAACGAGTGGTAGCGCGGCTCCGGCGGTGAAGCCTGCGCTGCCGGCTTACGGAGGGTATGCGCAGTCTATTCCGCCGGCGGAGAGGAGTAACGTTGGGTTGCCCAGTCGATATAGGGCGGTGTCGAAGCAGAAGGCGTAATGAAAGTGAATAGAATGATAGACTGGGGGAAGCGATATGATACCTGATGCGGAGATAATGCGATTCATAGACTGTACCAAACATATATTTTATTTGTCTACTGGGAATTTGGCGTTCAAAATGCATGATTAGATAGATATACACGGCCTGTATAATATAATTCTTCATCATTGATCATATATGAGTCTCAAATATCGTCATGAACTATCACGATCTGTATCACATGTCCCAAACCCATGGTATTCACTATCATAAGATAAAGACAGTCTGGTCGCTTAGCGCACCTCGAAAACGCTCAACGTCATGCTATTTTAGCGAGAGTAAGCCAATCACCGTCCATTTCCATTCAGTCACCCAATTTTCCGACAATAACCCGCTCCTAATCGACCGGCGAAACAGTAAGCATGAGCCTTCTCCCGCGCGGAGCTATATTGAACCGATCCTCCATCTCCATCTCCCAATCCTTCATTTCTTCCGCAACTCTAAACCTCAACCCTGATCGCATGACCTCGCTTACAGCCCAATAAAGCTCCTGCCACGCAAGATTCTGGCCGATACAATTTCTCTTACCAAGACTAAACGGTGTGAGAGCAAATTTCATCTCTGGAGTCTCGGCGAGCCATCGCTCAGGGATGAATCTCTCTGGGTCCGGGAAGACTGAGGCATCATGGTGGTGAAGCCAATTCTGCATTCCGACAACCGTGCCTGATGGGAGAGTGTACTGGCCGAGCGTCATAGGCTCAGTGAGTAGACGAGGTAGGGTTGAGATGATTGTTGGATGAGCGCGGAGGGTTTCTTTGATGATTGCGTTGATGTATGCGTTGTTTCTGATGACCACAATATCATCATCAGGTATTGCCATTACTTCCGTGCGCAATCGCTCCTGAATAGCGGCGTTCTCCGGCTTCGAGAGCTCGTACAGCAAGTATGTCAATGTCGACGATGTAGTACCCGAGCCAGCAAACATATAGCCCATAGCTTCCTCGACAAGCTCTTCATGAGTAAGTTTGCGCCCCAGGTATCCATCAACCCCAGTCGCAAGAGGTGTAAGCAAATACTTCTCATCATCCGTACTCTTCTCCAGAAAGTGATCGACCATCTCATAAGACTTCTCCCGCCAGTAATCTCGTTTACGATATGAGTCACCAATGGCGCCTGGCAATTTGGAACCGATGTCAAATCTGGCTACAAAAGGAAGGGCGCCGTCAAAGAGCAATGTAAGGGCGCTTCCATCCATTGCTTGGAGTAGTTTGAGAGCAGCTGCGCCATTGATGTCGTTGGAGAAGTCTTTTGCGAAGCCAGCTTGGCATATTACCTCAAGGCTGAAGAGACCGCATAGTGTGTAGGCATCGACGGGAGATGATGTGCCGCTTCTAAGCCGTTGCGCGAGACGTTGGGCATTGCCTTTTATCAAGGGATCGAGCAGCGCAACGGACTGCAGTGAGTATGGGGGACTGCTCATCTTTCTTCGTGCAGCATGTTGTTGGACATTTCTATTATATCAAGTCAGATATGATATCAGGCCCTACCATATGAAGCCATTGGAGAACGTAGGACGAGGTGACAGAAAGGAAAACTATACTCACATCATCTGGAAAATATTGTCTTTACCCACAAAGGTAGCAGCTTCATAGAAGTCTGGGTTTTTAATCATTCCCTTGGTATTGAGATAGATGGTGCGCAGGTGTCTCCAGTTACTGATTGATACCTCATTCGGACCAGTTCGTACAACAGGACCGTACTTCCTGTGTAGTTCCTCCAGCTTCTGTATTCCGGTTCTTGTATCAGCATAAGCTCGAAGGGGATGGTTGAAGATGCACATACGTAAACGCGACGGCCTTGTATGGTACTCAGCCAAACTGTTGCTCCAGTGAGCTTGGTAGAGGATGGCCCGGGGACATGTCGAAGTGGACTGAAGAGTAAACGACGGATAATCTGCAAAGCTCTCGATTAGACGGTAATATGAGCGGAGAGACGGTGACTGACTTTAATTGATAAATAAAGCAGACATAACGATAGTGAGAGCACTGTGAGGAGAGCTTCTCGAGAGAAGTCCGAAATGTTATCAAACAAGCCGCTCATGCCGATAGGTAGGAAGATTATAAGTGAGAAAGTCGAGACTGCTATTGAATTCTAAGGCTAGGCTCTCGATTTATACAGTTGATACTTCAATTACCGAGTAAGCGAAGGCATTTATAATTCAACATCGCTTTTCATCTTCTTAAATAATAGGAAACTCAGAGGTCTTTGCGGGGTTAAATAATGTGGCCCACTGGCTACTCGGCCCCTCATGGCCATGAAGCAATCGGGATGTGGAGTCCCGCTCTCACAATTGAGTCAGTTCTCTTCGACCAAGGCATCCTCAAGTTCCTGTGCTCCCGCTCTCTCCTCCATCTATCTCGACTTTTAGTAGATCTCTTTCGTACTAGATAATATCGCATTTTGACTCTATCTAGCATAGAATCCATGATAGAATAAGCATCGAGACACGCGGCAGACCACGGAGATAGACAATGCCGCCTTCAACTCGGTCACTTTTAGTCTTCCCCGAATCTAGTGTTACCCCGCAACCCCGGCATTCAGTAAACGCCGGCTCAAGCTGAGTGCGTTTATATTGACATCTAAGTCCTTTGTATCATGATTCAATTGAGGCGGTAATTTGCGATCAAGATGTTCAGCTTCGTGCCTACTCATCGGCTGAGGTGAGACCGCCTGCAGATACTAAGCCGAGACTGATCTTGAAGTAGCAGTCTGCACCTGCTGCTACACGATTCAACGCGAGATGGTGTATAAGCATAGCGTTTTCTTCAAGTGAAAAGTCCTTCACTCTAGAAGGAAATTGCTAAGATTAATGGCTTTGGATTCTGTTCGGATATAAGAATAGAAGTTTAGCTTATGTATCAAAGCTGGAAGGGCTTGAACACTATACGGCCGAATCTTGACGTTGCAGTGACACTCTTGGCAGAAATTCCTTCACGATGCCCGGACTGACTATTCACCCGTTCCGTACATGGATCAGAAGAGGGGTGCTGAACTCCTTTCAAAACATGTCAGATTTATCGTTTGGAGATAGGAAAAGAGCATGAAGAACAAATCTGACTCCATGACCCTGTTGGTAAACCTATCGTCTAAATCGGTTTGCGATGTCCACACCTCCTATCTCGCAGCTATGCAAGAACTGCTCACAGGTTCTCGATATCGACTTTTTGCTGGACCATAACCCCATCAACAACAAAGGCTACCGCCCATACGATATGGACAAAACCCTGTACCGATTTGAAGACACTTGGCCAGAACTACCAGGCTTGGCAGCTTCCGGCGACTCTGGCTGTGGATTATGCAAATTAATTCGAGACGCTTTTGCTTCACAGTCTCCTTCGACCGAGTACAAAGGGCCCGTAACTGGCTTGGTGTCAAGGTACGCGACATGGATTCATGAGAAGCCTAGGAAAATTCTCGATTACTCCGTAAGGATATACGGTGAGTCGGAAGGGTATGTGGACTGGTCTACGGTAACAGGGTATGCACAGTTCTTGCCCTGTTCTGATGATGGTATGCACGTGCTTGGCTTTATGAAGTGAGGGTGTACTGATAGAGAGGTAGATGAGATGCCCTTCCTGCTTCCTCCTCCTGCAGAGATTATGTCAGCTCAAACAGTGAACTTCTTGAAAAGGTCCATTGACCAGTGCGAATCAACCTGTCATCCACGGGAGCCTTCTGGCTCAGTTCCCTCGCGACTTCTCGATATATCGGATTATAAAACCAGGGGACGGATCCAACTTGTGCAGACGGAGAAGTTGCCAAGAGTCAAATACGCAGCGCTAAGCTACTGCTGGGGAAATGCAGATGATGCAGCTTATCAACCGAAGACGAATTCTGCCAATTTATCAGAAAGGCTCAATGGTTTTGGTATCGACACTATGTCTCCCGTCGTTCGCGATGCTATCATCACTTGTCAAGCCTTAGAGATGCGTTACTTGTGGGTTGACGCGCTCTGTATTCTCCAAGGGAAAGCTGATGTCGCGGACTGGGACATAGAAAGCCAGAAGATGACTGACATCTTTCGCAATGCATACATCACGATTTGTCCATCGTCGTCAAACAGCTGCCGGGAAGGTTTTCTAGGTCAACGTCTGGTGCACCCTGGCATTCGTGTCAAGACTCCGATAACATCAAACGCTATTTTCCAGAACGAAAGCCGGGAATACTCTATTTTGCCATACTTTGAGCATGATAAGGATACACCCTCCTTCATTAACAGCCATGAGTTTATAAATTCGAAATGGTACAGCCGCGCTTGGGTATGGCAGGAAGTAAACTTTTCAGCCCGTCTCGTCATCTTCACACCTACGTTTGTCTTTTACCGGTGTCCAGAGACTCTGCTGTGCGAGAATGGCGCTAGAAAAGAAACAACAATAATCCGAGAAGGGTTAGGAGAATATCACAGTAAGCGATATCAAGATGCACAGCCGTTTGCATTCTTCAGAACCTGCGTGGAAGATATCTCAAGCAAGGACATCAGCTTCGAATCAGACCGTTTAGCGGCAGTGGCAGGTGTTGCCAAGCAAGTTTCTCAAGTGACAGGTAGTCAATATGCTGCTGGTCTCTGGGTCAAGGACATTTATAAAGATTTGATCTTTGAGAGAAATCTTCGCTCGCGAAACAATCGTGACAAGGGCGGACTCGAGAAATACATCGAGTCATTGAGGACCAGACACTCTGCGATAGGACCTACGTGGTCTTGGCCTGGACATAGAGCCGGAGTCTGTTGGGACTCGAACTTCTCGTCGGTGGATCACGAGACTCTGCAGCTTAATTTTGCAGATTGGAGATATGAATGCAAACATCTCGATATCACCACTGACAAAGTAGGCGATAACTTGTTTGGTCAAGTCAGCCGGGGTACTTTATCTGTGACCACTAAAATGGCGTCTTTGACTGAAATTGCAGCACTTCACAACGGAGACGATGATGGACTAATCAGAGAGATGTTGATTACGCCGGAGTATACAAGTCAAGTCGCTTGCGGTATCAAATGGAACTGGGATGTTGACAACGCGGAGACTTCAAGTCATCTGGCAGATAAGATCTTGGTCATGGCATTCTCCAGCTGTTTGTATGGACGCAGTAGCATCAGAAACATGTATGGATTGATGGTGTATCCGGCGGAGAAAGAGGGCGAATATTACCGAGTAGGATCCTTCGAGGCAGAGAGTGCTGCTGATGATGATGATGATGCCGACGAGAATACTGGGGTTTTTATGGCAGAGGAGTGGAAAGAGAGAAGTATTGTAATCATTTAGAATAGAACTTTATTACTTGCATATCATAAAAGACGACTCTATAGCTGCTGGAATACTGAACTGAAAAGCTGCTAGTAGCTACTGAGCGCCAAGGAACATGTATCGCACACAGCCTGCATCAATGTACCCTCCAATACCGCCATTGTCGCCTACGAGTCAACCCATTAGTATACAATCAGTGAAACATGGGACAGAGTACTTACAGCCTGCATAAGCCTTGACAAATAAATCTTTGCAAAGCGGGCCATCCTTTCCAAGCGGTGTATACGGGTCCTGTGACTCAACAGTCGTCTTACATCCCTCAACCCACGAAACCTCATAGTAATAGAGATCGCTCTTCGTTGTACCAGAGACAGGGCTGTCGGACTTCATCTCAACGGGCAGGTTGGCCTCGCAGTAGGCATCTGCCAAGGCCTTCACGGCGCCTGGACTAACGTCCTTATGATCACCGCCCCTGTTCTTACAGAAGACTGGACCTAACTCCAGAGGTGTGATCTTCTCCTCTGGTGGTGCTGGAGCTTCGGTAGGCTTGGTCGAGACCCATGATGCGCAGTATGTGTTCTCGACGCATGCCTGTCCTCTGCCACCGCCCCCCTGAGCGCACTGTGTGTTAGTCGCTGTCTCAGCGCATGAGCTACCGTCAGGAGTAGAGATAGGTCCTGGAACATCGGTAAGTGTTGGGAGACCAGTCAAGTGAAAGGGCGGTGCTGTTGTCGATGTGGTAGGCATAGCGGTGTACTTGTAGGTACCGCATCCAACATCAATGGTACCCTCGAGAAAGCTGTTCTCAGAGTCAAAGCACTCATCGCCAAAAGCGTACATCGAATCACCACAGGGAATCTGGCAATCGCCCTTTGAACCGCTCCAGTCGTATTCGAACACCCAGCCCTCGCAAGACTCAGCTCGTTCTCGGAGCATATGTCTTCTCATGTTGAGCGACGCACGTTTCTCTTGAGACCCGCTCTCAGCATCAGCTCCGGTGAGGTTCTTGCTCAGTTCATCGCCCACATGTCCATTAACATCGGCACAGAACTTAGAGTAGATGGACATGAAGCAATCGCGAGGAACATCGTCGCTGCTCTGTTGTTGGCATTGAACATCCGGGTGTTGAGCGTCGTTGATAGAGATGTTCTCATCGTCAAAGACCTGCTGGAAGTAACGAGAGGTGTCGTCTTCGATCGCTTCCATTGTAGGAATGGCCTCGTTGTCGGCTGGCACTTCGCCAAAGAGGACGGACTCCTCGGGGAAGATGCTGGTGGTGATGGTGGGGGTCTGTTTGGCGGGGCAGTCGATGGGCGCAGGGCACGTTACGTAGGCGGTACTATAGCTCTGCTGTTAGAATACTGACAGGGGAAGGGTTCAAAGCTATAGACTTGCCTGGTATATGTCTCACTTTCTGAGTAGAAGGAAACGGTCTTTGTGCATGGCGCCGGATCTTTTTTCTCACAATCATCTGGTTCATTGGGGTCTTGAGGATCTTGAGGGTCCTTGGGATCTTCGGGGTCTTTAGGATCAGGATCCTCTGGATCTTTAGGATCGGGGTTCTCAGGGTCCTTTGGGTCTGGGTTCTCGGGATCCTTCGGGTCTTTAGGGTCATCGGGGTTCTTAGGATCGTCCGGGTTTTCAGGGTCCTTGGGATCTTGAGGGTTGTCAGGTTTCTTGGGATCGTCGGGAGTGTCAGGAACCTTGGGTACATCAGGAATCTTAGGAACGTCTGGGATCTTAGGGACATCAGGGACATCTGGAAGGTCTGGAGTCTTAGGGTCGTCGGGCTTCTTGGGATCATCAGGCTTTTCCGGATCATCAGGGTTTTTAGGATCATCCGGCTTTTTGGGGTCGTCAGGCTTTTTGGGATCATCAGGTTTGTTAGGAACTGGAACCGGTACTGGTACAGGTACAGGAGCGCCATCAGTTGTCTTCGGATCCTCTGGTTCATCAGGCTTCTCAGTGGTGACTGGAGCCGGTGGATTTTCCGGCTCGGTTGTAATCTCCGGCTCTTGCGGCGCTGGTGCCGCTGTTGTTGTAGCTGGAGGGGGAGGGGGATTATTGGGTTCAGCTGTTGTTTCTGACTCAGGAGCTGGTACAGGCGTGTTTGGGCCCGCGGGCTGATTTGGCTGAGGATTGGGGACGATGGGGGGAGGAGGATTCCGATCATCAGCTGGGATCTCTTGTTCTTGCCTTGCGACAAAGACTCTAGGATAGACTGGGTGCGTGAACACGGCTGCTCCAGAAGAGGTTTCTGATTCAAGGTTTGCACCGACGGCTGTAGCACCTAGCCAGAGTACTGCAATGGCGCTGACCTTCCAAGGTACCGTCATGATGGCGGTTATGTTGACAACGAAAGACAAGAGGACGATGGACCAAGAACGGCCTAAAAGGTAGAGAGGTGAAGAGTGTGATGCCAAGTAAAGCCTGATGATATTTGGCAGCTTGAGTTAGATTATTATGATATATAAAACTCGGAACGAATGACTTGGAAGATCTGGTAATGTTGTGATTATTGGTGGATAGTAAAGTACCCTTGCAGGAGCTAGACTGCCTCATCCAAAATTATCCAAGCTCAAGGCAGCGCAAACAAAGTAAGCCGTAGGATCTGCACAGCCTATGCCCCAATTGTGGCGCTTATTTCGGAAGTACAACCCGTTTTGGCATCTCAACTCCAGTTCATGATCGATCTTCTTCACTACGGGAGTTTATCTCCCGCCCGCAGCGGGATTCCGTGCAGAAGGATTAGAAAGCATGAGCTTGCTTACATGTTAAAATTAAGAGTAAGCTTGTCTTCAACTGTGCTCGTGTTAGCGTCAAACGTTAGCTTTAAAAATAATCCGACGGAGCTTTTCGAGGCATTTCTTATAAACGGGCCAATCAGAGGCTACAGAGTTGATGGTAAGCCGTAAGAAGGCCAATCATGAACGCATATAGTCCTTGAAGGTTTCTAGGTCCGAGCCGCACAGCCTCAGCATAGCCCTACGGATCCATATCTATCTGTAACGCTGGATCTGTTTACGGCAATTTCCGTGCTATGGGTTAAGCGCTGAGTAGGACCGATACGAGGATCTGAATGAAACGGTTTCTTAGGTCAGAATGAGAGTTAATTACAGTGACATTGAAGGATTATCTGTACCCTTTCGCAAGGCTTAGACGGAGTCATTGCTTAGTAGAGAAATATTTTACATCCCTGTGATTTATCGACAAGCAACTTCCCTATTCAGGAAGCGTAGAATAGTACGTGCCCTCTTTATGTGTTTATATCAGCAACTGCAGCAAACATAACTTTGAGACCTTATATCTCTGGAATTAGAGGTGTTTTCTTTCTCTGTCCTTTCTTGATACCTGCCATTCTCTTCTACCACTTTCTACCTTCAAATTCCCGGCCTATTCATCTCTCGCCATGAAGGTCTTTTTGCCTATAGTGGCCCTCGCTGGGCTTGGCTTAGCTGCAGACATGAATGTTTGGGACCTCGATGACTCTTGTCAAACACCTGAACGTAAGGGTGCCTTTGAGAAAGCATACAGTGACGCCGAGGTCCTGGCAGTCAAGGCTCAAGAAGACCTTGAGAAGCTCAAAGGCGCGCGTCCAGACTTTGTCTCAAACATGCGAACCAATTGGGACCGTATTGCGAGGGCTGCGACCAACATGTTTGGCTTTGTGCCAAATGCAGATGGCCATGACCCCAATGAAGAGCATTACTCGAATGTTAGATGTAAGTCAACGTCGTCGCCACACCTATGTCTTTACTGATTGGTCGGAAGATGTTTATGATCGCATGGTCAAGACCCTTCACAATGACGAAATGATTCCAGCCAACGGCTACGGCGGACTCAAGCCCCTGCTTCTATGCGACGAAAGCAAATTCGTCTGGGTCGGAAGAGACGACAAGGACCCCCATGATCCAGCAGGACGCCCCCTTCGCGAATCCAGACCGAAAGAGATGGCGGGTACAAAAGCCGGAGCTTGGGTCTACAAGAAACGCTACCTGGTAAATAGCGTCAAGCAACCCGACACAGGACTTTGCAGACCAGGCGTATTTGCCGTCACCCTTACCCGAAACGATTTCATCATCTTTTGTCCTCCATCATTTCAGGACCCGGTGGCTAGTACCAAATCTGCTGTTGATGCTAAAGACAGCGTTCAGAAAGATGATGTATTGGATACATACTCGGCTACTAGCCTTTCTCGAGTCATGGTCCACGAGCTTGCCCATTGGTTTGGTGGTGCTGGGAATGGTGGAACTGACAACCGCAATGGTATGTGTATTGCGAATGATACTTTTTTACATCTGTGCAGATGCTAATATGCTCCGCATCTAGTCCCTGATCAACAAGCCGTCGGAAAAGAGGGAGCATTGGTCTGGCAAAAGCCCGACGGCAAACGCACCACTGATGCCACTCTTAAGGACCTCAAGAAATATCTTACATGTAAGTTGTTCTCCGTACTATTCTAACTTCGGGTCTCCGGCAGGGAATTGTAGTTACTGACAGTAATAACAACAGACAACTTTATGTGGGTTTCCAACTTGGCGCGCTCTCACGAGGGGGCCAACGCAGGAAATTGTGGCCCGAGCAAAGCCACTTTCACGGCTGAGTCATATGCCCTTTTCGCATTAATGTCGTACGTTGCCTAGATAACCTCAGACTGAATCATTGGATTAT
This sequence comes from Fusarium odoratissimum NRRL 54006, assembly GCF_000260195.1. NCBI lineage: Eukaryota > Fungi > Ascomycota > Sordariomycetes > Hypocreales > Nectriaceae > Fusarium > Fusarium odoratissimum. The sequence goes on along the minus strand of NW_022158777.1, from coordinate 470,266 downwards.
GAGTTGGTGCTAATTATTTATCTTCTAGTTACATGGATAACTGGGATTGGGCTAATGATGGGAAGGCAAAGGCGTTTGTTGACGAAATGATCCCATATAAGAGACTTCCTAACAGTAAGAAGGTTCGTTTGGGCTAGAGAGGAATTTATTGCTTAGTCACTTAGTTGTTAATGCTGTTTATCTCTCTTACGAAATGTATTACACTATGATTACCGACGAACACAGGCTTTGCTGCAGATAATACAGTAAATCGATTGGCGATGCGACTACTGCCTTACAGTCTGAATAAACGGCGTTTGGTCTCTTCGACTCACTTAGCTGTTGACCATTGAGGAATGCAATGCATTGATTGCATTGCAGGTCTCACAACATTGCATGGTAACGAGTGCGCCAGTAGCTGCAGCAAGGAAACTGTTGGAAGTTTGTGGAAGTTCGGCGTCAACGCATCGATTAAGTGGCATATCTATGGCATGTTGATATTCTTCTCCCTGTTTTTCTCGATCCAGAGCAACTAGTTGTACATGGCGGGGTCTTGTGAAACTTGACCTCGAGCAGCTGGAAGAATGTTGCACACCGCTCAAGAAACCACTGAAGTTTCCTCAAGTGTATATCAAAGGAAGAAGACAAATAATCGGACGAGTTAGCAATACGAGAACAATGCCTGCAGCCACAGACCCATTTCACTCGGCTGTCAGCGGCTTGGATTCCAGTCCGACTATGACATCAAGCAAAACAGAACAAGACAACGTCCCATGCTAAGGACGAACCGTATCTGTTAGCGCCGCGAATACCCGGATAGCCAGATCATATCTTGTCAGTGACGGCGGCAATCTACACCGCAATATGCATCGAGACTAAAAAGATAGATCTACGGCTGCGAGATGGGACGGGACGGGGCTTCTCTCCGACCGTCCGACAACTCACTCTTAGGCAGGTCTTGTTGTCATAAGTGACAGGTACCGGGCAGTTACGCCTCAAAGACGCATCTGCGGCCCCTTGTCTGTGCTGCGTGTCTTATTACCCCGCCTTGCCCAGCTGTGAGCTTGACAATGTAATGTAGGGCCCAGGAACCAGTGTGATTGCAACGACAACGCTTTCCGAATGAAGTCTTTGCGGCTCTATATTCTTCTCAAAACTGAGAATTATCACCAAGTGCAAATAGCATGTGTAGCATTGGCAGTTACGAAGCTTGTTGGAACAGAGAATATGGTTCCTGGGTGCATAATGACCAAGCCTGGATGCAACGAATGACGTAGCTATTTTATGTTCCAAAAACGGCCGAGTACTGAGACACGGGAAATTCTGTGGCGGGCTGAATATCAGACAGAAAAGAGGGGTTCGGACGGGCCGCTGCTCTTTTAGGTGAGACATACAGTGCGTGCAGCCAGGTACAGCAAAACCTGTCACAATTCAGATCTCCTCAAACCCCGCTTCCCCGTTGACGGGCTATCAGGGGAGAAAATGATATGTTTTCTGGCTCCAGCCTAGTCCTCCATATCAGTGTACGATTCACCCATAAGAGCTTTGCCCAATAATGTAAAGATAAAGGCAGATATCTAGATGAGCATTCCTGGAACCTAGATAGGTTAAAAAAAGAGACAAGATGTAGTAAGGTCTTCCCCGGACTCTTCGTCGCGATTGTGTAACCCCGGCCGACAGCTAGATCAGCAGTCCGCCCATGGCAAGAGGCATATGATTTCTCTTCTCTCAGAGAACAACACCAAAGATTCACTTACCGATAGATCCTCGTCGTACCGTGTCTCAGTGAGTGATTGGAATTTGATGTGCCGATGGCCCGGAGGTTAGAAAATCATGCCAGTAGCCTGTAGAACGTGACCGATACGTGCAACTACATGATGCACGGTGACATGAGACATTCATTCTGGAGATAATTGGACATGGGGGACGAGCTGTGGAGGTTTGTTGTGAGACAGGAAAACATCCCTATACGTAGGCTGATCTACAAGGCGATCTCTTACGTATTTTCTATAGTCACTTGAAAGGCTCTGTGTCTATAAGAACCCCTCAATCTCTCACTGATCCTGAACACAAACTCTCAACTCAACTCAACTCATCTTCACATCAACTCCTTCTCAAACAACTACTCAACATAAATCACTCACAATGGGTTACGGCACTCTCGAGAACGGCGACTGGCTCATGGTCGGCATGAGCATCTTCAGCAAAGATCGCTCCGTCGAGCTCCGCATGCAAGACGATGGCAAGCTAGCCATCTACTACAACAACCGCTGTGCCTGGCAGAGCACCGACCAGCAGACCAGCAACGCAAAGGGCGCCATCATGCAAGGCGATGGTAACCTCTGCATCTAGTAAGTCTTGCATCTCTTGATTTGGTGCCTGTTGTACAGTTGCTAATTGTGATTTCGCAGTGACAAGAACGGCAAGGCCACTTGGCACACTAACACTGCTGCCCCAAGCGGCGACAACAAGACTTTCCTTTCTGTCCAGGATGACGGAAACCTTGTTTTGTACAAGAACGGTGGTGCTACTCCCATCTGGTCCTCCAAGAGCAACAAATAAACTGGCTGGCTGGGTTGGCATGTGAATTGGGCGGTTGGCGGGTACAGTTAGGGATCTATGGACCTAGACAAGTTCTACCTGCCGATTTGTGCACCACTCATAGTATTAATAGCCATCAATAAAGTTAAATTGAAGAGAGCCTTTGTCTCTTGCAATACGTGCCAAGTTATTGATCAAGACGAACATGGCCAAATAGCGCTGTAATCCTCTTACTCTTAAATCGACTTTCGCTAGTCGGCACGTAATTTCGACGCCCATCTCACGAAACTTGTCTAGGTATGTTTATTATGAATCAGAAAGATTATATACCAGATGATTTAGCGGGCTCTAGGTTATGCCCGAGGAAACCTTGTTTGGTTATAGTGTACTAGATCTAATAGTGTTATCTACCAAATTTATGTCAGAAGTTAAGCCTTAAAAGTCTGAGGATGTCCGAAATTGCTCCAACACCAAAAACTCCTAAGCGCTGCAAACTCTCGTAAACGCAAGAGTGTCTATGTTGACCTCAATTCTGACGAATTCTCCTAAGCAGGTCACGCCGAGCTGTACATCTGCCTGTGCGACAGTCTCGCCGGCGCTACTCCAGCTAACGCTGTCTGTCCTCCAGCCACCAACACCGTCGTACATAGTGCCAAACATGCTTGTGTCTCCGATCTTGAGCTCAATGTTGCAAACGTAATCGGCACCTGGGCTGACACTGACAACTCGATAATAGTAGGAGAATTCGTAGTCGCCATTCAGATTCTCCAGAGTCTGCTTGACGTAGTAATCGGGTTGACCGTTGTTGAATACCGCGGACCTAGTTCGTCATTTATTAGCATGTAAATGATAAAGATGCGAAATGTGAATGAACGTACAGTGCGTTAGTGCCAGACTGGGGTTGGCTTTGGATGAGATTGGCATTGCTGGTCCAAGGCGCAATACCGCTGGAACTATCATCGAAACCTGGGTTGATAAACAACTGGGTTTCAACACAGGCTGCCGCTGCAGTAGTCGTGGTAGATTCTGCTTGGGTTGTAGTAGTATCCGCCAGAGTTGTAGTGGTAGATTCTACTCCGTCTGTAGTCGTAGTATCTGCCAGGGCTGTAGTAGTAGTATCCACCTGGGTTGTAGTGGTAGTATCCGCCAGGGTCGTAACAGTAGTCGTATCGATTGACGTAGCCGAAGTATCAGCAGCAAGCGTCGATGTGGTCTCAGCAATGCTTGTCGCGACGGTTGTCGCTGGTCGGCAAGGACCGGCTTCAGCGCCGAGAAGCAGTGTAGCAATAGCTGCCAGGTTGAGGATAGAATAGCGAACCATGATGCAGTATGAGAAGCAAACGTTAAAACGAGTGGACACGACTGCAGATGTTGCAGTGTGAGGTAAAAGAATGTAAATATTGAGAGGTTGCAGAATGCAAGTCTGAATCAAAATTATTTGATGCCAGACATCCCCTTTTTAATTTAGCTATCAACAAATAACGTTAGTTCATGTTTGCGGCTGTTGTATACTGGCGCTAAACAACGGCTTGGCAGGAGGCTATTGCCAGTAGTTGGAAACGCTAATGAGAGCTAATGAAGTTAAGCGGAGAGCACTAGCCAATTTTGGAGAGAATATGCATATAACGGTGTTCCAAATCGTTTAATTCAGAGGCGAAAACTTCCACGTAAAACCAACCAACACTTCAATCAGCGGTTCCTGATGGTTTATTTCGCTATGTGCAAAACACCGCCCTCCACCTGTGTTGTGATAGCTCAGGTATGCGCATGCTCGGGCTGCAATGGCAATCCATATGTCGTCATAATTCGAGAGGTCTTATAAAGTCAATGGAGCCGCATTTCACTGACAAGTCGGTCTGCAAAGATTCTGTGCGTTGGCATAGACAGGGAACATTGCATGATTTATGGTGGATCCTGGTGAGAAAGATATGAAGCAATACTCTTAGTACCGGGTAAGCTCCTTCTTACCAGACCATTAGCCATGATGACTCGAGTTGGTATATAAGTGCTTGTCATTCAGGAGATTGTTCTATGATAGTCCTGCTTCTAAAATGTGATTTTAGGTATATTTTAAACTATATTAAGCCCTTATTATTATAAAATTTGAGGAAAAGTGAATCACTACTTTGACAATCACTCCAAGTTGCATTTTCTAACTGGACATTTTAAGCAGATTCCTTCGCTTTTAAAAGCATCCGAGTATCTATCTGGCTAGCATAAGAGTGCCGTTTGGGTCGCCCAAGTCATGTAAAATGGCCAAGGTATGCTACTTACACCTAATAACACATTTCGTTATCCAAAATGTATGACGCGAGGGCGCTTTCTTCCTTTGCGATTCACGGAGACTAAGTAATCCCGGAGTAAAAGCTGAGTCTTTGTCGAATCACAAATGCAGTCTATCGTATGATACAAGTAGGGCGTGAGCTCTGTAAAAATGCTAAAACGCCACTATCACAGTCATCACATCAAAGAACATTTCAGAGAGCGGCCCAGGCCGCAGCCTTCCCCGCGATCTAGCCCCGATTGTCGAATCGCCCCGCTGTTTCTAAGCAATGTTTCAGGTCAGCTCTCAATATTCATTCCATTACGGTAATCTCTACGCGTTAGTGGAATGTGATAGTCGTTTGTGGAGAGCTGAGTGATGAGAAAGATACGTATATAGGCTCAGTATCTAATATAGGGATGAATATTTAAGCAGAGCGATAGGCAGCTATTGAGCTCTCTCATCAAAGAACGGTGCCACTATGAATCTCAAAACTTTTCTAGTCGGCTCCTTGAGCCTCTTCGGTCATTCGGAGGGAGCAGCGTCCCCCCCGACATTGAACCTTCCCTGGGGATCATACCAGGCTAAACCTCTTGCATGGGATAAACAGGTACGTCAAATATCGAGAGGCAAGGAATGAACTCACTAACAATGCGGAGATTTACCTGTTTGAGAACGTCCGCTTTGGGTCCAAACCAGTACGTTTCGGTGCATCTAGTTTCCCATCAGGACCCGGTGAAAGCGTTCCCGACAACACGGACTGTCTCCAAGTTAACCCCCAAGTACTGAGCAACGCCCCTGGCGGTAAAACTCCCCTCGGCGATCCTAATCGGGATTTTGGCCCCGATAATTTCGAGGCAGCTAAGGCGCCTGATTGGAATGGAAATGAAGACTGTCTCTTCCTTGATGTCTATGTGCCGCGTTCAGTCTTCGACAACCCCGGTTCCAAGCCACTTCCCGTTACGGTCTGGTTCTATGGAGGGGCATATGCATTCGGTACCAAGAGGATGAAGAAGTTGGGTCTCAACAATGGCCCCCTCTACAGCGGAAAGACCCTGATCGAAGCCACCGACTACAAAACCATCTTTGTAGCCGGAAACTATCGTCTGGGAGCCTTTGGGTGGTTAGCTGGCTCATACATGCAGAAGTACGGCCTGCCTAATGCCGGTCTCTACGACCAGAATCTTCTCCTCCAATGGGTTCAGAAGTACATCAGCCAGGTCCATGGCGACAATACCGCTGTCAGCGCATGGGGAGAGTCAGCAGGTGGCGGTTCCATTCTCCACCATCTCATACGAGGCAATGGTAAGAATGATCCTTTGTTCACCCGGTTCGTCACACAAAGTCCTGCCTTTGAATGGGCGTGGGATAATTCCAAGGACGGTCAGTTGGACCAGGTTTACCAGAACTTCTCAAAGTCACTGGGATGCAATGACCTGAACGATATTAGCTGTATCAGAGATCCATCGATCCCGCTGGATAAGTTGGGCATGGCGAATGTCAAGCTTTTTGAGACCGTCAAGCAGACTGGACTTTTCCCCATTGGACCATCGGTGGACGGTGCATGGATCAAGACGATACCTACTCTAGCGTTCGCTAAAGGTAATGAAAATTCTGATGTCCTTTTGAAGACTCTGCTAACACTTGGGTGTAGGGAATTTCTGGCCTGGGATCAAATCCACCATTGTCTCTCACTGTGCAAACGACGCTGAGCGCTTTACCCCATCCAGTGTTGTCGATAATGCCACTTTCTACGGATTCTTGGAGAAGTTCCTCCCAGGCCAGAACTTAGGCTCTGTGAGAGCGAAAATTGCCACGCAGTATAACTGCACCACGGACTTCAAAGGAAACTACAGTCTTTGTCTGCGCAATGTCATTCGGGACGCATCCTTCACTTGCAATACAAGAGATCTTCTCGACGCGTATCCGAAGCAGGCATACGCGATGAACTACGGCTTTCCGACTGATAGCTTGGCATATCATGCGTCTGATCTTATCCCGCTGTTCGCCAATGCAGGTATCGTCGGACAGATTGCGATAATGATCAAGGCAATCCTCAAATGTTCTCTCTGGGATGCAAACATATGGGCAGGTAAGCTGCGCGATACAATTAGGGACAGATATCTGGGATACTTTGCGTCGTTCGCGCTTTATGGAAACACTGATAGTGACGGGAAAGGGGACACTGGATGGCCGGTCGTTGATGGGTCTGGAAAACTCTTTTCGAAAGTTATGAAGCCTTCGCAAGATGGATGGAACCTAGTGCAGGATGAGCAGAACTCTGAAGACGCTTGCGCCTTTTGGCGTACTATAGCGCAGGATCTCGTGCCTAAATCGGGTAATTCGGAATGGAACCTGGAGGAGGTGGATGTGGATTCGGACGTGCAAGAGGAACTTTAGATTGACGGCCCAGTCCAACTTGGTGCACCTGGTCTGGTGGCATGTTGAGGACCTCGTCGGGGTGGTACCAAGCGATATCAACAGATTTAACTAGCCCTGTCGGAGCACTTGGACTTCATAGGAACTTCTAATAAGGCTACAGTGTTCCTCACAGGACTGGCTGTCGCTTGTTTAGGCCTAGTGACTGGTACTCTAGCTTTTACCAGTTGAGCAGTTAGATATTTCATTCGTGCACGTATTTAGAGCAATTGATTTGGGTCTCTTCATTAATACCAATTGCGTCTACTCGTGTATTCTCCCCATAAGTCGACCTCGTTTGTGCAGTCATGGTGCTTTGTGCCGAAAGTCGAAAGATGAAAGATTATCATGTGGCCTAAGCGACATGGGCCATCAGATATAGTACAAGGAATAAATATCATCGGGTTAATTGGAGATCTCATAATTAATATTCAACTTGAGCTTCATTCACAGTTTCTTAAATGATTGGGCCTCACTACAGTGGCTACAGCAGAACGGTTCACAACTGCCAACATTGAGTGCTTACCTATACCTACCTATACGACGCAACAAAACTTGGGACCACGATTCTAAGCGATAAGAAGACTTAGGTAAGTTGGAACAAGCTTAGGAGGGCCCTTTGATAAGTTTATGCGGATATCGTATCTCAAGGTCTGAAGTTTATTTGCTCCATAGACTTGCATGGCATGTTCAAAGTCATTAATTTGTCAGGGTAAAGGAATGTAGAACACAATGATCTATCACATTATGAAAAGGGCCTGTCTCCTTTTCCAGCCTTATCTGCATTAGAGAATCTGTCTGCCCATTCACGTGATAGGCTTACTGTTAGTCATCCCTGTCCTTGCTGTTCCGCCCGCCATGTTCTTTGTTCTCTGCGTCAGCTGCCTAAAGGCCATTTCTCACGTCTTTCAATCCCTTCATAGATCTTCTTTTCTCCTCAACATCATCATGCCGCTCAAGCGAAAAGCGCAAAAAGCTTCTATCGATATCAGTAACATCGTCAAGCGAGACTTCTCGTACCTTGCGCGCAACCCTGACAGCGACAACCGGCCTCTATGGATTGATCCCGACAAAGGATACATCATTCTAGAGCGGTTTCATCCTTTGGCTGACTTAGCGACTGATTTCCTCGTGACTATCGCGGAACCTCAATCTAGACCAGCTTTTCTCCATGAGTACAAGATTACGCCGCATAGTCTCTATGCTGCTGTTTCTGTTGGGTTAAATGGCGAAGACATCATCAACACTCTTGACAAGTTTCTCAAAACAGAGCTTCCGCAAACTATCAGAGATTTCATCAGATCTTGCACCAAGAGCTACGGAAAGGTTAAGCTGGTTTTGAAAGACAATAAGTATTTCGTCGAGAGTGGTGATGCAGATGTTCTTCAGACGTTACTTAAAGACAACATCATCGGTCCCCTTCGAGTGAATGGTTCTGGCGAGGACATTACCACGACGCGCGCTCCAGCGCTGGGTGTCTTTGTCATTCCAGGAACAAAGAACGCGGCGGGGGTTCAGCAGGCTGACCTTCCACAAACTGCGGACAAAGAGTCGGATCAGATCGAAGCTGTACTGGATGACTACGACAATGATGATGAGAAAGAAGCTGTTCATGCCTTTAAGATTCCTGACAGCGCCGTCGAGACCGTTCAGAAGCGGTGCTTGGACTTATCGTACCCCATCCTCGAAGAGTACGACTTCCGCTATGACAACGTCAATCCCGACTTAGACATCGATCTGCGCCCAAACACCCAAATCAGACCCTACCAAGAGAAGAGTCTTAGCAAAATGTTCGGCAACGGTCGCGCCAAAAGCGGCACCATCGTCCTCCCATGCGGCGCAGGCAAAACACTCGTCGGCATCACAGCAGCATGCACCATCAGAAAAGGTGTCATCGTCCTCTGCACAAGCTCAGTCTCAGCAGTACAATGGCGCAACGAATTTCTCAAATGGTCAAACATCAATCCTGAAGACATCACAACTTTCACATCCGACAGCAAAGAGAAGTTCTCTGGAAGTACTGGTGTTATTGTGACGACCTATTCGATGGTTACAAATAGTCGCGAGCGTGCTCATGACTCAAAGAAGATGATGGAATTTTTGGCAGGGCGCGAGTGGGGACTGATGCTTCTTGATGAGGTACATGTTGTTCCGGCGAACATGTTTCGGCGTGTTATCTCGTCGATTAAAACGCGCTCTAAGCTTGGGCTTACGGCTACGTTGCTTCGCGAGGATGAAAAGATCGATCATCTCAACTTTCTCATTGGGCCTAAGCTTTACGAAGCTAATTGGATGGAACTCTCGCAGCAGGGGCATATCGCCAAGGTGCAATGTGCCGAGGTCTGGTGTTCCATGCCAACTGTTTTCTACGAGCAATATCTACAAGTTTCGTCCCGCATGAAGCGAACGCTAGCCGCTATCAATCCCTCCAAATTCCAGGCTTGCCAATTTCTTATCAACTATCATGAAGCGCGCGGCGATAAGATAATTGTCTTCTCAGATGAGCTCTACTCCCTGAAGCTCTACGCATACAAGCTGAAGAGGTACCTTATTTACGGCGGTACAAGCCAGGAGGAGCGACTCCGAGTCCTTGACCATTTCCGGCACAATCCTGAAGTGAATACCTTATTCCTCTCCAAAGTCGGAGATACATCGCTCGATCTCCCCGAGGCAACGTGTCTCATCCAAATATCCTCGCAGTTCGGCTCGCGCCGTCAAGAGGCACAGCGTCTCGGCCGCATCTTGCGAGCAAAACGGCGAAACGACGAGGGGTTTAGCGCCTTCTTTTACTCACTCGTCTCTAAGGACACATCCGAAATGCATTTTGCGTCAAAGCGGCAGGCCTTCCTCATTGATCAAGGCTATGCGTTCAAAGTCATCACCAAGCTAGATGGTATTGAAAGCATGCCTGATCTGGCATTTTCTACAGCGGTCGAACAACGAGAATTGCTACAGGGTACGTTGGCTGATAACGAAACGGCGATCGATGATGAATTTGCTGCGGATGATCTCTGGGGTGGGGAGAAGAGTGGTGGAAAAGGGAAGAAGAATACGGTGAGGCGCGTCGCCGGCTATCTTGATCAACTTAGTGGTGTGCAGGATATGGCCTACATTGAACGGAACACTTCTGCCAACAAGGCTCTGAAGAGGAAGAAAGGCGAGAAGAGCGAATTCTTTAAGAAAATGGACAGAGAAAATAAGCGACGGAAGAATACGTGATGGTCCTCTTGTCTAAAGTTTAGGACCTAGATCCTAAATAACAAAGGGCTTTAGGTAAATTCGTATAACTCTAGACTGAAAATAGGATGGTATAATAAACTCATCAAAGGATCCTGTAACTTATCTAAATCTTTATGTCATTTAGGATCTACATCTTAAATCTTATAACTCTTCGGGTCTTGTCTCCTTTAGGTGTTGGGTATATGGACTTGCAAACCGCGTTAGACTTAATTCGCCGTTGTTCTCATACCAATGGCTACAGTAAGTTAACAGGTTGAGCTTTGATGTATTTACTCTGAAACTTCTCCATATTGTTGAAGAAGTACTGACATCTATTTTTGGCAGGTCCGTGGGCTGAACAATAAGAAGATGTCAACAAAATAGCTAATTGCTGATGTTCGCATAAAGCCCATTTCTTTATTGGAATTTTGTTCGTATCTGAAGCTTCGCTCTTTGTGATGTTGTTCTATTCTAAGGCCATGTCTTTGCCTAAGTTGAAGTCTTTGTTGGCGGTGTCTTTGATTAATGAGGTTGAACAAGGGAATAAGAGATGAAAGATACCTACAGATAATGTCTATAAAGAACATTGTAGTATAATTACATACCAATACGTCCTTCTTTATTGTTTCAACTATTCTCAACAACTATTTTCTAAATATCATCATTGACTTTTGTTACTCACAACAGCTACAAAGGTATGTCGAACCCTTCACCTTTGAATCCCCTCTCACGCTAGAGCCTTTTGAGCTAATTCTTCTCGTCTAGATGCCTACTGTTTTCGATCTCAGGCAAACATGTGCCAGCCTCGAGGCTCTTGGATGCCCTCAGCGTAAGTACGAAGTCTTTTTCTTTCTCACCGTATGGCCTACCAACTACTTGCTAGACAACCAAAATATCATCCTTCAAACTAAGGCGTACAGCAATCCTATCAAGCTACTCACTGGACATGACCTCCTCGTGTACATGGAGAAGAAAGCCCTGTTGACCTTGATTAAAAACTATTAGGGCAGGTTCCCTTCATTATAAGTTGTTTTTGGTATCTGTTATCATGCTTGGTTATGGCTCGGCGGATTGTTGTATAGAATGTTAGTTTCATGAGCTAGACCTGATGATGCGTGAAAGTGTTTCAATATCCTAGAATGCTACCATAATTCCATCGTGTGTGTATCCGTATATCAACTCCATCACAGCTTTGGTACAGATGTGTTGCTCAACAGGACCGAGATTGATTCCGCCCGCCTTCTAAGCCTTTATCTGGAAGGCAACATTCATGGACACCTCAAGCCACTTGACTATAGTTGCCGCATTCTTATCATTGGCATTTTTCTGCAACTCCTCCCTTGCCAGGTTCAAAGGTGAGACTCCTTTCTTATTCTTCTTCCTTGAGTCCGCACCGCGCTTCACCAGCCACTCTACTGCACCGACCCTTTTCTTCACCACAGCGTGAAGTAACGCCGTGCTTCCATCATTGTCAACCGCGTCTATGAGAGCCCCGCGATTGACCAAGTATTCCATGACAGCGGTCTGCTGACTCTGGGCTGCTGTGATCAGAGGCGTGACGCCATTGCTGCCATTTCTGTCAACATTGAGTTCCTTTTCGTCGACAAGGTATTTAATGATGTTGAGTTGTCCTCTTTCGCATGCGACAATGAAAGCATCCCAACCGGGAATACCATCTACGGAATCATCATCACAGCCATTCTGAAGGAGATACCGAACGACTTCGAGGTGACCTTTCCCTGCCGCCATAGTAATCGGTGTCCCTCCAGTGCCAAGGAACACTGGTCTCTTCGCACAGATATTCGACTTGGCCCCTTTTTTCAAGAGTATCTTGACGACGTCGAGGTAGCCGCCGCATGCTGCCCAGTTGATAGCACTACCATCACCAGGAAGAACACCGAAGCCAACATCCATACGTATGTCCATATCAGCACCGCGAAGGAGGAGGACCCGGACGGTATCCAATTGTCCTTCGTGCGCTGCGTATCCAAGGGCAGTCCAGCCGCCATGTTTGCCATCAATGGGAACCTTTTGATCAAGTAGCTCCAACACTTTCACTGAATCATTCTTCTTTGCAGCTGAAACCAAATTCTCCACGGTATTAGGATTGGCTTCTGTCGGTTTGGGCTGATTTACTGCAACTGTCTGTGGAGATGGTACGGCTCTCGTTGTGTCCGGTTTATTGGCTGACAGGTTAGCCACTGATGTTTCATTTAAAGGCGTCCTTTGATCTAAATGTTCGAAGACAGCCTATTAGTCACGATACGGTCGTGAAACAATTTTGAAACCCGTAGTTAGACTAATATACCTGTTTTTGCTCCAGCAGTAATATTAGAGTTGCTTGTATTGTTTGCCATCTCGGCCAATGGCACTGGCGCTGAAGAAGTCGGCTGACGTTCTGCATGCGCGAATAGCGTCTAAGATAGTTATTAATGACATAATTTGATAGTTCTAGTGTATCTCTCACCTTCAAAGTCATTGGGAAGCCGCTAATAGTTGTTGAATGCGTAGCCCCAAAGTTCACATCGACGCGAATCGGCTCATCGAGATGCTGATGTTGAAACTCAACAGCAAATCGAAATGGTTTATCAACCGAAACCCGCTTGAACTCGTACACTTTTCCTCTAACAAGAAATTTTAAGGTGCGAGATAGGAGTTCTTTGAAGCCTTGATCATTCGGCATCAAACGGCAGCAGATCCAACCGTGAATTACTGTGACAGTACCGTGTTTCGTGATGCTTCCGAGTTCGAAGAAATAGAGGCTTGCTCGCAGTTTGTCAGCCATGCATTGAAGTGCGTCCACTTGGACAATGCCAGAGGTTGCTGAGAAGGGTGAGATAGAAGGCCTTTCATAGAATGTTGCCTTCTTCGCGGCCGTTTCCATGCTCGTAATAGCATTTACATCGTCAAGCGCCGGCTCAGTGCTCCCGTCAAACCTCAAGTTCAATCGCAATGAACGATCTATTATACGCTTGTCCTGGCTCGAACGAAACTTGTCCCATGCATCCTCACCGTTCATGGTGCTGACAAGTGTTGAGAAGAGATGGGCAAGCCACTTGGGTATGATGGCTGTTGAAACTGGTTCAGCTGCTGGATACCTAGCTTGTCCTGATCCAACAGATAGGATCACGTCGTAAGTAGGGTCTTCCCATATCTTTCGCGACTCGTTCAGCGTTACTTGGATTGGATTGTTCTCTTTCAGACCGCCGTCGCGACATTCATGTCCGGCGTGGGAGATATGTTCGAAGTACATAGGAGCAGCCGACGTACAGCGAGCACTAAAATACTAGGTTAACCGAGCCCCAAAATTTGGATGATGATCTCTTACGCCTTCCAGAGCGGAAGTGTCGAGTCCAGGTACCGATCTTTACCGCCTGTGTGGTAATTGGCGATCAGGTGACAGTCTTCTTTAGCTGTTGTCGTGACCGCCACTCTGCAAGAGCTGTTCAATCCATAGAGTGACTTTGGATCTTTGCCCCCGAATGCGTTCTGAAGTGCAGTCTCTAAAACATCCGTCTTGTATATCGAACTGTTGAACCATCGGGCGGCCCAACCAAAGAACCGAGACTTGGTGAGGAGTTTGGCCTCAAAGCCTTCGCTGCAGATGTCTCGGAACAGACTTGTGCACTCGACAGCACTTCTTCTCTGTACACCTATACCGAGTGCGATGATGCCACCTGCGAAAGTCAGACAGATGTCCTACATAGCTTCGTGCGCGTTGTCCAATTCGAGAGGCTTACCTGTACTTGTACCAACAATGAGATCGAAGAAACTCCCAATCGGAATACCAAGTCCGATCTCTTTCTCCAAGCGGTTCAGGACCGTCAATTCAACGATGCCCCGGACGCCTCCTCCATCAAGCGACAGTACCCGAAGGCCACAAAGTGGCGGTCTGATGGTAGTGACGAACGGCCACTTGTCAGATGATGAACTATCGCAAATTATGCAGCGTTGATGCATGAAACGCCCCGGATATCGCTTATCCACAGCGGTGCCATCGAAATCATCCACGCATGTTTCGCAGATGACATGTCCACATGGGAGACGATACTCCGGTCTTCCAAACAGACAACCGAGACAAAACTTTGTGTTTGGTTCGGCCCCAAGAAGCCAGGTACCCGTATAAAGAGATAAAAACGACTTTGCAAGTGCTAATGGGCTTTTCTCGGCGTTGTTGCCAAAAGGAAATCGACGATTTCCATCATGCGATGCCGGATAGCCACCAAGCCGTCTTAGGGCGTCGATGTTCTGACGGTGATGAACGGCCGCAAGGCGTCGCCAGTCGCAGTGATTTGAAGGTCCGCTTGAGTTGATCGCTCGCATGGTGGTGTGAAGTGCTGACTCGACCGCAAGCAGAAACTTGGCAGAATTAAAGTCGCCGACTACAAAGTTGCCATCGCGCAAAAGATCGCCTGACGCACTCTGGTGGCCTATTCGGTGGCCGGACTTTGTGTTTACGCATTTCTCGCCAGAATCGGGGTCAATGTATGCGCATGGCGATTTGCTATCCAAAAATTGGCTGATGGCTCTGGTGCAGATTGCTTGGGTGTCCTTGTCAAAGACGACTGATGGAAGTAGGACGATATCTGTTCAAATAAGAGGAAATGTGAGTCATTGACGCAGTTAGGATTCAACTATATGGTAAGCTAGAGCTACGTACCATCTTTGTTCGCACTCAAGGAGTTCCTCAACAAGCTCGTCGCGATGACAGCAGCCGTGTCATCGAACCGCGCCTCCATCTTATTCTTCAGCGACAATCCAAGAAACTCAGAAAAGTGACCCTCGGTTGTATCTGGAACCGATATTTGTCGTCGGCACTGGCCGAAATCGAATGGTTCTGGGCTTCCTGATGCGAGATGGGCGAATGCGTAATGCACCACCTGGGACATCTGCGTCGTGTCGAAACGGGTCCAAGATTCGGCTCTCTGGGCTTGGACGCGCTCTGCATCTCTCCTGACTCGCTTTGCCAAGCGGTTGGTCTGATTGATAATTTCTAGACTAGTTCCGAGGGATCCGAAGCCTTCAAGTGGGATGTAGTGAACGTAGACACTAGAGAAGCTCCTTGAAAACAGCTGCCTCATTGTCTTGTCTCCATGCTAGGAATAAATTAGCATAATGACCCAGTTTTCCTGGTTGATTAGAGGTACGAGCCTTTTGAGCAAGTTCACGAAACTCAGTTGTCTCGCTTATTTCCTTCTCAATGGCCTGGAAGAAAGCATCCGTGACAATTTCATGGTCATCACCAAGCCATTCCTCATTCTCCAAAATAGGCCCGTTAAGAACGATGATCAAGGCAGGTAGTGCATGCTGATTGATGGTGTTCTGCACACCAACTTTGCTCCAGTCCAAAAGCCGCAAGGCTGACTCCGCCCACGCTCTGTGGTTTCTGGTGACATAGCAGATCACATCGCTGAAGATGTACAGAAAGCGAGGATAAATTGTCTTGACGGCCGTTCGTCGATCCACTGGCTTACCGTCCTTGGATTCAATGAGGTAGCGCTGTCCGTACCTTGCCCACTCAGTCTGGTGCTCTGCCGCAAGAGGTTCAGTCCCCAGAAGGCCTTCGCAGTCTGCATAGAACATTGGCGCGACAGTGCCAAAGGTCGAGGGGTCAAGGTAAAGATTGACTTCTCCAGTAGTCGATCTAATGGCAGAAGATCCAGTTTGAGCTCCAGGAACTGGGGCGTCAAGGGGATCGAAATCCAATGCCTGCTCGGAGTCAAAGATCAAACTTCGGACTGTAGTTCATTATCAGCCTACACACAGCCCGACCATGTAAGCAAGGTGAAAAGGGCAGAACTTACTCAGAGTCGACTTTCCTGCCCCAGTATCCCCAACAAACGAGCAAATACTGGGATATTGTCGTTTAGGGCTGCGCTTATGAAAATGAAGCGACTCCTCCAAAAGGCTCGAGAATCGTGTGGTCTCAACCAACGTCGCAATACGATCCTTGCGTCCAGGCGGTGACGAGATATGGAGGCCGAACCATTTAGTGGTCTCATCTCTCTGGAAGTGCGAAGCAGGAGAAAACGAACTCGCGATGTTAGAAACCACTCCCTTGATCTTATTCCATTTAGTTTCGGTTTTCTTCGAACCACCGCGTTTGTGGGTTTGGTTGCGCGGTAGGTGTTTCTTAGAAAAGCAGTATTCGCAGAATCGCTCACCGCAGGAGCAGCGGACATCGCCCGGCTTTTCTTCACACTTTGCACATAGGTCGTCGTCCATGATGAAATTCAGGTCGAATTCAGCTGCAGTAGGAATCAAGATTTGATTGAGATTGAAGGAAACGCTATAGAACATGCCATGGTTGGGTACTTCAAGGCTTGCTTATCATTCTAGTTCGCACAAGGCTCCCTAAGGCGATTTTCAGCCGCAGTTCCAAGACACGGCAAAACGCCCGGCTGCATGTTACTAAAAAGCCCTAATTGAAACATAAAGGCCAATAGTTTGGCGTTAGTGTTCAGCTCAACCTTCTGATGGGGGGGTTGCATTTTGGTCCTGACCAATCAGTGAGGGATATCGCTCAGCCGACTTTGGTACCTTCAACATGTCACTGCTACCCCTCGTTGGGCTGAAAACACCATTGTGGTGTTCTAGACCTTTTGTACATTTGCAGGCCGTCTCATAGGAACAGCCCAAGGTCGACTGGGGCATTTCTCATTTGATCCTCCTGTATCTCCTGGATCAAACTTTCAGGGTAATCCTCGATGTTCAAGTCCATGTATCCACGAGTAGCCCATTTCCGCGCGCAGACAAAGAGCGTCCTTCCATTAATGCTGGTATCAGACAGGATCCTCAGCGCGCATTCACCAGCATCTTCAGCCGTCGCGAACTCGACGCCTGATTTCTCAACTTGGTCGAATTGGTCTCTGGAGAGAATACCTGTGCGGATGTACCTGCAGAACGAATTAGTCAAGGATTTCAAGTACCCCGGAATGGAGAGTGACCTACCATGGTGCAATAACATTCACTCGGCTTCCATAGTAAAATGCTGTTCTTCTCAGAGCATGCATTATTCCGCGGACCGCCCACTTCGTACTGCTGTACTCTGGAGATCTGGGAACGTCGAGAAAACCGGCCCCTGAACTGATGAGGATCAAGCAGGTATCTTCTTGGTCCTTGTTGACTTCGGTGCCATTTTGGGACACGAAATAGTGCATGGCTAGCTTCGAAGTATAAAGCGCTCCTTTCAGATTGACATCGATGACCTGCAAGTCTGGCTTCTGCGGTTCTTGGCCTTTACCTGCGCAAGTGGGCATGAGAGAGCTGCCTGAGGCACGGTAGGTAAGGAGTTCTTACCGTCAAAAGTGAATGTCTGGTCTTCTTTCGTCATCCCTGCATTGGCTATCACATAATGAATCTTCCCAGAGGAAGACAGATGAGCGGCCTCCTTGAACAAACGAACTTGATCTTCCCAAACAGTTGCGTCGCATTGAACGAACTTTGAGCCTGTCAACTCTGAAGTGAGCTTCCCCGCAGCGATAGCATTTTTATCGCCGATTATAACCTTGGCTCTGATACAAATGAGTCTTCATGAATTTTTTGAGTCATGTGGAATTGCACGCACCCTGAGCTGTGTAGGGCCCGTACATAAGCCTCCCCAATGCCACTTGCACCTGAGATGTTAGCTAACCTATACCGTGCCATTAATTTCGGTGACGCTGACCTCCGGTGACTATGGCAACTTTTCCAGCAATTGGATCTTTGTTGAAGTCGATATCGCAGTTTACGGGGAGCGAGATATGATAAGGGGGCATAGTGAAAACAGAGCCTGTAAGTGGTAGTAGAATTGTAAGATTGGTCAAATGTTATTGCTTTTGATGTTGCCAATGTGCTGATGACCAGAGATTTTGACGAGATGGTTCTAACAAGGCTGTTGGCTGATGTATTTCATTTAATGTTATAGAATAATTCTTGAGCGCCATTTGCCACTATCCGTCATATACTTGATGCGGACTAATGCGAGTTGATGATATCGTCGAACCTCAAGCTCTTGCGATCCCTCATCGGACCGACTTACCCGGACGTTCATATCATCCAATGGTGGATGAGACTAGACCTATGTTAGACGCGCTAATGCAACCTGCTGACAGAGTGGAGTTAGCCATTCTAGCTTCGATGGAGGGATTCACGTGCGTGCTATGATGACGACTCTAGAATGCGACGATTTTCTTTCCTGATTTATCCCATCAGTCGTCTACAGGTATCACATAATTCTCTCATAATCAGCCATATACATCAATCTATCAGCACCCGGCATATACAACACGATGTCAGATCCACAAAAGATTGCCATTGAACCAATGGCTCCGCAGCTCCTTGTCAAGAAAGCTGAGGAGGACTGGACCGGGATCACTAGTACTGCACAACGACGAAAGCTGCAGAATCGACTCAACAAGAGATCGCAGTGTGAGTGCACCCTTCTAACTTGTACCATAAGGGTAGCTTCTTACGTAATATGCGCTTGGCAGATCTCAGAAGACGACAACAACTCGAACAAAACCGGCTTGCTTCCAATATCGTCGGTCAAGCTGGCCTACCAGCCGAATCCATGCCTTCAATAGCACTAGCTCTCCAAGGTCCACCAGATGCCATGTTTGAAGTTATCCGTCAAACCTGCGAAGTTTACGAGAGGCCTGATAAGAGCGAAAGGGTGTTTGCCGCTGCGTGCAAAACGTACATGGACTATACCATGAACGCCCCTCGGATATCGCAGCTTCCACTCCTCATCAGTCTCAACGTTACAATAGCAGTTGCCAATAACGCCACACTATTGGGATTTGATCGTGCGCTTATGTGCATTGACGAGGCTATATCGCCTTTCAACATCAATGGACCTTTTAGCGCAGATTATAATCCCCCAAAGGCGCTTGAGCCTACAGAGGTGCAGAAGACGGTGTTACATCACCCATGGCTCGACATATTTCCCTTTCCTAAATTCAGAGATAACGTCATTCTGGCGGCGGATGCTGAGTTACTGGACGATGGCGAGCTTTGTGAGGATATATCGGAGATTAACTGGGAGAACGTTGAGAAGCCAAGTTTGATTGTATGGGGGGATTCGTCTGTGCCAAATTCCTGGGAGGCATCGCCTTGGTTTCTGAGGAAGTGGGGTTGGCTACTTCAGGGTTGTCCTGAGCTTATAGAGACGACAAATAGATGGCGGCAGAGTCGAGGAGAAAGGTTACTGAAGTGGAATAATGAGTAGTATAGAAATTTCTATAATGACTGCTTCTTGAACCCTGTTGGGCCCATTTATGGTCAGATCATGATAGGATGTTAGCAGTGAAACTATCAGCACCCTGCATTAGTGCAGCCAACTACGCCGCCATATTGCACTCCGTGCATCAATGCTCTAACACAACTGCATAGTAAAACTCTCTTTAGACTTGATACATTTTGAAACGCTCGAATGAATGATGAAGCCGACCTGCAGCTTTGACAACTTGCTTGTTTCAGGAGAGAGAGCATCGTCGTAGCGAAATCGGCATCGCACAGAGGGGCTGTTGTGAGGCTGGACGCTCAACAATTGGATACGGTCGTGTGGCCCAATGGCAAGGCGTCTGACTACGAATCAGAAGATTCTGGGTTCGATCCCCAGCATGATCATATTTTTGCCCTCTGGTGATCATATGGTGCTCCACTTAGTTAGCTCAAAGGCCGATCACATTGCAAGACCATCACTTACCAAGACGGTCCATATCCTATTCGCGAATCTTGCAGGACTGGCTCCGGCAGTCCAGGCATCTTTTAGTCATGGCTGCCTTTAACCTCCATTCAAAGCCGAGTTTTCGGCCTTGCACTATCACATACGATCATACCCACTGGAGAATTCGGGATCCCGTCTGCTCTCCCATAGACAAGCCAGTGAGGGGCGGATTAGTAGTTGGCTCGGTGACGACCAGCGAATACCCGCTGTTGTATGTTTTTGCTCATTATATGCACATTCCTTTTTTTTATCTAGACATTGCTTATAGAGTTCTTCGCTGCTTATGGCATAGTTCCGAGTTCAAGAAGTCATGGGACATGTCAATATAGCTTAGGACTTGCTTTCTGCTGTACTGCGCTATAAGAAGTGACATTTCTATCTTAAATTCTAGCTTCTATTCTAATCAGCCTCGGTGTTACGACGAGTCCATCGGACGACGGCTGGGTTCATAGGACGGGAAAACATTGACTAGATCATCGGTTAGTAAGAACACTACAACACCGGGAGGGGCGCTTACTGAATAGTCAGGCGCAGGAAGAGGTGCCTTAGGACCAGGCTTCTCAATGTGGAGCAGTCTCACAAACGTTGCAATAATGGCACCAAGCTGTGCATACGCATAGTTCTCTCCAACACAGCGATGTCGTCCCGCACCAAAAGGTAGATACGGACTGCTAACAGACTTATTCATCATACCGAAGCCATAATCAACTGTCTCCCCACTACCCTTGGCGTCCTCAAGAGACTCGATCTTATCCCACCGATGAGGATCCCATTCCATAGGTCGAGGAAAGAATTCCTCGGATCGTGCTTGTGTGCCCGGTGAAGCGAGGAGTGTATGAGACGGCGGAACAACCCAATACGTGCCGGGAACTCGCATAGGTGACTTGACCTGTCGGAGAATGGAGTGGATTGGACTATGAAGACGCAAGGTCTCCTTGATAACCTGTCCATTCAGCGTCAACTTCTGCAAATTCTCCCACGTCAACGGCTCTTGCGGTGATACCAAAACCTCAATCTGCTCATCATACAATTCCTTGACCAGATGCGGTTTATGTGCAAGGTTGAGAAGAAGCCAAGCACCACTCGCAGCTGTATTATGCTGCCCACCCATCAGAATAGCAATCAACATCCTCGCCGCATGATGATCCGGCAAATCCTCACCATCCTTATACTTAGCATTCATAAGTGTCCAAACCATATCAGTCTCATCACCCTGATTTCCAGTCTCACGACGTTTACGTATAATATCGCTGAAAAGCTCTTCCATGACCTTTCGTGCATGATCGCGACGGAAGTTCTGTGGTAAGGGAAGACCCGGCATGACGAAGTTAATGGGCTGGAAACCATCGTCGAGATGGCGGTAGAGCGTTGCGAAAGTGCTGTCGAACATAGAACGGACTTCGTTGCCGAGGAGGGACCCTGCTGCGGTGTAGATTGTGATTTCGGCCATTACTTCGGTGATGTTGACGATGCCGGTGGTGCCTTTGAAGTAAGGTGAGGTGGCGATGTAGTCTTCGACTTCCTTGACGAATTTGGGGATGTAGCATCGCAATGAGTCTGTCGTGAGACCAAGTTTGAGAAGCTATCGATGTACCGTCAGCATGTCGTCGTTTGGCATGGTCCAGGTTGGCTTGCCCGCTTCTGATCCATGAATCTAGCATTGGAGCAATCATAAACAACCTCCTTCCCAAAAACAGGCGTCGTAAGCTTCCCATAGACATCTTCAGCATTAAGGTCCGCATGCTTCCCATTTAAGATGAAGTCATTCCCCTTCGGCCCCAGAAAAACAGTCGTCGACTTGCCCAGCAGGATAAACGTGAAACAATCACCATACTTGGCTTGACAATCAAAGAAGAATTTATACGGATCAATTCCATACTGAACCGTGCTGCCGATGAGTGGAAATATGTGAAATACTACTGGAGGGCGGTGAGGATTCGGGAACCATAGCTGTTTGATGACGTTGGTGATTGTCGCGATAACGATGATGATAAATCCTGTTATCGGGACAGATAATGATAGCGGAAGAGACCGCCAATTATTGTAGAGAGCCTCCATTGGCGATGCCCTCGATGCGCAGTCGCGATGAAAATTTGGAGGCTTTCCCAACAAAAAGAAATTGCTGGTCAGCACTATCGAACGATTTGAGACAAGAGCAGCTGATAATGAGTCAGCCTTATCGGAGCCCTCGGCAGAAGATCTTGTTCCTGAGAGAACAGCGCTAAGACGCCCCTCACTAGCGACGATCCTTGTCGCCCAAGCTTCGATTGGCTATTCCGTACACAAAGTCTGAGCATCTCTGTTGCTATGGTTTAGATAAAGCCCTCGATTGTTGCTTCGGGCTTGAAAGAATTCCCTTTATATGAATGTATTTCAAGAACGCAATGCCAATGACATGACCTTCGCGGTGAATGAAGGGCTGATGGGACTTGTGACTCAGATCCATCTTGCCCGATCAGCACTCTCCATTGGCCATATATGTAGCAACGATCCGCTTCTTAAATGCATTGCTACAGATATGCCCGGTTCAAACGCATGGGGCCTCAAATAGTCGTCCAATTCGCTAGATCCAAAGCAAGATGAATACTGCTGCTCCTCCACTAAGTATATATAATAAAGATGTGCGTAGGAGACAGTGCACCAAAACAGTCACTGCCATTCATTCTCAGCCTTTACTGTTGCTCATAAACCTTTTATTAAAATTCTCGTCACTGCACACCGGACAAAATGACAGGTACACACTCCATCATCACTCCCGCTATTATGTACTGGGGAACCCCAGTTGCCCTCATCACTACCTCCAACGACGACGGCACTGCCAACATTGGCCCCGTATCCTCAGTCTGGTGGCTCGGCCATCGCTGCCTCCTAGGCCTAGCCTCAGGATCCCAAACCACAATCAACCTCTTCCGCACAAAATACTGCGTCATCAACCTTCCCAGCAACGACATGGCGCACTACATCAACCCAATCGCCAAAACCACCGGCACACCTACCGTCCCTCCCGGCAAGAAAAACCGTGGCTACACGCACTGCAAAGACAAGTTCACCGCTTCAGGTCTTACACAGCAAGCTTCTGATCTTGTGCCACCGCCAAGAATTTCTGAGTGTCCTGTACAGATGGAAGCGGAGGTTACGAATAGTATGGATTTGATGCAGGATGTTCCGGATCGGAAGGGGCTTTTGGTTGCTGTTGAGGTTAAGATTCTGAGAACGCATGTTCGGAATGATTTGAGGATGGAGGGGTATGAGAATAGGATTGACCCTGATCGATGGAGGCCGTTGATCATGAGTTTTCAGGAGTTCTACGGCCTTATGCCTGCGAAAGTCGCGGAGTCGAGTCTTGGTACTATTGATGAGGAGAAGTATCGCTTCATTACTAGATCGGATGTGGTCAAGCAAGGAGGAGATATGGATGCGTTGGACTGTGAGGCTGGCGCTGGACGGTGATGCCAAGATACCCCTCATTAGCGATGATCCCTGTCAAGAGAGCTTCTATTGGCTGTATGGCCGATAATTCAGCCTGTCAGTCTGCCTGTAGGCATGACAGCACAGCCGCAATGGAACCAGTTTAGATAAATGCCTCGATTTTACATTTTTCAGCTTACAACAAACCCCTTTTTTGCTTATGATCTTAATGCTAGTGGTTGATTTGCAGCGATGGATACCGATATTTGTCCAGATGGCGACACCCGCACCCAAAAAGAAATGGTCGTCAAACTCATAGTCGCTCATTTCACAGCCGTCGTCGCCTTCTGCAATTTCCAGTCCCTGCGCAACGAAAGACTCGACACCATCGAACCAATCCTATTTCTTCTATCGCCCTTGATAGTAATAGCCCAAACAGCGCTCGGGATCATCATCATTAACGTCTCTTTCGTCTCAAACGTCGCTCAGTCCCCTAAATCCCTTTCTCTTCATCTTGAAACTTACGCGCGACGATGGAATACGCTATTCGGAAAGAAGCCATCACAACCTCGTCGAACACCCACTGGCTCATTGGAAACAATGCAATCGCGCTTTGGTAGTGCCTGGATAAGGCTTGGAAGAGCGGTAGCTATCTTTGCAACACTTTTCCAATTCGCAGCTACGATATTTCTCTACCGACGTCGAAAGAGTTTACATGGATGGGATTCACTTGCAGTCGTTGACCATCGAACATTTGAGCTATCTGTCGGCGGCGCCGCTGTCTCCATCCTGTCTCTCGCTCTCCTTCTCAAATTTCCCGGCTTCGGACAAGCACCGGAAGCGCTGTACATCCCAGAACTCAAACCAGATCCAGCTGTTATCTTCTGCCGCGGTGATTCGCGTCGTTGTCCGAGCTGGTATCAGATTCTCTACGATTCAGATATCGGCTCAGCTACTTCAGCTGCGACGTGGCTAGCATGCGTTTTATCGTCAACTTACAAAGGGGAATCGATCCCGCTTCACTTCCTATGTGAGTTTTACGCAGGGATCTACACAGAATTTGCTCGAGTATTCTCACTCCAGATTTCAATGCCGATATTCTACCTCCTCGTTGCAGTATTCTTCGCGGTATTCTTCACACTACCGCATGTATACAATGGCCCAGGCTTTGAAGCAGTCGGCCAAAGGCTCTGGGCCATGATACCAGCTCTACTTGCAGTGCTGGCTGCTATACTTACATTTTTCTGCATGTTTATGCTGATGATGTTGCCGGTTGTTTTGGTGTTGTGTCCTTCTCTTGTTAGCGGGCCGGGAAGCATTTTCACGATGAAAGGGTATGAGACTCGTGCGCTGTTTTCGCAACCGCCGTTTACACCGGTGACGAATGAGACGGATTGTATTTTGCTTTGGAAGGATCCTGTGGCGGAGTATTTATGGTCACTCGTATAAATGTTGAAGAGGAATTGTCTGTATAGAAGATAGATGCATGTCATTTCAATTGATGCTACGATATGTGAACGTAGGTCTTTTAGTCCTTTGTCGGATTGAATCAGACAGCCAAGGATGAAAAGCCCACTGAAGATTAAAGTAGATGCCAAGTATCTTAGGGCTGAAAGCGTTGAATTTCTCGTGCTTAATACCTATTCGTCCTCAAAGTCTCTCTTAGTAGTAATCGGAAAGATGTTGCCGCATCCCATTCCCGAATAGTCTAGACAGTCAATCTCCCGATTAAACTATCGATTTCTTGGTACTCTAAAACTAGATGGCTAGGTTGGAATACGGGGACTAGCCATTGTTGAATGCCACAAAACGCATCTTACCGGCATTGTGTGTCGATCAATCAACAAGTCAGGGCTATCAATTGCGGGTTCTCCTATATACCTCCTCGGTCCTGGTCTGTCTCTTTTGAACATGATTCACCATTTCCTCTAGTCATTCGCTACAATCCGGGTCCGCAAGATGTATTCATTCAACATTCTTGCCAAAGCGGCAGTCCTCTCCCTCCTCTCCCTCTCTTTCACTACCGCCTCGCCATGCAAGCCTCAATTTTCTCAAGACCTCACCACGACTTCGCCCGCCTCATTCACCAGCAGCATCATCCTTGGCAGCAGCACCATCATCGTCCCGTCAACAGCATTCAGCGTCTTCGAATCCTCTACCGCCAGCGACGCGACAACCTCTACGACTCAGTCAACTACTGAATCCATTACCACTACTACCTCCACTGCCGAACTTAGTATCACCACGATGGAAACAATGACCAAGCCCGAAACTACAACCGTCGAGACGATCTCCGCCACGACTACGACAAAGATTACAAGACCAACTTGCGGTGGCCCCGGCACACCGTGCAACACCAGCAACTTTCAGCAAGTCTGCTGTGATTCTGCTCGTTTCGGCACCCCAGCTTGTAACCTCGCAGGTGGCAACGGGTTTAGCGGCGTATGCCTATAGGTTCATCCTGCGATGTCATCAGAGCATCACTTCAATAATGAGAGACAATTATTGTACATACTTGAGTTTAATTACAGATTTTCTTTATAAACTTTATTCACTATCTTGGATGTTTGAGGCTCGAAAATTAGAGATGGTGAATCTCTGTTTTCTTGAAATTACTATCCACACTGATACACTGGAGTTTCCGTATGCCAATAAGCGTAGAGATTCTTGTTCCCCTTGCGATCAATCCTGCGCTGTCTCCGACTCTCCTCCTTCTGAACCTTTTCCGTAAATCTGTGCTGAGTTGCGATCAATGAACGTTGCTCAGATGCAGATAGGTGCATCAAAGCGCTGCGGTCGCCTGCACTCATGTTTGCGAGTTGATATGTAACCGTAGCCTTGTGCCGTCTTTCTCGTCTCGATAAAAGCCTTGTATCGGAAGTATCTGGTACATATTCCTCGTGCATAGGAACTTCCTTATCGACTTCGACAGAAGAGTACTCGAGCTGAGACCTAGAAGTCCGCTTGCGCTCGCGCATCTGGGAAACTGATGGCTCAACTTGTGCTGATGACTTTTTGGAGATGAGCCGCCCGGACGGTAGACGGATGGAATCGCGATCAACCTGCACCGGCTTTCGATCGGGTTCAACTTCTGCGCACCCAAACTCCTCCTCGTCAGCTTCGCTGAGGTCATCCTCGTCTGGATCAACAGACGTCTGTGAAAAGTCGTAGAAGTCGGCAAATTCTGATCCTTCCGACACGTCAAACTTGCTATGGCCTTTACCCATCATGTGCTGCTGTACAGCCTGAACAGTTGTTCTACTTGTCCCGCAGTGTATGCATTCTCGATACTCATAGATAAGCAGATGGAGATATCTGAATAACGTTTCGAGATCAACCAAAAGGTGCTGCTGATAGGGAACGAAGAGACCGTGTGCACTTTGCATGTGAAGGATGCTTTCGGCTAGTGTCGGGTAGACAGAGGGACAAAAGAGGCATTGGCCTGGGGTGAATGATTGAGGTGCCGGATCAGGAGAGTTGTTGATAGACATGATGTATGGTGTCAAAGGGCTGGTTTCCTCAGGGAACGGTAGGATCATTGAAGTGGTCGTGGTTGTTGCAGTAGTGGTGGTTGTTGCTCCTAGCATGAGACTGAGTAGTCGCGTGTTCAAGGTCAAATCGATGCTTTTCTGAAGCTTAAGCCTTGCAAATGTGCTTGTTGATTGTATGATAGTGACAGAATGGGGTGGGTAGGGCATGCAATCTTTATAGAACTGGCCATTCAGTTTGAGATTCCAGATCTGAAGTGCATCTGCCCATTGCATCAACATGATTGGTCAATGGAGGTGAGTCAAAGGAATGGGACTAGGCTCTTTTAGGGTAATTGCCATGATGATTCATAGTGATTAGATCCCCCGCGGGGCCGAGACTCCCGCCCTAACAGAGGTAGGATTAATACGGGCCAAAGCCAGTTAGGATGCATGTCACTCTCCCGCGCCACCATGGATTTTCGGACGCAACTCCACGGGCCCCCGGACCCGAAGAGCGACAATCTCCAGCACAGCTGTACTTTCTTTTTGGCAATGCTTCACAGACCTAATTGAGTTCATTCGAAGTTGAATTGCTCGCTAATTTTAGAATCGTATTATTCAAATGCAAAGAAGACGGTACTGTTATTGTTGCTAAGTCGATAAAATCCAATTCAATTGCGCCCTCCACATGATCCTTACTCCGTTACTCCCAATAATTATTTCCCGTCGCGAACCTCTTCTCACTATTCCTGAATCACTCTGTCAAAGACCGAGTCCACATGAGCTCGGACCTTATCGGCCATCTTCTCCCTCAACCCAACCAAAACCTTCTCATTATCCGCAGCTTCGCTCTTATTATCGACCAAAAAGACACCACCAGCAGATCGAGCTGCCTTGCTCAACCCCTCAGGAATCGGTGTCGCCTCCTTCTCAGTCTCCTCAACAGTATATCTCGCATTAGTCGCATAGAACAATGCCCTCGCACCAACATCATCAGGACTAGCAAAGAACAGCCCTCCAAGCGGCGTAACAATCCACTGAAGAAGAAATCCAATAATGCCACTTGAACCACGAGAGAGAAGGGGTGTAGCTGTCAGACCGGGAAATGCGTGCACGAAGCTGATCTTCGGGTTCTCTTTGGCGAAGTGCTCGAGGATAAGAGTGAGCATGGTAGCTGCTTGTTGAGCTGCCGAAGCGACACCAAAGTTGCCAGGTTTGGAGAGGTCGAGATCATCTTCGATGAGAGGACCTTCTTGGCCACCGGCGAGAATGTTGACGACATGAGGGTTTTCGCTGTTGTTGAGAAGAGGGAGGAGGACTTCGATGGCACGGACACGGCTGTAGAAGCGGGTCGTCAAAGAGGGTTCTAGCTTTTCCTTGGTTTCTAAAAAATATTAGTAAATGACCATTGTAATTGGTCAAGGGGAGTATTTACCTTTTCGGCCCTCAAAAGACATGAATCCAACAGACATGAACAAAATGTCAATCTTGGTCTCCCGCTTCGCAATCTCCTTCATCGCGGCATCTGCTTCCTTGACAAGAGAAACATCGCGCTCAATGAATTCAATTGTGGCGGATGGGTTGCTTTGGCGAAGTTCTGCGATGAGTGGTGTGGCAGCTGAAGTGCTTCGACCGACGATGTAGATTGTTGGCGATTTGTTATCGGTAGCGATGGCGAGCTGCTTGATTGTGCTGCGACCAATGCCGGATGTGGCGCCAAGGAAAACAGCTGTGAGATTCTTGGGGAGAGATTCGGGGAGGGCTGATTGGTTGGATTTCTTGATGGTGTTGATTGCGACCATTTTGGATGTTTGTAATTACTGATGGGAATAGATATTGGTGGATGTAAATGGTGAAGTTTAGTGTTTAGTATAGTTGTAGATGCTGAATGTTGATGAGAATGTTTGATGATGAGATTCATTTCGACGAAGATACCCCTCACTTTAATACCACCTCAACCTGCACTCGTCATTGTCATTTCTGGCAATTATTATCGTAAAGTCAGCCCTATTCGCGGGAATCGGATATCCGACGAACAGCGTAAGCACAAGGAGTTTAGCGCCTGGGGAATGCCGTCAGAAATGTCAGCTTCGCTTGATTGGTTGCGGGAGAATCCTTTCGGTCTTCTTGGCGTTTCCCGAGATTTCAGTGCGTCATGATAAGCTTGTGATTGCTGACTACCCACCATCTCCCCAGTGCTACGGATATCCGAAAATTCATTTTACGGACTTTCAAGATATATCAGGTCTGTTCGAAGTTAAACACCGATATAGATCGTATTCTTGTGCACAAATTCGACACTCGAGGACTAAAAGTGAGAACCTTCGATTTTCGGTGCTCAGCCAATCTCGGTCAATTCAACGAAGTAGGACCCGTCGTTGGAACGGGATCCAGAAATCGTCTATGATTTTCGCACTACCCGAATCTCGGTGAACACGCATAGCGTCTTTGAGATCACCTTTCATTACCTCCACCAAACCAACGGAAGCTGCCCTCCATACTTCAACTGCCCGCACGGCCCATTGCTGAAAGTATAATAAGGCGCTTCCCAGCTATTGAAGCCCATCAGCTGCGCCTGCTTACCGTCACCGATATATTTTGCATACACCGGCTGCGCCCCGTCGAGGCACTGATTCCTGTTTTGCGTGATGTACATGTAGCAGGACTCCGGTACATCTCTGGTTGCGTCGGGTGGCTTGCCGAAGAAGCTGATTTGGCAGAATGGCCGCTTCATGCACTCGTTGCAACAGGAGATATAATCGCCAACTTTTACTTCAGTTGGGTTTACCTCGTGGTCTTGGTGGGTCCATTCCCTGATCATGCGCCTGTCGGGCGCCCAGCCGAGGATGTTTTTGCCGGGCTTGGAGCAGACGTGGTAGTGGGTGTTTCGGGGTATTTGTCTCTCGAGGGTGACTATGAGCACGTTAGCTCATGTAGCAAGTCAAATATGGAATGATGCTTACCCGTCTCGTTAACGATTCTAGTTCTCGTCGGGCTGACAAATACCGTCTCGATAGGACGAACTGTGGTAGTCACGGTGGTGTCAAGGCCCGAAGGATACTGGGTCTCCACAATGGTTGTCCTGCAAGTCAATGTGTGTGTCTTGGTAGAATGCTTGGTGGCGTTTTGAGTCTGCACTCTGAAGCTGGTGGAAGTCACCGTCTTCTTTATCGGCATATCTTCAGTGCAGTACACTCCCAGAGGATGTGAAAACAGGCGAGCGTCTTTGCCGATCTTTGAAGTTTTCGCTTTTCCGTCAGGGGATTCCATTTCCTTTGAATCACCAATCGCCGTAAAGCCTGGCTTTCTTGAGATCGTCACATCGAAAAAGCTGGTGGTCGTGATGGTATTCTTGTTCGTCATGGTCTTGGTCGTGGTTTTTGTTCGGTTAACAAGTGTCGGCCCTTGATGATACAGTCAGCTGTAATAAATAGAAACGTATGAATTATGCTATGTACTGGTAACCGTGATGGTAGCTATCGTGGCTTCGGGGCTTGCAGCGACTGTAGCCAGCTTCGTGATAGTTGCTCTGATGGTGGTTGTCGTGGTGTTGCGACGGACAGTGCTGGTCCGTTGGCTGATAATCTTGTCGGTCAAGGTGAGCGTTTCCACCCTGGTGCTTGTGCTGGTACGAAGGACGCCGACACTACTTGATCCAAGAGAGGTTTCGCAATTACCCTGGGCGACGCTCTTTGCGCTTAGGGTGACAATGCCCAGGAACAACCCTAGGGCTACCATACTGTCGAGGATCGTAGCAAGGCCGATAATGGCAGAAGGATCTCCGCGTGGAGGGTAAGAGGCGAGTCACTTACTGATATACAGCGCCATGACAGAGTTCGGTGACTTCGCCAGCAAGGTTACAGCCGAATTCATCATAGAAGGGAGGAGATGTGGGTGTATGCTTAATATCGATTGCGTTGAGACTCCAAGCCTCTTTACGCCGCAACCTTGCAGCCACTTTCTTGGGAATAAGCGACAAAGGTGACAAAACAATTATGATAAGCGATATGTTACTACAGAAAGGTCCAAGCAATATGCCCGAGCACCAGGCCTTTAGGCTCATAGTCAATCTTCATCTCCCTCCAAGTCCATATCTTCGTCTTCACTTGAGAAGTTTCTTTCTCTGCCATCACCTCTGTCATACCGCCATCTCTCACAAACCTCGCATTGTTCATAGTGAACGTTTCTTTGCTCCTCGGTATAGTGATATACGCATTCGCCCTGGCTGACATGGTACTCATCGCAACAATACGACCTGAGGCATGTTCCGAGAAAATACCTACCATGCACATTGTCAAGCTCCAAAAGATCTTGGTCCGCGACAGTCCAACCACAGTTATCCTTCAGCCACTCAGCTGCAGTGTTATGTGCTCTCACCTGGGCGTATGCTACAGAATTGATCAGTTGTTGACGACCACGGCCCGTTGTAACAGCGCCGTGATGGACCAGTAGTGCCAGCGTGTCAAGCCTGCCATGCTCTGCCGCTCCTTCTAAAGCTGATCTGCCAAGCCTAGCCGATCCTCGTACATTGATCCTGGCACCGAGTTGAAGCAGATGTCTTGTGAATCCAAGGCACCCACCTATTGAGGCGAATTGGAGAGCAGTTGCGCCTTGGTAGAAGGCCGGAGGGGCATTGACCTTTGCTCCCTTTTCTAGCAGGTATAGTGCCATATCTATATCGTTTTTCTTCGCAGCGAGCTGGAGGGGCGATAGTTGTTTGGCTGTGTTGAACTTGGATGCATGTATGTCGAATTCATTGACATCTGCCCCCACTTCCACCAAGTATCGCGTCACGTCATGATTGCCCTTGTCGATTGATTTGCACAATGCCGTCTTCAACTCTATGTCGTGCTTTGTAGAAGTGCCGAATCCGGTACCAAACTCTCTCAGTAGATGCAAATAGTCGGATGATTTCTCACTTTCCGCCACAATGCTCCAGGCTATGGTATCCATACAGCAACCGCGCCGAAGGAGTTCCCTGAAACCGGAAGTATCTTGTCCTAGAGCGGCCAGTGTAAGAAGACTCCCTTCGATATGAATATGTTCACCTTCTTCATTGGGGGGTGTACGCCAGAAACCTGCCCGGTTACAGTGCTCGTTGTATACTTCTATATTATCTAATCCGAAACGGACGGGGAGGATGGCCGAAGTTAGGACTGAGTGGCGGGAAAATCGGGTGAGAAACTTCTCCATGATTGTCAGCTGGCCCGACTTAGCAGCCAATCCCACGGCGGTTCCCTCCAGGAGGTGACAGCTTGTCGGTTGGTGAGCCCGTTCAAAAAGCCTTTCAACAAGAGCCCAATTCTGTCGTTGTATTGCCGCACAGAATGGCCCTGCATCAATCGCGAATTCTTGCATTTCCAGAGCTTCTTGGAGTGATGGGTCGTTACGTGCCTCTATTTCGGCCTCCAGGCAACCTCGTCCCGTATTGTCAATATCGGTCAAAGTTCCGCCGTGTTGCAAAAGAAACAGCAGTAGGGGTTGATCTCGAAGACAAATAGCTCTAACAACTTCTCCGCCAGTCATCTGAGCTCCTGCTTGTATCAAAAGCTTAACAGTGAGACGTCGTGCCACTCTTGTGTCTTCATAGTCGAAAGGCAGACAACCATCGGTTTGATCCTCTTCATCGAAAAACACAGAGCTATCAGTTCGGCCTTTCTGATTATCAGGGTAGTGAAAATTCATGGCACATCGAAGGGCGGTGCGTCCGTATCCATCCTCATCGTTTGGATCACCGCCAGCACTAATTGCTTCCTTCAAACCTTTGTGGAGGCAACGACTTGAAAGCCCGGCCACGTCCTTGGAAGAGAGGATAGCTTTGTTCTGAATCATCTTTATGACGCTTTGCTCCCTTGAATTAAACTCAGTTGCCGAAACAATTAACATAGTCAGGATCGTGGAGGGACGTCTAGGATAATAATAAAGGGAATTGCTATACGGGCATGACATTTTGGCTACACGGGCATGATTCTTACACGGGCATGAGTTTTGTAACATCTGATTCGCTAGATTTCCGCTGACCCATAGATACATCCCCGCAAAGGCGGTGAAACGAGCTTCGCTAACAAGAATTCCTTTTCAGTGTAGAAGCAATTTCTGTAGGTCGGGCCAGCCCCCTTGAACAGGTCTTGCACAGGCGTTAAAATAAGGTCTTGTTTTCCATACAGAACAAGGCCAACTCTATTACGCCCTCGAAGGTGGCTATCTACACCTCTATTTCCTAACTGTTATACAAGATAGAACCTCCTCGTCGCTCTGAACCATCTCCCACTGACTCCTTCGCCTCCGGATGCTTGGTTGTGTCGATACTTGTCGCGGTGCTAGTAGCTGACTGTGGTCTATCCGGAAGTAGCGGTGGGCCGAACCTGGCCGGTCGGATCTGTCGCTGTCGTTTTCGAGGGCATGATTGATTGCTCGGGCTAGGCCTTCGGGTTCGGAGTCTTGAATTGCTCTCTGAGCTGTAAGGAGGCTCGGATTGGGACATAATGAAGGTTTTTGTCGTCAAAGGCTGGGAAACTAGCAATGGAAAGCCAATTATCTGATGGAGAGCGTCGCGTCAGTCAGTAATGGATGAAAACTCAAGGTACAAATTAGAGCTGTCGGCAGAACGGAGATGTGCTAACAAAAGAGGGTCCTCTCCAATCAGATTTTACAAAAGTCATGCCCGTGTAAGAATCATGCCCGTGTAGCCAAAATGTCATGCCCGTATAGCAATTCCCATAATAAATGTGCGGGATGTTAAGGTAAATGTACAGTGCATTACCGTGCAAGCAAGGTCGGGCGTTATGGTTGGCTCCATAGTCAATGAGTAGTTGTAATACATCAACCTTGGCCAGAAGAGCCGCGACCAGGGCCAATGAGGATGATGCACCTCCGTATCGTCCGAGAAGATACCTGCACACGGTTGAGTCGCCACCCACTACTGCTGCCTCTAGAGGTGTAATACCAGATGCATTACAAGTCTTTCCGGAACTATACATTTCGTCAAGTCGCAAGACGATGTCATAATGTCCCCCATAGGCTGCGGCTATGCAGGCATCTGCCAGGATTGAAGGCGCTGGCTGGTCTTTGAGACGAAGGTAGTCTAGCATCAAATCTGCCATCCTGCCTCCAGCCTGGAACGCCATCATGAGAGCTGACGGATTTGCAAAGTGAGTGTGTCTTTCAAGGATGTTCCGATCATTTCGATGCTCTGGGGGTAGCCATGAAGTCTCATAGCTTGTAGCATCCGCGCCACACTGTAGCATCTTGCATATCAAAGCTTCATCGCGCAATTCGATTGCTGCTCGAAGCATTTCATCCCTGCTGAGAAACTTATGATCAAATAACAAGTTCAGTACCCGCAATTTTCTCACATCCGAACATCCACTTCCTAAAGCCAGGTTGACAAATGCTCCTTCATGAGCCCTACATTGAGGAACTTCAGCGCGAGCGCGAAAGCGAAGAAGTAACTCAATAAGCTCTAGGTAACCGGCATAGGTTGCATGCTGGATAGGAGTGGCCAAGAATAGAGTGTTATATAGGAACACCTGACAATGGCAATTAGGATCCTGCCCTAGCTCCAAGAGCCATGTGATAAGATGTAGTGGTCTTGGTCTCTCTGTGTTGTGTTTGGATCGTGAAGTCGCCTCTCGAATCTCAAACTGAAACAGCATCTCGATAAACGCTCGGAAAGTCGAGCTCTCGTTTCGAAGTTTCTTCAAGTCGGCCCGGAGGTCTATAATCCCAATTCTCATAAGGCTGGTATAAAAGTCCAACTGTCTGTGGTCGTGGACCATTGAATTTGATAGCATATAGACCATAACCTTGAAGTATTCGGAGAAAGATTCAGCAGTTGGACGAGCGAACAGATTCTGAGCAGTCTTGGTGTGTTCTCCGGGATACCATTCTGGCATAACATTGCTGATACCTGTTATCAGCTTTGACAGTGAGATCGATAAGGTTTCCCCGCTTTGAGGGACCAAGACTCCCATCATCAGTGATAGCGCAATATTGGCTCGATCCCTTTGATGTACTGTCAATACCTTCGAGCTGGAAGCGTTGATTGTGACTATCAATACATGTAAGAGAGAATGGCTACCCTTTCCTTGGGTTGACCTACTATTCCAAGAGGTTTCTCGCAGACGGAGCCACGGGAGGTCCGATGGCCACTCGAAGCTCATCTGAAAAGTTGGTGGAGTACAAATGCTAAGCTGTGGATCCATCGGAGATGGAGGGGCTGTTATACTCTGTGTTAGACTTGACGATTGAGTATGAATTATACTAACGTGTTTTGAAGCGGGCCATGATGTTCGTTTCTCGATGACGATTCGTCTCTTTTGTGACCTTGAGCTTTTTCAATCTCCTGCCACAGTGTATGACATCGCTGTCCTTTCCCTCATGCCTGCGCTTGCGAATCTTTCGATCAACGTACTGCCATGTCTTTTTGTCCAGGTTCTTGGAGAAGTTCCATCTCTTGAGCTTCGTTTCAAGATGCCCTTTTCTGGTACCAGGTTAGAGATCTTATCACAAAGCGAGCCTATAGTATACAAACGTTGTGTACAGTCCTTGAGCTCTCAACAAAATCATCAAATCTTTGAGCGACGTAT
Organism: Fusarium odoratissimum NRRL 54006; assembly: GCF_000260195.1. Classification (NCBI taxonomy): domain Eukaryota; kingdom Fungi; phylum Ascomycota; class Sordariomycetes; order Hypocreales; family Nectriaceae; genus Fusarium; species Fusarium odoratissimum. Next base: position 434,671 of record NW_022158777.1, on the reverse strand, counting down.
CTTTGACTAAATACTCATATTGAATGAAGTCCTTATACGCTAGCCAGTCCGCCTCACTTGGCTTTGATGTTATTGCACTCATCAGAATGATCGAAGTGCGATAATGTTGACTTGGATGAGGTATCACGAAGAACTGTATCGCTCGGAGATATAGCGAGGAAAAGTAGACAAAGATAGTTGAGTTGATGGAAGAGAGACAATCGAAAATGCTGACCGTGGGTATCGTTGACTCTTGTACGTGCCCAACGAGGCTCTGCGTTCCTAGTTCTGATTCGTCTAATCCAGAATCTGAGGGGCTTAGGAAGCTGGTAAGCCTCATTCCAAGTTTAGCGCCTAGCTCCAGGTCCTTTTATTGGCTCTCTCCAAAATCTCGTCCGGGGGACGCGTTCTGCATGAAATTGTATGATTCGAATTGGGTCTCATTCGTCAGGTCCATAATCTTGCTGAAGAGTACGTCACAACACGAAAAACAAGTCAATTGGATCAATCCAGAATCTTGACCCCACAGTATGTTGCCTGACTTCATGTGACAGACTAATGCTAAAATGTTCGAATGCGGTTTCACTGGTGTCTCCATTTACAAGCATATAAACAAGCCAGGTTCACCATGGCCTGTTTACAAGAACTTAACAACATAAGAAGGAGGTCCTCTTCTGGAAAGAGTCTTTTTAGTTATACACTACTTCAAAGACCTCCCGCAAAATGAAAACTGAGATCATTGTCGCGATCGTTAGCTTGGTAGTTTCTCTTCCACCGACACTTTACGCTCTTCATGCATGGTACCGACGACGCTCTCGCTCGGCATGTGAGTATATAAAGAATATTCGTGTTCCGACAGAGCTAATTTGAACCTTGATGCTTGCTCTAGGTTACCCATCTCACGGGATGCATCTCTCAAGACGCCGTTCGGAACTCTTTTGCTCCGTACATGAGCAAGGTATCACACTAGCACTGCGATTTGAAGACGGTCTACCAATTACCTTAAGAGAACCAATGCTTAGAGGATCAAACACTAGCACGGCGTTGAGCTGTTGATTGAGTGGAGTTAAGATCATAAAAACTCAGATGAGAGGCTGGAACATTCGGTCAACAAGATAGCATTCGGCAGTTATCCTCTATGGATAATCGGTACACTGGATATATCAGCGCATGCAATGGGCATCCTTTTGTTGTTACTAGCAAATTTGTAACCTCTGTAGATTATTATCGCGGAAACTTGCTGCAAAACATGAATCGGTTAGCGTCGGGATCGACATGCTTATACCGAAAAGGATCGCTCGCTTATGAATCGGTGATTATCAAGCTGGCTGGACTTGTAGTGGATGCTGAACCATTTAAGACAAAGAGAAATACTTCCTGGACCTGGGTTATGCTTGCAAGGACTTTGCGAATTGCATTTTGTGGCGGACTCATTACATGATCCCAGTGGGCACTGATAAGGTATGACACTACCTCCAAAATGTCAATTTGCGGGGTCAACATGAGTCACTTACGCCCTTGCAGTGATTATTTTGACAGTCAATAAGTACTGCTCATCAGTTCATAACTCAATCTTGTGTCACTCCCAACAAGTAAAAACCAAAACACGCGAATTGCAATGACTTCTCTCACGAAAACTACATATCAGGCCTTTGCATCGGCAAGGGCCCAGGGCAATCCGGCAGCTATTATCGTCCTGCCGAAGCCCGATTCCAGCACGGAGATTGCTGATGGCGAGTTCCCTTATGATCTGTTCCCTCCGGCCTCAAAGCTTCAAGAGACAGCGAAAAGCATCAATCTTCCAATGACGGCATTTGCACTGCCCCTCGATCCAGAGAATGAGTCGGCGAAAGCTCACTATGCTGTTCGGTGGTTCAATACCGTCAACGAAGCGCCGCTCTGTGGCCATGCGACTCTGGCCCTATCGCAGCACCTGTTTAGTACTCTTCCTAATGCGCCGCAGACACTGAGGTATCTCACCAGGCTTCATGGTGTTGCCTCTGCTTCTCTCAACCAGAGCCCGTTTGAGGATGCGAAGCTGGTTGGTATTGAGTTTCCAGAACTTGTTAATCTTCCTGGCGTGAAGAAGGATGGCAAGCGATGGGACGAGTTGAAGGGCCTGTTTGAGGGTGCAAGTGGTTCCAAGTGGGAGGGTAAAGGAGAGCCGGTTGGTGTATTTGAGCAAGATCAATATTTCTTGCTGGAATTCAACCCTGAGCTTGACCTGAAGGCTCTGAAGTTCGATGCCTCTAAGCTGGTAAGTTCATCGCTGTCGTGGAGAGCACACAACTAACATTGCAGGCGTCTCTCAATGGCTTCATCTACATGTTCCAAGTTTCAACAAGCTGTTCAGAGCACATCCATACTCGAGTGATCAACTGCATAGCTGGCAACAATCATGAAGACGCCGCGGTACGTATTTTCGTCTTTCAAATAGGCATTACTAATATCATCAGACTGGCTCTGCTCATCGCGCCATCATCCCTCATGCCTTGTCAAACGCTGAGACTACTGCGCGGCTCAAGCAGTACCATCCAGACTTTACTGGAAACACGCTACGATCTTTGCAGCAGTCCAAGGAAGGTGGCGAATTGACTGTTGAGTGGCTCCGGGATACAAAGACTGTGAGGATCATGGGTAATGCTTCGCGCACTGGCGAGACCAGTATCGAGATATGAGCGGACCAGGGCGGATCGGAAATGACCCGCAGTAAGCTTCAGCGGGATGAATAGCCGCATTCAGTCGCTATGGTTCGCCCAATACTACATATGCCGGATGTGGTAAAAGGTGATCCGTTATCCATAATAGACTCAAGTCCGAATTTTGTATATGGCTTTCTCAGGAGGGTATGCCAGCGCGAGAACCTGAGTTTCCGTTCTGAATACTAGCCTGGTCAACGAATCTCGCAGCTGATAAATCGCATGATGACCGTCTGACTCACGCCGCTCTTTACTTTTAGGCTAATTCCTTCAGTGTATCCTCGGGATTCAGAATTATCCGAGTGCAACTTGCAACTCAATTTATAAGAAGCGAAAGACATTTCGCAAGACTTACAAATCTGGAACTAAATGAGCGTTTATCAGTCGTCAACTACAGTTTAACATAACGGCCAACAATGGAGTTTAAGCCAACCAGGAGCATTGTACACAATGAAGGATGCGACCTTCACTACTGGTATCAAGGATCCGGGCCTCTCATAATTTTCGTCCCTGGTGGGAATGGCCACGGACGGCAGTTCAACAACATAATAGCCGCTGTATCTGACCGCTTCACCTGCGCGACCTTTGATCGTCGCCAAATGTCAGCAAGTCAGGTCCCCGTCAACAAACGCTTAAGTCCTCCCCAACAGGCTCGAGATATCCGCGCAGTCATCAAAGCTGTTGGCTTCGATAAAGCTATCATCTTTGGCAGCAGTTCCGGTGGTACTTTTTCATACCAATTCGCCCATGACTTTCCCGAAATGGTCGTTCATTTGATCTGCCATGAAGCTGGTCTTGCAATGCTTCTACCCGACGCAACGCAGATAACAGAGTGGATGTACGGTCTTCTACACACTTTCGAAACGCAAGGCCAAGAAGCAGCTGCCGAAGAGTTTGCGAAATGTCTCCTTGGTTACGACGCTGAGGGCATTCCCAAGCCCGCATCGCCTGAAGCAAGCAACCCCAAGAACTTTTGGGAATACGAATGGGCGCCGTTAATTGGATACTGTCCCAACATGTTTCGAATCAAGGAACACGGTGTAAGTGTTGGCGTTATGAGAGGTGTGCGATGTAAAGATGCTTTTTACGCGAGAGCGATTGAGGAACAGGCCAAGATCTTGGAATGTCCTAGGATGACGGTGCCTGGGCATCATGAAGGGTTCCAGTGTGAGACAAAAGAGTTTGTCCCGTCACTTTTAGAGATGCTTGATATTTTGGAGAAGAGAAAGTAGCTACATGTTTCTGAAAGCCTTACTAATGAATGGTTCGTAGATTTCTCACTAAGATCCTCGTTAGACTCTGCTACTGAAAGCTCATGATATGATACATAAACTCTCCTCTACCCATTTTCGCGACCAATAACCTGCTAAGGCATATGCGAGGCCCATTTAGTAGTGCTTGATGGGCGATAAATATCTCACCACGGGATATTCCTGCAGACACTTCCACCTATAACAATAGCACAGTGTCCTGCAGGCCACTTTTATTCAGCTGCCTATCTATGGGTCTGATCGCCAGTAGACCCTTTATTTGATTAAGTTTTTCAACGGTGGGCAGGAAAAAGAAGTGGCTATCTCACAGACCCCATTTCATGTCTGTGAGTCTGACGTGGTCGATAGAGACTCCATTTTCAGCTTGTTGTTGAACTTTTGCCTACCGATCAGGGCTGGCTTTTGTGATTTGATGCGAACTGACGGTAGTTACGACGAAGCCACTATGGGCGGCCCGCTTCTTGGTAGAAGGATGAGCAGCACATATATAGTTCAGCATTTTCGTAGCAGTAAGAGTCTAGGTCTTCATAGTACATTCGACTGGATTCCTTCATTTAGTCATGATGGCTGCACAACAACCGAACGATAATCCAGTCACTTTAAACCAGCCATGCAAGTCTTGCAAAGTCCTCGAGTTCGATGATTCATCCTTCGGTGGAGAGTCTAAGGCCAGTGATGATGGAACTCCCTTATCTATGCTGATAGAGCAAGACTACTTTTGACAGCGAGAGTGTTCAAACCACCTCACAGAAAGAACGGAGAGATCTGGCTCAAGCACTCAGACGAGTACTGGAAGCACATGAGCGTCCCAACTTTCAACTACACGCTCCGCTCCACAAGAAAGAGTTTCATGGCTAAGATCCGGTTTTACTGGTATAGTTCCTGCGCTCTTAACGACAAGGGGTACCCGTGGGAACCTTTGGGGGATACTTCACTGCTGCTGACGGCTAGGGTCTTCCCTGGTGATGATCCAATGATGAGAAGTGTGATCTACCTGATGATCAGGAAATGCTCCTTGGGGTTGTCTTTAGGCCTCTCCAGAGGAGGAGGGCGCGTATGAGAAGCTGGGGCTTTGGTATACGGAGGATAGAAAGAAGGGCGGTAAGAAGTTCCGGAAGTTTCGATGCAGGATATTGTACTTGTTTAGTTGTTGCATGAGGTTGGTTTTGGGTGTATCGACCGCTAACCTTGTTCGAGACTCCCACACGGGCACTAAAATTCACTTGACAAGGAGGCAACTACATAAATGGCGGTTAAGCATCTTGGCAATGTTCAAGCCATCGTGACACTAAGAAGTATTGGGTGAGTCTCGGACCATCTCGTCTTGTTAATACTTGGACCTAGAGGTTCATTCACCGCCTCCTACGACATTCTTTGACGAATGTCAATGAACCCCCAACAGGCAACGAAAGCGCATGCCCAGAAATACTGGCAGAAGGCCGATCCCAAATCCTTGCCCACGTCATCCACGGCAGATGAACCTCTCTCCTCAAACCCAAAGAAACAGTTCCTGATTCGCTCGCCAAATACCTTCCAAGACGATGGTGCTTTTCCGCCACGGCGTCATACCGGTTTTTGGTAATTCTACCGGCAGATCTGCTACTCTATCTGCTTTTCCGTACAAGCTCCTACCACTCTAATCGCAAGAGCGCCAATCACAAGCGTTGTATTGAGCGTTGCCATGGTCATTTGCCAACCTTGTTTTTAAACTACGCTGATCCCCCGCATCTTCTTTCCCCGTGGGGGAGTCTTGGCGTGGGAGCCGATTTGCATAAAACCTGGCGTCTGCTCTGTTCTTCAATCCATTCAGCATTTTATATCCATTATTGCCACTAGAAGGAAATTTTAACGAAAATGGCGACATCATTTCCCCAAAGTCCAGGAGGCCATGACCATAAACCCGACGATACAGCGCGTAACGAACATATTGAGCGTGCGCTTGACAACGTTGAGTCCAGACCAAACGATGACGCCATATTTTCCAAGTTTCCCAAGATGGATAAGGTAGATGAGTTTGGAGCCCATGCGAAAACGGACCCGAGAGAAATTGCGCTTGTTAAGAAATTGGATAAGTACATTCTGGTAAGAAGTCCACTATGCCATTGGAATGTTTCCTGTTTCTGACTGGCGATGGAGCCTATGCTATGGTTCATGTACCTGTTCAATTACCTCGATCGCAATGCCCTCGTCAATGCGCGGCTTAATAGCCTTGAGGAGGATCTTGGACTTGTTGGGACGCAGTACAATACTTGCGTTTCGATTCTGTTTGTCGGATACATGTAAGTTCAATCACCATCACTTGCAGAGGGACCGACAGCTAACGCATACAGTGCCGGTCAAGTTCCGAGCAACATGCTCATCAACAGAGTCAGACCATCTTGGTACATGGCTGGCTTCTGTCTCGCATGGTCCGTAGTCAGTCTGGTGACCTTCTTGGCGAATAGCTATGGTAGTATGGTTGCCCTTCGCTTTATCCTTGGGGTGACCGAGGCACCAGTAAGGACTCTTATTATTCATGCAGATTTAAGATGTTATCTGACCCTTGATAGTTTTATCCTGGAGCTTTGTTCATTCTTAGCATGTTCTATACCCGCAAAGAATTGGCTGTCCGACTGGCCATCTTTTATACGGGCAACATGATAGCCAGCTCTTTTGCAGGCCTCATTGCTGCTGGAGTCTTTGCTGGTCTTGATCAAAAGCATGGGCTGGCTGGTTGGCAATGGTACGTAGCACACTCAACATCCTTTCACCACGCTCACCATGATACAATAGGCTCTTCATCATCCAAGGCGCTCTGTCAATTCTCACCGCCATTCTAGCATTCATCTTCCTCCCAGATCATCCTCTGACCACCCGCTGGCTCTCAGAAGAGCAACGACAGCTCGCATACAACCGCATCTACACCGACACAACAGACGTTCGAGAAAAGACTAGTGTCTGGATCGGTCTCAAAGAATCTGCCTCGGATTGGCGAACATGGGCACTTTGTCTCATGTACAACCTCCATCTGTCATCGGTCGGCTTCCAGAACTTCCTTCCTACCGTCATGAGAACTCTCACCGATAGCAATACCATCGCTCTAGTCCTGACATGCCCGCCATATCTCCTCGCCGCTGGGATTGGAATCGCCATGGCGTGGACGTCAGGACGCTGGAATGAGCGCACGCTGCACATCACCATCTGCAAATGCATTGTCATGGTCGGTTTCATCATTGCCGTCTCAACACTGAACATAGCTGCTCGGATGTTCAGCATCTACCTCTTCGTCGGTTTCAGCTTCGGCATTAATAACATCATCCTTGCCTGGATCAGTGCAACGGTCGGTCAGACGAGCGAGAAGAAGGCTGTGTCTCTTGCGATTTGCAACACGTTTGGTAATTTGGCTCATGTTTATACGGCTTATTTGTGGCCTTCGTCAGATGAACCACGGTACACGACTGCTTGGGTTTCGAGTATTGCATTTTCGCTTGGGGTTGTCGTTATTGCGTGGGGGTTGAGGTTCCATCTGAAGCATTTGAACAAGAAGACGAGGAGAGATCATCCGGAGGTTACGAACTTTTATGTTTATTGAAGAGTTGGTGTTGTGTACATTATGCATGTTGTGCAACCGAACGGATGAAAGCCGATGGTTATGCATCATCCACAAATAATTTCGGGATTTGTCCGATAATGGTCTTTCGCAAACTCGAGGCAATGAAGCCGTGGATAAAACCTGTCTAGCGTATATGCCGCCAAGTACTGAGTTATTCTTGATGAAAGTACTCCTTGGGCTCTCTAATTGTGATGGCCAATCGCATCATTCTGTCCTCTTGTTTAAAAGTGAGTGAGTTAGAACAGCTTGGCGTCAATTATCTGTAGTTCAAATTCTCAGCTGGCTGTTTCGCCAGAGTCCGACAACAGGCATTTCTCTATTTTAAAAACTCCTAGTATAAAGATTCCCAGTAGGTAAGCGATACTCTTACATTCTTATAAGAAAAGAATTGGCAGGCGATGAGAGTATCAAGTGCATGAGCCGACATCTCGACTTGAAGTTGAATACCCTGCATCCGCACCCGTAAAAGATGAGTGCTTATCTCATCTCATCATCTCAGTGACGTCAGACTTGGCACGACTCGCACCAAGAAACGGTTACGCTGAGACGTGACTCAGGTGAAACAACAGATCACGATGCATCGCGATGACGACGGGTAAAACACCAACTCCATGCTAAATTCTAAAATGCAACGCTGTACACAAATCTATGATGCTACGCTAACTCTAAACCATGTATTGAATCGTCCGTCTCTGCCGTCTCTTCTCCTGCTCCTCCCTCTCCCTCTCGTCATCCTCGGACGAATGATCCCCAGAAAAGACAGCAAACTCGTTCCTCGCCAAAATAGCAGGTGGGATCTCACCAGGCAAAATTCCGTTCTCGTCGACAGGCCTGCTGAAGCGGTTGAACGCGATAAAGTTATCTTCATCAGCGGCGATCGCGTTGACGGGCGTCGCTGAGGTGAATGACTTTCGGCGGATGGAGATGGCGTCGTCTTGGATAGGCTCGACGCCTCTCTTGCGGTAGACGAAGTCGAGAAGAGGAATTGAGAGGCCGTGGACGACGATGGAGAAGAAGACGAGGAAGTAGATGACTGGACCGAGTGCGGCGAGAAGATCACGCTCTTCTTGGTCTGCGTCTTCGGGATGGGGAAACAAGTGCTTCATGTGCTCAAGGTAAAAGACGGCGCCGACGCCAATAGGCCCGAAATAACCCATGAACAGCGCCTCCTTATAATCCTTGACAACAGCAGGCATGGCCTTGTACAGTAACAAAATGGCCGGGATGCGTCGGAACGCAAGGACCATGAAGCCAAGACCGATGAGTCTGGGCAGCGTAACGCCAGTGCCGTCGGGGTCGTGGAATGACTCCCAGGGAAGAACAATGCCGATAAACATGAAACCGCCAAAGTTGAGGAGCACGTCGATGCAGTGGTTGACTTCATCGTGGCGGCGGTGCGTCTCGGCGAGGAATTCGCCGTCCCAGTTGAGCATGTTGCCTGCGACGGTGCAGGCGACGAGATCGTTTGTGCCGATGGCGCCGGTTGTGCCGATGATGAAGAGGCCGAGGGCTGCGGGGAAGAGGAGGTAGGATTCTTCATCGACCCATCCTCTGTGAAACGTTAGCATTTATTCTTAATCGTTGATGGAGTGATTGAGACTTACCGACGCATTGCGTACTTGATGGCCTTGCATGAAGTGAAACCGACGACTGCACCGTAGGCGATACCCATGGCGACGTAGTAGAGCCAAGTCTCGACAACCCAGTTCTTCATGGCCTCGCCGATACCACCTCCGAGACGACCGACTTCCTCACTGGCACGTACAGCAAGGTGCGCAGCTTCGGCACCACTCTGCTCAGGATGTTCATATGCGTGTCGCATCAAGTAAACAGCAAGCATGAGGAACGGGAAGCCTATAGCCGTCAGTAACCCAATCAATCATTGCGACGAAATAAACATACCGAATCCATCGTTGGCACCAGCTTCAGACGAAATGATCTCTCGAAGGTGTCGCGAACCATACTTGTCCGCAAAAGGACCCTTTGCAACAGCTTGTGAAAGGACAGGGTCGGTGCATGTAACGCACGATGCGAGGGCCAGTGCAGCAAGAAGACTAAGCTTGGGAATGGTAGCAAGAATGCAGCCCGTTGTTAAAAGCCACATGAGGGTCATGATTGGCAGCAGACACATGAGCAACTCTTTCCAGCGAGTCACGTTGTACTTTGCTGGCAGCGAGTAACCAGCGATGACGAGCTGGACACCAATGACAACTCGCATCAGGCCCTATAGAGGTCAGTCACAGGGCATTATAGCAGTGTCGGTGTCACTTACCAGAGCAATGTCCTCAGTCTGACCAGGCTCTGCCGAACCCCATCTCTCGCTATCGAGAAACTTGGCTGATACGGGTCCAAGAATGATGCCAAACACCATAGCAGGCACTACGCACCAACACCATCAGTAACCATCAATCCGGAATGATCAGTATAACTTACAAGCTTCTCCAAGGTACCATGACTGCTTGATCTTCACAGAAATGATACCGTACAACGCCATGAAGCCACCTGCAAAAACTCTGTCAGAACGCCAAGGCTCGCCAAGATCTGGGCAAATCACCACCAAGAAATGCCCAGGAAGGAATCGTACTGACCCAAGACTCCCAACACGATGTTGAGCTCACTGAGGTTGAGGACTGGCATTTTGGCGTCAAGGATGTATGCAGAATCACGTAACTAAATGTTTGGGATTCAGAAGTATATAGTCTTCAGGTGTTCCGGTTTGTTGGTTCAATTCTCTGAGAGAGCATGAATTGAAGAGATGTTGGTGATGGTGCTGTAGGCTTGATGACAGAGAGGATTTGAGGAGGATGTGTACCAGACACTATCCAGAGAAAAGTCAACAAGCCCTTCGAGTACGAAAACTCTGCAACAGCGAGTATGTTCTTTACCAACAGAACATAAGAAGCAAACAAAAACGAAAAGGTTGCGCAGAGTCAGGTCAAGATCAGGAGGAAGAGGTTCTACAATAGTGGCGTTTGGGACACAGTATGCAGGGCGCAGAAAGCTTTTTGTACAAAGAGGAACGCGGGGGAGAGAAAAGCGAGATATCAAGTTTAAAGCTGGGGGAGGGAAAATGCCTCAGATTCTTTTCTAAACAGAAGCCAAGATTTACTGACGGTAGAAGACAAGGGGAGATGATGAGAGACAGTACTAAAACATGAGATCTGCGTGGGTGATTCAAGTAGGTCAAAGCTACCCAGGGCGGAAGCTAAAAACAGGATATCGGAGGAGGTTGTAAGCCAAGACAGAGAACAGGTGCTATAGGGCTCCACCGCCGCCGCGGAAGAAGGTGAGAGAAAGCCTGTCAAGCGACTCCGAGGGAAACATTACACGCCACCTGCCATTGTGTCAGGCGCTTTTTCCGCTCCGAGAGTGGGAGCTGCGGGATTTCTGATCCCGATGACGATATCCAGCTGAATCGTCCGCGTTTACGACGACTTGCGCTAATCTTGAGGCTGAACGCTTACGACGATTAGATGATCTCTTCTAACGCGTAATGTTTTTGATCAGCCTCAGTATTCCTCACAATCAAGATTAAAAAAAGAAACAGGCACCGCTCAGATAAATAAGATCGGCAGGGCAAAAGAAAACAGAACGAGGGATGGGGAGACACAGGCCGCTTCACAGTCGTAAGCCCCAAACGGTGGCCAAGTGCACCAAGCCCTTGGCTGTAAGAATGATTCGGTCAAGGGGAATCGTCGCCGTATTATTGAATGGCCAAGTCACCTGGCCAAGATATTACAAAGGGGGCGGCTTTCTTGGCTCGAGGTTGGCGGAGTATTGAGATTGGCGCTTGGCGCTTGGCGGCTACTTGGCGTTTAAGGTTATTTGTTAAGCATGCTCGCGTTATGCTTAATTAAAGTGGGCGCCTGGGTCTTGGGTGGTGCCGCCAAGCAGAGCCGCCAAGAATGTGAGGGCGACAGGTGATGGAAAAGTCGGGAGACGGGGAGACCGGTGAGCTTGGCTCGTGGTTTATGTGTCGTGTTTTATCGGAAGCTGGGGAAGTCAAGGTGAGCGGGCGGTTTTGTTGCACGAGTTGTTGTACTAAAAGATGGTGATACCAATCAAGTTGAAGGCTACGAGGCTTGAGGACGGTGATACAGATTGCCGATCGTGTTGCAGACTGATTTGGAATGCTATTGATAGAATTCCAGATATGCCCTAGATACTGGCAAGATAACAGAAGTTTTTTGATGATGGAATCAGGTAATCTGTCTTTGTCTTCCTGATGATCAGTGACTCAAAATTTCAAGACAAAGTTCAGGGTAAATGACATCAAAAGCTCCATCGAAGAATGGGTAAATCCACCTTTGCCATTCCGAAAGTCGCTGATCATTGGAATATCATGTTGACATGATTTTGAGAGGCAAAAAAGGTTGGTCAAAATCTTCGTCGAGGCTGCAAAGGCAGATCTGTAGATAATTGTCAAGACCGATCATGAAACTGCAGATGTGATCACCAAACATGACTGTACTGGTTACGAGTCGTGGCAGACTAAGAGGCGGGATGTCGCTGATCGGCACTTCCGCTCCGCTCAGCGTAAGTGGAATCATCGTGTAAACGTATCCGCGACCGCGGGATGATAAACATGACTGGGTTCGCGAGAGGGAAAGATAAGCAACTGATAAGAGGAATGGCCGTTCCGCTCTTATCCCGCTGGGTCACCTTTATCGATAATGTTGCCAAGAATTCATGGTTTTATCTAATCAATAATCTCTGAGACAGGCTTATCTGGAGACAGAGCATCTTGGCGGACTGAGTTATGGTCAAAATATCGTTTCTTAACCTTGCGAATTGAAGCTCTATGTATTACTAATCCATCACACGATTCAGAGGTACGAAACATTAACTAAATAAATATTATTATCTGCCGGTAAACATATATAACAAGCCTCCCATGAGTTCGTGGGTAGGAGAATCCTGACATCAATTGTTCAGGACTGTAAGCGCTTGAGAATGAAGTGAAACATGTCGGTGGTAAAAGAGAATCAAGCCACTTGATTGCCTGTTGATACGACTCTCGTAATTAGCCGATACGAAATGGCCAAAAAAAGTCCTTTGCTTTCCTCACGAGTATCGAATGTGGCAAGCTAATGCCGAAGTTGGCGACCCGGTAGTCAACCCTTCCGTTTCAACGTATCAATGCAGAACAGAAGTACACCCAGCTCCACCATAATTACAACTATTTGAGCGTTGCAGTGGCTCTCTCAACATTTGCAAAAGTGAAACTGTCAACATAGGAAGGCCTCCTGTCGAGAAAACTTCAAGTTGCACATGACTACAATAAACTTTGAAGGAGTGGATTGACGAGAGCCAGAACTTAGAACGCAGATGTACCTTTCCTTCCACAGCATTCCGCCAGCTAAAAACAGGAGGAGGCAAGCAGATGCAGTTGATTGGCTGTTATTTTCCTTCGAAGACTCAACGCTGAACTGCGCGTATGGAACTTCGAGTAGCGGTTTGAAGATTTGACATATGATCTTGAACTAGGCCTTTGCAATTCGATGGGGTGGCGCGTGCGGTTCTTGGCCAATGAGCTCTTCAGGCGCGGGAAACGTTTGAGTGGCATGCGATCTTTTTGCCATGAGAGCAGCTGACCCCTCTGTCCCACAAGGTCAAAGAAAGTTATCAGATCTTCACGATTGTTTCATTGGCAGATCTAGGTTGAACTCCAATGACGTATCGCCACATCTCTCCTTTGCATGTTGGTCCATGTGATGTGTCCTTTTAAGGTAAAGCAAGACCATCAAGCCAGATGTCCAATTCTTATCGACCTTCTCGCCCTACTGGCCTGACAGATCGAAGGTCTGCGCTTATTATGACCATAAAGGATGGAAGATACAAGTAGAAAAGGACAGAGTCTTGTAGCAAAAGTACCCGCTGGTAGATAGGGCATCAGCCCCAAACTTAATATTAATCAACCGAGATCTTTACCACAGTGATCTGGCCAACGAAGTGACATACCGAGGCGCTCGCGATAATGTACTCCGGTGAAGAATCTCATTTCATAAGTTCTCGCGGCGCAAGGATTCAAATCTCAAGACAGTATCGTGAAATTATACATACAAAGCTCTTTTCCCTGCCGAACAGACCTGTTGACTCCATCATGGCTAGAGTTACTACATCTCTACTCACCAACTGTACGTGATATCTTGCCCAGCATCGTAGATACGAAGACCATCATCGTCCTCGCGTTCGACCAATGGCCGGGTAACACATCTTGGACCCTGAGCACCTTACTTTGGATCCTCATACCTTTTGTCATATTCTATTGGACCTACAGTCCTACCAACTTGATGGCGCCAACTTGCTCCTCTTGTATTGAGTGACACGCAATGAAGTCTTGAGTTCGCCACTACACATTCCCCTTTGCAAAGAATACGTATTTGATAGCACTGCGACAAACACTACTACTTAAACCCCTGCTTCCTCCTCTACCCCCAGGAAACGGACTCAGAATCTCGTCTTCCTTAAGTACTCTCCCAGTCATCACTTCCCATCCCTACGACATCCCCATTCCCATTCCCGAACACTACCCTACCCAAGCGTCTCAAGCATAGTCCACACTACTTGAAGATGTACTCCCACCTCCTCTCCCAGGTCATACTCATTCTCGGGTTCCTAGGATGCATCGTCGCTGCAGCCCCTGACTGCTCGCACCCCTGCATCCAGTTTCCCCCAGGCCATCAAGAAGACTGGATCTGCCCTATCGGAATCCCCAAGCCTCGTTACCATAGCGGTAAATGGCCTACGATAGAGGAGGAAGCCTATGCCAAGGCACTCATCGGCCCTGTCTCCAAGCAAGATTCTTGCGGCTGGAAGGCTGACGGCCACCTCTGCAGAGCCGCCCAGAACACTCATGTCACCCTTAGCCTTGTCGCTTCAAATCCTCTCACCATCAAGGTCAAGGTCAATAACCACGACGCCTACCCAATCACCTTTTGGAAGAAGTACTCTCCACTCAGCGAGTGTGCTTTTGAACAGGGGTACTTCAAGATCACCCGAGGCCATCAGTTCGCTGCCGCTTACGCGCCCCCGCCAGAGGGGTACAGGCCAGATACTGCACCTGAGCTTGCTGTCATCAACCCTGGCGAGGCGTTGGAGCAAGACATTGTCCTGACGGATCCGAACCATGTCTTTCATCAGATGGTGAAGACTGGTGGCGACATTGAAGTCAGTATGTCTGGACAGTGGAATGGCTTTTGGGCTACGACTGCACCTGAGGTTATGAAGAGTGATCTGGGTTTTGCCTGCAAGAATATCTGGAGTAGTCTAGGCCTCAATTGGTCTTCGTCGAATAAATTGCTACTACGCTTCCCTAAGGATCATTATGTCTCCTCGGGGCCGGTACATGATACCCCGAGGTCTGAGTCTGAAGCCAGTCCGGATAGTGGGCCTACATATCCCAATAACTCGTCACCCGTCAGTTCCGATATTGGAGATGAAACGGAAGCAACTTCAACTGCAGAGTCATCTGGGCCTACGACTCCAAAGGATGAGGCTGAGCCTGAAGTGAGCTATGCTAGTGAGCAGCCAACCACAGAATCGCCAGAATATGTCAGTCCAGAAAGCAAAGCTGATTATTCTTCTACGGAGTCGCCAGCTTCTGAGTCCCGAGCCTCTGAGCCATCAAGATCAGTGAGTCCTGAGGATCTAGCTAGTGGGGATCCAAGTTCGACAATTGCCTCGCAGTTCGATACGGAACAGGTTTCGACTACACCTACACAATCTGCCGCTCTAGAGGAGCGCTCTGAGGAGGAAACCCATGCTACAGCTGCCACGCAAAACTGGACAACAATGGCCTCTACAACTGCTCAACCAGTCTTTGTCCGTTCGGCGGAAGGGGTTAGTGGTGAAGAGGATTGCAAATGCAAAGATTCCCTGAAGCTATCTGCCCGTTCAGCGGAGGCGGCTGAAGGTAGAGTGGACTGCAAATGCAGAGATCCTTAGAAGCTGTCTACCCGTTCCGCATAACGGGCTAGTGGTGGACAGGAATTCAATCGCCAAGAGACCCCGTATGATCAAGATGGTGATTTTGGATGCAAACGACGAAGGAGCTTCTATCGCGATCTCATAGACGGTGGAGGGGCGGAAGATGGAAAGGTTGAGAGAAGGAAGTTTAAATAGCTAAACTACGCCACCTACAGAAGAGTCAACATCTGGATGGAGAAACGCAAGGTTTAGAATATGACTACAGGAGACAGATAATAAGACTTTCCTTTTTCTCATATGATGTCTCATGCTTTTATAAACCTGAACTGCAATGGGATTAATTTTTACAATCGAAGTTGGGAGATGGCTGTAGAGCGAAGATGCTAAGGTAAAAATGCCAGAGACATGAGTAGATAAAAGTCTAGAAAGAATGGCCCAATAAGATCATTCATCGAGATCATTTAAACGAAAGCTTTTTCATTCCCCCCAGGCACCCTCTTGCACAAAGGCGCCGTAAGCAAGGTTACAGAGCCAGGACTACGAGGAATGAAAGATAAATTCATGTCAAATGCAAATGATTGGCAACCACAGTTTTCCCAAAGCTAATAGAAAATTACATACATCTACACGCATAGGCAAGCGCCGTGAGCTTTCCCCCATACCTGCAACTAAACTGTGTTTATTCGCGCAACAGCGACTCGAAAGTAATTGTCATCTATAGAAGCCCGCTATGGCTCCCAAATCAATGTATTAAGGAGCCCTTGCCTCCTTAGAATCCCTATAAATACCCCGTCTTCTCCCGGATTTGAGAAAAAAGAACTTGATCCTTTATTTAACAAAACAACTCTCTCACGCTCACACCTGCACTCAGCAACCTTTACCATCACCTCTACCTTCTTCTCCGTTATAGAAACGCAATCAACAACTCAAGTCTAACTTGACACCCCAAACCATTTTTGAAGATGCAGTTCCTCAGCAAGCCTCTCGTGGCCCTTGGGCTTCTCGGCTCTCTTGCTTCCTCCTATCCTATCCCTACACCATCTTTCACCACCTCTACCATCTCTGGAACATATCCCGTTCCACTTGCGACAGGTAATGCTGCCTGCCACGCTACCCAGCATGTCAGCCATCTTGGTACCCGCCATGCTAGCCATAAGGATAAGCATCATGGAAAGGATGACTCCATCGATTCCTTCGACCACTTTCATGACTTCGTCGATCACACCGAGAACACGGGAGTCCTCGCCGTGCAGCAGAAGCTGGCCAAGGGACTCGTCCCTGTCAGCTATATCTGCACAGGTCACGAGTACTGCGAAGAGGACACCCATGGCAAGAAGTTCGTTACCGGTAATCTTGGCAAAGCCCTCAAGAACGTCACCGTGTCCATGGAGCAAGTCAAGTCCTCTCCTCTCACCATCGAGGTCAAGATCACCAACAACAGCACCGGCCCCATCACCTTCTGGAAGGACCAGTCTCCAATTAGCCCTTTTGCCCACGACCTTGGCTACTTCGACATCAAGAGCGAAATTCACGGTGTCGTGTTCGGCGAGCGCACTTTTCCCAAGACCCGTGGCTACCGACCGGACAGGCGCAGTGACCTCGTCGAGCTCGGCCCTGGCGAGTGGACGAGTGCAAACATCGAGCTTCCGTTGTTCCCAGACACCGCTGAGGGTAAGACGTGGCGCAAGATGCTCGAGATGGGCGGCAACACCGCAGTCAGGATGTACGGAAGCTGGTATGGTGTCTGGGCAGCTACCAAGGGGATGGTCATGGAATCCGATATGGACTTCAGCGGGGATGGCTTCAACTTCTGGAATAACCTCTACATTCCGTGGGAGGCGAAATTTTCTGAGGAGTCTAAGAATTACCTGCCAGGGATGGGCTTCGGCATGGGCCTTGAGCTGGAGTAGACCTTTCTTGCAACATGGGAGAAGAATAGCTTGATTGGCCGAATACGGTAATCAACCTGGTATCTCTCCCAAGACACGTTGCGAGTTCGAGGAGAAACTACTCCTGGCCAACGTGTGCATTGCATCTTTATTTTGCTTGGCAACAGATGAGCCCAAGGCGATGCAGATTCAAGCATCTGGCATCATCGCGAAATCCAGGCTTGTGTTTTCTGTTACTTAAACATGAAAAAGGGATGAAATTGGATCAACGATACAATTGTCAGAATGTATTTAGCTAATAATACCTATTTCTCCACCAAAACCTTTAATACCAAGTTGATAAAGTGATATTAGTGGTGATAATGACAGGGGGCTTAGTTGTGAATGGTGTCATGAAAAACCGACTTAGGATCCTGAGCCACGTAACTAAATCCGTTTCGCACCTGTCATGCACAGTCGCTGGCACAGCAATAATCTTAAAATGAAGGCTCATCATAATTCGGCTGTTCTCAATTCAGCTTCATTAAGCAAGTAAGCCTTTTTTTTTATTAGCTTTTGCTTTTGGAAAAGAAAATTGTGGTTGAAATTATGACCCATTTCTCACGACCCGTAGTTTTGCCGACTGCACACGCTCCCTTGACCGCCCCCTTTTACCTCATTTTAATTTCCTTGACATTGAAGCCTGGGGCCTCATCACGTGTATTAAACTTTATTTTAACTTCATCTGTGCAAAGGAAATTTGTGGCATCATGTCGTGGCATTGTTTCTTTGGCGTTCTTATGAGAATGGCCTACTGTGGCTCCCGCCAAAGCATAGAGAGATCATTTGACCCTGTTCAGAATTTGCAGACGTCATCCATTCACCAATTAAGTTGCCTCCCCTAAGGCGCCACCGCTGGACACGAAACGAATGGCGATACTTTGACTCTTCGCCCTTTGATCAAAGTTTGGATGGAGTAAGCCCAGTGGAACGATAGCTTGTATGACATAACAGATGGTGTCGTAATTCATTAGAATGACTTATGATCCATTCGTCGACAATGCAGCTTCTTCCACATGTTATTCCCACATCCAGTAATCGTGGCACGGTTTAGAACACTTGAACTCTATAATCCTCCCGCTCTTCAACAGGTCTGATTCGGTCAGTTGAGTGGGATTGACTCAGCAGCATGACAAAACCAGATCTTTAAAGGCGCCACTCTTTTGCCTGCACCATCACTTCCTATATTCCCATTCGTTCCTGCTTATCACATAGGATCAGTGGCTTCCGTCCCCGCTTCTTCACACCGACCTCCTCAGTCATTCTTTTGTCTATAAGTACCACCTTCCCCTGCCAAAAGAATTCCAAATGCTACGACTCCAAAGACCTTGGCCAACACCTATGTCTTGCAAAGGTCACTCATCCTCTCTCTACCTCATCAATCATCGCTTCTCACAATGATTTTCAAACCTTTTCTCTCCCTCATCATCCTCTTTGGTCTTCTGGCATGCCTTGCCACAGCCGCCCCGCAACATGATTGCCAATGTTCTCGGCACAAAGGCTCCAATGGCAGCAGGGGCCTGAATGCCCGCTCACAAATGTTGCCTTCTCCATGGCCTCCAATTAAACCAAAGGCCCAGAAATATCGCCAAGACGACACCCTACTATTCTGGGACGGAAAGTCGCGGAAATTCAAATGCCTAGTCACGAGCTACTTCGTGAACCGCTCAAAATCGCCTCTGCGGCCTTTCATGAAAACCAAGATAGTGGACGCAGTCAATGACACAAAGTTAAAGGCGTGGAAATGCCCAAAAGGAGGACCAGTCATGAAATTTCCAAAGGGAAAGCAGGTCGAGAAGATCATCAAGTTGGACGAAAGAGATCACGAGAAGCCAAAAGAGCCG
Source organism: Fusarium odoratissimum NRRL 54006 (assembly GCF_000260195.1). Taxonomy (NCBI): domain Eukaryota; kingdom Fungi; phylum Ascomycota; class Sordariomycetes; order Hypocreales; family Nectriaceae; genus Fusarium; species Fusarium odoratissimum. The sequence continues at coordinate 415,429 of NW_022158777.1, read as the reverse complement.
GAAAATCCGGAAAATGAAATCAGTTAAATAAAATGAGGCACGAAATCCGCACCTCGCTGGGTAGCATAGAGCTCAAGATCAAACAAGTCAGCAAAAGCCCGCCAACCATCAACGTCAAACTCATCAACGTGGCCTCTACAGGACCCGCCTCGGCAAAGATGGAAGCCCAATGGATAAGCATGCGTTCGAATGCGGGTTATTCGTCATTTCAGCGAACCGCCAGGACCTCAGAGACCGTAACGAATGGGGCATGGGGATGTTAGTCGGTGAATGATGCGGCCGATGGTATAGAATATGAGGATTGTAAAGCCGACATGGATTTCGAGTCGAACACTGTTGAGTTAGATTAATAGAAGGCCGTAACTACAAAAGGGTGCACCAGGGGCTAAGAGACGGCAATTGCTTGATACACATTCCCCTCCAATTATCTTAGCTCGAAAATAATTGCTTACCCTAAACCATCTTTTATATCCTGCGTGCCAACATCCGACGAGGGAAACCACGTCCGTGAAACCGCCTTGTAGTATGAGTGCAGGGGCGCAAAGAAGTTTTCATTGGGTTCCTCGAATAACGGAGCATATTTCAAGCGCAAAGTCCTAGTAGGTGGGGGTTGATGAATGCTATGGTGAAGTGGCGCTTCAGAAGACCTACCCTGTGGCGAGGGCGCAAAAGTGGCCGCGATATATAAAACAAGTCATCATCGAAGCCAAACAACCAGCTTCACCAATACTTCTAGCCACAAGATGAAGAACTCAAATGGCCAAGCAAGGCGGACGGCCGAGCTACGAATACATGTCACTTCCATCGGTCATCGAGCTGACCATTTTTTTGCTTAGAAGGCAGTTCAGGCTTTATGTTGGCTATTGACCCTCAATTAATCTCTCAATAGCACTCAAATCTAAAGTAAATATCTCCAAAACACATCCTAGGTAAGCTTCAAGATCTAAAACAGTACCCCTCATCCCGCAATCTTGACCAACCTCTCGACCCCACGATCACTTCGCTTGCTGCAACAACGCAAACCTCTGTCTCTCTCGCTCCGCCTCATACTTGGCCCAGCACTTCTTGCAATCTCTCCAATTTCCAACCGCCAGTGCTGCAACCTCATAGCAATCTGCCCACTCGCACTGCTTTACTTTCTTATCTACGGCTTTCTGGCAACGACTCACAGAAACCTCGGGAGGGAAGTTCCCAAGACATTTCTGGCATTTCTTCGAGAGTATTCTGATCTGACACATGATTCCGGCTGCCTGGGTTAGATATTCAACTGGAGAGATGTCTTCGGTATGTAATGGTGACGAGGGAGACTTGGGAAATCGGCGATAGGATCCTGCGGAAATAGAAAGAGACTGCGAGGATGCGTGACATTATATACTTGAGATTCGAAGTCAATCACTCATTATTATAATACATTTACAGTGACAGAAACTATGATGCTTGGACAACAGCTCTGAAATGGATCTTAAATAAACAGAATTATGTTGTCTAGAGCTTAGTGTCTCATCTGACTGAACACAGCATTATTCCGGTCACAAGCGTGTTTCCCAATCACTTCCATTACTAGCATAGCTATCACAGTAGAATGACGTCTGTTTAAGGTTGTGGATTAAGATGAGTTCATTACTATCTTCTGCAGGTCAGATCCGCTAGATTGATCCATCTTTGACATAGCGGTGTAAGACAATCGAGTTCCAGAACATCACGGCCACGCGAATAATTGCCCCACTTCCCCATACCGCTCGATCCCGTAATGCAAATGGCATAATTTGTTGGCGGTTTTAATTGGCGGAGGCCAGCATCACGGTGAATGGAATACCGTAGGTCAAAGCAGAGATGAAGGACTTATTGTCACTGAATTGCCAGTCGAGCTAATTATATACATTATATGCCACATAAATTATTTGCAGACTTTTGCAACCGTAAACCAACGACTGAAAGGTTGCTGCAATTCAATTGATGGACCCTAATGCCGACAAAAAGGGAGCCGGGTTATTTGTTAGTGTTGGGCTAAAGATTCTAACCAAGTCAACTATTGACTCAAGATCCACATTCAATCAATATTACACCGACACTATTGATGACTCGGTGCCAAGCTTCGAGACACGTCGCGCTCGGTCCGCAAAACATCAAAGACTCTCAATTGAACAGCCAAAGTATTACGAACACCAGATTTAGAAAATAACAAGTGCATTGAATCACTTCCAATATGTAAAGCTATACTATCAACCAAAGACCATCGCTTAAGCAATCCATCGGAAGTTGGGGTTCTTCCAATCAAGGTCCTGAATCTCCTGCTGCGACAGACCAGCCAATTCAGCTTCAGCAGAGCGACTAGCCCGCTTCCGGTTATCGCGTTTGATCCACCAAAGAGTCGCGGCACCAAGAACAAGAATCGTGCTGGACGTAGCCAAGTTCAGACCGTTTCCGATGGGGTAGTTGGGCGCATCACTCTTGACGAAGGACCAGGTAGAGATCAATCCGCCGACGTTGCCGAACATGACTGTGAATAGTTAGCGTCTTGTCAAAGGTGAGGGTGATGTTTCGATGAACATACCGTTTGTTCCGATGGCTGCGCTGCGCGCCGTATCACTGAGAACATTGGCGCTGATGTGCGAATTCGTCAAAGGCGCCAGTGCAAATGCTGAGCTAGCGACAAGGAACGTCGCTCCGTATCTCGCATGCCCATTCGTCGTGCCCAGAAAAATCGCATAGCCCATCATGACCATCGGCGCACATAGAATAATAAATATCTGTCTCCTGTCAAACTTGTAGCTGATTCCCGGAATAAGCACGGTGAAAAAGGCACCGACAACATATGGCGGCACAGTAAATAGCTGTTGAGAAATAGTTGTTCGCTCGGGATAAATGGTTCGGACGATGGTGGGCAGGAAGAAGGCGAGGCCTTGAACGGTGATGTTGTCGAGGAGGAAGATGATGGATGTTGAGAGTGTGAGGGGACTGCGGATGCCGGCGATGATCTTGGCGGTGTCGATCTTGTCGAGGACTTCGGTTGTGCCCAGACGTTCGGCTTTGATGCGGTTGAGGGCGAGGGCTTTTTCTTCTTCGGTGAGCCAGGCGGCTGATTGAGGACGGTCGGTGAGAGTTGCTGAGGCATGTTAGCAATGGGAGAGGTCATGAGAACGGGGGGAGCTTACCGAATGAGATGAGAGACAGACCGACGGTGATGATACCTTCAATGGCTAGAGGAAAGTCAGTATTTGATCATGCTGTGAGACGTGAGAAGGCTTACCGAAGATCATCTCCCAGCTGGTGAAGCGTCCAAAATTGGGAAGCTTCAAAATCGCCGACGCCAAAAGACCTCCAAACGCACCCGCCAACGGCGCCATAACGATATACAACGACAACCGAAAGGTAAGTTCGGATCGTCTATACCATCGCGACATATAATACGCAATACCGGGCAACATACCAGCCTCAAAGATTCCCAGCACAAATCTCACACCACAAATCTGATGAACATTCGACACAAACGCTGTAAAGATAGAGCAGAGGCCAAAACCTAACGATGTCAAGGGGATGAACCATCCGGGACCCATGTATTTGCAGAGAAGGTTGGCGGGGATCTCAAAGACGATGTAGCTGATGTAGAATACTGATAGGACGAGGTTGTAGTCGTTGCCTGTGAGGCCGAGATCTTCCTCTAGGCCTGCGAGGCGGGCGTTTCCTGACTCGCGTTAATTTGGAGATCTAGTGAGTAGGGAAAGCGAAGGGAACGCGTACCGATGTTGGCGCGGTCGATGAAACAGAATAGATAGAGGAGACAGACGGTCGGAACGATCATCCAATCAATCTTTCGACGAAGTCGAGCCTCCGCCTTGGGATCAATGTAGAACTGCGCATTCTCAATACTACAAATCGTGAGTCAGACGTGGTGGTCTAATTGAACGAAGCACGGAACGCGTACCTCTCAACAGTCGCACCGGGAGTCTCGGTCATGTTGGACGCAGTATCAGCGCCATTCTGCAATTTCTCGTTCTGCACGCTGGTATCCATCTTGCTGAACATCAATGAGAAAGTGATGATTGGAAAAAAAGGTAAAAAGATCGACGTCTGACCCCCTTTATACCCAATCTCTCGATCAACTCTCCCCCCAGCGCTAGTGCCGAGCGGGGTTCTGTGTGTCTTATCGGATCTGGGGTACTGGAGTTTGCCGTTTTACCTGGGGTAGAGAAATCTGGGGGAACGGAAACTCTCACCAGCTGCCGGCATATGATATCGGCTTTGCGAGGGATGTGATTGGTTCGGTGGGCGATTAGGGTTCCCCGCGGAGATTGCGACTATACTAAGCTGAGACTTGGGGCCGTGGGGTGGAGGTGCTGATAGGTTGGTGTTCCGAGGAAGATGAGTTGGAATGCGCTGCCTTCCGAGGGATGATGTTGGCATTGACGGTGCCCAGACTGGTCTTTTTTATTAGAGTGATGCGTAATGTTGATCTAGGTGTTTATTTTAATGCTTGTTTGGTGGACCACGTGGTTGGGAGGGAGGTCTGGATTGATCTCGATTGAGGGATCGATCTGACCAGTCAGATTCGCTTCCGGGGGCGGTCTGGGATCGTTGATCGTCATGGTAGCTTTTGAACAAAGGGGTTTGGGCTGCTATCCGAGGAAAGCAATAACCCTCTAAGTTGATGTCGGAATCTTCATTAGGAGATAAAATACAGGAGGAAAGTGGTTCTATTATTCGTGGAATAAGTCTTTTGGCATAGAGTGCAAGTTGACATGCCACTCTTTATTTCACAAGCCAAAACGAGCCTTTCGTAGGATATTATTAATGCCATGCTCGAAAAGGGGAAATATCCCATAAAATTAGAAGAGAAAAAGCAGAATGCATTAGAGTCAGTATGAGAGGAAAAAATTCCCTCATTCAATGTAGAATTTGTTCAATTGCACGAACAGTAGAGCATAATTGCTGCCAGCCACTGACGTGCAGGGTATGTTACTGACCGTCAGCATTAAACGTTGGCCGATGAAAACACAAAATGGGCGGGATGCGATAAGGATAAGGATAAGCTTATCACAATCCCTGCACTTCCTCCGCCGACCTCATTGGCCATCTCATCTCTCCAGATAGCGATCGGGTAATTATTTGACCCGTCGACTAAGCTAACATGAGACGACAAGTTAGCCTGATCACATCAGCTCAACAACTCATATTTCACCCCAGTGAGTTGAAACATTTTTAAAAATAATGGAGATCAAATTCAAGGTTCAAAAAGCCCCTGCAATTCCGAAACCTCCCCCTAAAAACAACAAACAGCCTTCAACCCTCGCATTCGTCCAAGTCAACCCCGCAAGAAAAGACAAAGCAGCCCAACGAAAAATCCGCCAACATGTAATGAAAGACATAGGTCTCTCCCGCAGAATGGGTGCAGTCCGTACACCAGATCCAACAAGCCAGTCAATCTTTATCCCGACATACTGGGGCGACGCTCAAGTCTGCTATAACTTCCGCCGACTATTTCGGGCGATGGATATGGTGTCCGAGGGATTGTTGTCAATAGCTATTGTCGATCCTGTTTTGAGATTGAGGCAGAAATTAACGGCGACCTTTGAGAGTCCGCCGACTGTGGAGGAGATTCAGCAGTATACTGAGTCGTTGAGCTTGGTGAGGGAGGGGATTGAGGCAGAGAGTAAGGCTAGTGAGAATGCTGTGATTGGGACGGTAATTTGTCTGGCGACATTTGATGTAAGTCGTTGAAATGGTGTTGAAGTTCGATGTTGGCTAATGAGGTAGATGCGCGCTGGAAACTCGGAGTCGTGGATGGTTCATATGGCAGGGCTGGAAAGAATAGTTGAAATGGCTGGGGGAGTTGAAGAATTGGACTCACGCCCCGCTATCCGACAATCTCTGTTCATGTAAGTCTTCTCACATGGGGTATTGTACCTACTAAGTCCTGTAGCTGTGACCTCTTAGGCTCAATGGTAGAAGACGCTGAACCGAGATTCCCTCTACCTCGAGATTTACCGACCTTACCCAAAGCTACCCGGTCCCGATACGTTCAAAAGCTCTTAACGTCATTGAGAAGTGATGACCAGCCGATTAAGGAACAAATTGCTGTCATCGATGGTGCCCTCACATCAGCGAATCAGGTCGCCGTCTTACTAAATGAAGTATGGCGGGTCAGTCCATTTGCGCTTGATCTCCTCATTCCAGTATGCGCCCTGGCACATCAAGTCTTAGCACTGCAAAGAATGAATTCTATACAGAAACGACATAATTCGCCGAGTGCAACGTCTACGGGCCTCTTTGCAGAGATTATCCGCGTCTCAGCAGTTTCTCTATTCGCATTGGTAACGACACAAGCTTCCGGTGATGCGCTGTACGTTGCAGCAAGAAGGAATACCTCAGTTAAACATCTTATGGCGCAATTGGATGATAAGATTTGGAAGGGTAAAGAGGAGTTGAAGCTTTGGGTGTTGGTGATACAGGTCTGTATGGGTGTCGGTTCTTCAAAGCCCTGGTATCTGGATCAGATTACCCAGACAATGTCACGTGTTCAGCTACAATCATGGGAAGATTTGATGGACTGTTTACGAAAGGTGGTATGGGTTGAGAAGGTTTCTCCGCTGGAGATGACGCATCTTCGGTCTGATATCGGGGAATGGCTATCCTAGTACCACCTTCTACAAGCTAATCCCAGTAGTCTAGTAGGTGACGCCACCGTTAACACCAATGTACTGCCCCGTAATCCACCTAGACTTCTCCTGAACCAACAAAAGAACAGCATCACCAATATCCTCGGGCGTCCCAGGTCGATCAGCAGCTCTGGTGATGTCAACCTCCCACTTCATCAACTCATCCTCTCGGCCCTTGGGATAAAACTCTGTTCTAACAGGACCCGGAGCAACTGAATTGACAGTGATACCTTTACTGCGACCAAGCTACTCAGCATTATCAGCATCTATCAGACAAAGGGAACATGTTAGGGTACTCACCTCTCCAGCCCATGTCCAAGTTAAATTATCAAGAGCGGCTTTGGAAGCTGCATACGACGAGGCGACCACGTTTCCTCGTTTGGCGTTGGTGGAACTGATGTTTATGATACGGCCGCCGGGAGGCATGTGAGCAATAACGTAGTGAACCATGTAAAAAGCTCCAAGAACATTGAGTTGGAAAACTTTGGTCAATTGCTCCACGTTCGGCTCGTCGGTGATGGGACAGAGAAACGCAGTCGCAGCATTGTTCACTACCAGAGTCAGTTCCGAAGAAAGAGTTTGCACGAGCAACTTACCAAGAATGTCAATATGATCGGTCCCAAATCCCTCAAGAGTCTTGTTAACGAGATACTTTGCTCCTTCGGTAGTATCTACAGAAGCTTGGATGGCGATAGCCTTTCCTCCTGCCTCACGAAGCGTGGTACAGACCTTCTCGGCGCGATGCTTGGAAGAGTCGGAGACGTAGTTTACAACGACTGAAGCACCGTTTTGAGCGAGGGCGAGGGCAATACCAGCGCCGATGCCGTTTTCACGACCTGAGCCAGTGATGATGGCGACTTTGCCTTGGAGAGTAAGAGTATCGGGCATGGTAGAATTATTTGAGAAGAAATAGTTTGAAGTTCCTCGAAGCTTGTAAAGAAGATGTTGCTGATGCAGAGATGTAAACACTAGGAGCTCGCTGGACCTTTATACCTATCATGACCATATCATCATCTTTCATACAGATGGTCAAGTCGGACTCCGACGGGGTACTATCTCAGACAAGACATCACGGTGGCCTATCATTGACTCTGAAAAAGTTCGCGACTGGGTTATCCACCAGCAAGGCTGGGTTGTTCAGTTGAGAATTTCCTAATTAGGAAAATGGTATTTAATGCCCCACTGTTCTCTGTGGGACAGACGTATTCAACTGACCACTAATAGCACGAACTCTGAAGCTTGTGGAGTAGAAGGATTGCTTTGACCTCGTTACGCATCATGTTTTTAATACCTGAGTTTCGGTCATAGGTTTGTCTCGCTCTTGAATTGGTCCGGCTGAGTAATTCATCCCTCAACAAAGCCGAAGCGACAACGCTGAGCCAGTCATAGCCATGTTCACGGGAGATTCAAGTTGATGATAAGAAGAGAGCGTGATATTTGCTTCTTTGTTAGGAAAAGACATATTGTCGATCTAAACGAGGGTTAAAAATAAGGATAGGTGGCAAAACGTTAAAGCACAGGGTTTCTGAATACACTCCCAATGAGAGAAATGTGTAGGAAAGATGAGCAAATGGAACTTTCTGGGTGATCGTTATGCTGAAGATATGTCCCAGAAAGGGTGGTATCTCAGGATCCCGTCCGAAACTCAGGTGACAATCGTTTATAACACAGTAGGTTCCCCACCTTACTGAGATAGGGGATAGAAGTATCCCTGGGGATCTCACCAGGCATTTTGTGATTATGAACCTCTATTCGGATGACAAGTCAAGGGACCTTACAAAGGCTTCCTGTAGGAGGTATGTAGTTATTGGCTCACCAATGCTCATCCGCAGGCCGCATATGCGAGAATGGACACCGTGTCTGTGATACGGGTACAAGGAAGCATCTTACCGTAGGGGTCCATGGCTACGATAAGGCTTCCTTACTTGGCCTGGCGTATTTGACAAAGAGCTACTGTGACTGACCCTGCATGCAAAGGGTCTTATTGCGACTGGGCTGCTAATGCCACAAGACTTATTTATCATATTTTCTCTCGATGGGCTGTCTGTGCCCGTCGCGTTGAGATCTTAATATGGTTTATGTGAACTTAATCTACTAAATCAAGCTAGGAATCAAAAGTGGTGAAACTTGGCAATGTAGGACAGATCAGGAATGATTTTTACCAGTTGCAAATTGTTCGTGAACCGATTGTACTTTGTGCGTTGCGACGTGAATTATATGGCCGAGCTCGGCCCGGCATCGGAGACTATCCTGTTTGACCAAGAGCGAGCTTCACACCGCATTTTCTCTTCAGTGAGAGAGACGAAATAGAGAATAACAGGAAGTCAACAATACAAAGCGTAATGGAGCCATAAAGAGAATAAAGTAGAGAAATTATCGACATATGGGGTAATGCGACATGTTGTCGCATTCGGAATTGAACAAACCATAATAGTGCTGTAAAAGTTATATCTCTACTTTGACCCGGGAGGGTATTCTAGCTCTTATATTCTATATAACAAAAACAGAATTTAATGTCCGTTGATACCGTTTGTGCCGTTTGTGCCGTTTGTGCCGTTTGTCCCATTTGTACCGTTGGTTGTTCCGTTAAGTTCATGGCCCTGTGTTCGGACGTCGTGAATTGCCTTGGCGACATACTGCACGTTTCTCTTGTTCACTACAAATCGTCAGAAAATTCGCTGTCAGAAACACAAAGACAAACTTACACCCAGAAATGGAAACACGTCCCGAATTGAGTAGATAAATGTGGAATCGCTCACGAAGAACCTTGACCTCGAAGGGAGAAAGACCAGTATATGAGAACATACCAATCTTTGACTGTCAGCACTTCCTCGCTATCAATTTAAAAACCATTTGACTTACCTGATCAACAATGTGATTCCATGTACCAGGCGTCTCCAACCTCACCAACTCATCATAAAGAGCCTGTCGCATACTCTTAATCCGACTACTCATAACCTGCAGATCCGCCATCCAAGCCGCAGTCAACTCCTCGCTGTCCAAAACCGTCTTGACAATAGTAGATCCATATTTCGGCGCCATCGAAATTTCAGATCGGAGCAGGTACGATAACGTCGAGTATGCGTTGTCGCGAATCTCCTTGGAAGGCTCCGCGAGAACAAGATGAACAGCTCCTGTTCGGTGACCGTACAGACCAAAGTTCTTGGAGAATGACTGCGCGACGATCATGTCGGGGCGGGGCTGCTGTTGGTAGAAATATCGAATCGCCCATGCGTCCTCGGCGGGATCTCCGGATGCGAAACCTTGGTAGGCTGCGTCGAAGAAGGGGAAGAGCTGCTTTCGCTGACAGACTTCCGCAATGGCCTTCCACTGCTCCTTGGTAGGATCAAGACCAGTTGGGTTATGCGCACAAGCGTGCAGCAAGACAGCATCGCGCGGCTGAGCATGCTCCTCCAGGGTCTTGATCATGCCCTCGAAATCCAACGAACAGTCCGATTTCTTGTAGTACGGGTACAATCTCGGCTTCATACCAACAGATTCCCAGATCATATGGTGGTTAGCCCACGTCGGATCCGACACCCAAATATTCTGCGGTCTCAAGTAATCGGCCACGAACCTCGCACCGATATGATTCGCTCCGGTGCCGGAGACAGTCTGCACGCTCGCGATACTCAGATCATCCTGCTCCTCAAAGATCAAATCCCTCGCAACCTTGAGAAACTGCTGATCGCCCTCGATGGGGAGATAATCATGTCTTGTGAGGCTAGCCTCCTCAAAGAGCTGCTTCTCAACGCGGGTTACTACATCCAAGGGCCATGACTTTCCCTCGTCGGTGCAGTAGACGCCTACGCCGAGATTGACGCGGTCGGGAGAGGCGTCAGCGCGGTAAAGTGCGAGGAGATCGAAGATCTCGTCGGTTGGTTGCGCGGGGAGGGATGAGAAGCACGAGGGGGACATTATGGGCTCTTTGATGGGTTGGGTGAAGTGATGAGGCGGTGGAAGAGGATCGGAGGAGGGAAGTGGGTATTTTTAGTCCTGGGCGCTTTTCAGGGTAGGGCTAGTTTTTTAGCGGTTGATGGGCGCCACTTGGAAAAAATGGGTGAAGTGTTTGTCGCTAACTTTCGGGTTTCTTTGTCGGCAGCCGTCAGATGATGGGAATAATGTCTGCCAGTTGGTGGAATTGGCAAGTCAGAATCGCAGATGTCAAGTTCAATCCGGAACAATAGCTATGTGTACCAACGGGTTCGATTGAACGACCAGGCAAGTGCTGATACAACTGGCATCACTCAAACTGCTTCATATCCATACTCTCAACTATTCCGTAGTCAATTGCATATTGTTCCACTGTAGACAGCGCATCAGAGTTCCCAAGTCGTTGCAGTTTCGAGATTGGCTGCGAAGTGAAGCATCCATCAAGTGCCAATTTAACCCCGATGCAGACTAGTCTTATGTACACTGAGTATTTATTGCCGAAGGGCCAATCATGTCGCTCAATTGGTCATCGAAGGTTGCATTGAGATGACAACCGCTTTGATGAGCGACTGAGAAATGATCAGATCAATGCGACTTCATTGGTATTGAGTTTTGGACAATGCGACGTTTGTGTGCTGTTAGTAAGGGGGCGAAAAATAAAAGGGGGGACTTGGCTGAGACGCCCGGATAATTCATGGTCCGTTAGGCGTTTTTGAAGTCAAAACTTCGGAGACGCCGAGTGGCGGTTCACGATTGTTTTCGTCGAGAGTTTTCGTCAAGAAGAAGTCATTAAATGACATTGAAGAGAAATACTTGAATGAGAACAGCAGATGGGTTTGTATTTCTGACTGCTAAGCAGTAATTGTGTCTAGTTCTACCTCCCAATGTACGTGGCTTGGTTGAACTCAATAGCCTCGAGTCTGCCTCGGCACTTACGCCGGGACCATAGCGTTTCAGTTGCAACACTAACCATACCAGACCAGACCAGACCAGGCAAGTAACCGTTCGACCCACGTATGCAGGACTCCTCCAACCTCAGGCATCCATAACAATTTTCCCTTTCTCAATTTCTTCCCAAAACAGCCGAGATCTCATCCTCAGCCGAGACCTCATCTAACCCAATCCGACCCATTCATTCCTTCACCATCTTAATCATTTTTAATATCACAAATGCACTCATTATTACCACTATCTTTATTCACTCTTTTCTCTTCCGCGCACGCAGCATACGTTCAGTTCAAGGACTGCAGTGTCCCATCCTCATCGGCATATACTTACGATCCAAACAGCCTCAACGTATTTTTAGATAAGCAAGACAATGGAACGACGCTTAGTCTTGGAATATTCGGGAACTATCCCACGATAGCATCGTGTCGGAGATCACTGCTCGACAACGCCTCTGTCGAATTGAGCTTGGAGGCGCTGGGCGGAACGACTCGCTACAATGGCGAGATTCAGAATGCGACGTGTCGAACTAGGGAGTTTAAGCAGATCAACACGGTTTTCTACATGCAGTATCTCGAGGTTCTTTTCAAGATCAACGATCCGAAACCGCTGGCGGCGTATGAGTTTGAGATCAACATTGATGCTCCGGATCATTTCTCAGTGGCGTGTCTCAACGGGTTTCTAACGCCGGATATTGGATACACGGTCCAGGAGATTTCATTCTGGATACCGGCACTTACGTTTATTCTGGTCGTTTTGGCAGCTGTGTGGAGAGAATGGTATAATCTCGTGCATCCGCTACGAGATGATGATGAATCCGGGCAGGAAAGAAGTTCAAGCCGATCTCATCTGACGCGCATCGCCGATTGTCTCGCATATATCCAATTCATCTTCTTTTCCAGCGCGCTCAGCCTTCGACAACCTGGATTTCTTCAACCAGTGGCCAGTTCGACGAGCTGGTCTACGCTCATGACTCGACGGGGTATAGTTTGGCGACATTCGCTGTATTATGGTATTCATGATGGAATCCACGAGATCAACGGCACGTTTGGCGGGACTTCGGGGCTGGAGCATATGACGCAGGTGATGGGGGCTCCAGTAACAGTGGAAACCTGGACAAACATTGCGACGCTGGCGGTTGTCATTCTCGTGCTTTTGTACGCGGTCATCCAGGCTGGGCTTCGTTTGAGATGGACTCGCGATTGGTTTCAGCAATCGGGCAGATGGATGATTGACAGGTCATCGAAGCCGCACAAGGCTACGATTTGGGTCGCTTTACGAGCCTACCTGAGTTATCTACTTCTCCCGCTTACGGCATGGACGACGTATCAACTAGACAGCGCCAGCTTACGCCCGGTTTACTATACACTGCTCGTCATCGTGGTAGTTGTTCTGTTGGTTATTGGGTGCTGGTGGGGAATGTCGCGGAGTCCTCAAGACATGGGTTATTTACTGGTTGACAATCTTCACAAGCAGACACCGGAGGAACCCTCACGAACGCAGGACTATTACAGCTATGTTACATTCATTCTTCTTTTCGCTCGGGGCGTCATCATCGGTGGATTACAGCGTTTCGGGACCGTGCAGTTGCTTTCGCTCATGGCTTGTGAAGTCATTCAGTTGGGCTTTCTCGCTTGGGTCAGCGCGACATCTGGGATACTGTCAAAGCCGGTCTTGATCGCCGGTGCACGACTTTCAGCGCTTCTTCTCTGTTTAGGAATGATTCCTGATTTGTGGAGCCATACTGCCGCGAGTGCGCTTGGCTATGTTTTGCTAGCTTTCCATGCTCTGTTCTTACTTGGGATGTTTCTTTTTCCCTCAGCTTACGACTCTGCCCGTCTTGGCGTCACTTGTTACAGTGAATGGCAGACTCCCCAACAACCTGCTCGCGACTCTTCACTCGAGCGACCCCAGGTATGTCCCCACGACTCATCTTGACGAGTACAAACACTAACCCTTACAGGTTTACGGCCTTCGTCAACTCTCAAGACGTCCAACGACAAGAACAGACCTAACAAACCAAAGCATCATGGACCACGAAAGAAGCAGCAGTCTATCAAGCTCAGCCAACTCATCCTCCGACTCCGCCAACAGATCCTCCCGCGGTTCAGAGCCCGTATCCCCCGAACTCCTCCGGACATACTTCCGCTCCCCCCGGCCCGAAAGATCTGTCTCAAGTCTTTCCGACAGACGTCAATTCTCATCATTCGAATCACCACGACCCGAGCGCTGTGCATCACGCTCTTCACCACGCCATCAGCAATTTCCATCCTTTGATACCGCACGCCCACCAACCGTTTACGAGAATCCTGCGGAGAGGAATTCCGTTGGTTCGAGTTTGAGTACGGATAGTGGAGATTTGGGAGAGCAGCCTTCTGCGTGGTCGGCGATATTGCCGTCGAATACGAATGTGGATTATTCGTTTAGGGAAACGGATTTGTATTATGTAAAGCCAAGGGAGGTGTCGTTTGGCAATGCTGATAGGGTTGATGATGGCGAGGGACAGGCTTCGGGATGGGCTGGGAAGCTCAAGTTTTGGTCATGATAATTTATGTAATCAGTTTTCTTTGTCTCGGCTGGGGAAAAAAAAGGTAATGGGAGCGACTGTGATTCAGGAATAATAAGTTTAATGAACACTGATTCATACATTTGAACTCGTCACCGTGAACATTTGCGCTGGAAACAGAACGAATTTGTGACGTATGTCAGCATGACCATTTGCATCATAGCTGAAGCCGAAGTGATGACAGACACCAGATCACAAAACAAAATCTACCAGCGAACCGGGAGGAGTCCATACATCGGAGCAACTAATCACGACGTACCATGGCTATAAAAGAGAGCACGCCTCCCTACAGACGGGGACCTATTCCACCACCATAAAATAACCAAGCTGCATCTAGAGCTTATGACCAGGAACAAAAGAGAAAGAGAGAAGGATGACGAGAACGCTTCACGAGCTTACCGCAGAGACAGAGTTCTGGGAATGTCACCAGACAAAAGGCGACGGCAAGACTTGTTTCAAGATTAATGAAACTGAGGACAAGGTGTGCATGGGGTGTAAAGCTAGGCGAGATAAGGGAGACAAGGCTCTCGATAAAGATGGTCTCGAGATTGGGGTGCTGAAGAAAGTTGAACACGGGAAGGAGTTTTGGGAGTTCAAGAACTGAAGGAGGCTGGGCCTGGGCAAAATGCATCAGACAGAGTGAAGTTGTTATTCACAGTATCGTCGCTGCGTTGTGATTAGCACATCTCGCCTTGTCACCGTGAGTGTTTATGATTGAATGCAGCAGATATGTGATGCATGCTGAAATAGTTCACTGCCAGCTGCTTAGGGAAAAGTTTACTTGCTGAATCAGCTCATGGAAGCAAAACCTCCCAACAGTGGCTTGCGACTTGGACATCATAGAACATGGCTACAAAAGTAGTGGTATCGTCTACAAACAGAGGAGGCGAACAAGTAAAGCGCATCAGCATCTGGTTCTACAACTCCAAAGCCATACTTGACCCACAAATTCCAACCATGACGGAGACATACCACAAACCTCCTGAGACAATTCTGTTCTGGAAGTGCAAACAGCGGAAAGGCAAAAAAACGAAATGCAACTATATTAATAACAAGGAAAACATGAACTGTCGCGGCTGCAACACAAAACGGGACAAGGGAGATATCGCCATCGATAAATACAATCGTACCATTGGTATGTTGAAAAAGGTGGAAGGTGTGGTAGAGTATTGGGAGCATTATGAGTTGGATGATGGAGTTAGGGAGGGAGAAACTGGAGTGACATCAGGTGGAGGGAGCTAGCTGGTGGTTCTTGGAAGCCAGGAAGACTCATGATAAAATGCTATAATAATTGTGCGTCTTTCGTTCATGTCAGTCCATTGACAGAAGGTGCGAAAACTCGAAAACTTGAACTCTTTGCAGATTCCTTGTGAACTCGTTTATTTAGGTTCCCACGTCGGACAAGGGCGACGGCTTTGCAATATCAATACGAGAGAGCCTTGTTCCAAGACAAGGGAACTAAGAACCTGACCACGATCTCCAACGCGATAAGCAACACTTTTGCTTCACTGGAATGTTCTTTGTGGACATATGTGAATCGGTGTGACTTCTCAGTGTCTCATAGTTTCTCCAATCACTGGCATGTGAGACATGGTAGACATAATCATCGTTTCACTGTGAGGGCCGGACTCAGTGTGACTGACACAATCTCAACACAGCAGTGAGTTTATGCCAAGAAAACACAAAGCTCGTTGGCGTAACAGCTATATAGACCATGAATGGGAAGCCTAAAGCACCTGCTACAGCAAACAATAATTTCTCCTATCAAGAAACCATAATCTACAATGCCTATGATCAACAGAATTCGAGAGGACACCGAGGTCTGGAAGTGTATGCGAACGAAGAGCGATGGGACAATCTGCCCCGGGGCAACCGAGCCAGCACAAATGCTATGTGAAAAATGTGGATTGAAGCGGACGATGGGATCAATCGCTAACAACGAAGATGGCAAGAAGATTGGAGAGTTGAAGAAGGTTGAAGATACTGGGATTGAACATTGGGAATTCAACGATAATTAGCCTTGTATTGGAATTATCCAGCAGATTCTTCAACCATGACGAATTGAACGCAAACAAGTATTTGACAGTATTATTTGAGATCTGCTATGTCTTCCTCCATGTTACATCTGTACTTATCACACTTTTTGGCAACAATGAAATGAATTGCTGAAGCAAGTCGCAGCAAGGTGTGCCGAACTACTTAACCTCCAACCTCAAAGCATCATACTGTACATAAAGCGTATCAGGCAAAAGCGCCGTCTCAACACTAGAAGCATTATACGGCAAACTCAACACAAACTCATTCCTTCCCGATTTTAGCTTCGAAGCTGGAAACTCAAACTTGTGCTCAATATTCTGACAAGCTACCGCGCTGCGAACAGCACACGAGCCGCTCCGCCAGTAGGGAATCACCCATGTATCTTCATAGCCTCCGTTGACGTTGACGGTCCAGGGGAGATTACTGTTGAAACGATCGTTGGCGGGTGTCCACTTCGCGTTACCGTTTCCAGTACGTACACCTGCGAGTTGGACTGTGAAGGTAGCTGTTTTGACGCTTCTGAGTTGAGAATTGGTTAGGTCAAAGGTTATGGTCCAGTTGTTGACGTTGTCGTAGTAATTCTCTGATCGCAGGTGGTTTCCCTTTGCAGCGATGAAGGACCAGTGAACGTAGTTCAAGTCTTCAGCTTCCTTATCCTTTCCGATGTGAAAGCTGACGCCCTTTGGAAAATCTTCAACAAAGTCGTATTTGCCCCAGTAAATGCGGTACTGCTCGGGTTGAAGAGGCTTTGAGGTATCAGGCGCATATCCGTGAAGGTACTCCCCTGAGGACTTGTCTGGTGTTCCAATACGCCAGAGCTCTTTGCCGGCATTTTCTTCTTTCCATGTGAAACTACCCTTGTTGTGAGATTTAGAAATGCGAATGTCGTCTTTGATGAACCATCCAAAGACTTCATCAGCGTAGATAGTGACTCTATACACTCCGTCGACGACTTGAGGAATGCTAAAACTTCCAGACTCATCAATCTCAGCCCAATACTGAAGCGACTTGGTATTGAACACATTGAGCTGGAAATCCTGCTTGTTCTCAGAAAGAACAATAATCGGCTTTTTTGCGCCCTTGGGAAGCTTCACTTTACCACTATAGGGAGTTCGTTTTGCTGAAGGTGTAAAGTTCGGGACATGCTCGGCAATGCTGTCGTAGAACTTTACATTCCACTCTGGATCCGCGTACTTGGCAGCATCAGCTCGGAGATCGGCAAGAGTTGCGTCTTTATCGCCTTTGTTGAAGTAGTAAAACTGAGGACCCCAGGTTCGATCAAAGCCATGAGTGATGTTCGGCATCGGTGCGCCGTGGTGGCCAGATACAATGTAATTATACACGATACCATCAACGACGAGGTCAGAGTGCAAGGGTCCGCCGTAGTATGTCTCTCGCGTGTTGTGAACTAGCCATGCGCCGAATGTACTTCCATCAGAACTGGTGGATCCGTCGCTGAATTGGCCATGAACGTCATGGTTACGCCAGCTCTCTGAAAGACTGTACTTGGTCCAGTAGTCCGCGTATTGCTCCACATATGGGTCATCGGTTTTGTTGCCGACATACCAAGTAGCATCTTGGACTGTCAAGGCACCGGAAGCGTCTGGCAGAGGACCATAGTTCCCTTCGCTGGTGGAGAAATGGGTCCAAAGCTTGGTATTCGGCCTGAACAGGGTGCGTAGTTCGCCAAGGTCGCGCAAAAAGGGCTTTGACGCATTGAAGTATGTAAGGCGGGTAAACGCATGCAGACCAGTCTCTTCACCCCTAAGGAAGAAGTACTGCGACAGAGTCTGGTTGGTGGGCTTGTAGGTGTCGCTCATAATAATTCCACCATACTTTGTTCCAGTAGAATCAGTGCCTTTGACAAGGCGGAGATCAGCGGTGCTACCTGGTGTCCAGAAACCGGTTGGGATACAAGAGCAGTCGACATAGGGACCCTTGCCGCTATTTCCGCTCAGCGGTCCGAGAAGATCTTGGCCATCGAGAGTAGCATCGATGATGTGTCCGCTGGATTTAGCGAGGACAACTGCTAATCGCTTGTTGGAGAGGGAGATGTGGGTTGAGTTCTCAGCAGTAGTCAATTCGGCTAAAGTATGGCTGATTAGCCCAGCGACCAAAGCCAACGACTTCAACGAGGAGAACACCATGATGAATGTGCTTTTGATCGCTGATGTCCAATTAAAAAGAGACTTCACAGGGTTTAAATGCAAACATTGTCACTCGGCCCAATTGTACCGAAGGCTTCGGCAGTAAATGCACCGGGGGAAATATGTCGTCGTTTGTATGGATGGGATAATTTAGCCGCCTGAGTCCCACCACTGGGCCGCAAACGACGCGGGGAAGACAGGGGCAGATATGACGATGTCTTGATCACGACAGGCTAAGATCTGCGTCAACAGTCCTATTCAGGCAGTTCAAAAATTCTTCCGGAGCAGGATATGCAGTTTTGTTATGAACTGCCATAGCCGACAGTCCGACCGCATATTCTTTTTTGAGTTAGGCCTAAGAACGTAAATAGCTCTGTTGTTGTCGAGATTCTGGTGTAACCGACGTTGAACCGAAATCCAGCGACGACGGAATACGCTAGTTAAGGTAGTCTTACACTTCGCGGCCGGCATGACTCATCAGACCAACTACTTCTCTACAGTCTTGAATTCATTCTTCAACAGTTAAATCTCTGACCTACAAAAAACATCTGACAAAGCTGAATCTCCCCAGAAATTGAGATCATGGAACCACCTGTTGATATAAAGGATCGCCTTCGGGCATCATACAATGCGATTGCACCCGCATACAACGCTTGGACAGCGCGCCACAACGAACTTCGTCTGACCTACCTCGATAAACTTCTCAATTCCTGTCCAGAATTGGCATCAGCTAGCGATACGATGAAGAAGCAAGTCCTTGAGCTGGGATGCGGTTCTGGAAGCCCCTTTATCTCAA
The DNA here is from genome assembly GCF_000260195.1 of Fusarium odoratissimum NRRL 54006. Taxonomy (NCBI): domain Eukaryota; kingdom Fungi; phylum Ascomycota; class Sordariomycetes; order Hypocreales; family Nectriaceae; genus Fusarium; species Fusarium odoratissimum. Next base: position 396,349 of record NW_022158777.1, on the reverse strand, counting down.
CTTTGCTCGCTCGTGCACCGTCTGTCCATGTACACGCCAACGACCTCTCCGATGTTCAACTAGATCTCGCTCGACAAAACCTGGCTGGGTACCAAGATCGTGTTGAGTTTTACCCTGGAGACATGATGAAACTAGACTTTGCACCTGGTTCCCTTACGGCAATCGTGGCGCTGTACAGCATTATACATTTACCACAAGAAGAACAGAGAGAGATGATAAGGCGGATTGGCAGATGGCTAGCCCCGGGTGGTGTCTTTTTATCAACATTTGGTACTGATGAGGCGTCAGTGATTATTGACGAGAAATGGATTGAAGAAAAAGGGTGGATGTTTTGGAGCGGACTTGGGAAGGAGGCACTTTTAAAGGCGTTAACTCAGGAAGCTGGATTGGAAGTTCAACATGCGGTTTTAGAAGAAGATGCAGATGACAGATTCATGTGGACTATCTCAAAGAAAGTTAACGCATAGTATTTTATTGAAAAGGCGGAGCTTGTATAATAAGCCCGCAGATGAGCTTGCTGGATCTCTCTAGCCTACATCCATGTGGCTGCATCCGGAGCCTTAGTACTGCGACTCTTCATAGATTCTGATTCTGTCGTGCCATCTGTCGTGCTATCGCTTTCTCGTTTATTTCTAGCTGAAGTTGTTCAGCTTTGATTCTTTCGCCCTCCTGCTCTGTTGTGGCGTTTAGGTTTTGAAGCTGTGATATGCGGACTTGCGTCATCTGAATCATCTTTCTCGAAAACTCGGTTTCATCACTGTGGAAGAAGGTCAAAAGATTCGCCTTCTCCACAGCATCGCGCATTTCTTTAAGACTCAGGTACACCTCAATAACAATCCTACCCACACATCTTGAGGGGTAGTGCAACGTGAAGCCTTTCGTCGATGTCCAAAAACTCCACTTCGTACTTCGCCATGTGCTTCTGGATCGAGACCTCCAATACGGTCTTTGCGACTGCAGGCATACGGATATCCCTCTTTCTGGCGTAATAGAAATGTCTGATTGTTTCATACAACAGCTTTTGTTCTGGAGATACTTGGGATGGTTCTTGAGAAGTTGGAGTTACCATGATGAACTTGTTCAAGGTGGAGTGGCTTGCTAGGATGGGTGAAGTGATCTGGTTAAGGGGGATGAGTGAGTAGACAGAGGGCAGTTGTCAATGGCTATATAGAACCAGACGGATGTGAGGATGGTCCGTGATGAAGATGTCCTACAGACAGTGACTGCTCATAAGGGCATCAGGGTGTGCGTCACAATAAGGGACATTGGTGAATATGCGTCTGTTGTCTGTATCTAAGTACATTGACGCTGAATAGAACCGACCAGCGCCGACTTCTATTGTCCATGACGACCTGTCTCTATAGAAAGTTTAGGTGATTATCAGAAAAGAGCAATTCCGAAGAGTGGACCATAGTATCGTACATTCAGTTATTCTTTGTTACACATGCTAATATTTCAGCATTAGAAGAAGCTACCTTCTGTATTATCACGATTGACTGGTCCTCCGGCTATTACCTTGTCCTCTTCCATTTGTTAATAAGATTAAAGTATCCCCTTCTTATAGACCATCGCTTGTATTAGTACGGAATGGCCTACTATGATCATTGTCCACAGATTGCTGCGCAGAAGGCATATCAGTATGTTATATAAGGGACTCAATGGAAATTTAAATGACGAAATTCATTCCCATGAGATCTCTAGATCCCATTGGTCGGACCATATTCAAAATGTCCAACTAATGGGACGGAGGCCGTATTAACCCAATTAATGCAGGTTCATAAATACAACATCAAGAACATAGTTGAAGAAGCTAAAGAAGACGCATTATTAAAGATAAGATTGTGAGAGGCCAAAGAGTTTTATTGGATTCAAGAGATTAGGCATCTCTGGCATGGTGGTAATTCAGCTACCTTCATCTATCTCTAGTCGGAGATTCGGCCATTACGGTCACAGCCATAACTCTCTCATTTCGAAAAGAACTTCCGCACAAATTGCTGACGCTCGAGGGCTTTTGTAGACTTTGTCTTGACCGCCTCCATTTCTCTGAACTCCCTGTCCCACTCCAGCCTCCTTTGGTACTTTCCATTATATTTCTCTGTTATGGACTCCTTCTGTGCCAATTCGCTTTTCTCATCCATTTCCCAATAGTAGAAAAGGTTCTCCTTCTTCATCGCAGCGTCCAAAGTTCGGCGTATTTCATGTAGGTTTGTATATGTCAACGACATGTAATCGCGTTCGGGTAACGCGATGTGAAGCTGTGTTTCCTTGTCGCAAAGCTCAACTTTGTAGTCGCCTCTATGCTTGTTGATAAAGGCAACAAGAGCAGGCATCGAGCCATCCTTCTTTTTGAAAAAGTAGTAGTGTCTGAACTTCTCGTTAGGAGATGGTGGAAATGGCTCGTTAGTATATGGTGGGGGTGGTTGGACAAGATCGAAAGATTCCATTGTGTTTTTGATTAGGTGTGTTGTTTGAAGTTGTCTGTGAGGTAGCCTGATGGGTTGGCCGAGAAAGCACGCTGAACGCTTCCTTTATAGAATGATGCCCATGGATTAGATAGGCTGTGAAGAGGACACCATTCCAGGGAATACCGAGAGTGATGCTTCTACAAGTCATGGGGGCCTGGCTCACACTCGGAACCATCAGTGACTCTGCAGAAGCTGTAAAACTCAGAGCGGAAACGGTTTCATACTGAACAAGACTACTCAGTGCAAATTGCCACGATTCACAGAGTGAAAGGGCTAGGTAGAGAGTTCAGTCAAAGAGGAGGCCTCGATGCCTGCCATTCAATTGCGTATCATTATAGATGCATACTTTACGACCCTGGAAGATACGACCCCTGGTATACGGCAGCTTACCCAACATTTAGGCCTCTGCCATTTGAGTTCGATTGCTTGAGTTATAGTATCCCATGTAAACATTGTGACTCCTAACAATACCTGGTTCTCTGCCTTGACACTGAGAGCTTAGCAATCACTGGTTTGACCATCATCTTAAAATCCATTGCCATCTTTCTGGCCACCCAGGGGCTGTTTGCCAAGGCGAGAAATCATGTTAAAGAGGGCTATTGATCCGCTTGATAGTTGAGTAGCCATGCTGAATTTTGATCATGGAACCCCTCTGGTCAGATCCCTCGTATCTTTCCTCCTGTAGCTTCACTCTGAACTCTAGCCTCCTGCTCTTGATAGTGCTCTTCCACCGACTTTGAAAATTGATCATCCCTTTCTCCGTGCCTCGCCTCATCCTTTACCCAATATCCAGGCATGTGCTTTGTCATTGCTGCTTCAAGCTCTCTTCTAATTGCTTTCTGAGCGTTAACGTCTTTGTGATAATAATCGTCTTTGGGCAATATAATATGAAGAGTCTCCTTCACGTTGTCGAAATCAACCTCATATTTACCGGTATACTTTGAAGTAAAGCGACACAATGATGGTAAATAGCCGTTCTTCATTTTAGCATAGTAATAGTGTCTGAAGTCTTCGTTCCACCACTCAGACCATTCCCGGAGTTTCTTGGCTGTCGTTGCACCCATGATATTGGCAGTCGTTCGTTGTCGTTGTGTTGGTGTGATGTGGTTTGTTGATTGAGCTGAATTCCAATATCCAGGTCACTGTCTTATACCATCCAATAGGTGCCTGAATGTTCTCTGTGATACAGACTTGGAGTCGATTCTAAGACCGTGATGCTTCCGCCAGTAGGCCTGCGAAGTATCGCATACATACAGGAGCTATCATCACTGCTGTCAATCTCCAGACCTTCAGAGGCATTATCGGTAAGGAAGGGAGACCGTAGCTAATTATATTGCTTAAGATCTTGACTCAATCGGTGATGTGTAAGGAAACATGTCATTGATAGGAATTTTTCAAAGCATGTGAGAATTCCTTACATAGATATCTGCATCGGAATATGAGCCTGAATACTTAACAAGATGGCACAGGGACAATTCTGAGTTAGTTTACGCCTTACAGGAAATACAAATAATGGGAATTTAATTGAGTTAATTTTCAACATAGACGAAAGACCTGCCTCTGGATCACTATTGGTGCTCCTCGGGACCAATCACAGTTACCCACCACGGTCGCGAACTGCCTATCTAGGTAGTTTCAACAAGAAAGTGGTCCTCTCCCCTGTTACCACGGCCAATTGCCAAGGTAAAACAACAAGCCAAGAGAGCATTATAGAAAATCAATTCACAAACTGTCTCTTAGAGCTCCATTGTTCGATTAACTTGCCTATTTAATGTTGTACACCCTTGGGTCGACCTTTAGCGGATCGTCGGTAAGCACCTGCGTCACGAATTCCCAGTACTTGCCCAGTCCCTCAATTTCCATCAGAGCACCAAGATCTGCAAGTGCCTTTTCGGGGATCTTGTTGCCCAATGGTACCGTCAATCGAAGCTTATCATCCCAATAATCCATATGGTAGAGCTTATACTTCACGACGAACTTGAGAAGTTTGATATCTGCCTTGGGGATGAACAGACCGACCAGTTTCTGCATTTTGCTCAAAGGCCTTTGGCGCCATATTGTGTGGGTATGCGTGGGCTTGGTGACGGAAGTTGGTTGTGACATGGTTTCTTAGCGTTGTGTATGGATGTTTCGATCGGTAGGTTGAGAAGGCGATGGCGCTCAATTTATATGGCGAAGATCACTGACATTGAGTGTGATGAGGATGTTCTCTGCTCAGTTGCTGAACAGTGATGTTACACAAGCAAACCGTATCTTGTTCACGCGTCAAAAGACAATGGTGATTCTGTTCAGAGTCAATGACGAACTCAGTTCAGCGCAGAACGCTTTGATCAGCTCCGAGTCTCTTTCGCAGTTGACCATTGAGCTATCTTCAATTTTCGCAAAAATGGTTTCTTTCCTTTTAGAGTGTAGCACTATGAGTTAATGCATACGCAATATGGGGACTGAGACGATGAATGCCATGAATTAGTTACTGTTTGTGGCGCAGGAATGGTCAAGACCTCATCTTCGGTCGAATTCTCACTGCCAAGAATTCCTCCCATAGCGTTCTTAGTCCAGCATTTGAACGTTCCACATAAACCAATGAAACCACGGGCGAACCATCCAAAACCTGTCGCAATTGATGCATAATTAATCTTCTTTCCAATTTCCCTTGTCGCCGTCAAATCTTCTCACTTCCCCAGGTCCGCCACGTCAACGTCAACATAGTCGGAATAGCAACCAGTGACAGTGAGCTTTCGTTGCCAGTACTTCTTGAGCCCCCTTCTTTTCATCGCCTTGAAGACGTCTTCAATAGTGTCCTCCACGCTATTGCTCTCCACAAAAGCTCGAGTGATTCGGAGGAACTGCTTATCCTCATCCAGAAACTTGGCTTGGTACTGTCCTTTCGACTTTTGAACAAAGCTGTCGAGCTTCTTATCTTTGGATGGATGGCTTGGATCTCGGCGAAAGAAGTTGTGCACGTACTGAATCGCCATTGTGAAACGTGAGATTGACTGGTCTTGGTACGGGTCTTTTGATGAGGTAGATGAGGAGAGAATCCTGAACGTTGCGATGCACGAAGATGGAACGGGACGGTGGTGGAGAGCATATTGTCGACAGCCGTTTAGACAATAATGCTGCGTGCTAGATATGGCGCTGTATTCACTAAAGCAAGAGGACAGTGGCACTCATACTGACGTTGAGATGCAGAGAGCAAGCTAATTTGATGTAGATGCTTATTGACTGATGGGCATACGACCTTTAATCACAGAGCGAAGGCGTCCAGGCAATGTGATTGATTACCTGACGTCGGGCATCAGTGACCAACTAATTCTGCGCGAATCAATCGATTACTAATAATTCCTCAGGGTAAGACGTTTCTGATTCCCGGAACAGAGGAAGGCACTAGAACTTCTAGCATTGGTCGATTCAGAGGCTGGATTGAGCGCTGAATTCTCATCTCTTGGCGCTCGGACTGAGAGGCATCCACTTGTTCACGAGCGAAAACCTCAGAATGGCAGATAATTAATTAAAAGGGCCAATCAGTGAAGATATGCGCCGTTCTATCTAAAATTTAACTGATAGTTACTTATTTCGCGTCCTTGATGATGAGTTCGGCAGCAATCTCAGCAATGCCATAAACCGCTGTCTGAATATGCGCCGAGATCAACAGAGGAATAACACTGGCATCAACAACACGAAGATTCTCAGTACCATAAACCTTGAGCTTAGCATCAACGACACCGCCATCTGCCTTGGGGAGCATAGCGCAAGTACCGCTAGGATGGAAAATGCTCAGCGTCGTTCTCAAGACATAATCCTTGATCTGCTCATCAGTCTTGACATCCAGACCAGGTTCGTACTCATCCTCCCAGATTGAGCGCATGGGCTCGGTGTTTGCGATCTTTCGGTTGTACTTGACTGTTTGGAAGACAGCTTCGACATCGTGAGGGTTGCTGAGGTAGTTGGGGTTGATGGTGGGTTTACCAGCTGGGTCTGAGGGATTGATGTGAACGCTACCGCGGCTGAGAGGATGCATGACTACACCAATGAGAGTGACGAAGCCCTTGCCGAAGAGTGGAGACGTGGCGGCGGGATAACCTTTTACACCGGTGTAACCATCAGAGAAAATGACCTCGACCTGAGGAACAGAAGAATCTTTGAGGAAATCCAACTTCTTCTTGTCAACCTTGCTAGCATCCTTACCAGCAGCGTCTTTAGCAAGTGATACCAACTTGGCATCGCTACCAAGGGCTTGCTTCCATGTTGAGAAGGTGTATGCGCTGCCGGTGTAATCGTACAGGGAGCGCTTGCCAGCATTCCAGAGAGCAAGCTGCTCAGCGGCAAAGGTAGCATTGCTTCGAAGGGCATCGAAGGAAAGAAACTCTGGCTTGAGCTGGTATGAAGTCATGACGCGGAGATGGTCCTGAAGATTCTCGCCGACGCCGGGAAGATCGATGATCTGCTTGATACCAGCGGCGGAGAGAACGGATTTACTTCCGATGCCGGATTGTTCGAGAAGACCAGGGCTCTGGATCGAACCAGCGGAGAGGATGACTTCGCGACGGGCTTTGACGTAGGTTCCGTCCTGGAGGGTAACGCCAGTAGCGATGGCCTTCTTCTTCGCAGCAGGGCCAGAGACGTTGATCTTGGCGACGATGGTATCGGCAAGAATCTCAAGGTTGGGACCCGAGATTTCCGTGTAGGCGTTGGCACTGTAAGACCGATTGTAGTTCGAGGGGTCAATGCTGCTGGGCTGGTACATAACACCAAGAGGATCGCCACCTAGCGACTCGAGATTCTTGCGAACTCCGAGCTTGTTGAGAGTTGGAATCCAAGACTCTTGGTGCTTGGGGATGATGCGATTGACGACAGCCTTGACGGGACCGCTGTCGCCAACGCCCTTTGATCCGTACGTCGCAGTGTTCTTGCCAGTAAATGTCTCAGACTTCATCATCGCCTTGATCATCGTCTTCCAGTTCCAACCCGGGTTGCCGAGCGCTTGCCAGGCATCGTATTCAGCAACCGCAGCACGATCATAGGTCATGAGATTGAGAGCCGAGCTCCCTCCCAAGACCTTACCACGATTGATCGGCCAAACTCTGTTATTCGCGCCCGTTTGTGGAACAGTCGTAAAGTTCCAATCGTACTTGGTACCGAGGGTCGAGCCTTTCATACCGGGGATGTTGATCTTTGGCTCATCGTGTGCAGCGGGACCGGCTTCGATGAGGAGAATGTTGGCAGATGGGAGGCCTTCGCTGAGACGAGCAGCGACTGCGACACCAGCTGTACCACCTCCGACGACGATCTGTTAAAAAGGTTCATGATTAGCCGAGAGATCCGAGGAATTGCTCAATTTAAGATGAAGAATGCGACATGTCATTAGAGTTAAAACGTTCAATTGGCAGCTGAGACAGAAGCCGTCTGGATTGGAGACAAACTGGCTCAAACAGTAAACTCACATAATCATACGCATCCTTTGACGGAGCCGCTACTGCAGCTGCAGCAAGGCTAAACCACAAATGCAACTTGACAAGCATGGTTCAAAAAGTAACAGATATTACAGTGCACGGTAATCGCCACAAAGCTGCAGAACACAGACAAAAGAAGAAAGAGAGGAACGCCAGGGAACAGAAGCCTTTATTGAGTGCCCGCTCATGCATTTGCCCCTGCAGATTAAGGTAGTATTTAACTGTAAATTCAATTGACAAGCGGAAGACTCATCCGTGACAGGGAGCGGAGCGACGCCTGTTTAGGGCGACCAATACGTCCTTGGCGGACGATGAAACCCCGCCAATGCACAATAAGGTTTTGCTTACGGAGCAGACCAGGGGGGTTTAAGGGTTCTTCGCTTGTAGCGACGAATAGAATTAGAGAAAACGGGGGATATAGTGATTATAGAGACCTGAATAATGCCATGGTACGATGCGCGGGTATGCTGGAAACCGCGTATAAACACAACGGCCAATGGGTCAGAATGACTCGAACGGTGGAATTTTCGTGATCAAAACAGTAGGTGGCAGAACCTGATGTTACCTTTAATAGAATTTAAGTTTCGGCAACAGCTGCGCCGTGTGATGCATCAGATCTGGTCCCGTCCCCCTGCCCGTCAAGAAATGCCGCGCAGACTGTACATAAACAAATGTCACCTACTAATTACTGCCAATTCATGCACTCCCCCTTCCCCCCCTCTCTCTCGTTATTCTTTCGTCATATCGCTGATCATGGCATCCGTGCAACCACCGAACCCATTACCACCTGATCAAAACGTCGGTCCAATCCTCCTGGGCATATCGGGGACGTGTCTCGCCCTGGTGATCATCACCACTAGCGTAAGGATATGGGTACGTTCAGCCCTACGATCGTCGGGTTGGGACGACTACACGATCATCATTGTTACATTGCTCGGCATCGCGCGGTTCGGCGTGCAGGTTGGGCAGGTTAGTATTGGGAATGGACGACATCGCTGGTTCATTGAGCCAGAGGATTACGTGCAGAATAATAAGCTCGGTTGGGTAGCGCAGATTTTGCTTTTTGCGAGCATTTGTTTACTCAAGATTTCGATTCTGTTGCTTTTATTGAGGATTAAGGATTCGAGGAGGGTGAAGTACGCGGCTTGGGGGATCATGGCGGGATTGGTTGTTACGAATTTTGGATGCATCATTATTTTGCTTTCTGAGTGCAGACCTGTCAGTGCGTATTGGACTGGCGTTGGGGAGTGTTGGAACCCGCGAATTCGAATTTACTATATTTACGCTACGATTGGTATGTATTTCTGGAATGCGAGTGATCCAGGTCGAGATTGGCTAACAAAACCCGCCAGCATTCTCCATCCTCACAGATTTGATATGTTCTCTCCTACCAGTCCTTGTGATATGGAACACCAGCCTTCCATTGAAGACAAAGATCTCAGTCTGGGCTTTGATGAGCTTGGGACTAGTGTAAGTTGGCCGATCGATCGTCTTCCTCATCACAATCTGGTGACTAACGTTCAATAGTGCCACCGGTTTCGGAATCGCCCGTGCAGCATCACTGGGCGTCGTGACATCAGATCTAAGCTGTAAGTCAAGTCCAAACCCAACCTCAAACCCTATCCTAACACTTCTAGGGGTCTACGCCATAACAGCAATCTGGTCAAACCTCGAACTCTACCTCGGCATCGTCGGCGCAAACCTCGCCCTCAGCCGCTCAATATTCGCATACTTCTTCCGCGAAGGCGGAACCACCAAGGGATCTTCATACGGCGGTATGCCGAGGTCAACATCAGCGTCGAGAAATCTTAGAGTTCCGAACTCAAGTGGCTTTCGATCGGGGCAAAGCCGTCTTCAGTCGAGGGATCAGGATAGTGAGATCTCGCTGGTACAGACGACGAAGAAACAGCCGAGTACGTGGTATACGGAAGAGGGAGTGAGTGATGAGAATTTGCAGACGGTGAAGGGGAGTAGGAGTGATGGATGAGGCTTTGGTTGCAGAGAAAAGTTTATAGAATTAATTGGGATTCAATTAAATGACCGTTTATGACTGAATATTGTTGAAGCTAGAGTGAGGATCTTACTCATTGGACGGACCAACTCCGCATGATCGAGTTAAGACCATGAGCAAGACCGCAATCATTGACGGTCAAGGACAATTAACAGCGACAACATCCAGCATCACGACGCGATTTCAATGCATCAGACTCGTATTGACCAAACTCCACAACCTGTGATCCGTGCTCGATAAACTAGTGAGGTTTGGCGACAACTTATACGTGGAGCTACTGCATCAGTCACGAGGTTTGATTAAGTCCGATGCTAAGTCCGATAGGTAAACCTGAACCTGCATGAACGAATTCAATGCCCGCCAGGAGTTTAGAGGAACAAGACGTTAAACTCTATACCGTCCATTAGTCTCGGTAGAGATTCATATGCGGAGTCCGCATTAGTGGTTCGGGACGTGAGCGACATCCGATGCAAATGATGTATTGAAATGAGATCGTGTAGATGAAAGAACATGTAAGAGCCTCGAGTAAAACATATAAATGTAGCTGATCGTATGGCCTTAAGAACAAAAATCTGATCGAATAACAACAACATCTACAACAATTAATTCCAGCAATCATAAACATCAAAATGGCATCCATCTCAGCTACCGAGTTGCCCAAGCAGCTATTTATCAACAACGCATTCGTCGACTCCAAGTCTAACAAGACGTAAGTTGCCAAATACCTTCTACCCCAAAAGGATAACTGATTTGATTCATAGAGTATTCTTCAGAATACTGGACAGGGCTGTATGGTCTCTAGTCGTGTTTATGTCTAGGAGGGTCTCTATGATGAGTTCATTGCGGCTTATCGAGATGCGATGGAGGCTCGCGCAAAGGGGTTTGGTGACGTGAATGATCCAAAGACGCGATTTGGTCCGCTTGTGGATAAGTTGCAGTACGATCAGGAAGGGTTGGAATCAACTGTATTAGTCGCCTGTTTCTCAACACGCCTTTTGGTGGATGTAAAGAGTCTGGCATGGGACGGGAATGCGGTCTTGTGGGGTTGACTTCTTGGATGGGGACGAAGACTGTTATGATCAACATGACTTAAGAGGGAGGCCATATTTGCTTGATAGGTATAGGTTGAATTGTCTGTTCATTCGAATCGTATTTTTATCCAACTTGTTAAATGCTATAGCAAGATTCTCTTCACCCTTCTTCATAACTTGAAGACACCCACGCTACCCGGATATTCCCCGAAGTGGGTCGTGCATCATCCTTGTGTTTAACTACTTTTAGGTAATGAACCTGAATCCATTCAGAACCGCCCTTTGAGAATCCTTGTCCAGTCTGTTCACATTCTCCTCACTAGTCTCATCGACAGTTGCACTCAGCTCATCAAAAGCTTTGTTAGCCCGCTTAAGCGAATACCTCAAACCCATGATACAAGCAAAGCCCAGCCCTTGAAAAGCCAAGATACAGGCCCAGGATACACGAAAGTCGGGACCGTATTGGTCAAGCCAGAAGTAGTTTGCAAAGAGTGAAGCGATATTGGCCAAGGTATTTGCGATACCAATCGAAGCTGCACGCTTTACTCGTGGTTGAACGATCGTCGACGACAGCCAAGGGTATGTCGTGGAGTAAATACCAAATGTTCCGGCGCTGACGAGAAAGGTCAATGCGTAGCGTGGCCATTTTTGGTCTGTTATGGCGACAAGTGCGATGGTCGCGGCGATGGCTGTGAGGCCAGAGATAGCAGCATGGGGAGATCGCTTCTGTCGTCGATCAGCGTCCCATGCGAAGCTGAGAGCCCAGATGAAAGAGAAGAGATACGGGGGTGCAGTAAGAAGAAGCACTATGGTGTTGTTTTTGAAGCCGAGCTGTTGAATGAGAGTAGGGAAGAAATGAGAGAAGGAGATAGATGCAGTTGTCGACATCTGAAGACAAGAAAACAACCAGACTCTGTAGTCGCGAACAGCTGAGAGAATAGCTTGCTTCATAGTGATCTCCTCTTCACCAAGGATCTCTTCACTTCCAGCATCAACAGCTAGTCGGCCCTGCGCGACAACTCTTTCTTCCTCAGTCAACCAGCTAGTCGTGCCAGGGTAATCAGGAAGAAGGAAGAATGCGACGACTCCAATGACGATAGTAGCAAGACCTTCAAGAATGAAGAGCCATCGCCATGCGGCAAGGTGTCCAACGCCAGCCATGCCTGAGAGAATACCCGCAGAGATCAAACCGGCGAAGCAATTGGACAAGAGAAGGCCGCAGACAAGCAAAGCCATTCGAATGCCGAGTTCCTTTTTGGTGTACCATGTGCTCAGGTAGTATATAGCTCCAGGGAAGAATGGTGCTTCGACGATACCGAGGACAAAACGGACTATCAGAAGACCTGCTGGGCTAGAGGTCGCAGATGTGCAGGCACTGACACAAGCCCAGAGAATAATACAGCCAGGCTATACAAGTTAGTCGCATCCCCAAACTCACAAGGAAATACATACCAGGAAAATATGAGGTTGCATCTTTGTCATAATCAACGTAGATGGAAGCTGCATCATGATGTAACCAGCAGAAAAGATAGAAATGGCCGTCTGGTACGTCGCGCCCTTGACATGGGTGTCTTCCTGAAGTCCATAGAGACGAGCTTGGGTAATGGAGTTTCGATCGAGGTAGTTGAAGAGGTAGATCGTGACGACCAGGGGAAGAAGCCGAAGATCAATCTTGCGCACGAGTTGAGCTTCTGTTTCTCTGGAGAATTCGGGGGTGTAGGAGCGGTAGGTATCCAAGAGGGTGAGTTGTTTGGTGGGGACATTCTCGACTTCTTCACCAGTGGATTTGAAGACGGTAACGTCATCTACTTTGGATTTAGTACTGTCCATCTTATAAACGACTCAGTTTATGAAAGAGGGAATCGATTTGAATTGATTGTTTTGGTGATGCTTATGGCAATTGAGGATCTCGCTCTTTATACAGCAAAATTCCCCAACTTGACTTCCCCGACTCAAGACCTTCGGACCCATCCCGACCCCAGATTCTCCCCACACTCACTAGCGTCTACCCCATGTGCCGAATATCCGTTCGGGGTTGGAAACAAGCATTCGCTCCCACTGCTCCTCCGAAAGCCAGTCCCTCAAATGTCGAAGCTCCTGGTCTGTGTCTACTTCAAGAGGAGGCGTCGGGGTAAGTCCTCGGACAGCAGCGTTGCAGTGCGGCCAATCGCTTCCCCAGAGGATTGAGTCAGGAGCCGCGTTTGCGATGGCTTTTATTATGTGCTCCATTTGAGAGATCTGGTTGCTTCTCCGGTGGAGGGCGCCGAGTTTGATGTACATGTTGGGAGAGGAGAGGAGGTGAAGAAGAGAGGTAAATTTGGGGGTGTTGATGTCAGATGGCGTTGCGGAACCGTTATGATCTGCGATGATGGGGATGTCTTTGATGTCTGGATGAGAAGAGATGGTATCTGCAATTGCGGACCATGTCGCGAGCGGTAATTGTGCCGAGATACTCCAGTTGTATTTACGCAGAGGGCAACGAGAAGCAACGTCCAGGAATTGCTGAATCACCCACGATATATCATCTCCTGAACCGCCATATGAGCCGTGAATTCTAACAGATCGAACCCCTGCGTTATGCAGCTTCTCAAACTCGGATTCTGTCAGGCTCTTCAAACCTGGATTTCCAGGATCCCAAAAGATAGTCCCGCGGACATGCTTATCGGGATACAGGTCCCGACATTGCTGCAAGTGTTCCAATAAGCCTGTATACCCATATTCAATGGTCGCTTGTACAAGCATCACGTTATCAGCTTTTGAGTTATGGATGAGGTCTTTCAGTACTGCTGGCTGCGGGGTATAAGCGCGCGTTGCTTTAAAAGGGTAACGCTTCGGGTCGAAGCAGTGCATATGGGAATTCCATGTCGCAGGCGGTAAAATTGGTACAGGCATGTTGATTGCATATGTTGTCGGTATTCGTGTGTCTAAGACCTGTTCCTGGAGTGAGCATGGTTTTTGAGCTACACTGCAGGTCTGGAGGGTGTCCGACAGAATCGGTGTGCATCCGGCGCTAGCTCAGGGCTACCGGACAACCACCGTTTAACGTTTAACATCAAAACACGCCTTCCAAGGGCCATTGGCCCCGTTAGATTGCATAAAGCTTGCTTGTGCTGGTCGCTGGTGACTGGTTACTACTTCTTGACTTTAGAGGGCGCAAGAGTTCATCTTAAGCATGGACTGTGATAAGCCAGCTTGTAGGATTATAATTGCGAAGATCCTTTATGAAAGCTCGATTAGTCCAAGGAATAGTAAATGAATGTCCGCGTATGACAAATGGTTTTAAGAGGTCGCGAAACGTTCAAATTAGCAAAAGCGTATTGGGCTCAAAAAATCTGAGTGGCTTGTTATTTAAATACGTTTGCTAGAATAAAAGATAGTTCCGTGCAGCCATTTAGTTGATAACCTTAGTTATCTCTTGAAAAAATAATCCTCAAGAAGATTTTGCGGGTATTGATATCGCAGCCTCAAGAGTTGCTTCAAAGGTCCAGCTGAGGTTCTCCTTACCCTATAGCGGTAATTCAAAATCATCCCAGACACGTCGTCGCAACCAGTCTCGTGACTATGATCAAAGTCCTCGCCCAGCTACAGAACCTTCATTGTGGTAACGATAGCCAAGGCGTTTCCAAGAAGGTCTCCATCCATGCTTCATCCGTTGGATATGCCAACTACATGGCGTCCATGCGGCTCAAGAAGATTGAACTAAAGGTCAAGGAGGCTAAGAAGAGAAGGGTCTTACAGATGAGAAAGTTGATACGACTTTCCCTTCGGAAATTAGCAAGCCTGCTACAGCGACGTACCGTACTCCTGAGTAGGACGAGATGGTCCATTTGCCAACTAGTAAGCCCTTGCCCTCTTTGGATTCACGGGCACTGACTCTGAACAGCTTGAAAGATGCGCTTTGATGGGTACGGTGTCTCAAACTACAGCGCCAATAATTAGGAGGCTCTCGGTGTCTTCAAGGTAGCCAATGACATCCAGCCATTTTATCAGCCAAATGGACCCAGTCACATCGGCGGCTAATTCGCTACGTCTGTTTGTGTGTGCCATGAGAGCTGGAAGGATAAGGGCAAGAAGGACGAACATCAGGAGAATGAAGAACCTGGGGTTTATGAAGGTTCTTGTGGTGTGTGGACATACTCATGTACCTCAGCCTGTTACTTCAGGGTGCGACATTAGTTGAGTAATGTGCCGAAGATGGCTAATAATGACACGTTCTGTTTCAGAATTCAGAGGGCCGTGATAGTAATAAACCGCTTACACTCAAGAGTCGATGGCGACGACGTAAGCAAGGAGCCTCGACGAGCGCATCGACGAACGTTGAGTCGAGCGAGATTCTGGATCATCGCGAAACTTGGACTTGCAAGCTGCTCGCGCGCATGCGACCATCCATCCAAGATCGGCCATGCTATTATACGAACAGGTTTCTTCGGACCCAGAGGGGTTTCGGATATCGGCACGGGCCGTCGTTGCCGATCCCCACAGCGGCTGAGACAGGCGAAATACGAGGTTTCGGATTATACCCAATGACGAGAAATAGGCATTGCGACCTCTCGAGTGTGAACATTAATAGCTCACCGATATTCTAATTTTTTTAGTAGCAGGCCTACTCACCACTGTGCTTAGACATAAACCGCAGGACTTTCGGAACTCGGGACGACGATCCTCGCAGGTCAGAAAGTGAGTTTGAATAAAGAGGGCATGGTTCATTGTTCAAAGCACTTGATTTTAGTTTCAGTTCGTATAGCATGACGCGGCAGCGGGCCGAAATATGGGGATAGGCCGGCATCGTAAAGCAGCGAATCGGTAGTTGTAAGTCCAGCTGGTATATACTGCGTGATTTCAGGGTATATAAGATCACCTTTTATCCTCCGTTGATTATGTTCATTGCTCAATCTCAATTTCCTCAGCTACATCATCATAACACTATCTGAACATCTCTCTAGTTCTTTGAACCCCAATTTCCAGACGAGGTAAGACTTTATGACCATTACATGCGTTCCCCGACTTACTAGCCCAAAGGAGGCATCATGAGATTCACCACCGCGATCACGTACATTATGTTGTCCGCAACAGTCGCTCTGGCTGTTCCGTCGGAGAAGAGGAATGCCGAGGCCGATGAGCTCATTGTGAGGGGTCTTGAATTGCGCGGCACTTGCTGCACATGCCCTAATGGACAGGCTGGGTGCGGTGGATATTGTTACAGCAACTGCCCTCAGTGTATCTGGAATAAGTGTTAGATGGGTCAGCTACTAGCTACGGATGACACAGATAGAAAGTGAACTACTGGATCTTTTTGGTTTAAATTGTCTCTCCATATCACCAAAGCGTGACCTCTAAGGCTCTGTCAGCGTCTGTGTAACCGCGAAATGGTCACACAGGAACAGGGCATTCTATCATTCCCAATCTTCTTAAACCAACCATCTTAGGAAGCTATAATACTCTTCCCTCCGTCTGCAGTAATACGATTACGAACTATCGCTTTGATGATTCCATCACCAAGAAAAACCGGTTGCCAATCGCCACCCTTCTGTGCAACAGAAGCCCCTGCGTGAGTCTTGGGTATAGCGTCGACTATAGCGCTTGGAGCAAATACAAATGCCTCACCAGTGCGGAGTTGCACAATGTTGGAGAAAATCTCAGATGCTGGAATGGTCCAATATTGTTTAGAACCCTGCTCGCTTTCATTTGGTGTTTCCAGCCCTTTGGCGCCTGACTCGTCATTATCAGAAGCCCCCGCAAGATGGCGCCGGAGAACTTGAAGCCAGACCGGCGATGTGAAACGATGCACAATTGTGATGGAGCAGAGATCCAATAGGTTCGGAGATACTGTAGGCTCCTGTGTAGATATAATGATTCTCGTACCGTTGTGGCGTTGGAGGCGGATTGCAGACAAGAGGGACTCTGTGAAAACGCTGCTTTCGTTGGTATTGTTCATGTACTTGTGTGACTCATCCAGTGCCACTACTCGTCCCAAGTCTGTTTTCTGCTCGAAGAAGAGACTGAGACATATATCGAATAAAGAGCATGCTTGTTCTGCGGTTACGCATGGGCAGGATAGGTCGATGATGGTCAGCTGGCCACTCTAAGATACAAGACGTTAGTTCTGAACCAAACAAGAATAAAAATTTGCCATTTCACATACAACAGGTGTCCAGTCAACTCTGCCTCGGTTCTTCGGCGCTGCTTTTCCCTCCCCTTTCTTACCTTTTGGTCCTTCCGCAGGAGCGTCCTGCTTCACCATAAAGCTCTCCAGTGTTTCCAGTCGTTGGTGAAGAGGAGCAGATTGCTGTTTAGTGAGATTCGCAGCTTTCATGGCATTCTTAAACTCTTGGTAGTTGAAGCCCCCTCCTCGCTGTTGCTGCTTGATTCTCAGTTCTCGCAAAATGCGCATAACGGTGTGAAGGTATAGTGGCATTTTTTCGCCTTGGCCCGGGCTTGCTACCATCAGGTTCAACATGCGTTTTGTGTTTAGGTCATCTTGACTGAAGCGAAGCTCTTGAACCGTGACGTTGGGGAGACAGGCGTAGATATTCTTGGGGAGAGTTAGTGGTCTTTTCTTGTACCACAGAAGCAGAAGTTACCTTGATAGTCGCCGTATTTGTTGGAGGGCAGAGTACTCTAACAGATACTTTCTTGTTAGAGGACAGACACGCTGCTTCGCATGGGATACCACCTGAATCCGATACGAAGGAATCATAATGAAAGACCAGCCCTGCCAGCGGTCGAGTCAAGACATTCGCAACGGATCTCACGAGACAATTCTCCAGTAGCGTTGCCAATGTATGGCTCTTTCCAGAGCCTTGACTCCCACAGATAAAGACGCTAGAAGGAGCCGCAACGTTGTAGAACAACCTAGAAGACTCGTTTAGCGCTGAACCATTGGAGATGTCGCAGGCCAGCAGTCCATATTGGGGTGCTTTCTTTTTGGGGGCGTGTTGTTTGAGGTATTTGCCGACTTGGTCTGTGAATATTGGCGTTGAGATGACGTCGTGGACCTCGGAATGTTCTGGGGGATAAAACAATTTCATTTGAGCTTGCAGGTCTTGGACGTGAAAATTAGCCATTTTGATATGCTAAGAATGATAATGTTATAGATCAGGTAAAGATGAAGCTCCTCGTGTGTAACGAAAGAATTTGGTGGATATGAGTTGGTAGGCCTCCCGGGATACCACAGTGGTAGGCCTCCTGCGTCAGGTTATGAGCATTGGAATGAATAACAGTACAAGCAGTCAACATCACGAACGGGGTAAAAATCATCCCTTGTGCCATTAAGTTATAATGCATATCTAAACCACTAGCTATATATCCATAACCATCATCACTATCGCAAATTTGAGTTTTGCCTAAAAACCGGCCTCATTTCTGTGAGCTCCACCCCATCATCTTTATCGATACTGCTTGTCTCCTGCTCAATCGACGTTGTGATTATGACTTTGCTACTAGACGCAGAAGAGGCAACGGCTGCATTTGAGTGTACCCGCGTTGATACTCTAGTATCGATGTTTCTGGCTGAAACAGTCTCTGTGACGTCCTTATCGCTGGACGGGAATATGAGCTCGCGCCATCGACTCAGAGAAGATTCATTGACACCATAGATTATGGCATCGACGAGACCTTGTGACACAATGCAGGCCTGCTCACGTCAGTACTGTCAGAAAGTACTGGTTAAATTACTAACCTTGTCGATCGTCTGCAATGCAAATGGAGCTGGAGTATGCTTGATGGTCTGATATATCCGAATGGCCGTAGGCAGTGTCCAGACCAGCATATACACAACGGGATACATAATCATTAATCGTGCAATCTACCTCTTTGTTAGCACTCCGCCGTGCACTGTCAGCAATTGAAGTAACAAACCCTTTGCAGTCTTCGACGGCCAGCGGCATCTGACTCGTGATACCGCCAGACATCATGATTCGACCGCGTAATAGTCCGTTCTCTAGAGGGTTCTGATGTCGAGTTCGAGTTTCCAAGTGAGATGAAACTCTTATGCGATTTTCGGAGAATGAAGTACAGACGAGCGTACATGGAGAGGATGGTGATGATGATGACCCATCGCGGAACAAAGTTGGCGAGGAGGCGGACTTCATCGGAAGTGAACCAGCACCCTAATAAAGTTAGTACAACCCCATTTCAGTGTTCAATGACGTACAAGCTCCAATATCACCATATCCCGCCAGTTTCAGTCCAATTCCAGCCCAAAGA
This sequence comes from Fusarium odoratissimum NRRL 54006, assembly GCF_000260195.1. Classification (NCBI taxonomy): domain Eukaryota; kingdom Fungi; phylum Ascomycota; class Sordariomycetes; order Hypocreales; family Nectriaceae; genus Fusarium; species Fusarium odoratissimum. The sequence goes on along the minus strand of NW_022158777.1, from coordinate 377,184 downwards.
AGGCTAAGTACCCAAGGAAGACACGAAAGGAAGATGCGTTGATCTTGGACCCAGGATGATAAGGATTTGTAACCTGCCAAAATGACGTAAGTGCACATTGCAATAGTTAAGACCCAGTAATCTGTCTGTATGACAAATACTTGGGTCATGAAACCGTTAAAACTGCAGAATGCTTGATGCTCTGGGGCACCGATCTCTTTGCCGTTGATGTTCATGGCAGTCGACGAGAGAAAGTTGAGCGCCATGAGAAAGTCGCTAGCTGCGAGTCCACTGAATCTTGTGAGTACAGATCAAGTCGAAGTGGGAGTGCTAGAGGTACGAACAGGATGAGCTGATGGCGGAATGATCGGAGACTTTTGAAGACCTGTGGATTGTAAGCTATTTTGTCATGGAGGAAAGACGTGGGATACTACAAAGAAGCTAACGATAATCCATCCAGCTCCAAGAATGGAAAGAATTGACACGACCAGGATAACAATACTTTGCAGGACCATCTCTGATCGATCAGCGGGAGCGGCCAGGGCCTCACGATGATAGATATGCATTGGCGACGCCATTGTCGATGATCAATCGCCTAGCGAGGCGCTACGGCTGGGGAAATCAGATGGCGCAATAGACTTTGGGCTTGACAGGATGGTCGCAGAGTAAGTTTACAATTACAGGAGCGTGAAACGCTGATCTTAAGGTCATTGCCACTGCGGGTACCATTTCCGTTATCATCCCAACTCAGCTGTTAAGTCCAGATATCCCCGGATATGGGACGATGTACAGACATCCAACCGATCCATCGACAAGTCAAAGACGTTCTAACCATAACGTGCCAATAAACAGCTATCTTGTCATGCTTACTCAGTAAACTCTGAATCTCTTATCACCTGTCAAGACTTTGCCCTTGACCAAAGCTGGCAGGCACGTCAAGTACCAGCATTATTAGGCTGTGAACTCGAGTCATAGCCCCTTTTAAAAAGAACCGTTATTGAAGATAAACGTGTTGGTGGCTTGCTTCAGCTGACGGATGTACCTGTTTTGAGACCAGGGGTTTTTATCTTGATGAAGAGGTTGGGCTTGTGCTATTGGTTGAGGCTCCGCCAGCTCCGGAGATGCAGAAATCGAGTGGCCTGCCCCCACACGGGAACTGATAAGGAACATTGCAGGGTTCGACGACGAGGTGAGACAACAAGACTATTGATCAAGTATTTATAGGGAGTGAAGAGAGAAGAATCACGATTCCTTTTTTCTTCTCTTGCATTGAGTAATGCTGAGGAAGTTGTATATAATTATTATTTTTATGCTTATGCAGATTTTCTAGATTGGTCATGGAGGAATGAGTGATGACAGCCAGACTGAATGCGTCACCAGTTGGACTTGATTGAAGAAAACAATTCTAGTAAATGTTGAATGCGTAACCTCGTTATGTCTATAGTGAGAGATCTTGATCAGTATTGGATCAATCGCGGCTCAATCCCGCCCTATTCTTCATGTCGTCAAAAACGCGCTTCTACGCGTCGCAACGCGTTAAAGCCTCATGACGTCGCAACTCCACCAGCTCCATCACCAAGCGAGAATAACGGTTCTATTACCTAACATCACGAATACGATTTCCTTCCAAAAGATCAACTGATCTTGACCAATCTTATCAATCTCATCAGCTCTCCATCTCCATCTCCAAGGCCCAAATGTCTCAGCCGCGCAAGAGTCGGTGAACAGAGGCGAAACCTTGTTCCGCTCCGTTCCTTTACCCCACAAACCGTACGTTCCCTCAGGCCATTTATCAACTCGGTCCTGCACCACAAGACACAACTGCTCTTCCTCCAAGCACAATCATCAAAATGGCCAATCTGGGCATTGTCGCGGTCGTTACGACACTCGTCGTTCTCATCCTCACCTACGGTGTACCCCTCTTTCTGAAAGAGTACTTCCCCTGGCAGAGTCTGTACAAACAGCGCCACGGAAGACCTACCGTGACCACAAAGTCGTACAAAGGGCGAACGGCGCTCATCACCGGTGCGAATGGAGCGTTTGGATCTCGAGCGGCTAAGATTTTTGCGCAGAGAGATGTTGAAACGCTTGTGCTCGTTGATGTGAGGGATTGCAGTGGTGTGAAGGAGGAGATTGAGAAGGAGTTGGGCGAAGCGGGCAAACCGGTGCCCAAGATTCTGGTCTGGCAGGCTGATTTGATGACGTTTAAGGGATGTCAGGAACTTGGGAGGAAGGCGAAGGATTTGGAACATTTGGATCATGTTTTGATGACTGCGGGAATTCTGGCGTTTAATCGTCGTGAATCGCCTGAAGGCTGGGAAACTTGTGAGTTCAATCATGTCAAGCTTGGGAGGATACTAACCTGTTGACAGCCATCCAAGTCAACTTCCTCTCCGGCGCACTCCTCTCTCTTCTCTTCCTCCCTCTCCTCAAGTCCTCCCCATCCAACCCCTCCCCTCCCGTTCTCACCTTTGTCACGACCTTTGGCATCTACCCCTCCTCCTTCACGATGGGCGTACCCAAAAAGGGCTCTTACCTCAAGAAACTCAGCAACAACAAGGAAGGCATGGAACAAGCTCATCAATACGGTCGCTCCAAGGGCCTTCTGCTCTACTGGGCCCGCGAACTCGCTTCTCGCGTCTCCGCCATCCAAGCAACGGAGAAACTTCCCCGCAAGGTCACCATCAACAGCGCTGATCCGGGTTCTGCATGGACACCTCTTACGAATCCTAACCAGGCGAAGCTTATCCCACGACTCATCATGAACTTTGGAGCGAGAGATCCGCAGATCTGTGCGACGGCTTTGGTCAATGGTGTTTCGGCGACGGAGGATGCTCACGGCAAGATTATGCAGGACTTCGATACTGCTGAGTAAGTGATCTACACGATATGATGCGTTTTGGTACTGATTAAGATTTAGCTATCCTCCTTTCATGGTGAGGAAGAGTGGCCGTGCGGCTCAGGCGCGTGTTTGGGAGGAGACGAGGGAGGAGCTTGAGGCGAAGGTCCCAGAGGTCAAGGCCATCTTTGACATGCTGGACCAGTAAAACCGCTGCGATGATCACATTACGACAGCTTTGGGATCAGGTATTACGTGATGAGGCCAAGCAGCTGAGGAGGCGATGAGTGTAAAGCATTGAAATGGCCCGATGGGGTAATAATCCGCGGGAGACCAAAGGCATTGCGCGTATCTTGCAAGGGCCACGGTGATTCGACAAGGATGGAATATGGCCTTGCTAGCGCTAGCGCAACTAAAGCAAAATTGAAGTTTAAAAATTAGTCTAAATCGAATACCGGTATTTTGGCGCCCGCGCGAAACGGCAGTTAATTCATTGGAAGAATACCATTCACATTTATCGTCATTCCGTTCCATGCTGACGCCTTCACGTGGCTGTATGTCACGCTTCACCAAAGAAATAACCCCGAGATAAAGACCTTATCGTTATCTAATGTATGCTACTACCGGGGAGATCAGCCTACCACGAAATCTTGGCATAAACCGAAATGGCGACACGCGCCAAATAAGCCTCATGAGCTTGCGAGTCATTTTCATGCACACCAGAGAAAGAAAAGTCACGCGATACAAACATTGCATCAGGAAGTTGGAAGTGTGACCTGTTTGTTGGTAGTGAAATGCCTCAGTTGCCGCATTTCCAAGCGATGCGGATTCAATTTGCCGGCTGGTTCCAGGGTAGGTAAAGTGGCCTGCACACAGCCCCATTTGTGATTTCGTGCTCTTACCCGAGGTATCGAGCGGGCGAGATTTGACTTTCCTCGGCGGTGCTGAGGGGAAGCGCCATCGCGATTGCAAGCGATAATTCAGGCATGAATGCACGCGATAATTCTGTGATTTGTTCGGTGAGCGAAAAAGGACAAACCGGTAAAAGTGGCGATGGCATAATTGCGGGGAGATGAGCGACGGCAATAAAACATGTCACTGCAATTCCGCGTCACTGTTGGGTTGATCACCACCTTGGTCCATAATTCATTAGAGCAGGACTCAACAATCTCGATGATCGAACGCACCCATCGTCTGCACATGCCGAGAACTCTATTTTCTATTCGGCATCTACCGAATAAACTTAATCACCATCGCATAAAAATGCAACGTCAAAGCCTCCAAGTTGAACGCGTAAAATGTCAGGTCAATTAAGCTTTTAGACAAGAAATCCCAAAAGCTTAACCCGAGTCAAAACCAAGCCGAAGCGCTGGACCCTGAAGCTCCACCAAACTCAGGGGCTGTCCCCAGCTTTAGTCCAGACTCAGTCTAGACCCAGCGTTTTTAGGAGGTCTCGCCCACGTTTAACCAGTCTTGGCTGGATCTGCATTGCTAGTGTCGGGGTTGCAATTGGCTAAGCCGCAACGAGGCATCATCCTCGAGATTGCGACTCCACCCGCTGGGTCGATATACGGTAAACGAAAATGGATCTTTACCCAACAGACTCAGGCGCAGCACGAACAAACCGCTACGCCCCAGCCAACCAAGTGCCAACTTTATAGGGGCGAAGCTCACGAAACAGGAAGGCCCTGTAAAAATGGACCTTTGGGTCTAGATCGTCGAGGCTAATGTCTGTTACACGTTAGATCGTTGTTGGAAAACGGGGGTGCGCCTTTTGCGGCGCGGGCTGTAGAGCGTTATTTATCGGACAGACGCCCAGATTTTTCTTGTGTCCGCCGTCGTATTCCCTACCTGACAGTTTTCACCCAAAGGAGACCATGTTCTGTCAATAAAAGCTGCAAACAAAACTGGGTGTAACAGTGTTAGGGCCGATTGCGTGGTAGTACCTTCTGCGCGCTCCTTTCAACAGGAATCTCCGCCTTCTCTTCTTCTTCTTCTTCTTCTTTTCCCTTTTTCGGATAAACAAGGTTCAGGATGATCTGGTTCAGGAAGTTGAGCTCGCTCATCTACTCCAAACTCGCCAACAGACGGTTCGCATTCGCTCTCACGACACTAGCTGTATGCGCCGCAAAGGGAGTCCATCTTCACAACCACCGATCCAGCGTCGCCCCCAAGCGCATGCTTCTCTTCTTCTTCTCTTTCTTCACCCAAGACATTCTCCTCCTCCTCCTCATCCGCCTCCTTCTCAGCCACTGGGTCCCCAGCTTTCCCGGCAAGCTACGAACATTCATCACAGCGCTTGCATTCTTGTTAATAACTTATAATGTCTCCCTCTGCATTGTTTCCGTTTCTTTCTACATCGTCGCTGGATCTGAGATCCACTGGCGCAACATTGGGTTTATAGCTGACCCGTCGGCGCGAGCGATCATCTTTTCGGGGTTTACTGCATTCTTGGGCGTTTTGTGTCTTTGTGCTTGTTTTAGTGGCGTTCTTCAAACGGCGTGCTATGGGCTTTTTGGGTGGGGAGGCGACATTGTCAATTGGCCGATGAACTTTCTTGCGCGGAAACTTTGTTGCTGTTGTTTTGGGAGGAGGAACGCTTATGATCAGTTATCGCAGAGGGATAACGTGCAGTGGATTGACAGTGAGAGCGGATCGAGTCACGATGAGTGCTCTGAGGATGAGTACAAGGATAGGTCCAGATCGTCATCGAAGACACCGCGACATACGGCCCGAGCACTCAAAGGCGATTCACCAGCCAGAGGATCCAGATGCACCCGATTTATACGTATATTACCGTATCCCGTCGTCAGCATCCTTCTCACGGCGCTTTTCACACTCACATTTCTACGACCCAAGGATCCGTCTCTAATTTTCCTCTCATGGACCAGCGGCCTTTTACCTTTTGTCGACTTTGCTTCAACATCGCCATTCCTCGACGATCTCCCCTCTGTTTTTGGTAAAGGCATGCAACGAAGCTGGGATGAGCGCACTGCCCTTGCTCAACCTCCGTCTTTGAGCTGGCTCCCGAAAAACGCACTACCAAGAGGCTTTGAGGACTGGCATGACGAGAAAACCCACTACAACGCCGAATCCGACCCACTGAAGATTTCGAATCTGGATGAACCTCTACGTGAATCCCTTCGCGGCAAGTTGAAAGACATCAATATTCGTCACGTGGTTATGTTTTTTCTCGAAAGTACGAGAAATGATGTTTTTCCTATTAAGAAGGACGGATTGATCTGGAATCGATTCGCCGATACATTTCCTGACAAGAAGCTCCCACAAGAAGTGCAAGACAAGCTGGCCAGTTTGACACCGACCGCGAATTTTATCACTGGAGATTACGACGATGGATTCGAGCATGCTGAAAAGCCGAAACGTGGTGGAATTCACTTTACGAATGCGCATACCGCTGGGACATATACTCTCAAGAGCATGACCGGCACAGTCTGCGGTATCGCTCCTCTCGTCGGTGATTTCAACCTCGAGCACAGCCATCACATTTATCAGCCCTGCTTACCGCATATTTTCGAGGCCATGAACCAAGCAGAGGCATTGAGCGAAAACACCAAGTCCAAGCGCGATGGACATTCAGGCACGAAATTAAAGTGGAACGACAACATGAACAAGGAGGATAAGTGGCACTCTTACTTCTTCCAAGCTGCGACGCTCGATTACGACAATCAGTACAATTTAATGTCTGCGATGGGATTTCCGATGAGGAACACGATTGGGAGGGAGTATCTTCGGAGCGATAGTGCGAAGCATGGTCCTGTTACGCTACCGAATATCAACGAGTTCGCATTCGAGGAAGATCCGTTGGAGGATTACATCACCGACATTTTCGAAGACGCGGCCAAGGCCAAGAGTCGCGTGTTTTTGACTCATTTGACGAGTACGAGCCATCATCGATTCCACATGCCCAAGACGGAAAAGTACACGCCTTTGGCAAAGGGTCTAGACATGATGTCTCGCTACGTCAACACAATCGGCTACGACGATCGCTGGATCCGAAAAGTCCTCGACGTTCTCGATAAGCAGGGCATTGCGAACGAGACATTGGTTATTTTCCAGGGCGATCACGGTACTTCGCTTCCAGAAAACGACTACGCTTCACCTTATTACAACCCCAACATCGGCGTCGATCACGTCCCCTTGATTCTATCGCATCCTCAATTACCGCCCTTCAACGTAGACGACGCAGTCCACTCGACACAAGTCCTCCCCACCATTCTCGACATCCTTCTCGAAACCGGTTCTCTCAGCCCCAGCAGCCGCGACGCAGCATCATCCCTCATCACCAACTATGAAGGCCAATCGCTCCTCCGACCTTTACGCACGCAGACCAGCGACAACAGCACCGGCCAGTGGCAGTTCACGGTCACGAACCCCGGACGAGCAATGCTTACAGTTCGCGACGCGAGGTTTCCAAACAGACATCTCGTGGTGCCGGTGATAGAGAACGTGGATTGGAGATTATCGGATCTGGAGAAAGATCTGCACGAGCATGATTCAGTGCAGGCGTTGGATTTCACGGAGTTTGTCAAGAGTGTGGAGGGGAGGTTTGGGAGGGACGTTGCGGAGTGGGCGGAGGAGGGGGCGTTTGTTACGAGGTGGTTTGTTAAGGAGAATAGCAGGCGTTGGCGTTTTGATCACCAGGGGTGATGTTATGAACAACTATGGATGACTAGATATTTTAATATTATGCGTTGACTTTCTTCTTCAATTGCTCTCTCATTGATTTACATGATCTGTGAGATTTTGCTACAGACTTGTGAGAGTCTCTGCATCGCTCTGCTGCCATGGATGCATGCGCTCAATTGACTCAATCAACTTACGAGTTTGGGAAGATCGGGGCTTGATCGCAGTTTCGAAGGGCTTCGGATGACTGACAACTCCAGACGTGAACTCAGCCTTGGGCATCTCAGCTCCCTCTTTCTCTCCGATGTCAAACACAGCAAGTGTCTGCGCCATATTGAGAAACAGCGTCTTGTCAGACATGGCTTGGGCTGGGCAGATTCTTCGACCAAAGCCAAAGACAAAACGACCCGGGTCTGTCTCAGCCTCCGGACCAAGAAAGCGCTCTGGTCTGAAGGCCAATGGATCGTGGTAAAGTGCGGGATCATGGCAGATTTGCCTTTTAGCGGCGTCAGTTAACACCCGATTACGAGAAGTGGATGATGAGCTTACCAGATATTCGGAAGTATCATTGCACCCTTTGGGATGAGATGCCCATCGACAATGTCGTCCTGAGAGGTTGTATGGGGAAGACACATTGGTCCGACAGGATGCCATCGGAGGACTTCCTTCACAATCGCATTGACGTATGGCAAGCTTTGTCGATCCGATAGCGTGGGTAAGCGGTCTCTCCCGATGACCTCGTCAATCTCATATTGGGCTTTCTTCTGAGCCTCAGGAAAAAGTGTCATAGCGAGAAAGAACGTCGTGATGGCAGACACGGTCTTGTCAAAGGTCAGCTGCGTCATACCGCCTACTCGAGACTTATCATACCGTATCAGCACCTGCAGCGTAGAGAGATGCCGCTAGCCATTTGTTCTCAGAGTATTCCTCATCCGTCAAGCTTTTCTTCTGCAGTAGCTGAGACAGGAACGATGTATTATCCTTGCCATTGGCCATTTGATACTCCACGAAAGCCGCTGGGTCCTCAACCGAGCTCTCGAGGTTAGATCTCCACTGCTTCGCTGTAGATTTGAAAACAGCTCCAGGGAACCACTCGGGGACATATTTCACTAAAATGGACTGGTTAGGACACTATTCCTCATTGTGACTTTGACACCTTACAAATTGGGATGAGGTCAACCATAAAGGCCCCAGGCTTGGCCGCGATGCCAAACTCATTGACGACCTTTCGTACCGTAATAAGTAGAGGATCAGGTTTGAACTGCTCAGCGGTGTATCCATAGACAACCTTAACGATCACAGAGCCAGCTTGCCTGGAGCAGATGTCAGTGTTGTCATCGGATATTTGGACAGAGAAGCTTGAACTGACTTCTGTATATGCTCAACCAAACGGTCAGGGTCTCTAAGTAAATGCAGCAGAAAATGTCCAACTTCAATCTCTTGTATGGCGTCGTTGGTCTTGATGCTAGCTTCCGACTTTAGGCAAAGGTGAGCCTTCTTGCGGTGACTGCGAAGCTGGCCGTTATATGGCAGAAAGCTCAAGGTCTTGTCCCAGCCAACCCTGTTATTTGTGAGCAGGCGAATTCGTAGTGAGAAAGGAGATATGCGCGCACATTTCACCAGCGAAAGTCATCTTTGATCTGCTAGAATGTTTGGCTGAGCGATCGTTGAGGATGGTCTGAGCCAACTTCGCATCGTTGATGATGACAAGGGTTTGACGGAAGACCGTAACGGAACTAATGTTCCCTGACGCGTTCATCGTCAATATCCGAGAGAATTATGGGCTTTGATTGATCATACCGTATAAGTCCTTATGCTTGGCCCATTGATGCGCCTCGAATTCGCCAGCTCGTGGGAGATCTAGTACATTACCGACAAGAGGAAGACCTCGGGGCCCAGGAGGTAGCTGCGCATTACGCGATGTTTTGGCAAGAAGTTTGGTGACGTATATAAACACAAAGGTTATGACACCGGTGTAAACAATTAGCGAGGCGGACTCCATGACACCAGAAAGTTGAGAACTGGATAAGTGAAGCATCAACAACTGGCAAGGGGCATAATAATGAACGTAACGGTCGGTAAGCTCTGGCGACGCCCGACTTTTAAGAGTATTGCATCCAGCACAAAACACTAGACTCCTTACCGTAGTCGCTAGCTATTCGAGGACTGCTTAACTGGGCTGTTACGCCATGAATCAACAGGTCCATCAATAAAAACTAATCATCTTCCCTCATGGCAGCAAAATTCCTGCTCAAATGGACGGTAAACCATGGCAGACATGCGCCAAGACAGCTCTACAGACAAACATTTCCACCAACATGGCGCTACGATCTGATTGTGTTACATGAAGCCAGAACTAGTGTCGTCCACCAACAAACTGGCTTATTGGAGAACGTGTGACTGGCCATTTCAGCACGCTACGTACAACTTGCAGAAAATCCGAGGTTTAGTCCTGAGATGAGCTGGCATGGCTTTAATTGTTTGTCTGATCGGGATGGTAATGCCTGCGACCCGAATGGTGGACCGGTGCAGTCGCTTGACGATTGGAGTCCGTGATACGGGTACAAGGAATTGACCTCGTCAATTTGAATCAGGTCGCGATGGGGTTTCCCTATTGGGCCTCGTGTATCTACACAGGTGTAATTGTAACAGATCCGATCTGAGAAGGGCTTGGTTATGACTGAGATGCCTATGTCACAGGACCAGTGCGCAGACCTTTATTCAATTGAGCAGAGAAAAGGTGGATGCCATACTTACGAAGAAAACAAATAAAGACTATGCGAATAGATCTTGCGTAGTACTTGTCTACTGAAGAACTCCAGCAAAGAAGTGTACTTCGTGATCCCATCTAAAACTTGGGCAGCGATCGCTTCTGCAACACAGAAGATCGTTCATGCTATCACAATAGAGATAGTAGTATCGATAGAAGTCTGGCTTGGCTTTTCGTAATTGCGAAGTTGTATTGGGTGATAAGACAAAGGGATTTATATGCAGTGACTCCCTATCAGTTGTACGCTGACGATAGCTCACTGATGCGAATTTTGCAGAGCGCATATGCGATAAAGGACTTAGCCCTTGAGGTAGAAGCATGTTCTGCATAAGTAGTATCACACCGGATAAGTAAAGTGCATGCCATAGAATAGCCTAGGTCGGTCGAGGAAGTAAGACTTTGACAGCTGATCGCGTTCAAGTGCTGTTTGTTACGGAAAAGAAACGGTCGTTCTCGAGATAAGATATCATAGCCGTCGTTGTATTTTCCTTGATGCTCAATATTGGCAAAGCTTAAAACCATGATTCTACATCGAGCAACTTCGGGCAAGGCAAGACTGGTACGTACATATCATGCTCTTCAAAGATATCCAATGCCGGTTTTTGAGGCGTAGTATTACTTGCATCTATCGAAATTCTATGTACGTATTCGCCAGGGCGAGTATGAGAGGAGACATTGTGTAAAAAAGGCAGAGAAGGATCACGATCTTTCCGAAACGACGGGCCCTTTCGGCAGATACTCTCGACCCCAAAAGCCGCACTCATGATATGACCAATGCGGAGAAATCAGGTTCCCGGCTGATTAGAGCAATAAGGTTTGGAGAGAAGCAAAGACCTATTTCTATTTGTTGTAGTCGTTGTTTTAGGCCAAGATAGAACTACCGACTGCGACGTTAGCAGAGCCTCTGCGGAGACTTCGGCCCATGACCCCGCTCTTCTGCCGAGTTAGTCATCGCGTCAGGCACGGCAATTGCCTTCCATCTGATGTCAGAATAAGCGATCTGACATGCAAATGAGAGAATTAATAAAGAAGCCCACTGGCCATTTCTCCCAACAAGCATAGTTCATTTTCAACCCTCAGCAAAATGATTCCAACTGAAGATCAACCTGTCCTCATCATAGGCGCTGGTATAAGCGGCCTGCTTCTTGCACAGAGTCTCTCACGACATGGTATTCCCTTCCGTGTATTCGAACGCGACACAGACCTTGAAACACGTGGCGTAGGATGGGGCCTCACTCTTCTCTGGACGCTGCCTGCCTTGAAAGCACTTTTACCCAAGCCTCTGTTCGATCGCTTGCCAGAAGCCTATGTCGATCGAGAAGCTGTTACCCAAGGGCTGTCGTCGAGCTTCCCGTTCTTCGACTTGAGTACAGGAGAGCTCAAGGCCTCTGTACCTAAAGCACCAGAGGCAGAACGTGTCCGAGTGACAAGACAGGGTCTAAGAGTTCTGCTAGCCACTGGGATTGACATTGAGGTACGTTGCAGTCCTGGGTCCAGTTTTCCTGCACTGACACTTCCGGATATCAGTGGAGTAAAGCTGTTACTGGAGTCGTGTCGACAGACGACTCTGTCACTGCTTCATTCGAGGATGGCACCTCAGTGACTGGGAGTTTACTCGTCGCATGTGATGGTAGTCACTCACGAGTGCGTCGCTCACTGTTCCCCGAATGGAAGCTCCAAGACATTCCTGTTCGAATGCTAGGCATAAAGATGGAGCTGTCACCTTCACAAATCCAGCAAATTCGCGACCTAGATCCCTACTTCTTTCACAGCACAAACTCGAGGAATGACACTTTCATATACTTTAGTGGTAAGTCATCCGACCTTGCTATTTCCCTGAGCGTTGCTCATGGCTACTAGTTCTCGACGCGCCAGGCAATCACACCGATACCGACCGCCCGTACATTGGGCAACTCTGCATCTCGTGGCCATATCGCGAAGGCTTCATGAACAGACCTTCTCCTATCGAGATTCCGGATACACCAGAAGAGAAGTACAAGTTGGTTCAAGAGTTGACTTCCACCTGGGCGGGGTGCTTTCGTCCGCTTGCATGCGCAGTGTCGTTAGATAGCGAGATGAAAGGCCTAAAGATACAAGACTTGACCCCTCCAAAAGACTTCCAAACGGCTGGCCGAGCTGTACTCATGGGAGATGCTCTTCACGCGATGGCAATGTGTAAGGCTCATCATTCATTCTCTGTATACCTATCACTAACAGAAAAGACCGGGGAGAGGGCGCAAACCATGTCATCTTCGACGTTAAAGACTTTGTGGAACGAGTTGTTCCTGCTCTCAATGGCGATGGCGATCTGAGATCCGCGCTGGATGAGTACGAACGAGCGGTCGTTACCCGAACGCGTCCAGCAGTACTGGCCTCGAGGCGAGCCTGTTTTGATGCACATAATTGGAAGAGGATTAGCAAACTGAGCCCGCTGTTGACAAAGCGCATGCCATTCATAGAATTTGAAGAGACCGAGGAGGCCGAAGTAATACATAGGCTATAAGAGAAAGAGTAATACATAGCATTCTTGTGCTAATTGCCGTTTCACTGATTTCTAGCAATCGGCCTTATCTATGCACCTATCTTGTCCTTGATCCGATCGCGCGTAAGGTGTGCTTCACTGATCGGAACCTTTGGAGGTATACAGCTTGTACTTTCTGGCCAATCCTTTCAGCTCCCGCCAGTCAGGAAGGGATCAGATAGTTCTGTTTTGAGTCTAAGACATGGAATCATACCATATTATACATCACCAACCTGACTCAAAGTTAAAGGCAACAATGGTGAACAAGATCTGAGAAGGCAGCCTCTCCTCCGAACACCTAAGAGGCCCAAGCCACGCTCAACGAAAACATCGACCAGACCTTTGTGGACGGTTCTCAGGGCTGCATGATAGCTATGAACAAGGAGCATCCATTCTTGCACTATCGATGGGATCGTAGTGACAGTCATGTTAGAATTGTATCATGTAGTCCGCTTAATCAGCGTTGCGCAAACAGAAGCGACACATAGACTTGTAATGGTGTCCCTTTGAACAATACAAATCCGGCTTTCTTTTTGTCGCATGACATCACGGTGTACGTGTTCATGCTACATTACTCTTCAGAGCTTTGTAATCTATCATCTCGTGAAATCAGGCTCGCCTAGGCCAGTTGCAGCATCCTACCCATCGACTTTCAAGTTGAACTTCGATAACGGCGTTACTGCCAAGGGCGATCTTAACCCACCCGGCGTCAGCCCTGCCTACGTCGTCGATGGAAGTGGTGCATGGGAGCAGAACTGAGGCTGAACAAAATATATTAGCTATGGCACTACTATGTCTATCGCATATTACAGTTTGGAATAGGGATATGTGGTTGAGAACTACCTGGTTTTCACATGTGGCAAAGATATTGTTTGTGCAACAATTGGATCAGATTAGTGCAGTATCGGCTGCAGGTAGAGAAATTCTTGCTATATTCCTTGGAAGTCTGATAAATATATGGTGAAAAGCTGAACATAATCTTGGTCAGACGGTTAATCCGGTATTTTCCTGACTGAGCCTCCTTTTATACATTTCTCAAAACTCCACAGACGAGCTCTACTCCCCTACTAAAAACGTGATGACATAGCTGCTTCTCACCAAGCAACTGTGTTTTGTAGGATTCCCTACTTGCCAAGGAATACCAAGTTGGCCACGTTCATGATTGCCATGAAAAGCCAGATCAGAATGGCCAGAATCATAGTAAACCACGAGTTGGTCATCTTGACGCCTTGGCCTCGGAGTCTGTCTCCCTCTTCGATTATCCCATCTGCATCTGTCTCATCATCCATGTCACCTGTACGCCAGCGCGCACTACCTGTTTGGACCGTCATATATTTATCACGGCACGTGAAGTAAATGAGAGGGGCGGTTACGAATGGTAGGATAATGCTGAGAGCCACCTGCGATCCATTGAGTGCTGCGTTGAGTCCCTCACGCCCGACGGCTCCTGCGATGATGATGCTTGGGGTGATACTAATACTCCGAGTCACAAGACGGCGTAGCCATGGTTTGATGTTCCAGTTCAAGGCGCCCTCGCTAACCATCTGACCGGCAATGGTGCAGACAATTCCAGCCGAAACTCCTGAGAGCAACAGTGCCAGGGCGAATATGGTGCCCGCAGCGGGTGAGATAGACTTGGAAAGCAATTTGTGAATGCCGAAGATGTCCGCATCGCGAGCGTTTGGATTGTTGTACAGCGAAGCACCTGCAACAATGAGGATAGCCGAGTTGACAAAGAGCGCGAATGTGAAGAGAGAAATAGCCAGGTCGAGAATCGAAAGCTTGAGCGAGTGCTTGATTGCCTTCTCAGATGGGACGTAGTAGCCTTTGTCGATGCTGTCGTCGATAACGGAGGGTTCTGAAGTGACTTGACGAGGCAACAGAGCGCTCCGTTCATCGTATTCACGCAGGCGGGGTTGAACAATGCCGGATCCAAGATATAGACTGTGAGGCATGACCGTCGCGCCGAGAATTCCACAGGCCTGGTAAATGCTGGACAGGTATTAGAGTGGACGCAACAAACCAGAAGGATTTAGAACTCACGCTTCAGACTCAATGAGATACTTCGATGGTAGATAACCTTGGAAGACCTCCCCAGGGGTGGTATCTTTGATCAAAGATAGCTGAATACAGAAGCAAATAACCACGCCGAGGACTAGACACATGATGAACATTTCGAAGCACCGTAAACCCTTCATGGATCCTTCAGGGCGGTAGAAGATGAGGAGGACCATGACATCGAGAATGGAAATGGCACATCCTGCCACCAGCGGAATCTTGGGGACCAGAAGGTTCAAGGCAATTGCAAATCCAATGACCTAGTAAGTCAGCACCTTTTTAACGCAAATGTTGGAAATGGCAAGCGATTTACCTCTGCGATGTCAGTAGCAATGATGGCCGCCTCAGCAAAGACATACAAAATATAATTCAACCACCGCGGCAAAAACGCCCGACAAGCCTGCGCAAGATTAAGTCCACTCACAGTCCCAAGCTTAATCGCCAAACTCTGCAAAAAGATCGCGAACACATTCGACAGCAAGACAATGAACAAGAGCCGAAAGCGATAAGAAGCTCCCGCAGCGATGTCGGTCGAGTAATTGCCCGGATCAATATACGCAACCGAAATCATGAACCCAGGGCCAACAAAAGATCCAATCTTGATGAGGGTGTCTTTGAGACGCTGAAATGGTGTGCCGTTGTCGGCGGAACCAGCTGGTGCTGGCGGGGGGTTGGCGGGCGCTGAGCGCAGACCGCCTGAGGGCTGGCCATGGTCGATTGACCGATGAGCCAGCCGCAGCTTCGCCTTTCCATGGCCGGGCGTTTCAGTGGGAGTGTTGTTGGCTATCTGACCAGACATGTTTGACGCTGCGTCTGGGAGTGCACGAGAGTCGCCTTGGAGAGAAGTGCGACTGTTGACGAGCCCGTTGAAGTCAGCGTTGGTAGTCAAGTCGCTAGAGTTTGGATTTGGGCTCTGGTTGTAGCCATCATCGCCCTCAAAGGGTTCATCAGTGTGAGAAGTCTTGTTCATTTCGATTTCCGTCCAACAATTGACGACGTTTAAATTGAAAGAACCTGGTGTCGCGCGTCGTTTGCGTATTTACCAAGGTACAAAGGGTCAGGCGTATCATCGGACCCGGAATCTTCCTTCTCCGCTTATGGGATGACGTGTGATTGGTTTGAAGGAAGAAGCCATGATACGGTGACGGTATGGCTTTGGTTTTACCGGCAGTTAAGCCTCTGTTATTAGTCACCTAGTCTGACGGGAGATGATTTAATAGGTTGATTGGTGATTCACTGCAAGGGACCCGGGTAGAACGGCAATTATCGGTACGAGGGTCGGCCATTGTCGTGTCATCTCATTCGCAGACAGACCAGGCTAGGTCCCTTAATATCGCGAGATCACGTGCTGTTCTTGCAATCACTTGATCAATCACTTCCCAATACATTACTTTTTTATCTATCTTCATTATAGGCTTGATCGTGGAATACTCAGACTGCCATTATGAAGTACCGGGAATTGCGCGGCTCTGCTCCACTCTGTGTAAACTCTATTAATTCACGTCACGCGACATGTGGATTCAATCAACATTAGCACTAAGCAGGCGAGACATTCACGGGCCGAGATCGAGCCTCATCCCATTGGATCCTCTTGGCAAAGCTGGGCAAGATCTGAACAAAATTCTTGGTGGAGACGTACGTATCTTTTTCCGATCGGCACTGGTAGAAGATGAAACCAGCTAGAAGTAGGACAGATATGACCAACAGCGGTGGTATCCACGGTGTCGCCCAACCAGACACATTTCCTTGCGTGATGGAAACTAGCACTAAGGTCAAACTAGACCATACGAGACCTCCTCCAATCCAGTCGACATATGGCTTCTTGCTGCCCTCGATATCCTCGGTTGGTCCTTGCGTAGCAGCTCTTATGGTATGCCCAGCAGTGACAAAGAATCCAGCAGCTGTTGTACAGGCTGATACAACAGCTGGGATCCAAAAAACCACTTCCAACCCAGTGATGTTCGTACAAAGCCGCCGAGAAGGCTGCCCACGACAGAGCTCAGAGATGCCATGGCGGACATTGTGATAAACGGCATGTTCCTAGAAGGACCCGGTGCAAAAGTGGAAGCCACGATTCCAATGCCAGACGGCATAATAGCCGCAGCTGACATTCCCTGCACCGCTCTCAATACGTAGAAGGGTATTTCGTAGGTGGACCATGGTAGAAACATTGTTGATAATGTAAAGATCGCTGATACTGATAGGAAACCCAACCTTCGGCCATATACATCTGCTAATCGACCCCAGAGGAGCATGACGCTCCCTGTGGAGATGTTGTAGATTGATACAACAAGCCGTTGACGGGATGATGGTATTGCCATCGCATTTCCCAGTTCGGGGAGGATAACAACGATGGATTGAGAGTTGAGAGCCTGTATATCGGGTTAGTTGATGTATTGACCGGTGGAAACATTGCATACGGTGAGAAGGGCAGCGATGGATATGACGACCACAACAAGAATCGCTCTGGCCATGGAGAGATTTGGAAACTGACGGCCATCAGAAGTTGAGCCCTGTGGACTTTGTGTTTGCGTTTGGGCTGCATTGTTGTGATTGACTTCCTGCGCTGGTACGGTTATCGCAAGCTTTACGTCTGGAATGGGAGATTGGTCGTTCTTCATCACAGCGGCTCGAGAATTTGAGGACGAATGGCCACTGAACCAAAGAACAGTAATTTACTATAGTTTTAAGTGAACGTGGCGAATGATGAGTATCCCCCCTTTTGATGGTTTCGCAGCCTAGGATCGCATCATCAGTCATCTCAGCACGTCAGAGGCACCCTCCTGTCACACCATATTCGCACTGTTATTGAAGGTGAGACCCTCGCCTGTTGGGTGTCTCGATATGCAGCGTAAGCCGGGGTTTATTTCCTTGGCTGTTGGCTTGGCATAGACATTGTTGAGGAGCAACTGGAGTGCTTTGGTGGTGCACTTGCCAGGAGTACCAAACTGCATATTGGGGAGGAGGTTGTCATCGAGAGCGAGCAATTTGACACGGTGGGTGAAGATCTTTTCGAGAAGCTTCCCCATGCAAGGAAGCAGGGTGACCGGCCGCCAGCTCTTGGGCTGTTCGTAGTCGTCTTTGTCTGGCTTTCGGAGCATGACAGTGGACGCTGGTTTGAAGGCAGCAGGGTGATGGCCAAGCCGGAGGCAGGCGGCAAACAGGTGGTGAAGGTAGGGCAAAAGTTCCTTCTGGGCCATCTTCATACCCTCGTATGCTAAGAGGTCTGGACCGGCAGCCTTTCCTGTTGGTGCACATGCGATCAACTCCTGGACATCGCCCAGAGTCAGATCTTGCGAGGCAGCGAGAGTGGTCCTTTCAGGATCGGCGGCTGGCTGGTCGGGGGGCTTGTTGCTCGTCGCTAGTGCCGCCTGGCCACGGGGCTTCTCTGATACATCCAGCCATGCCATCAGGCGTACGGTGGGTAAGATTACCCGCCTTCAATTGTCGAATTGGCATCGATGCCTTCTGGTTCCACTTGGCGCCTGCCTTAGCCCAGAAATAGAGCTTTCTGCGCTTCGCAATATCTTGACTTAGCTTGCGGTAAAAGGCCGCAGCACGTTGCTTTCGGATCACGTTTTGCGCCAGGCGCTTGGTCTTGTAGTGCTGTTGGCTCGGCATCATGAGGCCAGTTTTGCGCGTTCTCTCCGCTGCCAGTCTCAGAAGATTCTCGGCTCGCCGAGTCACAAGGGTTGGCTTGTTCTTGAGACGCTTCGATCCGGGTGGTGGAGCTAGAGGCACTAGGTTCTGAATGGCCGGGCCAAATGCCTGAACCAGCCTGCGGGCGTAGTTGTTGGTTATGATAGGGGAGCTGAGCGTTGGAAACCCTAGATGTTCTAGTGCGTTGTTAACAAACTCACAGAACTCCTTCGGGTCGACGAGCTTCCAAAGGTAGTAGGTACTGGGCACTGGCTCGATGTCGAGGTCCAAAGTTGTCATGATGACACGATGGTCAGAGTCGAACCCTGGGACGTGGGGTGAACGCCAATTGCTGACAAACGGGGCGGGAGATGAGCTGGCGCCGGTAAGGTCAATGGTACTGCTGTAGGCGCCAGCAAAACCTTTCCCCCGAGAGTAGATTTTAAAGCCGCGTGGGGTCAAGATCCTCATATCAGCCGCCTTCAGACCACTGCTTAGCTCGATAGCCTGGGGATCGATGGTACGGATGTCATCGCCACCCCAGTCTGGGTGATGAAGGTTGAAGTCGCCGACAAGAAGGTCTTGACCAGTTGCCGTGACCTTTTCCAAAAGGTCTGGGATCTGAACCTTTTTAAACCGATTGTGGACATTGTGAATCGCAATTGTTTGGTCGTCACTAATTCGGAGTAAGAGTGTAGCGGCCAGTCCAAGATTGACATTGTCGTGGAATTCGACGTGCCAACCCTGAACCAGGATGGACTTGTGTATAAGATAGACCACAGCATGTAGTTTCTCCTTTTGTTGGTATGGACTCTTGAGCTTTGGCTTTTTCTTCTTGCCCTTGGTTTGACCCTGTCCCTCCTCCTCCATGTCTGGAATGAGTTCAGGATTATTGTGTCCGAAGGCAAGGATGTGATCGGAGAACTGGATCCCCCTGATATTGGCTGGAATATCTTGCAGGCAGAGAATATCAATTCTCAGATCGTTGTTCTGAATCCAATTCTTCAGTGACTGGATTCTGTCTGGGGCCGCCTTGACGTTGATCTGCACGATACTCAGATCGGGCGGACTCGCCATTTGACGAGCCAGTTGTTCCATTCTGAGTTTCGATCTGAATCGCCTTTCTTGGCTCTTTGACCGGGGTTGCTTCATTGTGGCACTATTCATCGAAACCTCCAGAAGGGCTTGTATAAGAGGGGGACTTCAAGAGAGGCCATGGTCATGGCATGGAAAAACGACCTCCCTGAATATAGAGGTCTGAAAGGGAGTTATGATGAGAAAGCTGAGATGCAGGAGAATAGTGGTTGGTGGTTTCGAAGTCTTATTTATCATCAAGAGTTCTTCAGTAAAACCGCACGATGGGAGGAACTTTGACATTTATCCCAGGTTGACGGAATTGCCTGAATTGTATTAGGTGCCATGCTCATCGAAAAAATCCCTGCAGCCACCCGTTCGACGAGCCCTTTTATCAGTTGGTCGTCTTCACCGATGTCTTGAGAGCCTTTCATTATGCTGTCCGGATAGGCATGGATAGTTGTACTGGTCGCGCAGTGGCCACTTGAAGCCTAGAACACCAGACCCATCTCTTTTCACCGTCTTTGATGTCCACATTCAGTCCTCCAGTGTGGTCAGGAACTAATGAGCTGGCTAAATGAACATTGTGAGTCATTTCGTGTAGACGGTGAAGAGTCTTTTTCTTTTTTTCGCGCATGGCCCTGGCGATCACAGTAAGTCATGTCGCCGCATTTTTCGCTGAAGCTCTGTTACCAGTACCTCACAGCAAATTTATCTTTACTTTGGTTGTAGCGATCTCGGGTTATATCTTGTCCCAGTGTTCTCTTACATCAGGCTCTAATCCTTCATTCATCCACTTTGAGATCGCCTTCTCTCCGTTTCTTTTTCTTGACCATTCCCAAACTATCTTCCATCGCACTTTAACATGTCCTATCTCGAGCCCAACCCGAAGGAGCTCGGTGAGGCTGCCCCGCGGGATGCTAGTCCGGTATGCTTACAGATGTCAGATGCAGAGATGTCAGAAGACGATACAAGATACCCAGAGGAGGGCCTACTAGAGGGACATCACGAAGTCGACGGTGATCATAATCTCATGACCTCCAATGATATTCCCCTTCCGGTCAGCACAAGTCCTGATGAGAATCCTGACTCAGCTGCCCCTACTATTCCGATAGATCTAGCATTATGGGAGCGGATCTTCAGGGACCTCGGCGATCTCGTCAAGTTTAGTTTGCACATGACAATTGCGCAAAATTATCATAATGGCATAACCCTCACGCAGATCAAGGAAACGATCATGCAGCAAAGGCAAGCTACAATTGTTGACACGAGGGGCAAATAAGAGTCAAGTTGAACGAGGAGGACTATCTGAAAGTAAGAGACGATTTGAAGACCAAGGGCGTCATCAGCAAGCTTTTCAACGAAGGCCATCCTTGGGATTCGATCACCGACATGCGGATCGCCGGAGATCAAGTCATGCTGTTGACGACCATCGACGAGGATTCGGAAGCAAAGATTCGGCTGCAATCTTCTAAGCTCAGAACGATCCTCGGTCTTAATCCGAATACCAACGTTGTCCCCAAGCGTTACCACCTACAGATTCGGGACTACCAGAGGAGGTCCGACGAGACTCCTCGGTCGCAAACGGCAAGGTGGTCTCATTGGAACAAGGTTTACATCGCCGATGCTTTCACATCATGCGGTACGCTTATTTTGTGCTTGGAATCAGAGAAGGAGGCACTGAAGCATTGGAGGGATGGCAATGTGACCCTTGATTTTCAAAAGGCACCAGCTAAGTAAGTTACAATCCTGAATCGTAAGGCAATAGCTTACCGGTTTTCTTTTAGGCCCATCGATATTCGCGCCCTCACTCTCTGGTGCTGCAACTGCTCTAGGCCCTCACACCTCCAGCGGGAGTGCACCCAGGCAGCTCGATGTGGCAAATGTGCTCAAGCTCATGAGACAAGCCTATGCAGGGTCACTGGACCGTACCGCTGTGCCAACTGTCCCGAGAGCCATCGCTCTGCTTCAACCAAGTGCAAGAATGCCGACGTTGTCAAGATGTTGGCGGAGTGCGAAAAGTGGCGAAAGGCTGGCCCTTCATGGGCAAAGACCGCGGAGCAGCCACAGCTCCCTGACGAGACACTGATGAGCCAACTGCGTAGCTACCAAAACACGGCAGCTGGGCAAGCATTTCTCAGTACCTTCATGACCGCCTCAACGCCCCAGGATCAGGCAGTTGACCAGGGATCAAGCAAGTCCAAAGATGGGATGACAGAGAGGAAGGAGAAGAAGAGGAAGGTTGAGCCTCAAGATGTCTTCAACAGTAGTAACAGGGCGAATTTTGATTGGATGGCCACTTCTCAAAAGAACCAGCGCCAGATAGACCTGGAGAAGAGAGAAGCTGCAGCGAATCCACGTGGACCTGGTAGACCTTCAAAGAAGAGCAGGGGCGGTTGACGTCAACGACGAGCTGAAGAAATGCCTTCATATATTATTTTGTGTTAGATTTCACTCTTGGGCGTGACGCTATTTATAGTGACTCGAAACTTCACAATAGACATTTGTGGGAGGAATAATGGGATTCACCGTCGATGCAATCGAATTACGTTGCAATTACTGTAAGACTGCCGAGCTGCCAGCTGAGAATTGATTCGGAGTGGATACGTCTATCATTTGAACCATTGTTACTGTTTAGTGGGCTGCCAGTCATCAGCGAGATACCAAATGTACACTTTCGTCCAGGCAACCCGAAACATTACTCGGTGGTTTGCTCTTGATTCAGAGAAACTGTAACCTTTCTTTCCACCATCCTCCTACATTCACGTGTCAAACCCCCAACCGATCTGGTCACTCGACGCCCCAGCAATTCGCATCAGACTCCTCGCACCGCTGACAGCATTGAATCGTCCGCCCTGGAAGGCAGCAGCGGCGACTCCCATAGCAGCCCTCGTATCAATACCCGGGTTTCCCGTGTTCGCATCCCCCCTCTCTAGAACCTGATTCAAAAACGCATCACCTGCCAAGCCTTCATATCGGTCCAGACAAAGCTGCTTGATGGCGGGCCCATACAAGTCCACCCATTGCTGCTCGCTCACGGTGGTATAGCTCTTCTGGCCATTTGCATCGGTCCGAGAGAATGGCCATTCGGCGCTGACGACTTGATATCGCTTTGTGATGAAGAATAGGATTGGCCATGAGAAAATCCAGAGGAACGTGAGGTAGAAGATCCAGCAGATCCAGGTCGTCAGGCGCCACGTGTTCAGGCGATTGGACGAGTAGATGTCGACTGCTCGGTCGGCGACTGGGAATTCGATGGTGAGATTGCCTTTGTAGTTGGAGCTTCGGACATAATTTGTCAGACGATCGCGGAAGAGGGTCTCATCCATACCGGTGACTGTTCTAGTCAAACGGAACCTGGGACTCGTTAGAAAAGGCCTTGGCCCCCGTGAGTGAAACATACACTTTGGTACCGGCTGCTTTAGCACAGTAACGATGACACCATTCCTTCAGGGTCGGTTTCGCATGACCAACCTCGATATCACCTTTCACACCGTCCTGACGCTTCTTCAAGACCGTGCCGCGATATGTCTTCTCACCACTCTCAACAGTCTTGAGCGTCGAGTAGCCAATAGCACCCGTGATGAAATTGGGATATAGATAATTTTGCAAATTCACCATGATACGAAAATCGGTGACCTCCTCACGCTTGCTCTTGCCGTCGCTATCGCGCTTGGTTTCCTTGTGAGTTCCCGTTATGTTGATATACGGCGAAGGAGGAAATGTTGCCATGGTTCTGACCCATTTCTCGAGAAATACTGGATCCGCGTCGGAGCGGGGATCTCGCACGGCGTTCACTTCGTTACCGATACGAGTACGCTTTTGACCAATGCGATTAGAGGTGAAGGCTATGTGAGACTCGGGCCGGGTGACGCCTGTTTGAAGAAGTTCATCTTCAATATCAGTGCTGTCGATAGCAGCCGTCGCTGGAGTACCTGACCCTAGAGTCGGTGTATCATGGTATGCAGGCGGTGGTGCTTCATCGCCGTTGAGAGCATCGTCCTCGATGTGAGCGTATGAGGATTCCCCCGCTGTCGTGTGTAGCGACACGGCATCAGGGTCATCTTGATAAGGCTTTGGCGAAGGAGGATTACCCATTGTCGCGAGGATGAGATAAGTACCAACAGTTCGTGGGGATGCCGGCCAATTTGAGTATTTGAGGTTCAGCTTTGGCTTAGGCAGCAACCTGGTTGTGTTGAAAGAGGAATTAACTTGATCTCACGCGTTCACGGCGCGGTTTTTGTCAGATTTCATGCCCCAAGACGGATGGAGTAACCGCCGATCCGGCGATTTCCAGTTTGGGGATAGCGGC
The DNA here is from genome assembly GCF_000260195.1 of Fusarium odoratissimum NRRL 54006. Taxonomy (NCBI): domain Eukaryota; kingdom Fungi; phylum Ascomycota; class Sordariomycetes; order Hypocreales; family Nectriaceae; genus Fusarium; species Fusarium odoratissimum. The sequence continues at coordinate 353,348 of NW_022158777.1, read as the reverse complement.
CATTTTATGGCGCCTAACAAACAAGTTGTCATGAAATAGCATTATCAATAACCGCTCACCTAAATAATGCTAAATCTGAAGATGACATTCGTATCACAATTGAGCCATGTGATAGGTTTCAGTGACGCCATCTACTGACTTATCTGGATTGTTCGTTTGTGACCAGGTCTCTTTCAGAACCTTATCTCACAATGTACGAACGGAAAGTTCCCAGAAATGAACATCGCAGCATAAATTTTGTTTGTCTGCCTATCAGTGGCACTTATGCCCTATTGTTCACTGTATGATGATTATTAGATTTCAATAAACAAAGATACGGGTTACCAAACAGTCGGATCATTCATTTGTTCAGTAGTCCTGTTCCGCTGGGGCTCATGACACGCTATTCGCTTTGGGTGACAAACGAAGTAGTAGTTCTACTCAAGCATAAACTATTAGCTATAAAAGCATAGCTTCTCCCTAGATGAGGAATATTTCTCTCATTCTCATTAAGGACTCACATTTTAAAAGGTAAGTTCCAACCACTCCTCATACTAACTCCAACAGGCCTTCTTTCTATCAGAACTCTCACACCCCCGAGAAATAGTTACTCTCAGAAAGCAATGTGTTCAGGTGTCTGCTTCACCTCCCTCCCCGAGCCCTCAGAGGTTGGCCAAATATGGCAAGATCTCGAAGTGCTCATCGCCTCACTCAAGTCTCGACTCGAGCATCGAGAACAAAAGTATTCTGAACTCGCCGTTGAAGTTGTCGAAAATCTTGAAACTGGCATGCACGGCGAAGAACGTCAGGCTCAGCTTTGCAAGCTTCGTGAGTCTTGGAAACATATCCAGACACTGGAGCGTGAGCTGCGCTTTTACTTGAAGCAGCAGAGAAAGCTGGCTGAGAGTTCGATGTCGCGAATTGCTGAGCAGCTTGGGACTTTGAATGTCGATTCGATGGCTAGGGCTATCCAGGCGAGTGAGATGAGTAAGGCATGCTATGAGAAGCCCGTCGAGCCGGTGTTTGAGACAATCACTGAGTCGCCTCTTGAGTATACCTCAGACTCTTGGCAGTAAGGAGTTAAGATGGTGATCTAGATTGAAAAGGTCTTCGGATGGATTGTCAGTGTTTTGGTAGACAAACAGGTAAGTACTTGCAGCTTGGTATAAGACACTCGAAGTCAAATAAAGTCATTGGACATCAATCCAAACAGCCCGAAGTTCTAACACGCGAAATGACGTTAGACATGAGTATTTTCAATTACTGTTTCTCTATCTAGCGATACAGTCACAGACTAACCCAAGACTCTATACACAGGGTACTCATCCCCGACATTGACCGGCAGGATATTGAACGTAGCATACGAATCGATATTCTCAGGCTCAAGAACAGTGAACGCGTACCCCGCAGCAGCCTGCCTCGTCGACACCCAAAAGCTCCCAGCCGGCATTGTAATCTCCTTCTTAAGAATATCAGTAGTAACCTTGTTCAGTACCGTACCCTGATAAACAGTACTAGCCAACTCAATGCTCGTAACATTATACGCTTCAACCTCACCGCGGAACTCAGAGCGAATATTCTCGACGGTAACACCGTTGAGGCGAAGACGATCGGCGGCTTCTTTCCATGCTTGCGGGAAGATGTACGCTTCGGGGCGAGAGCGGGTAAGGTTGGATTTCACGGGTGTTGAGCTGAGAAATTGAACGGGGATTTCGACGAGTTTGCCGGTTGGGAGGTCGATGAAATCCCAGGTACGGTTGGTGGGCTGGAAGGAATCCGTAACGACGACTTCGTCTACGCCATCGATGAATTTCTGGCGGGCACCTTCGACCACTTCGTACACTTCTTCAGCTTTGTCGGCGGCTGTTTGGACGATGGCTTCGATCATGGTAAGTCCTGAAGCAACGCGGCGCTGGAAGTGCTGGCTTCCAAGACCGATGCCTCGAGTTTCAGTGAGGAAGACCATAACCTGCGTCAGCGCCAATGAAACATCACCGGCTCGTGCCTGGGTATCAAGCTGAGTAAACACCAGAGGTTCCTCCCTGGCATTTCCCGTGATATAAGGACTCCAGCGCAGATTCAGCTTATCCATAGCACCAGCAATTCTGGGCACGAAAACCTCTTCGGAGTATTCCCGAATATCCTTGTGAATGTTCAAGTTCTTCATAGGATCAAATTGGCCATCCACGGCTTGCGCCCACTGATCTTTGAGGCCATAAGCGCGATTGGCGCTGTATTCATGAGCGTCTACCATGACATGAGGAGAGAAGTCAACAATCAGCGCTTTAACCTCACGAGTTTGTTGACTTGCGAAACGAATGTGATCTCTGTTGGGATCGTATCCTGTTGCCAAAAAGCGCTGGAAGTAGGCGACGCCATCGGGGTTGTAGCGGGGCAAGATCATGATGTCCATTTTCTCGAGGATTGATGCTGCCCATGTTGAATTGGCATCAAATTTGCCGAGCAGCGCGAGAAGAGCTTGGTCGCCGCCGGGTTCATTTCCGTGGACGCCACCTTGAAGGTAGACGCGGAGCTTCTCGGATGAAGATGAATTGGCCTTGATTTCAGGCTGCGACGACGTGGAGAGGAAGACATAAGGAATTGAGCGCCCTTCGTCGGATTTGAAGGATGGGTTGTTGTACGTCAACCAGTCATTTCGGGATGCAAGACTCTCGAGGAAGTAGTCTGCGAATGTTAGTAGATAGATCTTGAAGATGCGTTGGAAACATACTCAGAGTAGCATCGCTTGTTGGTCCGCTTGTGCCATTGTCGAATCCAGCGGCGATGCTCTTGGGATCAAGGAATGCAGGTGACTGGAGATCGATCTGCTTGACCTCGGGGAAGTTCTTGGCAGCCTCTTCACCATCTTTCGTCAGAGGAACTTGATTAGCGTTATAACGAACTGCGGTGGCCAAGCCAGCGCACAAAAGCCCAGTGAAAGCAGTGCGAAGCGTCATTTTTCCTGTGAGCCTACAAAATCCAACAACAAAGAAAAGACATTGTAACCCCATCATGCGGGCATTTCATCTTTTAAACTTCTCCAAACAACCTTCCTAGTCCGTGACGATCATCATACATGGGAAGCATAATGACCGAACTTCCCCGCCGATCCGCATAGCTTATCAGTAGCAAAGTTAGCCGATGATAAGCTTAAGCCGTTTATAGTAGGTAGCTATGAGAATTGGCTCATTTAGCTCCGACTATGTTGCAATCAGCAGCGGGGAACGGGTCTGCCAAGGCTTGGTGGATGAGAAATTGTTTCCCGGTCTGTGGAAAGCAGGTTTATGCGTGGGCTAATGCTCGGTGCTTGATTTGTTTGCCGGAGAGGTGCCAGGAATCAGGAGATAAGATAAGATATGGATAAGAAAAAGTCCGCGGCTGGGGCTGTAGTGGGGAAAATGCTGAGGTTGTAGGGTAACTCCAGCGGATGATGTATTTACCAAGAGATATAATATTGGATGATAGACTTCTAATAGTAGTCGGCGAGAAAATTATATTTCTTCTCTGTTTTAATATGTGGCTTGCAGTATAGTAGGTTTACAGTCTCAAGTATTTATATATGCTATTGGGCAGCAATAAACCTCGTCAAGTGCACCTCACAGATCAGTATCGTGATCTTGGAAAGGTAGGAGATTTTTATGAATGGGCATTTTTAGGTGTGCAGCTGCACAGTACGCAATAACCTAATAGCAATCTGGCTCCAATCACCCCTCTACTCGCTGTTTTGCTTCAATCATACTTTTAGTAAAATTAGTCACTAGGAGGTGGTTAATCAACTTACGCATCTGAAAGACGCAATGTCCGGTTTCTCCCCATTAGTCAAACTCATTTCCAACGTAGTCACACACTGGCCAGGCTCTTTATTGATACTAGCTGTCTGCAATTCGCATAGGGATAGACTGTGCAATAAGAGTTTGTGTTGAGCTTCGGCTTTGCCGATTGAGCTTTGAACAAGCCCTTGCAGCCTCTCTGTTACGTCCACCTTCGACGAAGTGGATGCAGTCTACACCGTCTATGCTGGCAGCGAATGTGTTGCAGTCGGACTGTTCACCTTCGAGAATCTGATATTCTGTTTCGCCGTCGACTTCGCATCGCTCTGTATTATCGTAGAATGTCACTGGAGGAGGTAAGTAGGAGGAGATGGTGAAAGGAAAAGAAAGGACTTACCATACCATGCTGTTACCTGCGAGGTCGCAGCAAGAGTGGCGATGCTTTCGATTGAGAGCTTCATTGTCAGCAAACCAAGGTTCGTTTGAACGAGAAGAGGCGTTGAAAGGTAGTAGAATGGGAGTTGAAACATGATGCTTATATATCTTATCCGCCGACAGAAAAACAACGGCACACTGCATCTACAAGCTTTGCGCCATCTTGAGTTAATTCTCTGTCAAGTTGCAAGACGTATGTCGTCGTGGTCGCTTTCATAACAGAAATCTCGTATTTGGCGAGAGCTGAAGGATGGGACCCTCGAAGCTGAGAACCAAGGAGGGCGCTGATCACGTATATTTGTTTCAAACAGGCCGTTTTAGTTAGGAGCTAAGGTGTAAACTTTCCCAGATGATTATTGACCCTCAATAGGCATTCTTCGGAAATATAAAACAGTGAAACAAAGGATGAAGATCCACCCATGGGGCAGATCCGAGCTGAGCTGGGTGGCCCGAGTCGGGAGAGAATCGTTAGCTTGTCTAGACTGTGTAGGCAATTAATGCATTGCAAAGATGGCTACCCAAGTTCTGTCCCTATAAGAACAAATTATTGACTGTTGAGGCTTGCCATGTGAGAGTCTGACTGCTGAACGACCTCCAGCTTCTGCTGTGAATGAGCTGTTAAACGAACATCGTTATGTAATGAACGAAACACAAAGGCACATCCTCAAAGTTACAGGACCCATACTGTCTGCCACCACTAATCAATTAGCAAGCGAGCAGCTGTGCGCTGAAGAAAACCTAGATCGATCATCTTGGCACTTGAGTCATGGTCATGAAGTTCACACTGCCATAGAGCCGGGACAATCGGAAGTGAGTTCACCAAAATAGGAAGCATTAAATAAATCAAGGGGAAAGACCAAAATGGTCTTCAACAAGGCAGCTGTGTGACAAAAAGAAGACTTGTTGTTATCAAGAACATCTCTCAGGCTGCTAGGTCTGAGCGAAGTTGGAATAGCCAACGGCATAGATTATAACACAAGAAACGAAAGTGTCTGACATAATCAGAAAGCTCAGACAACGTGGCCGAGTGGTTAAGGCGATGCCCTGCTATTTCTTCGGAGACATCATAGGCATTGTGTTCGCACGCGTAGGTTCGAATCCTGCCGTTGTCGATCTTTTTGTTGTCGGTCTAAATGATTTGATTGAATTTTTGTCAAACTGGGCGGTTTTGTTCATGCCACACACACAGTTGGGAACATGTTTTGTCTTGGTCGTGGAGGTTGAGTGTAATTCAGCGCCGTGGTTACAAGCGCTGGGTCCACTGAAATCGTTATGCCTGAGGCTGGGGACGATGATGTCCGTGACTCAGCTGGCTTACGATGCACTACAATGACTCAGATAGACTCGACACCTTATCCATCTCTGTTTTTGATCCTTTAGCTGGGTTACAGGGACGTTGTCTGATGACTGGCAGTAATTAACTCAAACACAGGCTTTGCGTTAAGCTCAAAGCTCACTCTGTTGGTAGCCTTGCACTAAGTTCACGGTACTTTACCCACCAACAAGACAGTTTACTTCATCGCTACTCATTCACCCGCGACCGTGACACGATAGTCTCATCAACTTCGCCAAACCCTCCGACAACATCAAGGAGTGATTAAGTACCGCTCGGGCTTCGAACACGAAATGCAAGATTGAGAACTGGCCAACAAAGAATATTGCGCAGGCGGTGTGAGGCACACCTGAGCCGCAATTTGGGTGGCATGCTTCAACAAATCCCATTCCGGGCGAATGGTTTAGTGGTATAATACTCCCTTAGCATGATTCAGTCTTCTGAAGAAATTTGGGAGTGGTCCAGGGTTCGATTCCCTGTTCGTCCAACATTGGCGGTTAAATCCCGCTATTATCCTCTCTTTTTGCTGTTTCACCATCCGACTCCCCATCGCCAAATCCAGTGATGCAGGTAGACCACATTCTTTTTATTGAGTAGAGTAAAGACTATTTATTTATCTTATGACCAAGGAACTGTGGCACCTTTTTGGTGCGATTCCCTTGCAAGCTCAATGACCCTCAAAGCGTCGCGTGATTGCGTTGGCTTCACTTCCAACTCTGCCTTGCCATTAATCGTATCGGCGACATTCTCATACAATCCCATCCATCGGCCCGCAAAACTTGGATATCGACCAGTATACTTCTTGATCTCGGGGTCGTACTTTTGAACCTTGCCGTCGAACTCTTCGTATGTCGTCAGAATACCCTGCAAGTCATCAGACTCAACACCAAAACCTTCATCAAGCGGCTTGAGACCAGCAGCGATACTGTCCTCTGTTGCGCAAAGGCTATGCTTTTGGAACTAAAAAATGTCAATCAAACACCTGGGTAAAACGGATTCGGATTCTCACCTTTATGAAAGAACCCTTTGTTCCTCGAACGAGCTGCTTCAATTGCTGTGCCATCGGTGTCGTCACAGCTGTCTTGACTGTAACGAGCAGATCTTTCTGCGCACCATCATATTGTAAAATTATAGTAAAAGAGTCTTCAACTTCACTTTCGGCGTCACGTTGGACGCGGAAGAACCCCGTCACAGACTTGGGGCGGCCAAAGAGAACAAGCGCCTGGTCGATGCTATGCGTACCTGAAGTACTGTAAGTGAAAAGACCAGGGGAAATTGTCACCCAAGACTTACCGAGACCGAAGGCCATCCCAGAACCTGGAGTGTACTTGGCTCCTATTTTAGACAGCCACGGTGGTGACTCAAAGTCATAGTGCAACTCGGCTTCTTTGATATCGCCCAGTGCACCTTTGTTGATGAGATGGCGAAGGGTCTGAAAGTCTGCATCCTGTCACAGGATTAGAATCCGATTTAGAAGAAACCAGACGTAAAGAGCTTACCCATCGTCGGTTCTGAAAGCAAGTAAGAATGAGACCCTTCTCTTCACCCAATTTGATCACCCTATCCGCCTCTTCAGATGATACAGCAAATGGCTTATCGACAATCACTAATCTCATGTTAACATCACCTTGACCCTGCAAAAGGTCACTCACCATGTTTTCCCGCATTTAGCGCCTGCTCTGCAAAAGAGGCATGAGTATCATGCTGGGTAGCGACGACAACGAACTGGATATCTTTATCGGCGAAGAACTCATCGGCTGTGCGATAATGCCTGATGCGAGGAAAGTCAACGGTGCAGTGCGAGCCCTTCTCAGCAGAAGATGGATCGGCTGGTGCTTCTTTTCTCTGAAGAATAGCAATGACTTCGTAGTCTGGGATAGAAGTGATGAAAGGTAAGTGAAAGCTCTTGGCTGAGTTTCCGTAACCTACAACACCGACTTTGATTGGCGCCATGATTGGGAATCTGTTTATTCGGTTGAGGGGCTAATTTTACTTCATGAGAGATCCACGAGACTCCTTTTATCTAATCGATCGCTGGGAGCTTTTATCTAACGTTGACTTACAAATCAACTTCCCTTTTTTTTACCGCATCTTCTTATTCACCCGGCTATAGCGTCATTGACCTTTGTCCCCGCATTGGTTTTATCCTTGGTGGATCGTAGATGGTATCATGACACAACCCCGCTCCTCGGGGAGTATCGGTGGTAGATCCGCTACTCCGCGCGAGACCAAAGAGCGGCATAAAAACGTCAAGGAAGTCTCAGATATGAGGTCTTGCAGGACCAGTAAGCTATCAAACTCCGAGATCGGATGAATTAATGGATAAAACCGTCTGAAGTGTTGAACTTCCCAAGCTTTGAACACCTAACTGCCGCACTTCGGTGACCACTGTCCCGAATTTCACCATTTGCGGGTCCGGCAAATCTACCTTATATCGACCACTCACTTCATATCGCGCATTTCTGAGACTCTGAGTACCTTAAGGAATTTGAATATTAAACTTCAAAATGACTAGCTCAGCAGACTCTCTACCTCACCTGCGATGGGGCATCCTAGGTACGTTTTCCCATCTATCCACCGTTCAGACCTAATCGTAAGTTCAGGCACAGGATGGGTATCCTCAATGTTTCTCCGCGACCTCCTCACCACCCGTCCCGATGCCAAGGCAACACATACCATCACAGCCATCGGCTCCTCCTCTATCGAGAAAGGCACTTCTTTCGTTGAGAAGCTCTGGGAGAAAGCACCTGATAAGCCCAAGCCCCAAGTCTACGCGGATTATCAGGGTGTTTACGATGATCCAAATGTGGATATTGTATACGTCGGAACGCCGCACTCACTGCATAGAAAGAACTGTCTCGATGCGATCGCAGCGGGTAAACACATTCTGTGTGAGAAGCCTTTTACGATTAATGCGAAGGAGGCGAAGGACATTGTTGATGCTGCGAGGAAGAAGGGCGTTTTTGTCATGGAAGGTTTGTTCACCCCCGCGTTTGTTTGGCTGCATGTTAATGTTTGTTAGCTGCCTGGGTGAGGTTCTGTTCCCTGTTTGAGGCGCTACACGAACAGATCATCGTCAAGAAGTCAATTGGCGAAGTCCAGCGACTTTCCATTGACTTTGGAAACAAGTTTGATCTGAGCAGCTTGCCCGACAATCATCGTCTCAAAGACCCCGCGCTTGGTGGTGGCGCTTTGCTCGACATTGGATTTTATACGCTGACGTTTGCGTCGATCATTCTTGGTGACTGGAAGGTTGGCAAAGATCATCCGAAACCGACAAAGGTTCTGTCGTCTCTTGACATTGTGGATGGTATTGACGCGGCGAATACCGTTGTGTTGGAATACCCCTCCGCCAATGGGGGTGTCAAAACAGGCGTCTGCACATCAAGCTTCCGATATAGAGGCGCCGATGAATTCGGTTACATTCAGGGTACCAACGGAAGCATCACCCTGTTCGGTCCAGCAGTCAGTGTACCCGGCGGATTCCGCGTCACTGAAGGAGAGCGCCCGGGACCTCCTGCAGCCGATACCAGGACCACGCGCGTGTTCAACGTGGAGCGCCACGAGGGAACGTTGGGCTTTTACTGGGAAGCCGATGCTGTTGCGCGGGACATTGCAAAGGGAAAGATGGAGAGTGATGTTGTTCCGTTGGATGAGACGCTTCGATTGATGGAGTTGATGGATGAGATTAGAGCAGCGAACGGGCTGAAGTATCCGCAGGATGAGAATTAGAGATGCCTCGTGACCTGAAGTTTTGGGCAATCAATAAGAGCAGCATTTACTCACTCACCGTCGGGACAAACAAAATTGCACTCAATTATAAAACAATGCAAACCGACGATAGCCACATTTCCCTCCATTCATATGACCTCACGCGACCAAGAACGGCAGGAAGCAAATGGAGATGCAAACAGCCTCAGGCAAACCGTCATCAACCTCAGCGCATCAGAGTTTTCGCTTCTGCCGTGACAAACCGACAGCAATTGAGTTTGTTCAAACAGACGCGATGCACTGTCGCAAACATGGAGTTTTGTCTGAGTCACCCGCCGAAAGCAACTGCCCATCGCAAATTCGTTGTCTCGTCGTACATGATTCCTTCCATTCCTCATTTTTCTCTCCTCCATCACCTCCTCGTTCTCGAGAACACCAGAGAACTTCCTCTTCAAACCGATTGATCTCTTGTATTTTCATTTTGCGTCTCGTGCGCGACGATGCCAGCCCCAGGATCCGGAGCCTCACTTCTTGCTGACGTTTACTTGGAAGACTGCAATCTAGGATTCACCCCGCGATGGGAGTTCCAGCCCGATCTTGACATGATGAGAATGACGATCCAAGCCATCTTTCGCACCGAAAACGTACACATCAAGCATTTCGCCGAAGGTTGCTTTAACAAACTCTACGAAGTTCAGGTCAACGATCAAGCCCCGCTATTGCTGCGCGTTGCGCTCCCTGTCGATCCGCAGAACAAGACCATGAGCGAAGTTGCTACAATCCAATGGGTCTCCGCGATTACAGACCTTCCGATCCCGAAGGTCATTCATTACGATGCGTCGCGCGATTCTCCCATTACTTATGAATGGATCTTGATGAGCATGCTCCCGGGCGCGCGGTTGCAGGTCACATGGCGGCACCTCACTCTTCTCCAAAAGACCGACACCGTCCGCCAGATCGCATCTTTCATAGCATCTCTCTTTCGTGACAAATTCGCGACCATTTGTAACATCTACCCTCCCGTATACGAAAGTGGATTGCCAAGGCCCGGCCCAATTGTGTCTACTTGCTTCTTCTACGGCCTCATTAACAAATCCGACATTAACCGAGGACCGTTTCGGAACAGCAGCGAGTGGTTTGCATCACGGCTCGAGGCGACTAAAAGGGATGCGACAGCGACTATGGCAAAGTGGTGTGGAAAGGGAAACCTTGACTGTGATGCGGTCAAAGAGATCGACGATGCTGCCCGAACATTCGGCATCGCCGAGAGATTGCTGCATCTGATCCGGCGCATCTTTTCATTTCACGCTGAAGCAGAGACCACAGTTCTTTACCACGATGACTTACACGGGAACAACATTCTTGTCGACGATGCAGGGAATATCACAGGCATTGTCGACTGGGAGTGTGTGTCCATCGTCCCCCTGTGGAAAGCATGCGGCATCCCCCAATTCCTCTTTGAACAACCACGATGGACTGAACCTGATCGCAGACGATACCGCCACGATGCGACCGGCGAGATTTCCGAATTATACTACAAGCATTTACACCAATACGAAACCACACGCTTGCGAGAGGTGTTCTTGGGAGAAATGGAGCGACTTGACCCGCGATGGATGGACATTCACAAAAAGACGCAATTGCTCAGGGACTTCGACTTTGCCGTGCAGTTTTGCGACGATGTCGCCGTTTTGAAGCACATCGTCCAGTGGGCTGAGGCTGTGGAGGCTGGTGGGGATGTTCCGAGGATGTGGGAGCTGGTATGGGCGAATGCGCTCAAGTATTGAATATCCGTTCTTGATCCGACCAGCAAAGGTGCTAGTGTCAGCCAGCGACTTGGCGATGCAGGAACTTCAGAAAAATCTTGTTTGTGTATAATAACTGAAATGATATTGATCTTGACCACGATTGCGACGTCCGGATCAGCCGAGAAAGTGCCGCGCGACATCTCTCCCTTACTGCCAGTCCATGCGACCGTTCGGAAGATAGCCTTTGCGAACTAATCTTAGCCACTGATGACTGGGCTGGAACCGTTCGATCGCGATACAGAGGTGAGACCGCCATTCTCACGTAAGAGCCTCGGACTCCGGATCGCAGCATCTCACCAACCTGAGTAAGCCTTGTCTGATATCGACCGTCAAACCATAACTTCCCCACATCCATCGCTCAAATCTTCTTATCAGACCTATACCGCTCACCAGTATCACCAGGAACTCAACCGGCCCCTTTTTCCTCAATAGCCTATCTCCACGCGCGACCCCTCGTATTCGTCATGCTCAGCCTCAGTTTCTCAGCCGTAAGCAAGGGAGTGATTGGACTAACATACGCCCTCATCCGATTGGGTTGTCCCAAGCCTGACTGTGTCCAAGAAACGCCTCTGAGAGGTTGATTGGGCCATGTGTGGTCTTACCTAAGTCATTACCAACTTGTACGACCGTGGGCGTAATCACGGGGTGAAGTTCTGCAAGGATGGCTTTGTGATTTCGAGCTGCGGTGAGACACGACGAAGTTTATTGATGTTAGTAAGGTGTAGAAAGACTTTGATTGGGTCGTTGGGTGAGATCAAAAGTCCTAGGGCTGAAACATTCGAGTGCCAAGACTATGATCCTTGACCAGCTGGACTCGTATCGCAGACTTGCTTGAAAGAGAAGTTATGATTGGAAATTGGGGATTGAGATGACTACGGAGGGAACTTAAGTGTGTGATTGCCGTCATAAGCTTGCATATTCTCCGATAACAAGGTTGAGATGACCGCGTGATGAGCATCAGCCATCCCGAGGCGTTCTTATTTATATCCCGTCTCACAAAGCACAAGACCATCGGCCCCAAACCACTAAAAACATTGTCAAAATGGCTCTCATCGAGCGAGTATGGCACGCCTGCGTCAGTATAGTCGCATGGCTAACAATGTGGCCCACCTCCCCTTCCACCTCCTACCAACATCCCCTCCGCCCCAATCATCCTCACACTCACATTGAAGATCCCAGCCCTGGCTTCCCCATCTTCCATCCCCCGCCAGGTGATCATGAGTTCCTCTGCGAGTACCCAGAAATGACAGGTTTCGTGCAATGTTCAATTCCTGAGAATCGAGAATGTTGGCTTAGACATCCGGATGGGCGAGAGTTCAACATTCATACAAACTATGAGAACTTTGCGCCGAAGGGTATTATGAGGCATTATACACTTAATATTACTGAGAGTTGGTATAATGCTGATGGGCAGAACTTTACCGAGGCGAAGTTGTTCAATGGGGAGTATCCTGGGCCTTGGCTTGAGGCTTGTTGGGGTGATGTGAGTACTCTGACCCGTGGGGTTTGAGAAAGGGACTAACTGTTGTGCAGACCTTCAACATCACGGTGATAAATAGTATGAAGAGGAACGGCACGAGTATTCACTGGCATGGTATTCGACAGAACCAAACGATGGACATGGATGGTGTCAACGGCATAACTCAATGTCCAATTGCGCCAGGGGATAGCTTCAGCTACATCTTCAATACGACGCAGTACGGGACGTCTTGGTATCATAGCCACTACTCTGTCCAGTATGCAGATGGTCTTCAGGGCCCAATCGTAAGCCAAACCATGGTGCTCAGCCAAAATCGCGCTAACGATGCAGACAATTCATGGTCCCCAGTCAGCTCCCTACGATGCAACCAAGAGGCCATTACTTATGACAGATTGGTGTTAGTTGCCCCCAAGTAGGCTGCATGGCCCATACTGACTGAACATACAGCTCACGAGAGTGCATTCAGACTACTCTTCCCTGGCTCCCAATTCTCCAACAAGACCATCCTTCTCAACGGCGCGGGCAACGTCTCCCACTACGGCTACACCCCAACCCTCCCTGTCCCTGATAACTATGAGTTATACTTCAACAAAACTCCAACAGATAAGCCAAGTCGCCCAAAGAGATATTTGCTCCGCCTGATCAATACTTCATTTGACTCAACACTCGTCTTCTCCATTGATAACCACTGGCTTCAAATCGTCACTTCGGACTTTGTCCCTATTGAGCCGTACTTCAACACCTCAGTCTTGATAGGAATTGGTCAAAGGTACAACGTCATTGTCGAAGCGAATCCCCTGGCCGGTGATGTCAACGGGATCCCAGAAGATGGAAACTTCTGGATCAGGACTTGGGTCGCTGATGCATGTGGTATAGCTCCAGGAGGAGACGGTTACGAAAAGACTGGCATCCTACGCTACAACCACACTGACAAGGCTCTTCCCTCATCTCAGCCTTGGGTCAACATCAGCAAAGCGTGCTCAGATGAGACATATACTTCGCTTCGACCGAAGATACCATGGTACATTGGTCCAGCTGCCAATGCTCAAGCCGCGGATCAGACCGGTGAGCGGTTCAATGTTACTTTTGATCCGAATGCCAAGAATACACCTGAGTTCCAGGAGGAGTATCCGGTTGCTACGTTTGGTCTCCAGAGACCTGGTCAGAACTTTAGACCACTGCAGATTAATTACTCTGATCCCGTCATGTTTCACTTGGATGAGCCGAGGGATACTTACCCACCGAAGTGGGTGGTGATTCCTGAGGATTATACTGAGAAAGAATGGGTATGCGTCAGACGCTTTCAAATGTCTTCGGGTATCATGACTAACCATCATAGGTCTACTTTGTTCTTACGATAGAAGGCATTAGTGCCCGCACCGGCGCTCATCCAGTAAGCATCCAACCCCTGCCACATGTTCCCTAGCTAACCCTATTCAGATCCACCTTCACGGGCATGACTTTGCCCTTCTGCAACAAGAAGAGAACCAAACCTATGACCCCAGCAGACTCAACTTGAAGCTTGACAACCCACCAAGGCGTGATGTCGTCCTACTCCCCCGCAACGGCTTCGTAGTTATTGCTTTCAAGGCAGATAACCCAGGTATCTGGCTGATGCACTGTCACATTGCGCGCCATGCCTCCGAAGGTTTGGCTATGCAAGTCCTGGAGAGACAGGGAGATGCCAATGAGTTATTCCCTGTTGGTTCGCCGAATATGATTGAGGCGGAAAGGGTTTGTAAGGACTGGAAGACGTGGATGGATGGTGAGAAGGATTTCTTTGAAGGTGATTCTGGTATTTAATGGTTGATAGACTATGGCTCACAATGTAGCTCTGTGCGTTCAACAAATTCGAGGAGGAATTGGTCAATCTACAAGATGTGGTGCGATTAAACATTCTATAATATCGCTACTGCGTTTCCAGGACTGGCAACTCCGCCAGGTACCTTGAGCGGAACACTCGTCAAGAAGAATGTCCAACGCTTTCTCTGCCTGCACTTCTCTGCCAACTCCTCCAAGTCAAAGAGCTCACCAATCGGCATTCCCCATCCCGCCAAAGCCCATTGATGAATACTAACGTCAGGATGATTATACGCCCCAGTCGCAGGGCCTCTTTCAAAGCCAGCTGCATCAGATGCAACAGCTGAGAAGCCGGTGTCCCAGAGCCATCTAAGGGACTCTTTAGTAGCTTCGAGACCCAAAAGACCTCCGGGCTGGCGGTGGGAAAAGTTCTCTTGTTCTTTGGGGGTGAGGGTGTTGTAGTGTGCTGTGAAGCCGACGCGAATGAAGAGGACGTCGCCTTGGCAGAATTCGATGTTCTCTTCGGCGATAATAGCGTGGATGTGAGACATTTCTACGGCGTTGGTTTGAAACGGGGAGAGGGAGATGTTGTTGCGTTGGGACCAGGAGTACCAGTCTATAAGAACACCTCGACCGATGATGCCGCCGTTGTTGGCATAGGCTGTGAACATACTGAGACAGAGAGTATTAATGGAGTCATGTTAGTAGACTTACCATCGATCCCAAGAGTCTGTGAACCTGTACCGAATTCCTCCTGTTCGTGGCCCATGTAAAACTGCCCAGTTCTTTGATAACCTACCGAACCGTCAGTACTGTCATGTTCACACCGTAGTGGTACTAACCATAGTGCCTGAACCCATCCCACTGTGTACTACTCTGCGTATTCAACGTGATTACATCGTCATTCATTGTCATGGGAGCTTTGTTGAGTATTCGGTGCTCCAGAGCTTGTCTCCCAAATGGCGGGTGAGAAATCTTGTCGAGTGGCCAGTCCAAAGATATCCTGATCCCCTCCCTTATCTCACTCGCTGCTGCGCGAACGGTCTCTGGCGTAAGCAAGTTGAGCCTACCCAGTTGATCGTCCGGTCCCCAGAGACCCCAAGCATTGCCTGGGGGGCCGTTCTTATCCAAGGGCAAGTCGTCGAATGTAGGGAGCTTCTTTGGGGCCATACTGGTTAGCAAGAGTATGTTGATGCAAAGCGTTTGACCGACGGACAATGTTGGAAGCTTGTATGACTGACTGGAAGTTCGCCGACGTGGCTCAAACGATAAGCAACTAGCCCTTCCACTAAAGGATATAATTACCAAACACACAAACGATGCATCGGTTGGATGAGTATTTACCCAAATCATCGTAGCGATGCCAATCAGCGAGTTGATGCCGATCATCTACCCCAGCTTCCCCGCGTCCATCCCTTTCCGGGGTACGCCAAGACTTAAGTTCCTGGAGACAACAATTCGCTATGCGGGGATAATGCAGGGGTGGATGAATGTTTGACAAGATAACGGAAATAATCCGCTGAATATTATGTCGCGTGCCAGAGTCTCGGGTCGCGCATGGGCGAGGATAAGGGACTCCGCTCGTTCGCATTTAAGACGGGAACGATCCGTGGATTGAGGGATCCTGTGTAAGAATCTTCCATTATACGTACCCAGAAATCACCATGCACAATCCAATAGCAGTAAGGGCTTCGTCGCCCGAAGGTGAAGACATTCCTCGCGAGATCTATGGCTTCCGACCTTATCTCCTTGCCATCTCGGCATCGTGGGCCTGTGAGTATTTACTCCATCTCAATCGCCGTTACTAACACCGTAAGCTGCCATGTACGGGTACGACAGCGCGTTCATTGGAGGAACTCTCAGTCTACCCTCCTTCCAGCGAACGTATGGCCTTGACACAGCAAGCGATTCTGCCAAGGCAAATCTGTCATCAAACATCGTTTCTACCTTCCAAGGTGGTGCATTCTTCGGATGCGCATCAAGCTTCCTCGTCGCTGAACGTTTCGGACGTCGACCGACTTTAATCCTTGCTGCTATCATATTCTCCATCGGCGCCGCCCTTCAGATGATCGGTCGACTCGACTGTCTGTATGTCGGTCGAGCGCTTACAGGCTGGGGCGTTGGCTCAAGCGCAATGATCCTCCCAATCTATGTCTCTGAATGCTCACCAGCCTTGATCCGTGGACGACTTGTCGGAACATTTGAGGTCATGCTCCAAGCGGCACTGGTCTGTGGCTTCTGGGTTAATTACGGCGTCAACAAGAACATCAGCCCAGAGGGTAATATGCAATGGCATATCCCCGTCGCGGTTCAGTTCGTGCCAGCCGGGTTGTTAGTCATCTTCATGATTCCTATGATTGAGTCACCTCGATGGTTGGTCTCCAAGGGTAAACTTCAAGATGCTAGGAAGAATCTAAGTTGGGTTCGAAATCTTCCCCAAGATCATGCCTACATCGACCGCGAGATGTCCATGATTGAGGTGGCGATTGAACATGAGGTATCCTCTACAGGACAGAGAGGACACTGGCGACAGATCTTCTCAGAGCTGTTCCAGCCTGGAGTTCGTGGTAGGATAGTTTTGTCTTGTGGACTTGTCTCGTTCCAGAATTTCACAGGGTAAGTACTAATACTCGGCGGTTGAACATACCTAACACGACCAGAATCAACGCCATCAACTACTACTCGCCGACCATCTTCAAGTCTATCGGCTTCACAGGTACCTCAGTTGGCCTGCTCGCCACTGGCATTTTCGGCATCGTGAAGATGGCTGCTACCATGCTCTATGCAGCATTCCTGGTCGACAAGCTAGGACGAAGACCGCTACTGCTGATAGGTGGTGTTGGCTCTGGCATCGCAATGTTCTACCTGGCCGGCTACTCTAAGGTGTCAGGTTCTTTTGAACATATTCCACCTATGGATGCTGGAGCAAAGACTGCTGTGGCGATGGTATACATCTATGCTTTGTTCTACGGTATGAGTTGGAATGGCATCCCATGGCTCTTCACGTCAGAAATCATCCCAAACAGAGTCCGTACTCTTGGAATGGCGTTCTGCATCTGTGTCCAATGGGTGACGCAGTTCATCGTGGTCTACAGCCTACCGCATATGGTCATTGGGTGAGTGCGTTCTCTGCATCCTTTACTGCCATTACTGACTGTTTAGTATTACCTATGGAACCTTCCTCTTCTTCGGTGCATGCACTGTTTTCGCAATCATCTTTGCATGGCTGTTCATCCCCGAGACCAAGGGAGTTCAGCTGGAGGATATGGATCTGCTCTTCGGACCTGATGTGCCCATCTTGGCGTCTCGGGCGAGGGACAACTATTTGCAGGGAATTGCTGCTCGGGCCTTGGACGAGCGAGATGGGGGAAAGATGAAGGCAACTGAGATTGAGCATGTTTGACCAGTGGACAGGACGTTAATCGTGATAGCTTCACATCAAAGGGATTATCCGGTAGGCTTAGGAAGGAGGCATAGGACGGGTGATAGAAAGTAGTGAGTATAGTCGGAAGCGTGACTAAAGGGGACCTAGACTGGATGTATATACTCAGATAGTTCCCTGGCCCCAGAAGACACCACGGCCGTTGGTTCCAACATAGACCAATCCCGCCTCATTCCCACTTCCAGCAAGCTTAGCACTGTCCGCAGCACCAAAGCCCATAGAACCCTGAAGATCCGTCCAAGTCTTGCCAAGATCAGAGCTACCGTACAACTTGCGCCCAGCAGAGCCTGTTCCAAAAGCATACACATTCCAATTGCTTCCAGAACCCTTACCGAGAGCAATCTGCTCAGTCTTGCTAAGAACCCCGATCTTGGAAAAGGCGCTACCGTAGTCTGTGCTCCGGAAGATACCAGCGTCGGTGGAGACCCAGACCTCTCCGGCCTTGGTAGGATGAGCGGCAATATCTTTGACTGAGTTGGCTCCGTCGAGAGATCCTCCTGTGGAGAAGCTTGAGGCTGTGTTGTTGGAGACATAGAACTTTGATCCTGATGCACCGTAGAAGTAGTCGTTGTCCTGCTTATCACTAGCGACGAGGGCGCCGTTCGGTAGACTTGAGACGGAAGCGAAGCTGCCTTCGTTTTGAGATCTCAAGACACCTCTGTTCTCGGGGGACCAGAGGATAGTATCTCCATTGGCTGAGTATGAGATCGAACCTCCCTTGGGACCTTGCTCAGCAGCGCCATGAACCTTCCACGATTTACCGCCGTCGGATGATAGCGCGACTTGAGGGTTGCTATCACTGTTTCCAGCTCGTACGACATTGCCGACCTTCTTGCCGGCGTAGTCAGCGCTAGTAGATGTTGTGAACATTGGGTTGTCCCAGGCTGAGAGTGGAGATTTGCCGAGAACGCTCTTGGAGGCAAAGGTAAAACCGCTGTCGTCGCCGACGGCGGCGAGAAGTTCACTTCCACCGGGAGCAGACTTGACGTCAAGAACTGCGGTTTCTTCAATACCGTCGGCGAGAGACTCAATGGTGATGTTGTGGACGGTATCCCACTTGGTAAGATCATGGCCTCCGTAGAGTGTCAGGCCAGTGCCGTACAGCCAGTGGTCGCTGTCAAAAGGATCAATAGCCAGAGCTTCAACCATCCAGCCCAGCTTCTTGGTATCAACTGAGATGAAGTTCTTGTAGATCCAGGGAGCCTTTGGTGTGGAGATGCTGTAGTGAAGATCAAGGTTGCCCTGAGCGTTATAGTTCCAGAGCGTAGACCACGTCTTGCCAGAGTCAGTGGATCGGAAGAACTGAGCATCGGGATACCAAGAGTTCAGAGAGGCAACGACAAGAGTACCCGATTTCTGGCGGTCGAGTGCAAGACCACCAAAGCCGAAGTAGATGTCTCCAGGCGGGGTGATGTCCTTCCAAGTGTTGGCAGCAACGTCATAGCGGTACACAGCACCAGCAGTACCATCATATGGCCCACCACCATTGCTGTACGAGAGGTATAGCGCCTTCTCCTTTGGTGAAAACTGGCCTTTGTGGGGGAGGTACTTCACAGGCTGCCCATCAACAGGCTTCCACGTCTTACCCGCGTCAGTAGTCACATACACAGAAGCAGTCTTTGTATCAGCAACACCAACGAAGATCCTCGACGTAGCACCATTGACAAGAGATGAAGTAGAGTCAAATGTGACGAAGGACAAACCCTGGATGTCACTGTTGTATCCAGAGCTGTCACTCGGATCGGCAACATAGGTACCAACATTGGTGAAGGAAGTGACCTTGGAGAAGCTCTTACCACCATCTGTACTCTTCCAGAGACCGTTGCCACTTCGGGCTCCGAAATAGATGATGTTGGAGTTCTTGGGATCAACGGCGAGACGCTCACCCATGCCGCGACCGGGCATGTTTCCGCCTACTTTGAAGGGGAGCTCAGTGAAGGACCATGTGGCGCCTTTGTCATTACTGATACCAATTGCTCCCTTGTTGGGGTCCCTAAAGAACTCTTAGCTTACCGACTCTTTTGGAATTCTTGACATGAGCAGCTTACCATGAGTTGGTATATAATCCAGCAGCGGTGAGGACCTTGTTAGGGTTGCTTGGATCAAGGGCCAGAGCGTCGATACCCCAACGGCTCCTACGATGGAATTAGTATAATCGCTCCACCGCCAGGCTATACTTACCATGTCGCATCAACACCAGTATTGTCAGTGAGTGGTGTCCAAGAATCATCCGCATTGAGACGATAAAGACCACCAATATCGGTTCGTGCATAGGCAACGCCCTTGGCAGTTGGATGGAACTCGATGCCAGGGACAAAGCCGCCTCCACCGCCGAAACGGACATTCTGCCATTTGAGAGCAGCTTGCGCAACGCTTGCCGAAGCAGCGAGAAGAGAGAGCAACTTCATGATGAAGTCAGTAAATAACGAACGACACTGTATTGAGAGAAGATCTGAATTTCATATTTGGCGAATTATAGGTGTCTTTTATATGAGCGCTTTGAGGTGACGTGATAGTTTGGTCCTGTTGTCATTTGCAGTGTTTCGGATATGAAGCCTCCGTGACGAAACAGGATGACGCAGGGGTATAAGGTTCACCAAGCCCCGAACATGCTCAAAATTGAATGGATTGCGAGACTTTTTTTATTCATCACCGTATTTAATCTACGGCACTTATATATTTTCCACCTACCAGATGAGGTTTGTGCCTCACATCAATGATTGGTGGTGGCATGTTCAGACGAGAGTGCCAGTCTCGGGCCGCCATATACCGCCGTTTATCCAAGAATGGCAATTCTTGGTTTCGCGCCGCATACATGCTGGATTGACGCCAATGTTTTCGGAATCTCGGCACGAGTAGCAGCGGTTCACGTGTGACTGATTGATGTGCCAATGGATAGTGGATAGATCCGCAACCGCAGGAGATTGTTTGTAGACTAAAGTCCAAGTGTTTCCTTTGCTTAATAATACCGGTTATCTTATATAACGATTATAATAATATAGTTCAGCAGTAATAGATATTAAAACAAAGCGATTAGTATTTATTTTTAATATTATAAATTAAATTATTACTTATATACTCTTTAATATGTTTATAAGAGAATCATTTAGTAGCAAAATAATATACTTATGATAGTACTACGGAAGAGTAGCTTATGATTTGAAAATGACCTGTAATTAAGTAGTGGCGTGAAGAGCGGGAACCAGGGATTAAATCTTTTAAGTGGTTGTGGAGGTGAATGAAACTCAGATCAGCCAGATACTATGAGGGAGACCATAGATATCGCTAGTCAATCCCTCGTGATATGACGGTCGTAGCAAGCATCCAGGGTAAGAGGTCTAGCCTCGGTGGGGTCAGATGGATGTCTGTCATCACACAAATAAAGGGACAAAATCCCCTTAAGACCTTAGCATCTTTATGCTTTTTCACACTTAATTTTACACTCTTTCCCCTTATATCTGTATTCATTAAACTGATCATTTAAGTCTCTATATTACGACGAAGACCCTGTCTCAATTGAACCTAACTGGCAGTCTACACTTACCTTGCAGTTGACAGTGTTGGAAGATATCGTCTTGTGCAGTTTTTTGTTTGTTGTTGCTCTTCACCTTCAAAGTGGATGCAGGTATTCCCTTGTTTCAGTCGGAAGTTGTTTTTAAAATTTAATATTCTGTAAAGTAGTTAAGAACTTTTATTAATTTGCAATTACGGAGTATATAGTTAGCAATTCTGCCGTCCTGTTGCAGTCCCAATGAAGTTCGATTATCCGTTCTCTTTCTTTGGCAGCGGCCTAACCTTACACAGACAATTACCCAAGGCCACTTATACCGACTTTAATGGTTGCCCCTCTTCTTTCCCGCGTTAAGGGCTTTAGCACCGTTGGACACTTGCTTCTCAGCCTAAAACTCGGCTTTTTGCCGAGACCATGTTTAGCTGATTTGAGCACCGTTCTATTAGAGCTCAGATGCAAAAATCGCAACAGGTCAATCGTCTTCCATATCACAAGCAGAAAATGGACCCTGAACCCGAGGTTGGCTGACAAGCTGCATGTATACCCCACACTTTGATCCCGCATTTGAGCATCGAAATGCGGTTCTTGATCCTCGGCTTCTCCACTTCTTGGTTGGTCATGTATTGAGGGATATATCTCAAAACCTGGGGTAAGCATCCTTTCTGGGGTTAACTGAACTCTATTTAAATACCTTCAACCAATGCGAGGAAGTCTGAGGTGCAATTCGCGGAGAAGGCCCGATACGTACACGAATTGGGGTCGGGTGACTTGTCAATATCACACTTCGGACTGTAGAGATGTGGAGGTATTCTCTTGAAGTGTCCTTGAAAGAAATGCTGAAAACTTCTCAGACGGAGAATCAAGATCGTCCTAGTCATCCTTATACTATCCAATACTCGATTGGCTTGGCTTGTGAGTGAATTGGTTGAGTTGAGCTTCATGCTATGTACATCAACTCCTTCCAGCAAATGTACAGCACAAGTCCGGTTCTCACCACGTGATAGTAAGAAAAGAACGACTCTGTAGTGCACTTCTGACAGGCGAATCTAAACAGCCATGTGAATTCCGTATAACCGATCAAGCGTAGGAATCCAAACCAAGTGAACTAGACAAGAAGCGGAAGGAGAATCCTCTACCAGGCAGCACTATGAAACTTGTAACGATAACTGAAGGAGGGCAGCCGTCTATATAAAGGAGACAGCTATCTAGACATGAGCCTGTATACTCGCACTCAATTGTCCTGTTCTTTAAACAAAGCAGTCGCTTCTGAGGCATATCATACTTTGTTCAGTCTTCGAATCTCTCTCTTCAACATGCGAGCTGCATTTATCCTTTCCTTCCTCCTGGCTAGCGCTACCGCCTTGCCAACAGCATCAATCGAAAGGAGAGCCGTCGCCGCGCAAGACGTCAATCTACTAGAAACCCGAGACCTTCTCAATCGTAATGATCTTGAGAATGGTGATTCCTCCAATTGTCCCACAGCCATTTTGGTCTATGCACGTGGTAGCACAGAGCCTGGTAATCTTGTTCGTCACCGCAGTTCCATACACCATATTATCAAAATCTAATCAAATTAGGGAATCACGGTTGGGCCAATACTCGTAGAAGCCATGCAGCTTGCTATCCCTAATATTTGGATACAAGGTGCTGGTGGGCCATACACGGCTGACCTTGCACCAAACTTCCTTCCTGAGGGGACCACCGATGCCTCCATCGATGAAGCTAAAAGACTTTTCCAAATGGCCTACGACAAGTGCCCAGATACGCCCGTCGTGACGGCTGGATATAGGTACTGACTACCGCTCATCCATTTACTGTCGCTTTGCTAATCCTGTGAATTAAACAGTCAAGGAACAGTTGTCGTAGGATATGCACTCAGCGAACTCGAAGGCGCGGTCCAGAATCAAGTTGTTGGAGCCGCCTTGTTTGGATATACCAAGAACGAGCAGCTCGGGGGCCGTATCCCGAACTATCCTACAGACAGAACTAAGATTTTCTGTCTACCGACTGATCTAGTTTGTGATGGGACGTTATTTATACTGCCTGCCCATTTTCTATATGGCGCTGATGCGGCGGTTCCAGGTCCAGAATTTCTGGTTGGGCAGATTCAGAAGTAGAAGGGTTTGTAACGGGGCATTGATGTTCTTTTCTGGTAGATCTCATATCGGGTAACTGGTACATTCATGTATGCAGAAGATGCGGGTTCAGGTCACTTGGAATCTCATAGCATAAGGAGCTATCGTACTTCACCCAGGCTGACACTAAATAACCAACTCAAGTCTAGGGACAAATTAATATGTATCTTGACATGAGAATGAACCTTGAAGAAGTCGTAGATCTCGTAGGATGCCTATCGGTGCGCCTCTATTGTGATTACTCAGTTGGGCCGCTCGAAGTTCGTACTTGTGATAACCCATTTACCCTGACATCTTTCGAAACACTGTACTCAGCACTGATATGGAGTAACTTACGTTTATATATGAATTAAAGACAATGAATTGTAGGTGCATTTATAAACCTATCTGCCTTTCATTTTATTGGAAGTGACGCCTCATTGTTCACTGGTTGGTGCTGAAGAGGAAGACGGATGCAGTTTATACTACTCAAAGGCCCTGGTGTTAATTTATAAAAAAAAGCGTAAATTCTTTTTTTTTTAAAAAGAAGTACCAAAGCTTAGGAAAAAGACTTCTCCTTAGTTCCCTTAATACCTGACTTTCCAGGCGACAAAATGTTATTGAGATCCATATCCGCCTTGAAGCAATCAACTAGTTTTGCGAGGGCATGTCCATTGAATAAGAAGTGACTTCTGATCTGACACATGAACTCACGTGAGTTCGATATGTAGTCAGTCCACGACAGACGGCATTGTCAATCAGCTTCTGGCAGGGGCGTATACTACCAAAACGATGGGAAGCATGTACCGACAGTAAGCGTGGAAACCGGATAAGAAGTCGAACTTTGCTGCAGAAATCATCCCCTTGACTGCTAGGAACCATTCGAGCAATGCCGGGCCTGAGGTAGGGACGACTGGGGCGAAGTCTGTGTGTCCGATTCCGGGCGATGGACGGTAGTCCATTAGGGACAGTGATTCGAACGATGGAACGACACTATGGGGAATACCTTTGATTTCAACTTTTTCTGCTCGAAGAAACTCGCCCGGGATACCACCAAATGGCGTTACTGGAGATGAGCTCCAGGAATCTCTGTGATGGCGCGACGCAGTGAACTCTGCAGGGTCGGCACCACATCCGCGTCACCTTGGAGACCGAACTCGGCTTTCCAGAGTCACCAGCCATAACTCAACTTCAAATCGTCCAGAACGCTCTCTGGAACGGTCTTGTTAGGATAAAAATGCGGTGCTAGCTTTGCTTTGACAGCATCGTCCGGGGACAGAATAGCTTGGCGGAAAACATTGGAAATGGGGGATTGATTGGTGACTACGCCCCGTCGTTGGACATCGGCAAGAAGTTCTACAAGTTGGGGGAGATCTCTCTCGTTTGGCACGCTCAGGTCACAAGCGGTGTACGCTTTGGGCGCTGGGGTGATATGAATGCCTAGTTTAGTTATCACACCTGATAGGCGATTTAGTATTCTCACCTTGGTGCCATACTGTAAATTTGGATAGGGGAAGGCTGACCTAAGTTTGATTGATAGAAAAGACCATCTATGCTTGGTCTAAATCCGCTAGAGAATGCTTAGAAAGTTGTGTAGATGAGGCGATCCCAACTCGGGACTAATAACTCACGCTTTGTGAAGGGAGAACAGCCGGCTGTCACTCATAGCACCCATTCCAGCCTGCAACAGCTCGCCTGTAGGAAGAACGACCTCTATCCGACACTGCGCCTCTGTGTGCACGGCGCCCGGAGTGTAGCCGAAGCTGTGGTCATCCCCAGTCGCAGTTGGTTTGTGGACAACACAGCCTACAGGACCGACGGCATTTGTATATTTGTCGGAAACCGGACTTACAAAGCGCTAGCTAGACCACTAACCCTTTAGTAGATTGTATTAGTTTAAATGGCCAAACTCAAGTAGACAACTTGCAATTTTACGTTAGTGGATTTGACGTAGGTATTTTTTTGTTCAATTTAAACATTAACACCATTGGTGAATTGTAACATAAAGAAAATCACACACTAAGTCGAAGTTAACCCTAAATCTTTATAAATCGTCTTACAGCTCGCTAATACAAATGATAAATAAGCACAATAATGAGACAGCGGTGAGTCTCGAGCCATATGCACGTCTTCCAATGCTCGGTGCTGGCGTTTTTGAAGTGCAGGGTAGGCGCTCCAAGAGTTCGGAAAAGCTCCCACTAGGGACAAGACCTTCTCAAGAAGCCCTTGTTTTCCGACCGCAAAGATAAATATAAACTGTGAACACTATCGTTGAGATTCTTTGGGCGACAAATCATCAGTTTCCGGCAAGACAAAGACGATGATCGACCGGAGTTTGGGTTTCCACCAATGAGATATTACGGATGCATGGATAACCCCGCGTTGAGTTGATGGCTTTTCCGACTTGGCAACGAGAAACTTGCATATGATCGCAGGTTTGGGGGTTGAAATGTAGATATGAGATTGACTTTAAACTTCAATAAGCTAAGAGTTGTCGGTCAAGATGCAATGATGTCCCGAGACATTGGGGTGAGGACTATCATGAGGTGTCAAGGGTATAAATATGTGTACAGCCATGATAATCTCTGTTTAGTGGGAATTTGCCTTGCGACCCACGATTTAAACACCATTGAAACCTCCCGATAACTTAGTCATGCGCTGCTTGCAAATTATTTCGGTGCTTGGGGCGCTGTTTCTCACCACTGTTCAAGCCGTGACTCTCCCAGCTGGAGTACCCCGCGATATTTCAGAGTTCAGAGACAAACATCCCTACGCTCCACCCAAGCATGAACACCGCAGAATCGTCCGGATTCGTGCATCCCGAAATGACGTAGATGATGTGTCAGATGACTTCAAGAGGGGCGTACGCAAAGCAAACGGTGGAGGCACTTTGCATCTAGCAAAAGGGAAGACGTATGTCATTGGTAAAGCCCTGGACTTGACTGGCCTGGAAGACATTCACATTCACCTGGAGGGTGAGATACGAGTAAGTTGTTGTGATATAACGCGAAAGGATATAGACATCTGACAGCCTTAGTTCACTGACGACGTTGAGTACTGGCAAGAGAATGCCTGGTACCATCCATTTCAGAAGTCGATCATGTTCTGGAAGTGGGGAGGAAAGGACATTAAAATCTACGGCAATGGTGTCATTGAAGGCCAAGGGTATGTCAACCTCTATACTTTTATGCGGACAAAGCTAATCATGGTAGGCAACGGTGGTGGAATGAGTTCGAGTCTGGAACTGGTTCGTAAGTGTATCTCAATTCAAACAAACCATGCAGACCAACTAACCGATTCGCAGTATTCTAAACCCTGACAACAAATACTATCGCCCCATTCTGTTCTACGCCGAAAACACCACCAACTTGGATGTTTCCGGAATTCATTTGAAGGACTCACCCTGCTGGAATAACTTCATCGTCAGCTCCAAGAACGTCAAGTACACAGACGTTGTCGCAACCGCACTGTCCAATAACGGCAGTATCATTCCCAAGAATACTGATTTCATGAACACCATGAATACCTCAGCTGTGCGAATTGAGAGAACCTGGGTCAACATTGACGACGACTGCTTCTCGCCGAAGCCGAATAGCTCCGACCTTTACGTAAACACCATGTATTGCAATGGCACTCACGGCCAGGTTTGTGTCATTAACCATGATCGACAGTGCAAAGCTGATCCGGTGTAGTCCATGGGATCCCTTGGTCAGTACAAAGGCGAGGTCTCTAATGTCTACGATGTGCACATTGAGAATGTTTGGATGATGAACGGAGATGTAAGTTCCAAACTCTTCTATGGTGATAATATCTCATTGTTGCAGTACTCGGCAGCTCGTATCAAAGTTTGGGCTGGTGAGGAAACCGGCACAGGGTTCGTCAACAACGTAACCTTCAAGTAAGTCTCCCCAAGGATGTCACGAACGACCTTGCTCAACGGATATCAGAAACTTCTGGGTCGCTAGAATGGATTACGGCATCTTCCTCGACTCATGCTACTTCAATATCTCAGCCGAAGAATGCAATGCTCACCCATCAGGCATGCAAATCACCAACATACACTTTGAGAACTTTACTGGGTACACATCTGGTGTATATGGCAATGCTGTAGCAAGGCTTTCATGCTCAGCTGCCGAAGATGCTATTTGTGCAAACATCACGGTCAAAGACTTCAATGTCAAGACTCCTTGTGGAGGAGACCCTGCCATTATCTGTGATGGGATGCACGGGGATATTGGCGTTGATTGCGTGCCGTATGATAGTGACGAGGCGAAAGCGGCGTTGAACGCAAAGTGCAAGACTCCCATGGCGGCGATTGACACGGATCCTTGGGGCAGTGGACTCATTGAGAAGATGAAGGGCGCTTTCCATCCACAGTAGATATCACAGTCAAGGAAAGTTTGCAATGGGAGATGAGAATGCGCAACAGCTAGATAGATCTCAATTGATAGACACTAAATCCAACTCAGACACTGTCAAACAGTAAACTCGTGATAACCCGATCCAACAGTCTTCGTTTTCTGCTTACCCGGCAACGTAACCTTAGCCTTCGTGTTCGGCGGAATCCTAACCTTGAGGTGAAACTTCCCATTCGTCACAGTCCAATCCGTGGAGATGGTTCCATACTGACTAACATACGTTGCACTTGCATGAGAAAGGTTACCTCCTGGAATAGGCGCAATAGCGACAGTCTTGTAACCAGGCTCCAAAGGTGCGATTCCTCCAATGACTTGATGCATCCAATTGGCGACAGATCCAAAAGAGTAATGGTTGAAGCTGGTCATCTCACCGGGATTGACGGTGCCATTGGGCAGCATACTATCCCATCGCTCCCAAGTTGTTGTACCGCCCATTACGACTTGATATAGCCATGATGGAACCTTCTCTTGGAGAAGCATGCGGTAGAAGACATCTGTGGCATTGATGCCGGTGAGTGCAAATCCAAGGGGTGAAGTACCTGCGAAGCCAGTACCGACAAGATAGTCATTGTTCTTGATGATATCTCGCAGTGTATCGGCAGCCGCCTTCTTCTGCTTGTCATCCTTGAGAAGGTCAAAAGCTAGGGACAGAGCATAGGCGGTCTGAGTTCGGTTGGCCAACTTGCCACCTGGTGCCCAAGAATTCTGGAACTCTCGTTTGAGATCAGAGCGTTGAGTCTGGTACTTCTTGGCCAGTTTGGAGTCACCAAGGGCCCCAATGATCTGAGATAATGTCTCCGTCATCTTGATCAAGTACGCATCCGAGACCAAGATCTTGTGCGTCGTCGCAGCCCCGGGGTCGTCGGAGGGTGCAAGAGGGTCAAGCCAGTCTCCAAACTGAAAGCTACTGCGGTTCCAAAGACCAACATCGTTTCGCGAAATACCAGTATCGATCCAATTCTGGGCTTGTGGGAGGTGTTCTTGGAGTAGCTTCTTATCACCAAAAGCCTGGTAAATGTTCCATGGGTTGGCGACAACCACGTCTCCCCACACTGATGCTGGCTTGGGAGGTCTGTCCAGAAACCAAGGGATAGAAGGGACGTAAAATGGGGGAACCATCTCGTTCTGGGACATTTCGGACCAGATGTCCTTGTGCCAGCCCTTCCAGAAAGCCGATGTGTCGTACAGGTAGTTCGATGTAGGGCAGAAGGCGTGTGCGTCACCGGTCCAGCCAAGACGCTCATCTCGCTGGGGGCAGTCTGTAGGAATGCTCAGGAAGTTACCCTTCATAGACCAGCGGACATTGGAGTGGAACTTGTTAAAAAGCGGGTTGGAACAGTTGAAGTAACCAGTCTCTTCCAAATCTGTATGAACAACGATGGCCTTGACACTATTCGCATCCAAGGGAGTCTCTTTAGGCCAGCCATCAAGTTCAGCGTAGCGAAAACCGTGGAATGTGAACTTGGGCTCCCACTGAATAGGTCCCTTACCACTGAGAGTAAGGTAGTCCTCAGCCTTGGCTAGTCGAAGAGGTCGAAGAGCCAATTCACCATCCTCCAGAACCTCGGCGTGTCGCAGTCGGATAGTCGTGTTCTTGGGACCATCAACGTTCAATCGAAGCCAACCAACGAGATTTTGTCCAAAGTCGACAAGCTGTTTTCCAGAGGCGGATTTGAAGAAGCGCTGCGGCTTGACCTCCTCAACGCGTCGGACAGGCGGCTGTTCAGCAGGAACAAGTTCGCCGTCCACAGCCGGAAGAAGACGAGTGTCGGACCAAGAAGAACTCTTGAACCCAGGTTTCGACCATCCTTTGATGTCAGCTTCAAGAGTTGCGTTGTAGCGGTCTCCATCGTAGATCTCGCCGGCGGTAGCAGGGCCAAAGCCTGACTTCCAGGTGGTGTCAGTGACAATCTTGACTGTCTTTCCACTCTTTGATTTCACATGAAGCTGCGCCAGAAGACCAGTAGAGTTGCCGTAGATGTTTCGTTGACCGCCTGCGAATCCCAGTAGTCCAGCATACCAGCCTTCACCGACAAGTGCACCTATCGCATTTGAACCTGGGGTGAGGAGCTTGGTCACATCATAAGTGTCGTAGACGTGGCGATGGTGGAAGGACTGCCAGCCCGGGGCCAAGACACGGTCGCCGACCCGCTTCCCATTGATTTCCGCCTCGTAAATGCCCAGGGCGGTGATGTAAAGCCTAGCCGAGGCAATATCATCAGGAAGCTTGAAGTCCTTGCGGAAGTAGACAGGCCGTTTGGCCACATTGATGTCGACCTTGATAGTCGAGGCGATGGGCTTCACATTCTCCCAGCTCTTCTTGAAGAGTCCTGTCTCGACAGAGACCCAATCTGACCAGGGCGTCGAGGGCTGCTTTGACTGTCCATGAGCACGGACTCTGACGGAGACAGGTTGGGCTTCTTCGAGTGGAGTATCGGGCCAGGGCTGGTAAAGAGAGTCGGAGGACTTGGAGGAGAAAGATTTGGGTTTGTCGCTGACGCTGCGAGAGACTTGGATGTCGTAAGAGCTTTGTTCCCAGTCAGGAGCATTACCGTCGAATCTCCATGAGATTCTTGGTGCCGTCTCTGCGATGCCCAGAGGTGAGCTGTAATGCTCAAAAGAGACCCGAGAGATTGACAGAGCCATCTTTGCTGAGCTGGCTTGGCACTGAGACCAAGATTAAGACTGCTTGGTCCCTCATTTTATAACCGTGTACGAGCATACACTAACTCTATTCCATGGTACGAAATTCGGACCTTCACAAGGACCGAGGTCTACTTCCACTATTGATCATCACCGAAAATGCCGTCCTCAGCCTTCTCGCTGATTGATACCCCGAGAGTCTTCGATCATCTTGACCGAGTGTTACATTGCGGGGAAGAATAAAATGAACTGGCTGGGGTAAAACGCGGGGAAATAAAGATGGGCATCTCATGACAGGTCAGGGTTTGTCATCGCTGTAACATAACCTGTCGATCTGGAAACAGATGCCGTCATCCACACATGGTGGCTATCGTAGCAACAATACCCCGAAGTGTTTAACGTCCAGGACGTGGTTATTAAGATAACAATTCAACATAATTCAGAAAAGACAATAGCCTTCAGTGTCGGGTCAAATCTCCTGACCTTTCAGTCAATTTACGCGTTCTTTACGATACATGTCATTGAGTGATGGTGGATGGTTATGCATACAGGCCTTTTCCAAATTGGGACTAAATACTCCGCTGCTCAAATAGAGTTCTGTTTATCCTCGGATTTTCCGAGAAACAGCATCGGAAAACCCGCGTTTTATTCATGGTCTCATCAACAGCTCCACATGAATCACTAAACACCGACCTTTGTAATCAAGGTTTAGAAACGCCCCGGAACTTTTGATTGCCTCAGGATGCGATATTACAGGTAGGCCCATTCAAGGTTAGATTGATAAAAAGGTCTTGAAATCCCTGCAAAGTATATCAGGTGGCGCGCAATATCAAAGGTTACCACGTCTCTAACCATTTGGCACCAAAGTATCTATGACCTTTACCTTATCAAGAAATAAAGAATAAATATTTCCCAATATGAAAAGCTTCCCTGATATTGCAAAATTCTTCCTTCTACCTAAGATAACCCGTGCCTATTGAAGCAAGATCGTGAGCTGAGAGAAACAAGGCCGTACGGAAGATGTCCATTAAATTCTACAATTACAAGTGAAAAATGACTTCTTCGTCCCCTTGCCGTCTATGGTATTCTTATTTGCTATGCGAATACAAAAGGCCACTCTAACGAAGTAGTTATTCTGTGAAGATCAAGTGCCTAGAAGGCTATAGCAAGAGAAGGACCGAGGAACAGGATTCTCGGATATCTTCCACAGATGCCGTTTCCGACAGTCCACTTTGCCAGTCTGCTCCTCGAATGCAGTAAGTCTGCGTATACACAGCTCAAGGTTGAGCCTCATCTCTTTCAACATCGGGTTGTTTCTATCGTACCGCCCCGGTTTCACATAAGTACACGGAATGTGCACTCGGAAGTATCTTTTCCAGCCCGGCGCGACTCCGCGTTGACGTAGAAGAACTTACTTATGGCTGCTTTGTCGTCAACCATAACGCCATATTCCTTCTTCGACTCCCGATTGACTTTGGTCTCTTGTCCGTCCGTCAGTCTGGGAATAGTTGGGGAGTTAAGTACGTTGAAAAGTTCCTTGTCGAAACGCCTGCCGTGGAGCAACCTCATAGTCTGTGCTGCATTGCTGCTTATTCGTTAGCATCATAGCACATTTGACATGGACATAGACAAACACTTACTCGCAATCCTCACCGAGGTTCCAAACATGTATGTTGAGCACTCTGTCCTTGATGAGAGCTTCTTCCCAGATCATGTCCCGAATCTCGCCAGGGAGTTGAGCGAATTGAGGGAAAGTTGCCCTTTCGTTGCTCTCAGGAGTGAGAAGAGAAAGGTTGAGTCCAGACATGTTGGTGTTGGGAAGTTTTGTCAGTGATGAGATGAAATAAAGAAAGACAATAAACAAATGAAGTCCGATCCTTCTGCAATTTGGGTCTCTGCTTGTTTTTATAGTCTTGCTCTGCGAAGAATACTCGCGCACTAAAGTCAGACAAAACGAAGAAGCCTGGCATGTCAGACTTTGGGTTTTGCGTGTGAGTTCTGATACTTCAAATGCTGAAAGGGAATCTTTGAAGTATAATTTGGGCATGACTGTTCAGAGCTATACTATCTGATTATACATAAAGCTTTGCACTATAATTACCAGTAAGGTGAATAAAGGAGGAGTTTTCTCAGTAGGTTGGTAAGTCACATGACACGAGGTCTGCTGTGAGTAGGTATTGGTTGTGAGCATCGCAGAAGGAACACAGTTTCTGTTCATGTGGCTCCTCATGAGTCCTTTCTTCATCTAACAATACTTAGATTAAAGGGACAACGGGTTCTTATATAGCAGGAATGGGGATATTCTTGTTCCCTGCAAATATATACAGTGACCACTGATCTAACTCACATATGTCCGGTTCAATCCTTAGACCTGGTACTGCCACGAGGGTACAGCAATATCAGCACCATTCTATATCCCTTTTTACATCTGCGCCTTTGTCCTGTCTTCAGCCATCCCTCTTTTGCTGTATCTTTTGTCCAACCGATTCAAGAAGCAGCTAGATCGTTCCAAGCAAGAAGAGACTTTCGAAACCGAACTAAACTGTGGAGATTTCGGTATAGCTTCTGGTTGGCTCCTCAGGGCTGTAAAAAATATATCTTGCAATCGTAGACCTTGTAACTAATAAAGTTGCTCATACTTTAACTTTTTGTGGCGATCCGTCGAATGATCTGCTGACTCACCTTGCGAACTTTAGAGACCCGAACCTTCAGGACATTATTAGGTCTTTATCAAGGGAAACGGACAGAATGGGGGCGAATTTGGCCAAAAGTCCCAGTCTGTCACATAAAACATTTAGAGCTGGAAGCAGGACATCATACACGCTCATGTCGTGTATATGGGGTTTGCATCCCTCTGCCTGCACCATGGATTATTTGAATAGGCTGCAATCCTATTATTGTCGTCGGACTTTTGTCGGGATGTCGACGTTAACAGGCAGGGTCGTGACTTTAAGCTTATTACGAAAGTATGTTGCAGTTAAAGACCCGTGGCAGAGACCTTAACGTTACCGCACAAAGGTTGATTGGCTAGTCGGCCCAAAGGAGACTGACTGTACGCGTATCACTCTGGAATTTTGACTCAATTACTAAACTTCAGAACCTCTTGAAATAAGAGCCGTTGGGTACCTACACTGTTAACCTTGATAGACTTGATCTTTGAGGTCTTAGAGGATCATGCGTTCCAAAAGTCTAAGTTCTTGTAAGCAAATTGTGTGATGATGCTCTTCATTAAAGCTTGGGACAGCCCTGATCAGGAATTAAGCAGATTTAAGTGATCTAATATTAGAACGCCATTGAGCTGCCTCTAATTGAGATATTCTGGGGCGCGGAAAAGACTTCTATTCTACTATACCTCCTGTCTTGCAGATATCCAAATCACACAGTACCAAAATTCATGTTCTTTGTTTATAGGTGGCCTCGCCCATCGCGGTATTACCGATCTTGCTGTGAGTCAAAATGTGGTCTTGTCGCATGATATCACCATTTAAGACCTGACGCATGTTTACTCGCAGGCAGTAACACGAACCATCTCCAATCCTTCCAATCCTCAGTCTCGATATCTCACTGAAAGTCGTCCGATTAGCATTGTGAGAGTCATTTTGTCGGTCACCAACATGTATACTCCATGCAACTTTAATTGCTTCAGCTGCAGGGCTCGATTGGTAATGACTCCAGAGAGACTTGTGTGTGGCGGCATACTCAGACATTTCAAAGTAAACGTAAATATAGAAAATCCGCAAAAACACAAAATCAGTCACAATGTGAACACAAATCTTGAGCGAAAGGTAGTATTGCTATTAGGCTTCCGGACTTTTCTATAAGTTCAGCATATCCCCTTTCTTTCTTTCTTTGGAATGATCTTCCTCCTTCTCTCTTCCTACAGAAGTATTTATTTACCTTCTACCTGAGGTTATCTTGATTACACTATCAACAGCCCTCGACGAGTATGGGCTAGACTCTCATAAGATATTGGAATTGATCTAAGTGACGAAGGATCATTTCCATTTACAAAACTCCAGCCAAGAATACCACCACTCCCGACCACCTACAAGCTGATGAAGCGACCTGCTGGCGACCATGACAACTCTCTTGAGGACATTAGGAATGATTCAGAGAAGCGACCGAGAATGGAACAAGATCAGATCGGGAGGCCTCAGGCTTATCCTTTTAGGCCTGAACACAGGCCTTTCGTTCTTCCAGATGGCAATGGAGTGGCCGGGCCCAGCCCTATTACTCCGCCTGTCCAACACTGTGACCTCTACAATAATCCAGATGACGCCGCTCATGGGATGGATGTACCGATGTCCAAGACGATCAATAACCTTCGCAACCATCTTCCACTCTCTCCTGCAACATCCCGTTCTTCAACCCCTGTTAGCGAGGATGTCTTCTCAATCACTCATTCCAATCTTGACTCTCCGCCTCGGAGCCCTATTACAGACGCCGGCGAGGATTATCTGCCAAGTAGGCTACGAAACTCCTTTGCAGACTGTACTTTGCAAAGCCCTCGCCCAATATCCTCTCAAACTTGCTCAGAGTCTCCTCCCTGCTTCCTTTCACCAGAGTACTATCAGGACCATCCCTTTTTTAAGCCCACCCTCACCTCTGTCTTCGCAGACAAGAGTACCTTCCTCTCTCATATGGACATACGGTTCGCTAGCATGCCTCCTGAGATCGAGCCGAGAGACGCTCCTGTCGGCTTTGAACAACAGCGCTTGGCAATGGATAACTCTTTTCTTCCCGACCCACAGGAACGGGCTCTGTCTTGGATCATGTCCCACTACACCACTGACATGTCATCCCATGGGCCCCTCGAAAGATTTCCAGGCTATTATACAGAGGAAGATTATCCTGAGATTGAAATTACCTGGGAAGACACTTCTAGCAGCTATGTAGACTGTGACCCCATTCTGCCTGAGGTTGGCATCAAGAAATCTTCGAAAAGCCAGACAATGTACACATCTATGGAGATTGATCCTTACGGCTTTGGTATGAGCAGTTTCAATATTGCCAGATTGCCAGAGTGGGTTCGCGCCAGGATCATGTCTTTCTGTACTGAGCCAAAAGACCTCATTACCCTGATCAACTCATCTCCAGTCTTCCTTCAACCATTTTGTCGGAACCGTCGTGCCATCGTCAGTCAAGTCATCAAGGGCATGAGGTTTCGCTTCGGCGGTGATATGCCTCACAGCTGTCTTATGGCAGCACGGCTCCGTAATATGGAATCAAAGGGTGCTGAGGGCAGTCCTGAGGTTCTCAAGGCCAGTGCCAAAAGAACCATCAAGTCAATTTTAAGGTTCCCTCCAAAGGGGGCTCTGCTCCATCCCTTGTACAGTCTTCGACTCCTTATGTTTATCTCTGACACCCTTGATAAAGCTGAAATTGTGATGACAAGCTATGCGCATCAAGCATGGACAAATAAAACTGGGGTCAAGAAGCTGGGACCGTCTCATACCGCTGAAAATCTCGTGCTCTCTCAGACTGAGAGAAAAAGGTTCATGGATGCTATCTGCCTCTACGATGCTTATTGCATAGCTTTCTTCTCTGAAAATGCGATTTCATCTCATGATGACACCACGCTACGGCAGAGCTTCCTTGAAGATGATGGCGTACCGGGTGAAATCATCAAGCGTTTCTACAGCATCACACTCTACCTACACCACTTCTATCATTATTGGATAAGTATTGCTATAATGACAAGGCACTATGACCTTTCTGCAAAGGGCGAGGACCCCAGCCTTTTTCTTTCTTCGAAAAAGCACATCGGCCAACTTGTCAACCATTTTGTCTGTAGCGGGCCAAGTGTTTTCCGAATGCTGCAAGACATGGGGGCTCCAGGACGGTATGAATTTATTTTAAAATTGCTTGATCGCTGCGAGACAGATGCAGAATATCTCCAGAAAATCACGTCCACACAGAGCAAAGGAGACAAGCAAGTCTGGGCATATCGCGAGATGGCGGACCTTAATCAGCAAGCGGTACGAACGGCACAGCATTTCTGGGATCCAGTTCTTGTCGGGAGTATGAAAATGACGTGCCATCGCTGGCCCGCGACTGAGCTACAGTTGCGAAGCAGGCCTGACGCCTAGCCTTGCTAAACACTTTTTCTTCACTACCTCGGTATCGACTTAAACAAGCTATGCTGTTTTGCATCTGAAAATCAGAAAACTAATAAATAATAATATTTGTTTCTGGAATTAACTATTACCAGACTGCCATAAACCTTGATCATTACGATAAGGGCTGAGGCCCAGAGCACTCAGCTTAGCTTCGACTCGACAATTACAGCAGCGTAGATGTGTTCATTTTTAAAACATCAAACATTAGGCTAGAGGCTGACGGCCTGTGCTGCTTTTTCTAGTTTGCATCTCCATGTTAGCATCTATAATGGCATCTCTAATCCGAGTCCGAACTGCTACTTGAATCGTACTTCCCAGTTCCCTTCTTAAACTTCGGCTCCGGCATATAAAGATGCGTCAGATTATGCGTCTCTCCTCTCTCCATTCCACGACACGTATTTCCTGCATCAAAGCACTTCTGACACGTATCCCAATCTCCATTATTGCAAATACCACAATAGTAGAACCCTCCCTTGATCAAGAGGTTGCACACGTCGCAGTAGTACTTGGGATACACCTTGACCAAGTTATGCTTGCCCTTGCCTTTACAGACCTCTCCTTGGGCAAGACAATCACGGCAGATATCGTAGTCACCACCGTCGCACTTCTTACAGTGTGCGTAGGGACCGCTTATGACCTGATCGCAGATGTTGCATTCGAGGTCGACTTCCCATGCTGGAAAGTGGGCAAAGTCGGAGAAATCTTCTGCCGTGCGGCCATGCTTCTTGGCTTTGCGTTTATCTGGGAACACGTTAGTATTCTTTCAGAAAGGTATCGTATTTTATGTCCATCTTACCAATTCGTTCTTTGACAAAATATCCGGCTGCACCACCTGCAGCAAAACCTCCAGCTGCGGCCAGGAAGTTCGATGACTTCTTCTCTTTCTCTGGAAGACTTGGTCGGGAGTCTTGCGGATTGGTGTACTGTGGCTGACCCGGATGGATCAGCTGTCCACCATGGCTTCTGTTATTCGAGTTTAGACTTCCTGGAAAGGCCGGCATGCCTTGAAGTGGCGGGAGGTCAGATGGAGCTTGCCAAGAGCTTCTGCCAGAAGTTTCGACGTAATACCATTGCTGTGACTGTTCAGACCAATATGGCACCCATCTAGGAGGCGTAGGGCATGGATGGCCATGACCAGCAGTACCAGGTGCCACTATCGTTGGAGGCGATTGGATCGACTGATAGTTTGGGGCTGCAGGAGCGCCGTAAGGGGCGTGTGCTGACGGGAACGATTGCCCAGGCTGTCCTGGAGGTGCCGGTGATGACGGCCATTGTTGATGCTGAGGCTGCTGAGCAGGCTGGTAAGTATTGTAAGCTGGTGGCTGTGGGCTGTGAGTTTGATGCTGGGCGTAATGTTGGTCTGGGTATGACTGCTGCGACTGTCCGTGGTATGACTGATACCCGGAATTCTGTTGGTTCTGTCCAGGGTAGGGAGGTTGTCCATGTCCTTGCTGCTGGTTCTGGTATTGATTGTTGTAGGACTGATAGCTCTGTTCAGTACTTTGAGGCGCTGGCGAGGGCGCTATGATACACTGGTCAGTGAATCCGATTGAAAGTTAAATATCGGAGCGCTTCACCTCCTTGTTGCTGCCCAAGGCGTTCACTCAGATTGAGTCCTTCAAATTCCTTCTTGAACTTATTCAAGAACGACATACTGTCAATGTTCCTGTCGTTTAAATGAGAATAAACAGGGAAAATGGATGAGACGTCGCGACGGAAGTTTTTAAGATAAAGATCCCTGCAAAATCAATGTCTGCGCTCGAGGATCAATCAACGTAAGCGAGGACTTATCTCGAAGGAATGGCTCTGAAACGTGAGACTTTATATTTCAAGGCTCCAATCCGTCATCGGAGGATTTAACTAACCATTACCAAGGCTTGGAGCTGGTCCCTTTGCTTAGCAGGATCAGATTGCTTGTCGGTCGACGATCCTACGCTAATGATTCTAAGCGTTGGAGCAGTGGCGAGCTAGCCAGCCTTACAGGGGACTGATCATTGGACATCTGTACGCGATTGCCCTAGACATTGGTGCTTTCAAAGACGATGATATCATCCTTCTGCAGAGAACTTCTCAGCTGAAACTGCCACGGTATTTGCATCCAATACTTGCTGGCGATTGACATGCTGATCTATTTTGAGAGGCCTCCTTGACGTTCGTGGGAGGAAGCGGGGATTTTACTCAGCCCTGTGAGGCTGTGCTTAAGCTTCCTGTATGATCCTTGACCAAGACTGAAGGATTTGAGCACTGCTGACTTAATGACCATGACATCTAGAGGTACAGTAACTGAGTATTCGCGACATGTACAGACTTAGGATAAACACGCTGTTTTAGGCCGCCAAGAGATCTCTCAGCCCAGATTATAAGAAGAATGAGTATAGAAAATATATCTGCCAAGAGCTCACTGATTGCCAGCATCAATCAGACTCTAAGGTATTAAGCTAGTTCGCGCTCTTTGCGCTTGGATCTCCATTGATTCTCATACAAATTACTGTTCTGATAGGCCAGTCTCCGCCTCCCACCACGCAAGAACCTGCACTGCAGCCACTGTCTTTGGATGTTCAGGGCCAAGTGATTCTCTGTAACCATCCACGCAAGCTTGTTGTAGCGACAGAGCTTCTGTGCGATGTCCCATGTCCTTCATGATACTAGCCCCAAGGGCCAATGCGCCTATTGTTCCAGGGTGATCTTTCCCCAACACCTTCGTCTTCTCAGCTAAGACTTGTTTTTGGAGCTCATGGGCCTCACCAAGTCGCCCTCGTTTCCAGTATATCCAAGCTAGGTTGTTCATCCTCACCAGGGTATCTGGGTCGTCAAGACCCATCTCTATCCTTGATGCTTCTAGCAACTCTATGGCCATCTTTTCTGCCTTCTCGTAAAGGCCTTGCCTTGAATATAGGGATACCAGATTATTTGTCAAGCTTAGGATCTCTGGAGATCTGTCTCCCAGAGTGCTCTTTCTGACTGTTATTAACCTAACGAGAAGTTCTTCGGCCTCATCATATCGACGCTGACGGAGATACGTGATTGCCAGATTATTCATCGACACAAGCGTCTCTGGGTGCTCCTCTCCTAGGTTTCTC
This sequence comes from Fusarium odoratissimum NRRL 54006, assembly GCF_000260195.1. Classification (NCBI taxonomy): domain Eukaryota; kingdom Fungi; phylum Ascomycota; class Sordariomycetes; order Hypocreales; family Nectriaceae; genus Fusarium; species Fusarium odoratissimum. Next base: position 313,705 of record NW_022158777.1, on the reverse strand, counting down.
TTTTCAATGTCCACGATCTGTAATAGAGCATTTTCCGCTTCTTTAAACCTTCCTTGTCGTCTGTAGGCCGAAGCTAGTCCCCATAGGGAGATCCGTATGGTATAATGTTCCCCCCCAAGGCTCGGCAGGCATATGTCTATAACCTTATTGCATATCTTTTCTGCTGTTTTATACTGACCAAACCAGATGAAATATCTTGCTAAGTGGTTGAGCAAGTTTCCCCATAACTCCAAGTCTTTCTCTTCTGGTTTTTCCCTAATCACAGGGTCTAGGTGAGGTAGTAGTATCTGGCATGTAGACCTGTATTTAAAGTCATTAGCATCGAAATTGCGACACATCGAGATCAAGAACAGTCGCTTCAACTTTGGCAAAGTGTCCGAAGACGAGATCCAGGCTCTGGTGCATGTCTGCACGGTGGCGTGTAACTCAAAGACGTCGCGAACTGCCGTTACGGAGACAAGGGAATAGCTGCGAAGCACGTCTAGATCATCTTCAAAACCATCAACCTTGTCTTTCGAATCCGCAGGCTCGCCGTTGTAGTAATGAAGTGCAAACTCTGGAATTCCCTTGTGATCAAAAAGGCTCATGAATGATAAAAGATTGGCTGCCGACGGCCTTTCGTGACGGATCTTCTCGAATGTAACTTGCCAAGTGGTAATCACAGAGTTGGAAACAGTCTCGTCTCTGCGAAGATCACCAAGATCCACTTCAAGCAGGCTGTTTTTCTTCTGATCGCTTTCTTGGAATGCTTCCAAGTAGCTTTCAACAGATTCACGGGGTGAGCGTCGGTTGATGTAGGCTGCGGCTTGGGTGATAGCGAGGGGGATGTAATCCAAAGCTTGAAGGAGCTCAACAGCAGCGCCATGCTCGAATTCACCTGTGAGTTTGTTTGTGATAAGATGAAGACCTTGGGCCTCGTCCATGGTAGACACTTGGAAGATGTTCTTGTGACTGCCGGTCAGCCTTTCCGCAACATCGAGGCTGCGAGACGTGACCAGGATGGTGCCATTGTGGCGCTTGGGTAGGAACGATGCCAACGACCGCTCGTCTATGCCTTTGGGATAGAAGAGATTAATGTCATCGGCATTGTCCAGAATCATCAGCCAAGGACCAGATTCATCGTTCTGTAGCCAGTCGCGAACAAGAGCAAGGATGTCCATGCTTGGCTCGTCTCGCTTGGGTAGTTTCATCCTCTCTGCTATAGCGCGGTAGGCTTCTTCGAATCTCGGTTTTGAACTTGCATGAACCCAGAATATATTGAAATCAGAAGCCTCGTCGTTGATAGAATAGGCAAAATTAATAGCAACTTGTGATTTACTGCGTTGTGTCAGCGGACAGTATCGTGACAGCAACGGAGATACATACCCAAACCCTCCCATGCCTACAAGGGCCATGCGGCCAGTAGAGCTGCTGTACTTGTCTCTGAGCCAAGCCGTCATATCTGGACGTGCCACAAAGTCGTTATCTCGATCGAAGGGGACATTGAAGCAGGGCGCACGAGCAATCCCGGTTTCTCCCTGCTGTTGAAGCGACAAACCCTCGACCCTTTGCGACATGTCGAGGAGAATTGTTCTATTGAGGTTAGTGGAGCTATTGGTCTTTGGAGTTACCGACTCACGTTTGATCGACTTGCAGACACAGCGTGATTGTCTGCTTGTAGTGCTCAAGATTTGATACGACCGTACTGATTTCCTTGCCGTTGAACGGCCACTTAAGCGCACGTAGACCAAATCGACGCATGGCCTTCCGCGCGCTCCCAGGGTGGAGTCTATCCTGGACTTCTGCTAGTTCTGTTTCGCATGCATTCAACGAATCAACTAGCGACCGCGATGTCGCAAGCTTCGTATTCTTCGGATCATCGAGGAGTCGCTGGGCCGCTTCGAGGCATACGTTCAGGTCCTTCAGCCGATTCTGAAGTCGGGTAATGTCAGCCCTGGCATTTCCAGCAGCCGTCGAGTACTGGACGCAGAGTTTCCCGACTTTGGCGGAGAGTTCGACGATGGCGATGATGCTCGCGGCAAGCCCTACGGCCTCGGCCATTGTGAGCGATGTTTTTTTGCCAATTCTTCTCGATTTTGATGGGACTTGCCATCGCGCTTTATTAAAGAGCAGGTGAGGGGGTTTTGTTTTCAACCCTGTCTGCCCAATGAGGCTGTGGTGTCAGCTGAACCTGACGTGGCGTTTACAGACCAACAATGTTGGAAATTTGACGTCAGACTGCATTGTGCGCTGGGATGCAGATGCTGCGATTTTAGTGTAAACTGATTAAGGCTCACTAGAGCATAAGCAGAAGGGAAGATACGAATCCGATATCTACAGTGATTCAAAATTCTCTATTCGTAACTGGCTCGCTATGCAAACTGTGCTGAGCTCTATCATTTGACAATCTAGTGGTCATAATCCCATGTATGTTGTTTCCGCTTTGATATTGTATCTGTGTCATCCGTGTAGCGCCATGCCCAAAACGCCCTTGAAATGCAAAGTAAATATTCGTATCTCCTCAAATTTATGCAATAGACTCTGTTCTTCGAGAGCGTCGACGTCGTCGCCCTTCATGCAATGGCATAGACCGATGCTTATTCACCGCCGCCAAATCAAGAGTCGATTCAGTAGCAGCTCTCTTAACAACTTCCATAGAACCATCTTCCTCGATAGTCTGGATAGTCATCTCTCTCTTTTCATCCTCAATCAACTCAATCTTCTCTCCGACACCGAGAAGTCGCGGTGTATCGGAAATCTTGGGCTTTTCGGACAGGCCCATCCAGGCTAGAGTCTTCTCCCATATTCCCGGTGGTGGAGGACTCCACATTCCGACATCAAAGGTATAGTGTTGTTGCTCGTCGGGGAGGTTGAGCCATACGAAGGGTCTGTTGCTGTTGATCCGTCCTTCGATGACAAAATCGCCAATCTCCTCGGGGATTCGGATTGGTTCGGGAATGAGAATTGTTTGGTAGGCTGGTACGATGAGATGAAGCTGGACAGGTCGGCAGAACTGTTTTCGTCGTGCTTTTGACATCTCTCGCTTCGTGATGCGTTCTCGAGCTGCGAGCATGAACATGAAAACGGTGTCGAGCTGGTTGGTGTATCCGCAGAATCGAGGACTTAGTGGCTTCTCTTCGACGAGATGAAAGAACTTGGGATACCAATCGGTATCGGGATGGTAGAGAAAGAACCAATGATCGCGTTCCGTATCGACACTCGATTGACTTAATCGTTCCCGAATCATATCGAACACATATTGTGGAAAGTCTCGTTGAGCCGTGAGCGCCGCCTGAGCCTCAAGACTAGTTGAAATCTCGCCCAGCTTGGTCGCAATGAGGTTCAAAGCCTGAACGCCCTGATACGTCTGAATGACATTCGCGCCCATGCCCAACGTCGTAGCGACAATACTAAACTGATGGAACAATCTCGTACTATCAACTAACGACTGGCCCATGATATGCATCTGCGGCAGGATGCTCTGGGCGCCCTTGATGGTCTGCGACGCGCTAGAAAGGAAATCGTTGGCATGTTGGATAACGTCTCCGACTTTGGAGATCTTATTCGCAGCCTGTACGATCTTAATGACGGGCGCTGCAGAGGCGCAGGTGCTTGCCACTTCGAGGGCTGCTGCTTGGAATTTTCTGTCGCGGACTGCTTTGGTGAAGAATTCGTCGAGGCCCATGATGTTAGTTTCAAAAGAGTGTGTCGTTGGGTCAGAGAGAGAAGCACGTAGGATGTGTTTGGAGGAGGCCGTAGAAAAAGGCGGTAACTGAAGATGGATACGGCTTATCGATGTGGCGAATGTGATTGGTTTCGCGAGGTTTAGCGAGGCTGGTGTGGCCAATTGGAGATGGACAGCTGGTGAAGTGGATAACTTGCGGCCCAACGTGAGACGCGTATCATAACAAGAGTCATCGCCTTGAAATCAGGGACGAGAATTATGACGCAGATGATCACGATAGAGATAAAGAGCTAGAGCTAGAAAGACCCTCTTTGTGGATTGTCTCGGTAATGTGAGCCTGGTAGCTGGATCGTAGCAACGAGCTGAGGGAGCTAAGAATAGCTTCAGGGGAGCTTCAGAAGTGGGCCGCCAAGATCTGCAGAAGAAAAGCTTTGATGCACAACTCAGCAGATCATCTTATGCACGTTTGTGAAAATGCGTAATTGTTATGCCTAGGGTAGTTTGAGAATCTTTGAATTGAGATCGTGAAGAGCCACGAAGGATGGGATTAAAGAACTCGAGACCTGTTGAGTGGTTAAAGATAAATAGTATTGATTACAGAATTAAAACACTATCATTAACATCAGTGAGGCTGGGAATATACGAATGGCAGGCCCTCAACTTTGCTAATCGCCAGACTAATCTTATTGCTTCTGCATTTTAGCCCAAGCAATGGTCGCACCCAACCTATCCCCAGACTCATAAAACAGATACGTATTTCCCCCAGAGCTCGCAATATCCGGCGCCGCAACTCTTCCAACATCCTCTCCCTTCCCTCTAGATTGATACAGCAAAATCGGCTCAGCCCCAACATCTCGTAACGTCTGATCAATAGTCCTCGCGTAGATCTTGCCCGTAGAACCATGATAAATAACATACGCCTGGCCATTCCACGTCCAGTAATTCGCACCCGAAACATCTGTCCCCTCAGGTCCGCCAGGTTGGACAACGTAGTCCGAATCCACAGTCCATTTCCGACCGTCGACAGACTCAGCGAGTCGGATTTTGCGCCTGTTGTCTTTTTCGTTGGCCATGTAGAACATTGCGTAGTTATACTTGGAAGCTGAGTTGGGATGCGCAAAGACACGAGCGTAGCTTGATTCCGTAGTGTTGGAGCCGCTCATTTGGTTGTTGACTGCTACACCTCCATATCGAAAGTCAACGCCATTGCTTGACTCTGCCCAGCGAGTTTGTGTGTTATCGCCGTGGAAGTAAAGAAACATTCGCCCAGCGTCAGAATTCCAACTTGCATCTGGGCTTGAAACGTGAGGGACGGAGTAGTATGAATCCCACTTGTTGGCGATGATGGGGTTGTTCTCGTACTCTTTCCATGGCCCTTCGAGACTATCAGAGTACACGAGGGAGATGCCACCTGGGTTTTCGTGTGGTGCGTAGTAGAGATACCATTCTCCCAGAGGGTCGTCTAGATATTCCCCGGCATGAAAGATACTAGGGAAGATGAACTCGTTTGTTGGGTTGTACTCAAAGGTAGCTTTGTTGGTAACATGTCCCTTATACCAGAAGTTTGGCCAACCATCAGGTGCAGGAGCAATTTGTGCACTTGCAATAGATGCCAAAAGCGCCGCGCCTAATAGGTGAAGACTTGTAGTGAAGCGCATGGTGTACATATACAAAAAAGTCGCCGATTTTCACTAAAATACAGAACGGATAAGATCAACAGATCATCACAAAACACACGAGCATTTTATTCTCCTTTTATAAAAATCATTTCCATCTGCTGTATAACCAACACTCATTATCATCGGCATCAAACCGACACTCCCCGAAGGATGTGAGTCGTGCCAGCGCATGACAAGACAAAAAAAGCATGACCCATCCTCATCTCGCTAGTGTCAGCCTTGCAAGTAATTATGCGAGAGTCAGGGCAGCCCCTCGACTGGTCAGAGGAGGCGCGCAGTGTAACATCGGAAAATGAATCTGCATGCCAAGCCTGGGGTCGTGACTTGCATCTCCCCTAAATTTGGGTGGAGGGATCGGGTACCGGGTTATTTCCGGTGTTTCATCGTGTGACGCGGGCATGTGGCTTATGCCGTGGTTAGGATGCTGACTTGTGTATGCATATTTAATTAGTACATGGACGGTAGTTGGATGAACAACGCGTCATTGGGGTGAGGTTATTGGTTGTTTCAGGTAATGATTCTGTATGTCAGCTTCCTAACGTGGCAGTATCTCGTCCGATGTAGCCGATGTTCAACGAGAAGAAACGATCTCAGCTAAGGATGTGGCTTGGCAATATCATGGTTGTCAGCGAGAATGCATAAATATTCGGTGTGAGATGGCTTTGCAGTGAAGGAACAGCGCTCCTGGGCTGCGGCCTTAGCATTAGGTGAGCATTTTTGAACTATGAAATCATAGAGCAATGGAACCGGATAGAGCTGTATACCGTTGAGCAATTCTTTGGAAGTCCGAACTGCCGTGGTCAAATTGATCTCATGTCATGTGTCTCAACATCTCCATAAGACCCCATCCAGGTGCTCAACATTGCAACCCAATATTCAACATTACATAACAGTCAAGGGACCTCCTATTTCAAACATGCAAGGCTGACCGTTTCCTATCATGCAACCAATGACACGTCGCGTCACTGCAACCGAGCCAGTTTCTGAGCCATATGTTTAAGATGGCGAAACAAAACTACCTTATTACACCCCTTGGACCAAATTTGCATCCGTGATTAACTGGACCTAAGATTATTACAGCTCATCGCTTTTTGCTCTGAAGGCCTCTTAGATTCCTGGAAATGACGTGGTCACCTTTCTTTTGTTCTGACGTGTTTAGATGTATGACATCCACATGAAACACGTAAAGAGCCTATACTTCGGCGACATATATCAAAGCGCAATAGCCTCAAAGCCGTGAAACTTGTTGAACAGCGTCATATTGGCATTTCAAGCTGAAAAGTTGAAATATGTTTGGACTGTAAGATATCGCATAAATGCTGGCAGCTGTTGTTTGGCCAAAAGTCAATTGCCATGTTCAGTAACACGTCATAGGCGGTTTTCACAGCGTTGTAAAGTTCATGCAAAAAGAAACTTTATCAAGCTAAACGCTTTCTATTGCCGCTGATGTCATAGCTGAGATTTGACATGAAAGTGAATACTTGATCAAACAGATTGTGCGAGTAGAAGTCGAGTAAGAATCATCATTAAATCAAAACCCATTACACATCCAATCGTCATCAATCCACCAACATCACCACCACCAACAGATCATTAATACCAGTCCAGCGCTTATTTGAGACCACAGTTGCTAATAGCGACCTGAGTAGCAGTCGCATCAACCCTTCCAAGCTTAACAGCCTGATTATTCGTAAGCGCATTCATCGCAGCAGGCGAGATGTTGAATCCCGCATCGGTATGATCAATCGCCAAGACATTAATGCTCTTTCCCTTGTAAGTGAGCTTCCAGCAAGTACCGCAGTTGGGAGAGTTCCAGCCCGCGACGGCTTGCGCACCGCCAATGTAAGGGAACTTGGGGATTTGGCCTTGGGTCTTCCACTTGTACTTTGTGATGAGGCCGTTTTTGCCGTCGGAGCAGGCGACGGCTGTGAGGGCGCGGCCGGATTCACCGTAGCCGGGGTCGTAGGAGACTGTGAAGCATTAGATGGAGAGACTGAAGGGGTGTAGGTGGTGGACAGACCAGTCGCGGCCGAGACAGAAGTCAGAGCTGCGGCGAAGTAGAAGAGGTTGGTCAGCTGCATGATGGATGATATTAATGTATTAGACTATTATTGATCGATGAGTAAGATGTTGGAGATGATAGATCAAGATAAAAATGAGGTGCGCCTTGCCCTCTTTATATGTTTCCCTCCTCTATCTCCCCATCCGAAGGCCGAGCCATCCGATGACAAACTTCGTGTCCAAAAGCCATAAGCCTTCCCCGCAACACCTCCATCCTCCATGTTCTGATCCCTCAAACGGTATGTGGATGTAACGGATCGGTCCGCAACGCTCCCTACACGAGAGGAAAAATCTAGAGTTTGCGCCATGATAACCAGCTGAATGTCACTAACCAAATGCAACATAATCCTCCCCAAAATGATCGTGTTCGAAGGAAATGGAGGGGCTGAAACTGTTTCAATTGGTTGGTGGGGCATTGAGTTCTAAGCGTTCGTATTGAAGCGTTCTCGTATTCATCATCAGATGATGGCCGGATCAAAGGGCCCAACAAGGTTTGGAGATTTCTCACGTCAGAAGCCACTTGAAACCTTCGAGATTACTGCAGAGCGCACCAAATATCGTTGTGTTTGCATGGATGAGGATGGATACATTTTAAGCGGATGATCCGGGTAAAACAGTTTGTTCATCATAAAGCGATTCTGCTACGATCGATTTCACGATGTTACATTGGAATGATCTCGGCACTCAGGATAAATCAAGGCCTGTGCCATAAACATGCAGCACTGGTCTCCGCTTCAATGCGGACCATTCATTCGACGTTTCGTATTCACCATTCACTCGATGCACGTAAAGCCTGATTGATTCCACCCACACTCTCGTATAGAGCCTGAAGATGCAACTTCGTTACCTCGAGCAACTCAGGACGCACGATTCTTAGAAGACATGACGCCGACAGGCTGGTGGAACGTCAGACATTTAACAGCTTAATAAAGAGATCAAGTCCTTAGCCGTGCTTAGGAAATAATAGATTTAATCGAGGCAATGAACTCATCTCGGATAAATCTGAAGAGAGACGTTGAACAACGAGTCATGACGACACCGACAGTGGTTATTTAAGGCTGTATCGAAAGAGCCTCTTCCCACGTGGCACAGCGACCTTGTCATCTTATTCTGGAAACATTCTATCGCTTTTATTAGGTACTGCATGCGGTTGACTAGGCTGGACCGCAGTCAGGGCGGTCTCATAGGGTCGAGCAACAGTCTATGGCGCCACCGAACACCATGGTAAGACGACAATTACTGCTGAGCGGGGGAATACCTTGCTTACATGCTTACATCGAATGACCTACGTATGCACTTTGTAAGCCCAATATCACGTGTCTAGTGAGGCAAAAAGCGAGGCATCAACGAAAGAATGGTATTGTACTAGGAAGAGAGGTAAAAGAAATGTCCAACGCCGATTCATGAAAGTTCCCAAGTCGTTACGTAATACAGATTCATAAGCTCAAGCCTCAACCTTCTCCTCATGCATGGTATGACCCTTATCATCACTCAACACAGAGCCTCTCCTCCTCGGTGCTGACACTGCAGCCTGCGCGTCCCAGTAGAGGTAGATAGCATCAGTATCACCATCATACTCATCATCAGAGCCAACCTCAATAATGCGCCACTTTGCACGGCTAACGCGCTCACGGCAAACAGCATTCATGTTAGCGAACCTGACCTCAGTATCCGCTCCACCATAGCTCTTGATGTTTTTGACCAGGTTCTTGAGGTACGTAACAGCAGTTGTGTCTAGCATGTTGACACGAGAGAAGTCCAAGACGACGAGACCGATACCCGGAAGTGATGAAGGGTCACTGATGTTGGCTTGTTTACGAAGACGGGCCACTCTCTTCTCTCCGACAACAGACCAGTTGCGCTCTGTCTCAGGTCCATGGCTACCGTTGTAGAAGGCTGCATGGAAGGTTTGAATCTCATCGAGCACCTTGGATGTGTTTGAAAAGGCGTTGGGGAAGATGAGAGACTCATTGAAGGTGAAGATCCTAGTGTCTTCTGGGATATGGGTTGATGAGAGGTGGTTGCTTCCAGGCCAGTTCGATCTGGGGCTTGACTCAACGTCGGCTCCAGTCGATGAAAGCTTGGTAAAGACCTGGCGAAGCAGGATGTAGACGATGTTGAAGCCAACAGCGCATCCAATGCCGACCTCGCTTGAGTGGAACAGGGTAACCCAGAGTGCAAGCATGGAAGCGACAAAGTCAGCCAAGGAGGTCTTCCAGTAGCGATAGAAGGTTGAAGGAGGTGAGATGAGACCCCAGACAGCAGTGATGATGATGGCTGCTAGTGTCGCCTTGGGAATCCAGTAGAGTGTACCAACAAGCTCGTAGACACAAATCAAGACAACAGCCATGGTCACGACACCAGAGAGGGGCGACTTGACGTTACATGATGAGTTGACAGCTGTTCGGGACATGGCGCCACCAACACCCATAGCATGGAAGAAACTGTTGAAGAAGTTGGTGATACCGAGGTAGCAAAGCTCTTGACTTTGATCAGAGGTGTAGTGGTTCTTGACGGCAAATGCTCGTGCAATAGCCAAGTGCTCAACTGCCGATCCGATGAAGACGGCAATACTGCGGGCAGCGACTTCAGGGATCAGGTCGGCCTTAGGCATTGTTGGTGCTTGTTGGCCCTTAGACTGAACCTTGACGACTTCGAAGAGAAAGTTATCTGGGTCTCGGTTCTTGTTGACAGCGTAACTGACACCTGTGAACAGCACCAAAGTCAAGAATGCTCTTGTAGTCGACAGAAGCCAGATGACTTTGTTGTCTTTGCTCCACCTCTTTCCAGACTTCTCAAGAATAGTGAGGAACAAGATTCCAGTGAAGCCAATGAGGCATGCCCAGCCATTGGCATTGGGGAGTTCATTGAAGATATCGTGGATCTGCTTTGCTGCACCATCACGGACGTTGTCTTCACCAAGAAGTGAGTCCATCTGGTTGAGGATGATAGTGATAGCGATTGCAGTGATGAAACCACTGAGAACAGGGAGAGATATGAATTCGAGGAGGAAACCGAGTTTGAGAAACCCAAGGATGAGGCCGTAAACTCCCATCATGAAGGCTGTTGCGGAGGCAATCTCAGACGGAGTCCATCGATCTTGGAGGGCGTGCACGTTCTCGGAGGTGAGGAGGCCAATAAGTGAAGTTGGACCGGTTGAGACATCTGAGCATCGTTAAACACAGATTTGGTGTTGAAAGTGATCGTGGACAGCTTACCCTTAGTAGACCCCATGAAAGCATAAATGACAGCTGGAAGCCAACTTGACATCAACCCATACTCAACGGGGATGTCTGCAATCTTCGCATAGGACAGACCCTGAGGAATCAGCATGAGACCCAGAGTAAGTCCAGCAATGAGATCATTAACGATCCATCGTGGATTGTACTTCGGCAACCAGCCGACAATAGGGACTTTGTCGCTGAGGTACTGGACAGTTCCGGATGGCAAAGCTTTAGCTCCTTTGACTCCTAGTCGAGCTGCCCGATTCCAAGTGACATCGTTGCGAACGTCTGACTTGGCTTTGTCGAGCAGTTTCATACTGGTGTGATCAAGATGGCAGAATATTTAGTGAAGATGTTTTTTGAGTCTGGAAATTCGAGTCCAGAGCTGACGTTTTGCGGATTAATATAGCCATACGCTAAAAATAAGTCTATCTATCTGAAGCTACCTAATCGAGGCAGCTCTATCCTCAGGATCAACTAGTCGTCATGTGTAAGTTACACTGACAGAGCACCTGTAGTCGTCAACATTCAGAGGGTATCACATCAACCCCCTCTACCGGTGACCATTCGCCGTACACCCTCCCCTCATCACCACTGCATCGCGGATTGGGCACGTATATAAATGCGACACTCAGTCTGACGGGCGTATATCCCCATGCAGGAATCATCGACAGAACTATGTGCCTCGATACCGAACACCGACAGATATCCATTCAATCCGAGAACAAATCAATTCAATTGAGTTCAACTTGAGGTATCACATAGGTTACCTACACTGCGGTGTTAGCAGCCAGTAAGCTGACCTTGGGCTTCTGCCGGAGTCGCTTAGCCGGGCCTGGGAGGGTTGCGTGCAAGGGGGGACAAACATGTCCGCTGACCACATGATGATGGGGGCACCAAGATCGACGTCTAATAAATCCGGGGGTGAAGATCAGTGGTGGAAGTTACATGGATACAACTTCGCTTGAAACGGGTTCCAGGGGCTGGACTTGGACATGGGATGAAAGCCTGCATGACTAGGATAGCGAGAAAGAGGCGTATATATCACGAGTCAGAACGTGGCGTATACCGTGCATCAGCTTTGTAATTTCAGAGCTTCCTAAACTGACCTGGTGTAATACTAAAAGGTCTAGACTCTAAAGATAGGACCCTGTCAAACAGCGATTGTCGAATCAGACAAGTAGGACCGATAACTCGTTCAAGACCCCTCTTCTGCAGGCCACGCTGCCCAACCAAACATAACAATGATCTTGAGCGCAGCGGCTACCCACAGCGCACCAGAAGTTCCCAGCTCGCTCTTCGCAATGAGTCCTCCAATTATAGCACCGATGAGGAGCAGGACTGGTGCTGCAACACGCCTGTTTCTCTCCGCATTGACAAAAATGCTCTCAAACAGTTCCGCGTCCGAGAACAAGTCGCAGTAGATGCTCGTGAGAACAACGCTGGTCAAAGCGTTGAACTTGAGTGCACGACTCGCAACAGCTTGTCCGCAACTTTGAAACGCCACGAGAGCGATTGGTACAATGACATACCAGGGTGTATCATCTGGACCTGCACCTCCAGGTCCCCAGGTAACGATACAAGCAGCTGCAACGATGAAAACTGTCTGAATGCCAAAAGACAAGCAAAATACCCATTTTCGTCTAGGCGTAGGTGTAAATACCCTGTGCAGACGACTAAAAAAGAATGAACCGATACAAAAAGCCAGAATCGAAGATCCAGACTTTTTCCAACGATTTGTCCCAGCCGTAGGTCCAAGACCGAGATAAACAGTATTTCCTACACATGTCAGATCAGATCAGATTGAAATGATGGGAAGGATTTACCGGTCTGCATAGATACGAAGGCACCCCATGTTGATATGGAAGCACTGTCGAGAATGCCCGTTATGATGTAGCACGCCAAAAGCATAACATCAGCCCAATCTCGGCGGACATCAGAACTTAATCTCTTCCGCAACCAAGATCTAGATCCTGGTTTTGGAGCAAGTAGAGCCTGCGTCTCATCGCTCTGCGCGGCGATGCCGTTTTCAGCTCTGCTCTCACCGTTGGTGATTGCGCCGTATGGTTGAGACATTTGAGTAAGATTGCTGCTGCTGCTGCTGCTGTGTGTGTGTTGGGATGATGTGAAAGTGGTTCGAGATATGCGTTTCTTTGTAACGTCGGTTAGAAGAGGGGCATAAATAAACGAAAATCGCCAAGGTGTAAATTACGATTAAAGTCGAAGCACCAGCCAAGCAAAAAGATCAACCGGGAAACGAAAAAAGCCTGGCTCCCCCAGACTCCACGTCTTTACCGAGCTAAAAGACCCAAAGACAAGGTTTCAAACAAAGCCAAGCTAAGCTCCGCCTTTAAAGATAGGCTAGAGACCTTGGTCGTTCCCGATCGACTATTCTTGGCATAAGCGGGGAAATCTCGCAAATCCCGGGTCTAGTTTTATCTCCGGCTTATAACTACCCCACATCCCGGCTTCTTCTTTTATCAAGGCACGCTATCACGGCGTCATCTTGACACACCATCTTCTTTCCCCTCCTTCTTACCACGTTGAGCATACGGCTCGAGCTGATCACACCCTAACAGGCTACGCTGAAGCCTGTAAGCGCTCGCAACGCCCTGAGAGCTCGTTGAATCACTTGGGTGTTACGCCGCATCCACGCATATTGAGAGTGTAATACCACGTAGGCAGGGTTGGTTACTTGTTTGACTTGGAGGGGGCTATGTGCCGGATAACCGAGCCCCGCGTTGGCAAACGGCAGTCATCACCATCATGCGCTGTTACCCCAGACGGGCTTGCATACCAAACAAGACGTAACTCGGTGATTCGCCGGTGATCGCTTTCTCGGCGTCATGAACTTCGTTTGGCGCTGTATCTTGGCATTGTTTACCCTCAACTTTGAGAAGCCTACTTAACGTGAGTGACGATTGAGCAATTGGTGCCCCATCCATCGTTCATCAATGTCAACCAAATATTCATCTTGCCCAAATTAGCACTCCTTTTTTCAACAAGTCAATTGAACCTGTCTGTGACAGCCCCGCAAATATGCATCTCCCTCACCTTGCCTATCTCGCAGCCCTTTTGGACATCTGCGCGGGCGTCCCCGTAGAGGACAGTCCTCGCCAGAGGCTCCTCAAAGGTCTGGGACTACCACCCAACTATCGCGGTGTGACGGGCGGCAAGAAAGTGCCGTTCACGCCGGGTCACAGAGACCCAATTGATAAGCCCGTCGACTCTGTCGGCGACGAGCTTGATCCTCTGCCGTGGCGGAACGGTCTCGGAGCTTCTGTTTTGGGACCGTGGAATGAGGCGCGCTCGCGTCAGAATCCTGATCTCGTTAGACCACCTAGCACAGATCATGGAAATCTGGCCAACATGCGCTGGAGTTTTGCGGACTCGCATATTCGCATTGAGGTTCGTGCATATGATATGATTTGCAGAGATTTTGACTAATTCGAGGATAGGAGGGCGGCTGGACCCGTCAGACCACCGTCCGTGAGCTGCCAACGAGTGTTGAGCTTGCGGGCGTGAATATGCGTCTTGGTGAGGGCGTTTATCGTGAACTTCACTGGCATCAGGAGGCGGAGTGGGCTTACGTGCTGGACGGAGAAGTCCGAGTCACGGCTCTTGATTACGAAGGCGGGAACTTCATTGACGACTTGAAGAAGGGAGATTTATGGGTAAGTGAGCGGTTTTCTCTCGCAGAGCGTTATCTAACAGCCTGCAGTACTTCCCCAGCGGAGTTCCTCACTCCCTGCAGGGTTTGAGCCCAAATGGCACGGAATTCCTTCTCATCTTTGACAATGGGCACTTTTCTGAGGAATCGACCTTTGTTCTCACAGATTGGCTCGGTACGTTTCCGACTAACTCTGGAGATACACTTGACTAACAAAACAGCCCATACGCCGAAGTCTGTGATCGCCAAGAACTTTGACTTGGACCCTGAAGTCTTTGCTCGCCTTCCCGAGAGCGAGAAGTACATCTTCAAAGGCCGCACCCCGGGTCCTATCAAAGATGAAGCCCCCAAGGGCAAGAAAGCTAAGAAGTCCAAGTACAATTTCACTCACCGCATGCTCGACCAAGAGCCTCTCAAGACAAGTGGAGGCCAGGTACGCATCACCGACTCCAAGAACTTCCCCATCTCCAAGACCGTAGCTGCAGCTCACGCCATCATTGAGCCCGGTGCCATTCGCGAGATGCACTGGCACCCCTCTGCGGATGAGTGGTCATTCTTCATCAAAGGACGCGCTCGCGTGACAATTTTCGCCTCTGAGGGTAACGCACGAACCTTTGACTACGTTCCAGGTGATGTTGGTATTGTTCCTAAGAACATGGGACACTTTGTTGAGAACATTGGAGATGAGCCCATTGAGATGCTGGAAATCTTTCGATCTGATGAGTTTAGAGATATTTCGCTGTTCAAGTGGATGGGTGAGACACCCAAGAAGCAGGTCATTGATACGCTGTTTGCGGATGATCCCAAGAACGCTGCGAAGTTCTGGGACAGGATCAAGGATGCGGATAACGATGTTATTACCAAGCCTGACTTTGTTAGGTCTAAGCCTGACGCTGACGAGGAGTTGTAAGCTCCCTTACAGAGATTGTATGGCGACTGGTTTTGGAATAATGTATACGAGATAGAGAATATACTGGTCCGCTTGATTCTTGATGAAAGTGACAGGACCAGAGTGAGTCCGCGGATGATATTTTGAACCCACAACGACGTGACATAGCAAGCCATGATGTAAGCAAGTTTATGTCTGAGCCGCCCATTTGACCTGAGTCTCAAGAATGGGCATCGTGAAGTTAGCATTTGGCAGGAAGGCAAATGTTCTACCTAAGATAAAGCATTCTAATATAAAAACTTTTTTTATAAAAGAACTCCATAGTAAAAGCTTAAATACAATTAATTTTATTCATTTCAAATTGCTCATGAAATCCATCCTTTTCTTCATCCTATCATCTTACCCTGGAGATCGCCGATTTCATTGAGATTCGATTCGCCCCTTTTCAAGGCCAATTTCGCGTGGCGAATGACTAATCCTCTATGGCCAATAGAGTTCCTGTAATTAGCGTGTAGATATGTTCCCGATTTCTCTAGCTCAGCACGTCCTGTGCTCCAGTAGGGGACTTTCGGGGCCTACGGCCCCCCGGACGAAAAATATACATAACATAACATAAGATTCGATTCGCCCCACCTGTGATTGGCCACTCTATCAGCCAGTCGCTGTTCCAACGCAAACCGGGTTCTCGACGGGTGACTCTACGCTCAGAGACATCTTGTTTTCGGCGCTTTGAACATATGGTTCTCATGTTATCTTCGTAGCTATTCAGTAGCTATTGTGAATGCGAATCGCCCAAGAGTCGCTCACGATCATGTCACGCAGTAGCTGTTCACTTCTCTCAATGACTAATCATAAGAAGGTTGCGTGGTCTAGTTGGTTATGGCATCTCGCTCACACCGAGAAGGTCCCCGGTTCGATCCCGGGCGGAACCATTTTTGGCCGATTTACATCATTGTCAAACTCCTTTTTTTTTTTTCCCGGTAAAGCACGTAGCTGGGATGTAAATCCAATATCCAAATGCTATACAAGCGCATGTAAGTGTCGTCCTAACAAAAGTTGTACCAGCGACTTGCACCCAGGTCATCAGAATGGCCAGTTATCTGTCCCAAGCCAGACACAAGGCAAGCCTCAGCCGGAATATGAGAATGGGAAGCCGTCTGTTTCCATTCATGGCTCACCAGAGCCCACCCACAACAATGGAACCTACCATCCTCCTGCTCGGCCAACTGTCTCCACATCGCAACCCGGTGCCGCAGTAATTCCTTCAGCGTCAGCACCCAACAACAAGGGTCAAGAGGCCGCCCCAACGACTCTTGCCACAGAAGCAGTAGTTACCGGCGAGGGACAGGCAGCCAAGTCGACACAGGGTCTGTATCCTTCTCAGCCCGCAGAGGCACCATCCACACCGGTTATTGCTTCAGGCGCCAACAAACACCAGCTCATGGCTTGGACCTGGATGGCTGGGATCATCGGCTTGGTGATGGTTTTTGAGTAAGGTGCACGAGTTGCATAACTGAAGCACATATTCTTCTTCTTGTATATATTGTATTGAGTTATATACTATATATAGATGTTCAATCCTTGGTTCTACTTGTTTTGCAAATAGCAAAGCATAGTCTCGCGAGTATATATACCATTTTAGGCATACTGAATAGTGCTTGATCCCAACATTAATCCCATATTTGGCGCTCCTAGGAAATGAAAGAAAACTGTAGCCTTTCGTTTCTAAGCGACGGAAGACTTCTATCTCTGAGTAACTTATTGTCGTTCCCTAAGGCGAGGTTGAACTTGGCTAAATACCTATTGCACTTGGGATATCGAGGTCATAGGCCTTCTGATACCCAAGAACTACCCATAGGTCGAGACTTGTACTTGTACTAGTCGGTATATCCTCCTACCTCATCCAAGAACTTGTAGTATCTCGGCCCTTTGGCGATCCTCCATCTCTTGCCAAACAGGACGAGAGGAATAGTGGCGAGAACCGACATTAATACCATGATACCAAAGCAGGTCATGGTCCAACCATAGCCAGCGGCTTCAATGAACGGCTGAACAGAGTATGAGATGGCGAAGTTGACCATTGAGGAGCACATAGCCAGTACAACGACTAGCTCTCCAGATATCTGGGATTGTCAGTCTTATACCTGGCATGGAATGGGCTACAAAACTTACTCCAGGGAAACAGTCCATTGCATATGCAGTAGCAATCGTGCAAGCTCCAACCTGATGTGAGATCATCGCGCCGATACCGATGGCGATGGTGATCCAATGCGCTTCCGTCTGAGCACCCCAACCATAGAGCATGTACCCAACGGCAGCGAAGACTAAGCAAGGAACGAGCGTGTAGAGTCGCATCTCAGGTTCTTTGACACCGCCATTTCGTCGCGCCAGAGTAATAACAACTTGGTCGCTCAGTACACCGATGCTCCAACCGATTATGTCTCCCACCAAAGCAGCGAAGAAGACAAGACCGGTATTGGTGGTACTGAAGTTGTAGGGCGGTTCCGTCAGGATCTCGGAGATGGTGTTGAAGGAAACAATACCGGCAGTGGCCCCGAAGGCATAAATGAACGCGGCCTATGTTTGTTGATCAGTGAAGGACAGTGGCGACTGGACGGAAATACTCACGATGACGACGTTGGGAAAGCCCCAGAGAAAGAAAGGACGGCGGAAGTATTGCCAGAAAGTTGTTTTGTTCTGAGGATACCTCACCCACGGCTTCAAGATCTGCCTGTAAGATCGCCTGGGAAAGTCATCGACAATACCGTTGGCCTGACTCGGAACTGCCCTGAGCTCCAGCTTCTTTCCCTCAGTAGATTTCTCCGCTGTCTCTTCATCTTTGTGAGAGGGAAGAGGGGCCGACTGCAATCCAGCAAATAGGAAACGAGGGAAAAGTGTCTCCTCGAAAGAAAAGGTGAAGGCAATCAATACAAACGCAAAGATGAAGCCAACTATGTTCTGTGACCATCTCCATCCGACGGTGTCGGACATGCTGCCACCAGAGATAAGACCTAGGCTGTCATGAGGTCAGTATAAAGTCCCCACAGATGTTAATCACGGCTGGTCTTACATAGAGCCAAGCTGCTGAGCAAAGAGATAAACCGAGAGCATGCGACCACGCTCATGAACAAAGAACATGTCGAAGATCTACACATCAAGTCAGCGATCTTGCGAGAGCTTGTAATCGGTCAGGTACCTACAGTAAGTTGAATGATGGCTTGATACGCAGATGTCCCGATTCCGTTTACGATCATGTTGAGCATCCATTGGACTGTTCCCTCAATGGCAGCGAGCCAAAAGCCGGTGGCGAGACAGAGACATGTTGTTGCAAGGAAGACTAGCTTCCGGCCTAGGATGTTGGCAGTGGGCATCCACCAAATGTTGACGAAGCCCTTGATCTGGTGAGTAGCGTGGAATGAGCGGGGGGGAAAGCTAACATACCAGTAAAAGATAGTTCAAAGCGCTACCGCCGTTCATGTTTGTCAAAGAGACGCCTGTGTCTTTACTGACAGTAGTCCAAGCCGCTATTATCGTATCAGTATCGATGAATGCAGAGAGGTTTCCAAGGCTAACCTCCAAGGGTGTTTTCACCGAAGGAAAAGGCGCAAGCGTAAAGGGCGACGAGGAGCAGCTGGTAGTATTTCTTTCGCTTCGACCATGTCTACAGACACATTAGATGATGGGTGAAAAGCAGTGGATCGGCTGGACATACGAGTGGGTCGCTTCCGCAGCTGGTTGGCTGCGGAATGAGAACGATGTCAGATTGTCCAACATGATCGCTGTTCTCCAACTTGTGGTTTACTGCGGACATTGTTAGCTATTGTCAAGACTGAAGTGCATGCGATTACATACCGTCAATGAGTTGTTCCGTTCCTGGAACCGCCTCCCGATCGATCTGCATAGCCATGATTAAGAATCCGGTGTGCTGATAATCTCTGGTGGCTTGTTGATGAAAACGAAGTAAAGGTGCCAAGAGGGTGATTTATATGCTTCAGCGCTGGTATCTGTTGGCTGCAATCTCCGGATGATTCATTCCGAGATGGCTTATCAGTTGGTTGTTTGTTGATACCAGCTCGAATACGACCCTGAAGGTCCAAGCGACGGGGTCGATCGCCTGATAACAGCCACATCTGATAGTTGCCGAAAAGCGCCCATCTGAAATCCGGGGTAGTAACTAGTAGAGATAAAGGGCATGTTAATCTCCATCCTTACCCCGGATTTACAATGGAGCCTGATCCGTCGGGATTCACTAGTCTTTCATGAGCGTAGTCCGCTTGCGAGATGGCCATTGTCACGTAATAGCGCGGTGGAGAATGCGAAAATATTCAGATATTGGGATAGCGGATTGGGAAATTTGCAATTTACCTTCTAAAAGTGGTAAGATCGAGGCCAATCTCAACACGATGTTGGTATCGCTCATGACGGAATATCGAGGTCAGGCGATGGATAATAACCTGCCCCGCGTTCGGCTGGACCTTCACTGCGCTAAGCCATTGACGCTTATCTCGATAGCTATCTTAAGTAGCTTATCAGAGGCATCTTTAGTGGATTGTCGATCGGAAGACGTCAACTTTCCTTTCGGTTTCACGCAGATGATGTTTGATTCCAAAGATTACGTGCGTCGAAGGCAAAGGTTTGCCCTCAGTCACAATCCCAGCTCTAATCAAAGAAAAGTGGAGCCTTCATGGCACCAAGTTTCAATCATGCACCGAGCTGAGAGGGAAAAGGGAGTGACAGTAAGCTTGGATAGATAGCACAAGATATCATATTATATACTATGAAGATGGTAATTGTTAGTCCGACGAACAAAACCAGGTAGATGACTACTGATTTGTCATGATAGTCATGGGCTCCGAACCCCCTATTTTTGAGAGAAGTCGAAAGAAAGCAATGTGTTTTGAAGACATCGTCATTCAAGAATGACTGTTTGAGACTTAGCATTTGCCCTTCTCGAGATAAGTCCTATAGAGTGTTAGTATAATCTCACATTTGCAGATATCAGTGGGGAGACGTACTCTGTGTGCCAGCTCTTGACCCGTCCCTGACCTCCGTCGGTGCACTTTGAGATGGGAAGAAGGAGGTTTTTCTGACACTCCTTGGAAGGAAGACCTTGTCGAATTCCCCACTCATTGTAGATCTCAAAGATGAACTTGCCATCACCCGAGGGCGCATCAACACACTTGGTCCTCTTCTCACCAATGTTGTAAACCCCTTGAGCGCCGTTGCTGCACCACTCGGTGGCAGCCTTCGCAGCAGCAACCTTGTTACTTCCCCAAGGAAGAATATCCTCATTGACATAGCAAGCAGCGGTCTCAGGGTACTCAAAGCCAATGGTGCGGACGCAAACGTTGGCATCGGCCCAGAGGCTGAGGCAGTCCTTGCCGACGGTGGGGTTCCATTCCTTGAATTGGTCAAAGGAGATGCCGAATTGGGCGGAGATGATCAGGCAGTTGTCGCCGGGCTTGACGTAGTAGAAGGCGTCGCAGTCGTCGACCATGCCGGGCTGGATGGGGAGGGGAGTAGTGATGCCGTTGTCGCCCGTGATGGACTCAATGGCTGTGGCCTTCTTGGCTGTAGCGCTGGGACCGGCTGCGAGGACACCTGCGCTAGTGGAGAGAAGGGCTGTGATGGTAGAGAACCTCATTTTGACGGTGAAGTTGGTGATATTGAACTCTTCGTATGATTGTTGTCTAAATGGCTGATTGAGCTTGAGAGATTGTTTATTCACGGAAATCTCTCTGCTTTATATAGATTTTCATCATGAGTATTATCCTCCGATTCAACCTCGCCGAGCAAAAGATATTTCTCAAAAACTATACCCATCCCATTCTCACAGCACTAATGCAGGGCAAACTAGGCTGCTGCCGCCCGCGCCGACAAAAAGTTCCCTGAGAATCACATTCTCACCAATAACGACCATCGCCAAGGTTGGGTTGGTTCGTTTGTAGAAGTAACCGAACGTCTTGGCATGAGGCGCGGAGCGGCACAGGTGGATCGGATAAATATTTCCGCTTCCCGAATGACTCGAAAAGTCGTATCATTAGAGCCCTATGAGGCCTAAGGCTGACGCCGAGGGCCCGGAGAATTCTTTCACGATGTGGAGAGTTGAAGTGTTTTTTGCGGTGTGAAAAGAACAATGCTACTGTTGTGACCCCACTAGGATCGGAGATTTCCTGGTTGGGAAGGCAGTGCGAGTTTTCTTTGGTATGCTACGTTGTATCGGAAGTAAGCTTCTATTCAGCCGCAGACTAGTTGATGAAGAATGATCCTCAGAGCTGCATTTAACCTCGTATTGAATAGATATATAATGGCACTTATGGACCTTGAGCCAATAAGACGATACACGTGTGTCGCCAGCGTAAAATCATAGCCTTCAACATTCGGTCAGCCGTTGTTCATGGAAGCCCACGATACGAGTAAATGTTACCGTGCAGCCTAGTCCTCCTTCACGGTCTCTGAACTTCGAAGAGCATGGTATTCAGCCGTCGGTCGAGTGCCCTCCAACGTCTGAACAGCCGCCATTCGTCGAGCGTTCAGAAGATCAATGTTGATCTGAGGCCCTGTGAAGGTTCCCTTTTTGGTTGTGAACCAGAGGGCTATGACAAAAGCTACTAATCCGGTGAAGACGACGGAGACATAGCTCATGTTCTCAGGCGTGACAGGCATGGTAGTCGGGAAACAGTACAGGATATCGAGAAATACTACCCATGCGACTGAGATGCCGTTGATGGCAGCGCCGTATCTACCGAGACTGAAATACCGAAGTGGCAAGACACGATCACGCCCTCGGTAAAGGAGAACAGCTTGGGGAATGACGCAGGAAGTTTGGAGAAAGATAATGGCCGCGCTGACCATGGCAGAAAATGCGGTTGAAGAACCGAGGAAAATGAGACCGTATAGCTAGAAGAAAGGGTCAGTGAGACCAAAAAGACATAGTTGGCAGGTATATACTAACAGTAATGAAAACAGCAGAAAGAAGGAGTGCGTTGACAGGAACTTGGAACCTTGAATGAACGCGGCCCCAAAACTGTGAGTATGGCAAGGCACCGTCACGCGAAACGGCCCAGAGCGTACGTGACGAAGTTGTCGCTATAGAGTTAGCACCGACTTTGTCATGAGAGGTAGTCTTACCATTGGCGACCAGATTGGCGAAGAAACAAAAGGCGAACAGCGACATCAGCACTGACGCGGCGGGCCGAGAGCCTGTTCCTTGAAAGTATATCTCAAACAGCGGCAACCCAGTTGTCGTGTTGAGTACGGCTGGCACATCAGAGATCGCATACATGAGAGACGTTGCAAAAGGGAATGCGGTTAGTAAGCCCATGAGCAACGGATATATCATGACCTTTGGTACATTCTTGGCTGGGTTGGGTATCTCTTCACAGAGATGAGCACCGCAATCACTTCCTAGAAATGCATAAACAGCATTACCAACGGCCAACATGAATGCGAAACCGTCACTGGACCAGCCAGTCCGGTTGGTAGTATCGGTGAAGATGAACTCGGCCGACGCACGATCCTTCGTTACGACAAAGAGTGTTATCGTAGTCGCGCTGAGAGTCAGGACCGATAAGATAAAGACCATCTTGTTGAAGAGAGGAATCCACTGCGCCGTGAAGATATTGGCGGCTGTGGCGATCCATATGAGAGCGACGTATATCAAATATTGATGCCATCGCTTTTGATCCCAGTCTGGATGCCATGCGCCGACGATATCGAGGATCATAGATGAGACGAAGTTGGAGACTGAGCTTGAGGCGAGCCACCAACCGATAACACTCATCCAGCCGTTTCTGTCAAGTAAGTCACCTTCTCAATGTTGTCTAGTTAACATTTGGCACTGACAGATATGATGCGAAAGGTTTGTAGTCGTCCCGCGCAACCATAAAAGACCAATAGTACTGCGCCCCGGCAACAGGATACGCCGATGCAAGTTCCGCCATCCCCAACGAGACAATAGTAGTCATTACGCCAGCGATAGGTAACGACCATAAGGTCCCTGCGGAAGATGCCTCAGTCAAGCTGATTCCGATTGAAGATCCGGTTCCGAGCCATGTACAGGTTAAAGTAAACGATAAAGCGCCGAGGGACCAAAGCGAGAAGCGTCGCGGCATGGCCTGGGCGTATCCAGCGGCTTCTAGCTCGAGAGCATCGTCATTGCTGGCCGTGCTAGAGGAGGCACGCGACATTTTGACGCGTTTGTGATACGAGGGACAAGGGTTGCTAAGCCGTCGGGTGAAAACTCTGCGATGGTCGCTACGTCGAGAAAACTGCTATCAACAAGGCTTGCACGAGAAGCCAAACTGCAACAGTGACACCTCAAGCCGCTTGATGGAAAAACGGAGGATCGCGATACAGCGCAGGAAAGAAAATGAAAACTGGCAGATCTGAACCCCCTCATTCTGATGCGCTGTCGATCACGAGGCGATGTCTCACTTGAGTTGCACAGAATGTCCGAGCAACGCCCAATGAGACAATCAGGAGGCCTTGAGTTGTGCAGAGAGATAAGAGATTAGAAATTATGCTTATGTGCAGCTTTAGGAAACTTTTCATAAGCAAGTTTCTCAGCTCGTGTGACGTAGCCAATGATTTAGCTTTCATAAAGACTCGTGTATTCAGCGAAGAGAATCTAGGCCTCCAATCATGCAATATTTCATCAATAAACAAGGTCGATCGACAAAGACTAATCTCAAAATAAAGACGGCAGCTTAATACGGATAGTAGCCTCCCCCAGGATATCCAATCCAGCCACGCAAAAGACCGTTCAGAATCGGGAAAATGATAGATATAGCAGATACAGTTCCGATAGCCGACCCAGAAATACAGAAGTCTCCATTCATGACAGCATAGTCAAAGCCTATTAACATCATTAGCTTTCAGTCACATCAGCGTCGTTGGTAGTCTTACCGATCCAGAGAACCCAAGCAGACACGAATGCCCCCGTGCAAGGGATCATGGCCAATAGGCCGAGACGCCTCTTGAGGAAGCGGCGTTTCCAAAGCATGGAGATACCAACAAACAGAAGTATCGCACCGCATGCGACAAGGCTGCTTGACCCGCTGCGCAGGAAGAGATCGGCGTCACTATTTGTACCCACCGAATACGTATCGTACATATCATATCTATCGCAACCATCGGGCATCGCCCCAAAACCACTGACTCTCAAGAACATGAGCGCACCGGGAAGTGCCAGGACCCCGAGGACACATTCTTGGAAGAGTACATCGGTGGCTGTATCGGTGAGAGGTTCGTAGAAGCAAGCCGATAACATGACAACCACCCACCCAACACGAGGCTTGGTCAAGTAAAACATGATGAGCGGTCCGATGCTGACATTCAGTCCGGAGGCCTTGACAGCCACGGCGCTGACGACGCATTGTACTACCGTCATTGCAATGGTCGCCAAGGTGTTGTAGGGCGTCCATGATGAGGCATCTTTCGGTGACCCGTTGAGATGGTTGTAATCCCAGAACTTCAACTTATTTCTTGCTTTGCGATTACCGAGAGTAAGATGGGTGACTATCGCCGAGAGATGATTGACAATAAAGGGTAGGAGTATGAGAATAGTGGCATTACAGTCTTTGCGGGGGAGGGAGCTGAGTCCCGTCGGGACTTGACAATTAGGTGCATTTTTATCGCCGTAAACCATTTTGACAGTAAGAAATTGGACCTGAGTAACGTGTCACAGAATGCGGCTGTATTGTACAAATGCTTGGATTTAGATCTCTTTTTAAGTCGCACGACTACAACCACCAATCTATTCAGCTCAACATGCTTCCATTCAGCCTTGCGTACAAAACGCCAGTGCATATTGCAACAGATGATCATTTCTCCCCAAGCGTAAGGTCTGGACGCTGCCAATATTGACACCAATTCGTTTGTCGCTGATGATGATTCGTCGGGGGGTGATAGTCGACATGCCAAGACCCGCCATAACTACAGGGGTAGGCAGAGCTGAAAATTAGGGGTTGGAGATGTTGCATTCAGCCGCCTCTTAAACTGATTAAGCATATTCATTGGAGACTTTGAGCAGGGGCCCTGAGGAAGGTGGTAGGTTTTGCTCGGTCTGGATGCTGTTCAGCGTTGCATTGGAGAGGTGGGTGATTTAATAGTGGTCTGAACGTGGCAACTTTGATAAAGAACTTCCAGTGAACCCATGTACCTGGCCATTAGTCTGCTCTGACGTCTCTCACCAAAATCTTAACATCATGTCCCGGTTTCGGAGAGATGATACCCAGCGTCGGCACTTTATCATTCGCTTCTGGAAAAGGCTGGCTCGAACAGCCCCCAATAACCTGAATGTCATATCGCGTGACAAGGATCGCAAGATATACTAAAGCCATTTGCCGCGCCAAAAGCCTTCCGGGACATAACGTCGTACCTCCGCCGAATGGCTTATACGTTCTCGCCGAGTGTAACTTCGGGTTGTCAACGAACTTGTCGATATCAAAGTCTTCCGCGTTTTCGCCCCAGTATTCTTTATTGAGATGGAGTTGGCGATAAGGCATCATTACATCGTTCCCGGCTTTGAGCTGGAAGCCAGCGATTGTTGTGTCTTGGGCGGCGCGCCGAAAGCTGGATGAGCCGCTGTGGAGTCGCATCGCCTCGTAGTATGTCGCGTTGAGCTTTGGACATTCTTTGAGGTATTCTACATCTGGTTGGTGGTGAATACCATTCTTGAAAGCTGGTACGACCTCTCTTTTGATATCCTCCTTGAGATTAGGGGTGTAAAGAGTTCGAACCAGAAGCCAGAACGCAAGAACAGAGGGGTTTCCATTGATGCTTCACAGTGTTAGTTTAAGTTGCGATATAGTACCATTGACTTACGCCCAGTATAGCTTGAACAGAACAGCAGCAATATCCCGATCGCTTATCCCATGTCTTCGCATCTCATCCTCAGCCTTTATCACAAACGGAGCCGCATCTCGTCTTTGGTCCTGCGGCATCTTGAAGTACCTCTCGAGACCATCGATTGCAGAATCTCTCGAGTCGTAAGCTGTTCTCGATAGGAACCTCGGGTATTTATACAAGAGTTTCCAGGTCTGACGATTGAATCTGCGAAAGTCGTCGACAAGTCCAGGCGAGTTCTCGAAGAGAGCATTTCCGAAGAAGCTCTTTGTGGAAGCCTTGACGATAATGTCACTTGTCCACTTGAGCATGTCATGCTCACTGCTCTTACCCGTTGTGAAAGAACTCCCCTGTTGCATAACGCTGTCGAGCTCTAATAAGAATTCGCTGTAGAACTTTCGGGATGAAGTTTGAGTCATATCTGCTCGTATCCAAGATCGAAGAGAATTTGGGACGGATAAGGATGTCTCGCTGACAGTAGTTCCCCATAGGATATCTCTGGCCTTTTTGGAGACTGAAACGTATTCCATGAACTGGTCAATGTAGGCGTCAAAATGTAACTCTTTAGTTTTCTGGTGAGTCTCGGCAATATAGTGAGGGTCAAGAATTACGTATGTGCGGCGACCTCCAATTAAAACACTGAAGGGTTGCGCAGGGATCCGAAAATATGATCTTGATGGTAATGAGCACCACCGCTATAGACAACCCCGTAAGTACTGACCTTGCAGCCACCAACAGCTTCTCAACATCTGTGAAAAATGATATATTGTGGCCAATGCCTGAAGTCTGGGTTAGATGTTTGGGTGGTACGGTGGCATGCTCTTACCAGGGATCCAATATGACAGCATCGGAGGCTCCGATTGAGAGTTCCATAGCGCACCGATTCTCAACAAGTACTGCCAAGCAACATATGCAGCCAAAAACGTCCCTAAGACCCGGGACAAGATCTGATAGTGCAGAGTGAAAACCGGACCCTCGGTGTCCACGGCCCCGATAGTGGCATTTACGCCTGGCGTGACAGTTATCGCACTCATTTCTCAGCGTTTGCTATTCGCAAAATAACGACCATGGATGAAGGCGAACTAGGCCATACTTATGTTGGGCAACATAGATACGGATCCCGAACTTAGAAATTCCTCGACTCCTTTTCTCGTGTACTTTCTTGGAAGATCGACATGGACGTGGCACCCTCTGTAATGTGTCTCAATATCACCCTAGGGACGGCCACTAGCAACCTTCTGACTAAGACATAAGGACAGATTATGAGTACCGTGAGGAAGAATGAAAAGTGGATTGAGAACACAGTGGCTTTTGGTGTTGAGCTCCTTCAGGGTTGGAAATAACTGCGAATACGAATCTGGATGAGAGCGCAGTACTCTTTTTTAATGGTGCTGATCTAGGTCCACAGGCAGAGCGTATTGCTTACAAATGTCTCGTGAAACCTGTCATATTCTGAATGGGCCACTTTCAGGGCTGAAAGACTCGCTTTCTCGGAGACGGGGTATGTTTGGTGAGACATGCCATTCTCACAGGCCAGTAATCTCCCTTGTCTTAGCCTAGTGGATGAAAAGGGAAAAGTTCCGACCACTAAAAATGTGCTGTTTCACTCTCTCATCTTTTTATTTCCGGTTTCCTCTTACAGTGGCTCATGTAGCTGCTCTTGGTACATGATGAGATCGGACTGTCGCTACGCTGTCTAGATTCTGAGGGTGAAAAAGCAGATTTCTTCTCAGCAGTTGAAAGGGAAAATATAGATGTCAAATAATCATATATATCAACATTATCCTGCAGTACGCAGTAACTCTCATTGATTTTGAGACAGCCGAAATGCACCAAAACCTTCAACGGCTCTCCCTCACAGTACAAGCGCATTCATGGAAAGACACTCTACAGTCGAGATTTGATGAAGGCTCATGGGTGAACCAGACCTTAAGCTTTACTTTCTTCTCCAGTGATATCAAAAATTTAAGAAGAAAAGCTTTCGATTGATATCCACTCACGTGGCTGACGGCTGATAAGGTTCATCGGATCAAACTCAGGTTCAAGATTAAGAATTACCAGCTCCAGATTTGTGATGCCAAATGGTTACAGCAATTTACAAATTAGAGGTTATCTATCGTAAGCTCGAACACGGAATCACTGACTTTCCAGTAACGGTATTCTGGAGTGTTTAATTTGTCAGTACTCCTGACCTGAAGTGACACCAATATAAATCTTTTACCTATAAACTTGAACAAAATACTCTCTTGGTAGACAGAATCTATTAATAAATACAAGTTTTCCGAGGTCACGACCTGTAATACCCTCCACGATTTTCTTTCTCATCCGGTTCTACTTTGCTCTCGTCGCTTTTTCAACGACTCAGTGTCTTGACAATAGACTAACACTTAGCTCTGAAGAACCACACGACTTCATCATGGAAGTTGGTTATATTGTCTGCTACATCAGTGTCTTGATACTCGCCTATATCAGCAACAACTATGAAAGGCTCTTCCATGCCTTAGTAGAGGAATTACAAGAGTTAGGTATGCAAACCATTCCCCTTACAGACGAGTACTAACCGACAGAAGATCATTGGCAGCCTGATCCAGAAACAGATGACGAGGATTGGGACTCCGACGGAAGTGACGATGATGAATCGGGTATGTATTCTCACTCATCTGAAGCTATATATACTGACCGACTGTCAAAAGATGATGAAGGCTATTCTTCTGCGACATCCCGAACATAGGAGTTGGAGAATGGACCAAGTTGCTCCGATGAGGATACAGACGATGAATCAAGCATTTCAGACCCAGAAGCACTGTTAAATGAAGATGACGAAGGTAGGCTTGATTTAACGACAAGTGCTTACTCGTCGGGTACCAAGGGCAAGTCTCAACAACTTTTTCTTCGAGACAGGGTATCAATCTCCAATGCGATTCAAGCCTGGGAATATCTTGTACATATGGCACTGCGGAAACGGCTTGCGAGCCTTGTCTTCCCAGAACAAAATCTGCGGGCAGTCTCAAATTCTATCGCCAGGGACCAGAGCCATCGGATACTCATCCTCTTGTATTACTATGTACTGAGGCACTTACTCACCGTTAATTCAATATCAATTTGCCTGCAACTATGATCTTCGAACCTATATCAGTGAATATTACTTGATATTTATTCAACAAACTATTGATCCAGCTCCCAGGTGCTCCATAAACACTCAAACGACACAGGATTGGTGATTAAAATGGGTAAGATCTTCATAAAGGCAGGGTTGCATCAAACCTACCGTGGCCCATTCACAATGCACCTCCTCCCCACAGAACACTTCACCCATGCATGAAATAGGTGGGGGAGTCAGGCAATGCGAGATAAATAATTTGACCGCCATCCGAGTTTTCTTCTATCACAAACCGTTTTACCTTTCTGCAAGCTGCAGTCAGACTGAGACCAACAGATTGTACCTGTCAGATCTCTTGGCCTTCTTCGCTTATCCTCCGTTTTCGCGATGTCTTCACCAAAATCTCCTGACAAGTCACCAAAGTCCCCTCAGTCTCCTCCTGGGGCTGTGGAGGCAGCTCAAACCCCCGCGCAGCAGGCACGAGATGGATTCATTCAGCCTGTCAGTCATACCTTCATGTAGTTCTACTACCTTGCTGATGTACTCTTTCAGGATACTGATTCTGACTCTGCGTATTCTTTGTCGTAAGATGGCATGCACTGACACCGGGGCAGGCTTCGCTAATATGGCCCAGAACGGATGTTACTGATACTGAGTCCCTGCGCTCTTCTATTTTGAACTACAAGTGGGTTCATGGCAGACGCTTCCATGCATATGGCGATGGAACCTACTGGTGAGCTCTCAGAACACGCAGGTAGTAATCATCGCTCACACGGTTAGGGGAGCGAATGACGATCGTCAGCAAGAGGCTGAAGATTTGATGCAAGTCTCACTTCTAAACGGTTTTAATCTCATTGTTTCTGACGAAACTCAGTCATGAGTTGTTTCGGGCAGTCCTCGACGGCAAGCTTTACGAAGCTCCGATCGGCAAGAATCCGCAGGTTTGTCGCTACCTAGTCAGTTCCATCCCCATTCACTGATTCTCTTAGAATGTACTTGATGTCGGCTGCGGCACCGGTATTTGGGCTATGTGAGTCACCATGGTACTGCTAGAGTACCTCAAATGTACTGATGACACCAGTGATATGGCAGACCTGCACCCATCGGCTGAAGTCGTTGGTGTTGATCTCTCGCCGATCCAACCAAACTTCATCCCGCCGAACTGCAGATTTGAAGTTGACGATATTAACAAGGAGTGGACATTTCCTGAGAATAAGTTTGACTTTATTCACATCCGTTACATGACTGGAACTGTCCCAGATTGGACTGAGCTTCTCAAGAAAGCTCAAAGGTAGACTGCGTCATGTGTTCCATCTTTGCAGAGCTTTTCTAATATGGCTATAGACATCTCAAGCCAGGTGGCTGGATCGAGCATGTTGAACTTTGGGGAGACGCCAGAGCTGACGATGATACCATGAGCCCCGAATCTCCGCTTAAAACTTGGGTTAAGATCTTTGAGCAAGTAGCAGAAAAGATCGGCAACCCCTTCTTCTGGAACCCCGCCGACGAATTCGAGAAGGCCGGTTTGAAGAACATCACCGAGAAGAAGGTCAAAGTACCCATCGGTACTTGGGCGAAAGACAAGGATCTCAAGCAGTGGGGTGCGTGGAACCGACAGTTCCTGCTGCAAGGATTGGAAGGCTTCTCTATCCGCAGCTTGACGGAGCTTCTAGGCGTATGTCTTGTGTTTCTCGCTGTGCTGTGAATGAGCTAACATGTTGAACTCTAGTGGGAATACGAAAAGGCACAGGTCTTCCTCGTGGAGATGCGTAAAGAGTTGTTGAACCCAAAGCTTCACTCATACGTGTTGGTGTACGTCGTCGGCAATTTTGAAGCTATTGTCTCTTGAGGCTAACATTTATCTTCACAGAACCACTGTATACGGTCAAAAGCCCGAGGAATAGGTGAAGGGATCTCGAGAGGATGATGATATTGTCAGCTATGGGGCATTGTCATTTTTATCAAGACTAGGTCTAGTTACTCTTTCGGTGTCATGACATGATCTACAACTACAAGAATAGTTGTCGTTGCGACGAATTCTAGATTTCCCTGACAATTTGGTTCAATCGGCTGAGAGTTGAGCCCGTCCAGTTTGCCAATATTGCCAATCAAAAGCCCTAAGTATCGCCGTCGTCAAACTATGCAGGTTAAAACGGGTTGGTTCTTCTCCTGGGGCGGGAGCTTCTTCTGACTCCTCAGTTCTGTAACCCTCGCAAGACTCAAAGGTTCGTGTAGGTTGTTCTCTTGGGGCGGGTTCTTCTTCCGACTCCTCAATTTCATGAACATTCCATGACTCAAAAGTTCGTCTATCATCCTCATAAGGCTGCTTCTCTTCGGCTACCAACATACACGTCCTGTTCCCAAAACGATCGTCGCCAATTTCGCAGGCCTGATTGACGTTTTCTATCCACATATTAACCGGATCTTGCTTACCCACATAGTGATTGCGACAGATGTCGTTATTGCAAGCCTCAGGCACGCCAGCAGGTCCATTATAGACGTATGACTTCTTGTCAATGGCATGAAACCAGTCATGAGGCACACCGCTCAAGCCCCGATCCATGAAGCGTATCTTCCTATGGTAATTGACAACAATGCAGCTCTTGTCGTACCTACAGTGACCACACGCTATCCTGTCGGGGCCTAGAATGGTTATGTTGTGTCGACGTTGGCGGTTCATGTAGCCCCAACCACCACGGAGCTTGATAAGGTCTTCTTCTGTTGACACTACTTCAGAACGGTCGATCTCGGAGATTGCGTTCCATTCAGGTAGCGTATTTGGGCCACGTTGTGGTAGGAAAAGCTGTCCTCCATTCTGTCTAATCTTTCGGAGTGAGTCGTTGAGCTTATGTCGATACAGATAGCCACTTTGGTGGAGCATGGATCGATCGCTACCCGAATGCCCTTGCCACAGAATATGCAGCATAACTCCGAAGCCGCCAGGGTTTGTGACAAATACCCTAGGGGTCTGATCGGTATCGTCGAAGTTGTAGTTACATGGTACCTTGTGATCGGGATGGTCACAGCTAGTTAGGAATAACGGCCTATCTTCAGGCACCTCGCTAGGCAGAAGAAATTGTATATCGGCTCGGGTGAGTGTCTTGTGCTCACAAATTCGGATATAGCCCTCATTTGCAATACAGATTCGCCCATTCGGCAGCTTTGCCTGGTCTTGGGAAAAGCACACGGAAGGGTGGTCAACATCGCAGGAGTGACAATGAAGAAAGTCCTGACGGCTGCGAAGTGAAAACTTGCAGATCGTCGAATAACCGGCCTTGATCCTGTCCTTCCGGCTTTCCTGGCAGTTTTTGCACGTGGTGTAACTTCTGATGAAGTCACTAAATCCTCTAGCTACCCATCTTCCCTTGATAGACAGAGCCTCTCCCAAGATCTTATTCTGCACTTCTCCAAAGTACTTATAGTCGAAGCAATGCCGACCACCCGGTGGACAGGTTGGCGATGTGTATTTGTCTGTGCAGCCATCTGAACATAGTTGACAGCACCCCTTATGGGAGAAAGGGTGGGTAATAAATTCCTCTGCTTGCAGTAGACGTCTGAATCGGCGAGAGACCTGACGGAGGGCGAAGAAGACGAAGAGGGATGGTTTGTCGTCTGGGTCCGATATACAGGAGACGATCATCAAGAGGATCTCATCGGGGAGCCCTTGTAACCTCGAAGGTTCGGTCGGGTTAGGAGACACCTGATCCTTTTGAGGTCGTATAAACTGAGAAGGACTGATGCCTCGAGTTGGGATCAGTGGCTCGCTTCCAATACGTCTCTCCATTTGTGAATCATGGTCCATTTCGATTTCTTTCGGTGATGTATTCCATCGTATGCTCAAGTCCTCCTCGCGTAGTGCCTTTGTGTGTTCTTCTATAGTAGGGCCACCTAAAACCGCGTGAAAGAAGTCTGTCATCTTTTGCTAGGTCTTCGGAGTCGATGAGCCGGATTGGAAATCTGAAGGCTGTCTATGTCGAGTTTAGGGAGACAAGAAAGAAAAGTCGAAGGGGCAAGACAAGGTGTCAGCATCTTTATCAGAGTCCAAAACCTTGCAATATTAGGCTTTATTTCTAGAATGGATGTTAGGGCTTCCTCAAGGTTTAACGCCAGAATTCACGATCTGTCTCGCTGAGAATTTACAAGGTTCAAAAAATCATGAATACTTAGTTTAAGTTTAGGTATGCCTTCAGATTCTTTCTTCGATGGGGTCAGTGGCCCTAGTCCAAGTTCCCTCTTTACCTATGCAAAACCCTAAGGGCTTATGATAGGATTTATTGGCTATCGTTGAAGCTTTTTAAATAGAAGCTTATATGATGAAAGAGAATCTAATGTGCACGTCATGTGTGTTAGCAGCCTAAAGTTTAACCTTATGGCCAACAATCAGCTACGTAGTGCTCCCTCTCCTCAATCCCGAGTCGCGCAGCCCAGTAGCGAGGAGAACGTCCAGGAGCCTTAGAATTCTATTGGAGTTTTCAATTGTAAGCCAGCTTTCTTTACATTTCGATTGCCCTACCAATGACAACCTTTCAGACGCTAT
This sequence comes from Fusarium odoratissimum NRRL 54006, assembly GCF_000260195.1. Taxonomy (NCBI): domain Eukaryota; kingdom Fungi; phylum Ascomycota; class Sordariomycetes; order Hypocreales; family Nectriaceae; genus Fusarium; species Fusarium odoratissimum. The sequence continues at coordinate 280,033 of NW_022158777.1, read as the reverse complement.
AGCCAGTGACACTGCACTCTATATGAGTTTTGTCGGTCTGTCTTTATAGCTGATTGCTGACCGGAGGTTGGACTTTAATCTGTTAATACACATGATGAAGACACAATGACCACTCGTCTACATCCTTCAATGGGTAAGAGAATTTCATCCGAGCTGGGAAACCGAGGGCGAAGCGGATTCCCCAGTCTGAGATCCCGCACGCTGGCGAATTTAAAGAAAATGGCTGACATCAACACATTCACCTTGATTATTCAATGCCCATCGCCATTCTGCCAGAGTGCCACAGTTTACCATGGCTAGTCATGTCATGTTTGGGTATCCAAAGTCTCTTTAGGTACTAGAATAGCGCTATAGGCTGGACCCATGCATCAACATCGCTTGCTAGTCATGCCAATCATCACCAAATATCCATTACATCAACTCAGAGTATCATCAAACAATTAAGGCTTCTTGGTTCCTTCGATCTCAGGACCAGCAGTGTTGGTGTTGACGGGAGTGACAACTTCAACACCCTGAAGCTTATCAGCAGTCCTATCAGGTCCGACAATCTCAAACACTGTTCCATGATTAGTGATGATTCATTAGAATAGATAACAGGTAGCTTACAGTCAACAGGAGTGGAGGTGAACTTGCGAGCGTTGACCTTCTTCTGGAAGAGGTAGTCAAGATCGGCAAAGCTACGGTTCATGGTCTCAGGCAGGAAGAAGAAAATCCAAACAGCCCAGATGAAGCAGAGACCAAAGTAGAACATTCCAGTCTTGGCTCCCCAGTTCCAAGCATCGCTGCTGGAGTTGAGCATACGGGGGTTGAGCTGTTGGACGATGATCTGACCGCAGACGTAGACAGCACGACCGAGAACGATGGTCTGAGCACGAACACGGTTGGAGGCGGTCTCAGCAACGACGACGTAAGTGGTGGGGCCGAGAGAGACCTTGAAGATACACTGGACAACGACAAGGAAGGCGGCTGTGACAATGGCGACACTGTCGACCTTGGGAACAAAGCCCATGATACCAATGATCAACATGCAGGCGCCGATACCAGAAGAACCATAGAAGTAAAAGGTTCGACGTCCAATCCTACCCATGAGGGAGATGGCGACAGCGGTGGCGATGATGTTGACGGACTGGATGATCATGTTGTAGTTGAAAGCCATGGTGTTGCTCATACCAATAGACTTGAGCATGATGGCGGCGAAACTGGTGATGGATTGACCGTTGAGAATCTGAATGACCCACGCCATGCAGACAATGCCAGTTCGGCGAAGGTTAGTTCCTCTGAAACAATCCTTGAAGCTAGCAGACTCGGCCTCAACCTTCTCCATCTCGTTGGTATGCTTCATGAGAGCAAGAGTCTGAGCCATAGACTCATCGGTGTAGTGGCCCTTGCGAGCAAGGCGGCGAAGAGCATGTTCAGCAGCCTCGAGCTTACCGCGACGGACGAGGTACCAGGGAGACTCGGGGGCGAAGAAAGCGACGGTGATCAGAGGAGGAATCCACATCCACTGGAGACCGTAGGGGACTCGCCATCCAGCGTCGCCCTTGAGGTCGAGAGAGCCACGGAGGACACCAGTGGCGAGGAAACTTCCGGCTCCCCAGCACATGGAGACCCAGGCGGTGAGGTAGCCACGGAGGGCGGCGGGGCAGATCTCGGCGGCGTAGGCGGTGGTGAGGGTCTGGAAGATACCCCAGGGGATACCGCAGAGGAGGTTACCGACGAGGAGCATTTCGACGTTGACGGCGAAGAAGAGGACGAAGATGGTGCAGGCCATGAGAGACATGGCGAACTACTGAGATTAGCAGCGTTCAAATGAGACGCGATGAGAAATGACATACCATGTAAACTCGTCGAGAGCCGAATCGGGATTGCAAGTAACCATTGATCAAGAGACCGATGATAGAACCACAGTTGTTTCCAGCACCAATAGCACCCTGCCACTTTGTAGAAATATGCTGGTCGCCATTGGCGTCAGGCCAACCGAAACGCTTGAGATAAGCAGGATGGGCGAAGAAGTTGTTGATAAGACCAACATCCATACCCTCCATGACCAAAGCAACACTCAGAAGCATACTGAACGTCACGGCGGGCCAGTATCGCGAGAAGAGCTCCTTCTTGGGGAGGAGACACTCTGCATCACTGGCTGCCACGGCGGCCTCGATGAGCTCGACCTGTGAGTTGTAGCCGGAGAACTCTGTGTGGTGCACGGGGGCTTTCTGCCCGTCTTCCACGTGGGCTGTTTCATTCGGAGGCGCCATTGCTTCGAGTTTTGAGAAGAAAGGATGAAGGAGGAGGAGAGAGATGCTCGAATGCAGATCTGGGGAAAAAACAATGGGGGGAGGGATATCAGGATAAATATAAAGACTCCGCATCTCTGTGGACACCAGTCCGATGATCAAGCAGGGATATCTCGGTGGTACTTCCCCACGGGGCACTGGTCAATCAGTCGTATATTCCCCGCATTGCAGCGAAATGACTTCGGTGTCAATAACCCGAGGCGACGCGCCATTCCTGATCCAGGATCGAATGTCCTGTTTTCTTGGCAATTCGGCGGAGAGAAATCCGAGTGAGAGGGCACTGAAACAGGTAGTTCTATGGAGTCGATTAAGGTTAAGCTGTTATTAACGTTTGGGTGTCCCCATGGGGGTTCCCACGCGGACTCGGGGTCCATTTCTGGGGTACGAAATGACACGAGGTTGACAGATGGGATGGGTATTTGATCTGTCAAAAGTCTATTCCGTCTCTTTTTCATGGGAATCATATTGATGCTCAATACTCTAGTTGATGAAGGAACTGTGCTGTCCCCTCACTGATGCCTTGCATGCCGCATCTCAACAACCCCATTTCCTGGCAATGACTCCTCTGGTTGCTGGCAAAAGGCCTCGGCTAACCTCCTCCATGCGACGGTACGGCAAATGCCGTGTCATGTCCCATTGGCCGATTCTCCGTATCTGACTCTCTTGGCCCGCGAGTCTAGACCAGGTTGAGCTCTCAGCTCCCTCGACTGAGTCATGAGACACCATCTCGACCAAAAGAATGGAGAAATTCGCTGTCAGAGCCGAAAAACGGTCGATGCTTTTTATTTCTCTCCGCATGACTTGATACGACACCGATACAGAGGTTCGCCGAAGAGCTGTTCCCAGCGCCTCAGCTACACACAGATCAAAGGCTCAGTCAACAGCGGGACAAGGATTAATCGTGAACCAATAGCAGGTCCTTGAGGCCCCCATTCGACGTTGCCTTTTCTGTCGTCAAGGTTGTGTCACTGAAGATTTCCTTCCCCACAGCGGCCAACCCCAAAGTTTGCCCCCGACTTTTCCTGCACAAGCTTATTTTAAAGGAGGCCCAAGCGCATAGTGAGCTAGCTTAGCTTATGCAAGCCACGAACAGCATCTTACGCTTTCTCCTCACGGTTTTCCAGCAGGTTTTTGTCAATGCCGATATGACTGCCGTTATCAGTGGCATTGCAGGCTTAGTTATCGTGACATTGAGCCTCGTGAGGATAAATAATTTAGCATGGGCGTGTGATACTAAGACTCGCCTGATGTTGCCCAGGTTATTGCGCCCTGAAACTGTCTTGAATGCAACCCTGGCTGATCCTCGGCATCTCGGTCGAGTTCCATGCGCTCTCCAACCGTTTGGGCCAAGTCCGCGCCGCCTTTTGATGACATATTGGGGTTGGAGCCCCCAAAGTGTCTGTCGCTTAACCTTTCCGTTGTTGCATCTTGCATCGCCAAGGAGTCAAACCAAAACTCTATGCTGAATCCGAGGGTTTGGGCCGCGCCTGTGCGTTGATGGTGATGTTAATCTCTATCGGTACGCGTACATGATGTTTTTGGATGGTGATTGTGGTGATGGAAGCCAAGATTGGCTTTGGGGTTCTTGGATCTTGTCCCCGCACTTGGCAGATTGAGATCTTGAGATTTGGGAAACACCAGAGGTTGCTCGCTTCAGAAAGGACCGAAAGACGAGACAAACTGTATCACAAGTCGAAATGCCAGTTATGTAAGGGCAATTGAATATTGGGCTCTTGACTTGACAGCTGTATAGCGGTGGGGCAGGCCAAACTGTTAGGCGACAGGACGTTGGGCATGTTACCGTCGAAAGGCGATGCTCCCGGCCATTAGACTAATTTTTAACACTTTAAGGTTGACATAGCGAATTTGTAGCTCTAACAAGGGCCAAACCGAGGTGAAATCTGGTATTCGATAATACCACAAGGCCATTGTATTGGTGCAAGCTATCAAGCTGAGCATCATGCAAGTTTGAGCCTCACACGATCTTGACAGCTCGGAGTAGCTGCACGATACCATGGACCAGGCTATGATTATGGAGAAACGTCGTATTGAACTATCAAGGACTCCCTGTCCAGTCTTTGAGACATTGGACAGTTCCTGAAATGACCAGCTAACCGTAATAGCAGGCCTAGTAGATCGAATCTCCATGTGCAGGGTAGGTAACACGACTTCCTACTTGTTCAAATGCAATGTCTGCTCCTATCCAATTGCCTTTGGGTTCAATAAGAATACTGAAAGGATCTTTTAGTGTTGGATCATCTAGTAGGCGGGCTCTTACCCGCAATTCCGGATAGATCATCAAGTTTGCCCACTCTCCCAACGTTCGGCACCCCATACCCGAAAGATCAACAAGCAGATCTTTAACCACCATACCAAAATCTGTGGAGTTGATCCTTCGCGCAAGCAACTATCCATTCACGATCTCTTGGCGCCTAGTAGGACCGAAAAAGTTGATCACTCATGCTGCACTGCAACGTTTGATGTGATGCAGACTTCCCCGGAGATTCGTGCCACATGCTTCGCTGTCAATTACCCCAGGCTTGCGAGTGAGATCTCCAGACGGGGCGGGGATGTCTCCATGCGACCCAATAGTGGGACATGCCCTGCGGCGCAGTTGGGTGAAAACCAACATGTCAAATGAAAACTTGGCGGGGAATGCGGCACAGCTATCTCGAGCCCCATTGACGAAATGCACCAAGAAAGGGTAAGCAGTCAGGTTGATGACCTGGATATTCTTTGGAATCTGTCTCCATTCCGCGCGCCAGGGTGTTGTTGTTGCTCTTTTGTGCCAAGTTACCGACACATATTATTCTTGCCCTGGTAGATGTGAATACATATCAACCTGGCGATACTGACCCGTGTTGAAATGCATCGTCCGCCATTTTTCCTGTGACTTACTTGTATACATACTGAGGATTATCAAGGAGCATAACAACGGTTAGGTAAACTTTAAAGCACTTGCTACGGCTATTGCCACCCTTTAGAATATTTTTTATTTCGGGCATAGTCCAATCTTTGGTGCGAATCTTCTCCTGGATCATGAGCACGTCCAACTGATGGTCAAGAACTGGAGGCACAGGGCATTGGCCATGATGGATCGAATTTGCATCGTTATCTATGTCTATGTCAAAATCGTTGTTTTCGACAACGCAGAAGAGTTCTTGTGCCATGCGGGCTCCGACCCAGAGCTTCAGGGTCGGCCTGGTCGTACTGTTCTATCAGAATGCATTAGCATATGGAGTCAAATTTGTCGGGACTACGCACGGGGTTCTTGGACATGTATAGAAGTGTTTGTCGAAGGTAGCCCAATCAAGAAGTCATCGGTCTGAGACGTCATATCTTGAGCATAATACTGAAAGCTATTGGGAAAGTGGATTTGGCTCAACTAGATGACGATCTGACGTGGGAGTTGCGATGGAATTAAAATTGAAGGGCGCACCATCACCGAAGAGCTTGCGCTGTAACAAGTCTGGGTACTGGATCGTACCAGGGTGTGTTTCTTGTTGTTGAAGATCCATGTTTCTGGAATCATTGCGCTTATCTTCATCATCAATACTGTTCTCAGTATGGCATAATAACTGCTGATGTGCGAGGCCAATGACTGCGTTACGGGAGAGATCCAAGCTAACATCCTTTTGCCAACCGGCGAGCCTCGGGCAAGTCTTGGGGCTTATAAGTTGGTTCTCGCCATACAGTGTCGTGCTGCAGTCTTGTGACTCCCACCCTCTTTTCAACGACTACCATTCTGTATTGCCCTGTTACACGTCTCATATCTCACCATTGACTGCCAATTACTCAGGTATAGCCCTGGCTCGCCACGCACTCCCAGGCTCCATGGGCTTTTCTCACCAAAAGGCCTGAGTTACCTAGTTTACCCTCTTCCCAACCCGTCTCCAAAACGGTCTTTTCTCCCACCAGCGTTGTCTTCTAACCATCAGAGACCGCTGAGTGGAATCTGTGTTCCCACCTTGCCTTTCGAGATGTCTCTTCCGGTAGCCGTCCCAGATTTCTTGCCTGTTTCTCTCGTCAATGCGAGCCTGGTCCTGCTGTTCTGGCGGAAGATCATTGATCGCGTCCCGAATCAGATCACGTCGAACGCGCTCAGCCTTTATCCCCTTCGGGCTGAAAGAATTCGGGGAGCTCACTGTCATCGGGTATTAGTATCCCTTTTTCACGTTCAACGCCTGTTACAGTTGTGGTAGTCTTACTGTCGGCGATGGAAGAAGCCTCAAGGTTCTGCAGCGCGGAGCTGTAGTGGCTGATGAGTCGAATGTTGTAAATGTCTCCAAAGTCTCGTCCAGGCACAAGACTTGTACCAACTATATCCTCCTCAAATTGCGAAAACACGTCGTGCTCAAAAATGAAATGACTACTCAATACGATATCTGCTTTGAGATCATCGAGCACATAAAGGGTACAGGGGATCTTGTCCCATGAACTGCGAAACTGCCAAGTAGCCCTGTGGACAATACCAGAAGTTGTATCGAGTGACCTGTCGGCATATTCAATGGTACGTCTGTGTTTCATACTCCGATCAATCTCCAGGGAGTGTCGCTTAGCAAAGTCTGTTGATACCAGCATTGCGTCGCAGCCTGTGTCGGCTAGAGCAACTGAAGGTATGTCATCAAGGCTTCCCTTCAGACAGCATGTATCGTTCCCTATAAGATTGAACCTCAGTCGAGTGGCAAACTTTCTTAATGATTTTGTGATATGGTGTGTGAATTTTGTCAAAGTACCTGTAGCCTTAAGGAAGGCCTGGCACAAAATGAGGTCTTGCCTGCATTTAGAGAGAATACAGCAGTCAAGCATGTGTTGCTCCGATTCCCCCAGGAAAATGAAAGGAACATCTACTGTGCCGCAAGACTTGATTGTTGCTCCCGTGGGTAGCCGGAATTCTTCCTTCGTACTGACTTTGGGAATAAGTCCAAGCTTCCCGACGAGCTGTTGAGAAACGAAGTTACGTTTCGCGCCGGTATCGGGTAAGGCATCGATTTGATGTCTGTCTGAACCAACTAACGCTTTCACTCTGTACTCCACCCTGCCACTGGAATAGGTTTGGGGCGGACTTTCGAGGGCGGGCTGTAGTACAGCGTTTGCTTTGATTATAGATTTGAGTGTGAAAAGCCTGTCAAGTTGCACAGCAGTGAAGCCAAATGGAATATATTGACCCCTTTCATCGTCTATCAAGTCACCCGAAAATGGTAGAGTCGAGCTATTATGGTTGGTTTGTAGTACGTCTTCCTTCTTATTGATGAAGAGTCTCCATGAGGGATAGCTCATAAAAGATTGTTCAGTAGTCATTTGCACCGGATTGTTACTTGTATGAAAGTCAGCGGCTGATAGCGCACGAGTGACGTTGTGAAGGCATACCGAGTTAGAAAACGTTGTGATTGGTCTGAGGTTGTCTCGGTAGGACTGGACCATCTAGGAATGAATTTATCTGGCAGAGAATGTGGATCCTCCTGATTGACTGTATCAGAACGTCAATTGGTATCTTCTGTCCAGGCGTCAGAGCTCGCATCACTCGCTTGATCATCTGTCTCTCCCGTGCTGAGGCGGGTCACTTCATCCTGTACCCAGGGGTTCCCTAGAAGCCAAAGGCAAGAGACCATGGGGATCACGTTGATTACGGAAGAAAACGATGTATTTGAAACCTGCCGAAATTATTCTGGGTAACCAGGGAGGATTAATGCGAAGGATTGGCTTGTATAGATAATATCGACGCGCTGAAAAAGTATATTGCTTTGGAGGAGAAGGGAAGACTTTTGGAACTCAGAAGGAGGCGGCTCGAGGGTATCCAATTGCTACGTGTCGGGCGGTGGCTGGGCCTAAATTGCATTGTTGATAGGCTTCTTGTTGGACTTTTCCAACCTTCTACTAATCGTCTTCTTTCAACAAAAGCTAGCTGACATTGTGTAACTGTAAATTGTACATTTACACGTCATCATTAGGTGCCAGGCATCAGGCTGTCAGCCAAATTTCCAACGATATGGGATTAGCCCATTTCGCTATTCTGGCTGTGATTTCTTGCAGGTTAGCTATATTTAATCACTCATGCGTATCTGTGAATTGAAAGCTTATGCGAAACATTTTTGATATCGAAATGACTGCAGGTCAGGCTTCGACTGGATCCTCGCTTGGATTCGCAGCCCTATCGTCCTGGATCGTTCCAGACAGAGATCAAGAACTACTAGTATTCCGAAAGTTCGGGAACATAAGCGCTCGAAATCTTCTTGCAATGTGAATTGTTGAGCATCGAAGGCAGATTGAAGGCCTGGGATAAACAAGTTGAAGCTAGCAACGACACTGCATTAGAGCAAGCTGCAGAAACATGGGAAATGATGAACAAACAGGCCGAGGCGGGCAAACCAGAAGCAAAGGAAATTATGGAGTTAGTGAATCAGCTCCGCATGAAGATTAAAGAATATCGTATGTAAAATAGTCCCAGCTGTAAGCTTCTGCTTACTTTTTCATAGATGAAGCACTGGATCTACAGAGCAAGATTTCTCAGCTCAACGGCCCTGACCATAGGGCTCTCAAAGTGGCTCGAAACGAACTCCACGGAGGGCCTTTGCGACGAGATGGTCAAAAGCCGAATCCCATACTGGGAGAGGAAAGTATTACTTTGATGAAGCGTAGGATCTCGTCTCCCTCAAAGCTCCAGCAGCTGTCGATCCATTGTCAAAATTGCTCCGGGCTGGAACTATCCTTGTGCATTTATGGTTTAAAATGGTCCTTTAGAATACAGGATAATATGGAGATTGAGAAAAGCTTGAAACGATGTCGTGCGGCAATAGATAGTGCACCATGAACAGACTGGTGTAGGGCCGTCTTAATGCAACTTTTGTTAGCCCACAGATATGCAGAACCCCGAATCTCACAATGCGGCAATGAATTACTCAAGTTTCATAGCATAATGATATTGCCAAGCCTAACGTTATTGATCACGAATTGCTGGGTGCGAGGTGGTGGCTCTGGTATACAACCTGTTTCTCCACCCGAGGTTCCCTACTTGGGCAAGGTTGCAAAAATGAGGTCATATTTATCAGCAAGACTGGCACGCCCTACTGACTACATATCAATCAGTCACTTAAACCCCTCCGAGCGCAGTGATTTTAACAAGGAAAAAAATAAGAACACTTAATCTGAAAATAAATTACGCCTTAAGAATGCCAGACGGTTATGCAAAGATTCCTTTGGGCGCTCAGGTTCAGCCAACGCCTTTCCAAGTCTCCATCACGGATGACAGGGTCGATGAGCTCAAGCAGCTTCTGAAGCTGGGAAGAGTCGGACCGCCGACCTACGAATCGACGCAGAAAGAACACAATTATGGAGTTAGTCATCAGTGGCTAACTGATGCGAAAGCTGCTTGGATTGACTTTGACTGGTATATTCTATCGCCTGTCCCTAGCTTGCATTGCCGAGGTCTGACCTATGGAACAGGCGCACTGCGGAAAAGCACATTAATTCCTTCAACCATTGGACTGTGCCTATCAAGGACGAGAAGGGTGAATTTACAGTCCACTTCACGGGTCTCTTCTCCCCTAAACCCGATGCCGTCCCCGTGGTAATGCTGCATGGCTGGCCGGGTAGCTTCCTAGAGTTTCTAAAAATCTTGTCCATTCTCCAGGAGCGCTACACTCCCGAGACGCTACCTTACCATGTCGTTGTGCCATCTCTCCCCGGTTATGCTTTCTCAGATAAGCCGCCGTTGGACAAGGACTTCGGCATCAGAGATGTTTCCCGCATCGTGAACAGCCTCATGGTTCAACTGGGTTTTGGAAGTGGTTATATCGCTCAGGGAGGCGATATTGGAAGCAGGGTTTCTCGTGTGCTCGCAGCTACTTATGATGAGTGTAAAGGTATGTCATCAAGATGCAAACCATCGGCAAGGTCGAAGGACACTACTAACACGCTTTTCTATAGCCGCTCATCTCAACTTCTGCCTCATGTCTGAGCCCGCAAGTGCGCAGGGCGAAGTTTCGGATGCAGAAAAGAAAGGCCTCGAACGTGCAAAGGACTTTGACAAGCTGGGCACCGCCTACGCTTTGATGCACGCCACAAGACCAAGCACCATCGGCCTCATCCTCTCGTCATCGCCTCTCGCGCTCTTAGCCTGGGTCGGCGAGAAGTTCCTGAGCTGGAGCGACGAAGATCCTCCGCTGGAGGAAATTCTTACTTCGGTTTCTCTTTACTGGCTGACAGACAGCTTTCCTACGTCAATCTTTCCATACCGCCAACGCTTCGACCCAGATTACCCTGGTGCACACGATCACCCGAAGTGGAAGATCAGCAAGCCATTGGGTTACAGCTGGTTCCCGTTCGAGCTTGCTCCTATTCCTGTGAGCTGGGTGAAGACGACAGGAAATCTGGTGTTTTGGAGAGATCATAAGAGAGGAGGTCACTTTGCTGCTTTGGAGAGGCCAGAGGAGTTGTTGAAGGACTTTGAGGAGTTTATAGAGCAGATCTCGAAGGATGGATCTCTGAAGATCCAGTGAATCAGTTTGTAGATAGCGGCGCTTCATCTCGCTTCAAGCTGGATTGAAAGATCATGAACCAATTGAAAGATGATCGATCAGCTTAGGTATTCGAATCCACCATTGTCTTCGTCCTTGATCAAAGCCATGCGAATTATTGAGGTATTCCTGATTGACTGGAGGTTCCCATTCCATTGATGGTCTCACATGACTCAGCACGTGACGCATGTCCACGGTTTTCGGTCGTGGAGACTCACGGTCTGGGCCTGTCGAATTGACGGGCACACACCCAGAGGACCATTAGCTATGGCCATTTCTTTTGCTATCTTTTACGGCTCGGGTTGCGCAACAAGCAAGGGCTATTAAATTCCAGTAACGAAGCCCAACCGCGAAACTGAGGACGCGCCCACTTTGTCCTTGGCGGTCGCAAAGCGCGCCATGCCACTACCATGAAGCCGCTCTACTCGATGCGACCAGCACAATGAACACCGCGCTGCCGCTGCAATTGCGAACTTCGCCGTCATCTGATACGGCGCATAGCAGCTCTGCTCGTCCCGACCAAGCCTTTGACCCAGCGTGTCCCTACCGAGCCCGCCAAATCGGCGCCGCATTAATCCCCATCTGTTGCCTGACAATCTTGAGCGAGACGACAACACACTGAGCGCCGCGACCGATCGACAGAACATGGGGTGAACAGGATTGGAGTACCGCGGCGGCCGTAGCTGGCGCTGCGCCTTCAGCTAGCACCTTTGGCGTTCGTGTGATGCCATTCGCCGATGCCGCGCCTTCGAGCACCAGTGTCAGGAACGCATGATCCCTTCCTTGCGTGTTCCATGTGACAGAGCTTACCCGACTCTCGTCATCGCACAACAAACTGGGGACGCCGCAGCCTTTCACGACGCAAGTCTTCTGTCTCGACACACGTCCATGTCCATTCGATCGCGCGACCTGTCCCTTGCCTCGTAGCAGCGCATCGTCCGAACCAGCCCACCGACACCTCATCTGATTGTGATGTCGCTCTGAAGCAAGGCATGCACCGCGACTTCATCCGCGTGAAAGCGCTGTAGATACAGACAGATTGCCGGGCATTCCACCCTCGCTCGAAGCTCGACCCACCATATACTCCGTCCTGCCTTGCGATACCATATATATAACAGCAATAACGCGACAGGGTCCCTGGAAAGTAGTAGTTCCTTGAAGGGCCCTTCAATTCTATGCGTAAAGAGTTGTGTCTGCCCTGTCGTAACTTGGCTATCCGGTAGATAAAGGATGCGCGAAACTGCATGCGCAGCGTAGAAGTAAGGGCTCTCCGACGTAGATGTCTGGTTCAATTGACAGATACTCGCCAGCGCCTCGGGTATTCCCTCTACACCAACGTCGGGTAATGGCGCTTGCATCTGCGCAATCGTAACAGCCATGACGCGGAACAGACTGTCATTTCGTAGAGGGTCCACCATATTCCACAGCGACATCTTTCCACTGATCATGGACACCCAATCGAGGTGGTCGTCGCCAGTCGTCAGAGGCCACGAGTCTTCAGGTCTGTACGCATCAGGTGACGAGAACGTCAAGACGGCGAGAGCAGCTGCTGTACCCCATATCGGGTCTTTGTCCTGCGTCTTGACAGGTTCGCGTAACTTCTTGTTAAAGAGCGCTGTGCTTTGTGACCAGTGGTAGCATTCTTCCAGACTCCGGGGAGAGCTTGATGAGGTGTTTAGGTAGCGATCGTATGTAAGCGCCACTGCTAGAGAAGCGTGCATCAAACATGGGTTCTGTGCCAATTAACTTAGCCTACATGGACACAATCGGCGAGTAGCTCTTACAGTGAAGGCGAGTTTAAACAAGCTCCGATTGACGTTGATCATGTTCTCATCATCCGGCGTCAAGAGACTTCGCGCGTAATATCTCGTTACAAAATCTTGACATTTTGCATTCAATTGATAGATAGTATACTCATCAGAGGTCCATATCGCACTCGCGACAGGTCTCTGGGGCGTTGGCCTGCATCGAACCACGGCCCTCACAGTGTCGGAAGTGATCGGGTGAAGATCAGGGATGTTCAGCCCAAAGTTACAGAGTACCCCGAATGCGCTGCATTTTTTGCAGCGAGGTTTGCTCTCGTCACACTAAGAATGGTTAGTTGAAGTATTGATGAGTTGAGGAGACCAACCTTGAGTTTTCTCAGCTTGCAATTCCGGCATCCATATCTTGACCGCCGTGCAGGTTTCTTCGGGCGCATATGGTCCACGCACTTGGAAGACATTTCCACAACGCTCTACTAATTGTCAGAAATCGCGGAATGTTGTCATCATTGAGAGAATTTGACCCTGAGCTGACAGGAACTGGAGGTACGATCTATTTTCGCGATGCGCTAACCTCAACTTGGCTGGAGGCTCTCACACGCTAGCTGTTTTGCGGCTGCACGGCGATTTGATTGGCGGTTTGACGATCCAAGAACTCTGGGTATTATCGCGAAGAGATGGATATGATTTGAGGAAACCCTCATGGAATTGTTGTAATTAAGTTATAAAGAAGATATTTCCCTCAAATATATCATGACCATTCATCTTTACTATTTACCATTCATTCCTTAGATAAACTCTATTACCGGTCAAAATGTCTACTCATCTTGCTGCTATCTGCCCAGGAAAAGGCCAACCCTTCCAAGTACAAACCCGATCCACTCCAAAGCCAGGGCCAGATGAACTTCTCATCGCCGTCAAGTCCGTCGCTCTCAACCCAGCAGACGTCATCATGCGCGATCAAGGTCTTTTTATAACAGATTATCCCACCGTTATAGGCTTCGACATGTCGGGCTTGGTACTAGAAGTCGGCGAAAACGTTCCAGCTGGTGATGGTGGCTTCCAACCTGGCACTCGAGTTGCTGCTTATTCTGCCTCCGCCTGGAGAGGATGCGCTCCAGATTATGGTCCTTTCCAAGAGAAATGTCTTGTTCCGTGGCAGCATGTTGTGCGTCTTCCTGATCAGAACATGTCGTGGAATCATGCTGCGACGTTGCCTGTTTCTGTCCAAGTACCTCTTAGCGCATGGGATATGATGGGAATTCCCAGATCTTATGATGAACTTCCTTCCCAAGATGTAGTTCAGGTTGAGAAGAAAGAAGCGCTTCTTATCTGGGGCGCATCATCCAGCATCGGCACCATGGGCGTACAAACAGGTCGTCTAATGTGCAAGGATCCCAAGTCTCCCTTTGCAGCTGTGTATGCTACTGCTGGCCCGGCAAATCACGATTATATACGCTCACTTGGTGCCGATCGTGTATTCGATTACAAAGACTCAAAGGTTGTTGAGTCAATCATCTCCGCCGCAAAAGAAGACGCGCTAGTCATTCGACATTGTTTCCTCGCGACAGGGCAACTTTCTTTGTGTCAGGCTGTGCTGAAGGAATTTGTTCATTCAGACCCAGCAGAGGGCAAGACAACGACCAAGCTTGGGTCAGCGCCTTGGATTCCAGCGGACGCGCAAGACGTTGATGGGGTCGAAGTGATATTTGTGATGCCGTCGGCGGTTGAAGAGAAAAGGCTGGAGCAGTTCAAGTATTGGATTGGTACTTATCTAAGTAAGACCTTATCCAATGGAAGCGTTAAACCAAGCCCCGAGCCAACGGTTGTAGGGAAGGGTTTGGACTTCCTCAACAGTGCTTTAGACAGAATGTCCCAAGGTGTCAGTTGTTCTAAGTTAGTGGTGGAAATTGGAGAGTGAGATGGCACTATGAGGGAACATTATTAGATAGTGATACCATCGCCGTATAGAAGAAGTGCGATGCTTCAGAAATCTAGATAAGAAAAGTTATCTAAATTGCGTGAAGAAGGACTTTACAAAATGTTGAACCTTTCTGCGCTATCTGCCTGTATCTCGAGTCACTTCAGGGTAGTCATCCATCATTTTTCTTCATCGAACGGGATCAATAGCAGCGATCCCTGCGGTCTTTGCTTGCGACTCGGGACTTTCCGTCTCAAATTCTCTGTTTCATCATGCTTGACTTCCGAATGACAGCATTTTCGCATGGTCCCATGGATAAAATCGGCTCAGCTGTCGCAAGACCACGCTCCACGCTCCGATCCTCGGCAAACTAACTACCCAAACCGGACATTTCTACCAGTGCCCACCAGCGCCAATTACCAAACAGAATGCCCCTGTACAACTCTGTCTCCGTTTCTGTTACTTTAACGTTAGTCTTAAGCGAATATTACCTTTGACCATACCACGCGATCGGGCGAAAGGGTGGATCAATTGGTTCCGTAGCTTCGATCGCTCGCTTCCTGACACGACCTCGCCATGCACCCCATTGACCAATCAAGGCGCCTCACCATGAACCAAGTCACGTTGACCAATATCGATGATGAAATATCCTCGCCCCGACACCCTCTTTCGCTCAATAAACATAAGCATAATACGCCATAAAAATAAAGTTAAAACTCCGCCAAGCTCAGCTCTCTCATCAATGGCGAAACAAGTTCCCTTCACAAGCCAATGATGTCTTCTCTCAAATCAGGGGGATGCAGAATTCTCGGTCTTGTCCGACCACTCTAACTAATACAAGTAAAGATCATCTTCCCTCCTTTCAAGCTTGGGCCCTGGTCTGGAGTAGAAAATCCGGGGTGAGTTTTCTTATCGGACCGACAGGACACAAAACTCCACGATCTCATGACCCCGTTTCCCCATACAAAATTCCTTTTAAAATTCATGGTCTGACGAGAAATCGAAGATCATGTCGGTCCGACATAGCGAATCTCGAGAGATTGAAGCTATCACGAGGCTCAGCTCTTGGCGAAGATGAGCTCAGTCTCGCGTTGAAAAGGTATGTCGGGCCGACATAATCTTGGCTAGACTGTTCTGGGGGGTCCGGGGTGAACCCAACCCTCCAGAACCTGGAGAGACGGGTTGTTTGTGGAGATTTAGCATAAGAATCCCCGGATTCCCCAGCTTCTTTCTTGTTTTTTCCCAGCATCAGCTTCACTCACTTCTTCTTTCTCTCCATACAAGGGATCTTTCGACATATTATCTCTTATCTTGGACGACAGCATGTCTTCACCAAAGGATCTCGCTCAGGTTGAGCACATCGATCCCGACAAGATGGCCTTTGACGAAGTTGAGCGCCCTGCTGCGCGCGAGGCCAATGATCGCGAACACACCCTCACTCTCCGCGAGGCACTCCGCCTGTACCCCAAAGCCATTTCCTTCTCCCTCCTTTTCTCAACGGCTATCATCATGGAAGGTTATGATTTGAGTTTGTTGGGGAGCTTTTACGGTTATGATGCGTAAGTTGCAGTTAGCCTGGTATCGACATTGTCGACCATGAAACTGACAACCCCCCCCAGATTCAAGCAGAAATTCGGTAACGAAGTCGACTCGAACGGAAACCCTATTGTTTCAGCCGATTGGCAGACTTATATCCAAGTTGGTGGCATGTGCGGTCAGATCATTGGTCTTTACATCAACGGTTGGGTATCTGATGCTTTCGGCTACAAGAAGACCATGTTGGCGAGTCAGGTTCTTATGATTGGACTCATCTTCTTCCCCTTCTTTGCGCCAAACCTTCAGGTCCTCTTGGCTGGAAACATCCTCCTCGGTCTGCCCTGGGGTATCTTCCAGACTCTCACTCTTGCATATGCTTCTGATGTTGCCCCCGTTGTGCTGAGACCGTATCTTACTGCCTATGTCAACCTCTGCTGGGTCATCGGTCAACTCATCGGTGCAGGCGTTCTTCGCGGCTTCAGCACCATGGGAGGTGATTGGTCTTACAGAATCCCTTTTGCTCTGCAGTGGGCTTGGCCTCCGTTCATCATGCTTGGTACCCTCTTTGCTCCCGAGTCTCCTTGGTGGCTTGTGCGAAAGGAGCGATACGAGGATGCTAAGCGATCTATCCTTTCGCTCGTCACTCAATGCGATGTTCCTTTTGATGCTGATGCTCAGGTTGAGCTTCTGAAGGCTACCAACCAGATGGAGATTGAGAACTCTGCTGGAACAAACTACTGGCACTGCTTCATGCGCAGCGATCTTCGACGAACTGAAGTCGCTTCCATCAGCTACACTGCCCAGGCTCTCTGCGGTAGCTCTCTCATGGGCTACGCCGTTCAGTTCTACCTCGAAGCTGGTCTTTCCTCCGAGCGAGCTCTTGACTTCAACGTCATTCAATACTGTGTCGGTGCCGTCGGTGTCGTTCTATCCTGGTTCCTCATGTCTCGCTTCGGTCGTCGCCATATCTACATCTGCGGCATGGCAGCTCTCTTCTTCATCCTCATCGCCGTGGGAGCCCTCGGCTTCGCCAAGAAGACTGAGCAAACCGGTTGGGCCATCGGTAGCTTGCTCGTCGTGTACACCTTTGTCTACGACATGACCATCGGCCCCATTGCTTATACCATCGTCGCCGAGATCTCATCCACTCGTCTCAAGGCCAAGACTATTGTGTTGGCCCGTAACTTCAGCAACATCGCCGGTCTCGTCACCAACACCCTCATGCCCCGCATGCTCGGTCGCAACTCTTGGAACTGGGGCGCCAAGACTGGTCTGTTCTGGGCTGGATGGTGTCTGTTGATCTTCATCTGGGCCTTCTTCCGCCTTCCTGAGCCCAAGGGTCGAACATATGGTGAGCTCGATCTTCTCTTCGAGCACAAGGTTCCTGCGCGCAAGTTTGCTAGCACCAAGGTTGATCAGTTCCCTACATCTGGATCAACAGAGAAGGTTCAGGAGGAATAAAAAGTAAAAGACTTATTGTATTTAGAAAACGCGCCTGAAGACATTGAAATGAGTCACTATTTGTATTCTATAGCAATTTAGCGCAATACCTGATATCCATTGAAACTGCACATTGTCTCCTGCAAACGTGTTCCTTGATTATAAAACTTCCTTTCGCTACATATTTCTCCTCTCCATTTTGTGTTAACTGTGCCTATAAAATCGCAAATTCCACTGAGTTTGTCGCGACGTGGAAGACGCTTGGATATCGCAGGGCATTTGTCTTAGTCAGCAAACGCGCCGCGATCTAACCTCCGTCAACAGACCATTCGCCAATCATCGAATTGACATCTCCACAACGAGTCTCAAGTCCAATAGTGTAAGTCGTTTTACCCACTACGCCCATTGCTACAGGTGTTGGGCGTTAGGCGGTCTCTCAAACCTCGCCACGTTAGCGACCAATGCCATCGATTTCGCTTCACTCGACTCCACTGTCAACAACAGGCTATGTCCCTCCGGCCGATTAAACGACCACTCAACATGAAGGAACATTCTCCTTGGCTATCAAGAATACATTCCCCCGTCGCTTAATGACACTTATAGCCCTCAAAACGTGCGCTCGCTTCTACATACAGATGGGGTGGGGGTCCAAAGCTGTTTGGGCGGTTCATTACGCGACTCCCGGATACCGCGCTCGAGGCCTCGATTTGGGCCCTTCAAGACGATCCAGGATTTCCATCGATAATTACGGGAAGACCTCGAGCCTGACAATCATCCGGATCGCGTCAAGGATCAGGTTTGGAAGGAGATAAAGGAAATGGTTATAAAACAAGACGGTCTGTGGCCACAGCCGGTGTTCACGCATGGAGACCTTAACCCTTTCAACATCTTGGTGTGGGGCGACCAAGCCGTTGGTATCATTGATTGGGAGTTTGCTGGGTGGCATCCGTGTTACTGGGAGTATACCTCGGCATGGTATGGAAATCGTATTCGGCAGGGTTGGCAAGAGTTACCTACGAAGTTCTTGGATGCATATCTTACAGAGCTGGAGATGGAGAAGACAAGGCAAAGATGGTGGGGTGATTTTTGAGTACAAGCAGACATTACCAGCTACGTTATAACCCCTCTTTCTTAAGCATGCTACGTATCGGTTTTGGCTAAACAGCAGTTGAAACGTTTTGTTCTGAGACCTTCTAATCGAGTCGTAGGTGCTGGGTTGCTTCAACAACAGCAGCAAGCCCCCAGGTTGAGATCTTTTGAGACTTTGGAAAATTACTAAATTAAATGAGCGTCGATTAAATAAATAAAAGCAACTAGCGAGTGAAAACTGAGCCGCACCATAAGTACACCTTAGGATCCGTCCTGGTTCATTCTCCCAGCTCCAATTTCCAAATCAAACTCCCATCAGTACGTCATTTAGATATCAATTCTAACACTTGACATTCTCGTTGCCAGTGCTGCAGCCTGTGTTCAAGTTCTTGCCAGGATCAGAACTAGAACTCGTTAGCTTCGTGCCTCATAGACCGCAAAATTTAACATACCCATCAGTTGGAGCTTTGACAAATCCAGCCTCTTCCCAGTCACCAAGACACTTCTGACCAGACGCTCCGCACGACTGGCACATTCTCTTCCACATATGTGCTATTCCGGTTAGTCATTTCTGAAAAGGAACGAGAGGGTATACATACCTTCTCCTAGATATTTCTGGGCCCAGATCTGACCGACTGATCCAGCAGGGATGTTACAGTCAATCTTGCCACCATCAGTCCAAGTGTTTGTAACAGCAAGGCCGAGAGAGACGCCCAGGACATCCTTGATAGGGTTCCAATCTAAACCCCCTGAGACCTCAACTGAAACTGATTTGGACCAGCTAATAGTTCGGGTGCCTGAGCCCTCACTCAATCCAGTGTAGAGACACCCGGAAGCTGTCTCCCATGGACCCCAGTAGGATTGGGAATCACGAGCCTGCCACTGGTCATAGACATAGCAAGGGCCTGTATATTGACGCTTGGACTTGTCGTCTTTAGTTTCTTTGTCTTCGACAACTGAGACACTAGACAATGGTACGAAGGACTGTTTGTCCTTCAGATAGACAACGCTATATGAGTTAGGGTGTTTCTTGATGTAGTCATTGAGATCCCCTGAGTCTATGATGAGGTCTTTGGGGTGATTGGCTAGGGCACGAGCGTGAAGCTCATTAGCATGGATTTCCCTTGAATGCAGGTCTTGGGAAGTGGTAAGAAGGCCAGTAGGAGAGGCACTGCCGAGGCTAGTGAGGGCCAAGAGGAAGAAGCTGGGATGCATGTTGAGCAATGCTGAGTGCAATTTGTAAGTTGAAGTGATGAGATGCTTTGGTGTTGATAGCAAGGCAGTGAGGAATCAGTGAAGTTTTATAATTGAAGAAGTACTAGAATATTCCGAGTCAAGTCACATCTTGACAACTCTGTTTGAAAACCTGTTCATTCGAAGGATTTGCCCAACTTCAGCAATTTTCACAATCATCCCATTGAAGCCATCATCAATTACATCAGTGACCAGACCAACACAATCCATCTCGACTCTAAACGGAAGTGATCTCATCGTCTCAGGAGATCAGCAATACTTGCACAACTGCCGATATGCATAATTGCATATGTCAGCCTAGAAGGATTTTTAAAGTTTCGGACTCTAGGCTCTCGCATTGGGACTAAGCTTATTGGACGAACTAGCGCAGGGCACTTTACGAACTACTCAAATAGGAAGGCTGTGCTAGAACGGAATTCCGGCATATTTTGCATGACTACTAAAATCCTTTGCGATCCTGCTATGCAAGACATGGCATGACTGTTATGCATGTAATGGTAGTAAGCGGGCACATGAAAGTGGTGATGCCATCAGATGGGGCGATAATCGAACCGGTTCGGGACGAAAGCATGTCCACCCTACTGTACGGTAAAAGATATTGCATACCGTTTCAACGTAGCTTCAGTATCTTTTAAGATGTTCAGCGTGAGATAGAAGTGAAATAGCTATTGAAGTATTCACCAAGAACATGGTGAGAGAGCAGTAACTATGTCTCAATACATAATGATACAGAACGCTCTTGAGGAGACTTATCATTCAACCCTCACTGTGGCTGTTTCAAACCAGTGACAAAAGTCGCAAATAATACAATCTAGTTATAAGATTCATGAATTACACACGCTTACACAAGTCCAGAAGTGATCCGCTTTAGGATCGTACCAATGATGTAAACAGCAAGGGACATGGGTTTGCGGCATTTAGAGCTGGACCACTCAGAGGTTGGGGAAGGCCGCGGGGGATTGGGGGCCGTTCAAGAACACGAGATCTATACCCCCGAAACTGAAGGCAAGGCAACATGGCATGCCTTAGGTCTGACTGATCTGCATGCACTATAAGCTGAAACAAGATTGTGAGCCTAAGTCTCTTAGAGGACCATACTATGACAGTGGAGAAATGTTGTGTTCAAGGAATAGCTTCATTGTAGCCGGGCGGCATTGACTTCCTGTCTGAAGGATCCGCCACATACCATTGCCAGTAGAACTGACGAAACAAGAAACCAGAGGGCACAGCCTACCAATCGCCCTACACCGATGCATTCCCTCTGATCCCATCTTGCGTCTCATGTTTGCAAAGCTTTATGAGCTCCTGGTTTTGAAGAGTCGTCAGGTGATTAAGGGAGGTAAAGACATCTATTCCAGGTGATGAGACGATTTAGGTAAATTTAGGATAAGTTAGGTACATTTAGTCTAGACTTAGTGGGTCTTGAGATAAGTGATATCCTAATATTAGGTCAGAACGTTCTGGCCTAGAAGCAGTAATGAGTGATGATGGCCTCACAGATCAAACGGCAATCACAGTACGTTGTCACATTGCTGCCAGGTTCTTTGTTGTGTCTGGTGGCGGCACAGGACCTGATCATTAAGTGGAACGAGTCGAGGGGACGTCCTGTCGATGTCATTCGTGAACACGAATTAATCTGTTATCTCCGTACGTTAATCGAGCTTGGCGAACGCATGGAACGGAGGGGTAGCGCATACAACTTTCCAATGGTTGTGGGAAGACCCCGATATGCAGTCCTTGCCAACGAGCTTCAATACTGGCCAGCGAGATGTCACTTCCACTGCTGAACCACGGAATGCAACCTTATCCGTATCGCGTTCAGAAGGTTGAAGTCCCTGGCCAGGTAACGTCGGAGGCAGATTGGGAACGAGATAATTCACTCTGGCTCAACAGTCTCACAGACCAACATGTCAACCTGCAGGTCCCACGGGATTATGTAAAGGCAGGTATCACACCAGAATTAATGCCGATCATAACGGAGGACTGGCGAAATACTCTATCTGAACAAAGCCGCATTACCCTGAATCCAATCTTCATATGTTCGATTTACCGCACGAACGCCAGATGATCCATCACGATACGACTTGTGGTCAATGGTTCTCCAAAGAGGTTGACTGGACGAGGAAGGTCATCCACCGGATTGAAAGAGCAATCCTTAATTCCAAATCGATAGCGGAGTCGTCAAAGAGACCATGAAGACTGTCGACTATTCTCCTACCGTGACTACGGAATGGGATCTATCGACAGATGCTGGACTCAATCTACAACCACGAAGACGCCACAGCATTCATCCGCAAAAGGATCTCAGATATCTTTCGCAAAAACGAAGCAATCAGCGAAGAAGAGGAGCGCAGGCCCAGATTGAGGAAGCCGGTAGTGCGGGGGTCTTGGCAACTGATCCCGTACATATGAGACACCAATCAGCCCACCAAAAATGTATAAGAATCCGATATACTATTAAAGACAGTAAAGAAATAGATTGAGTACCTCGCTTGCGAGTGCAGCATCACAGTCGAAGAGCAGATATATTAGCGTAAACAACTATCTACTACAGTAGCAGCCATATTCGAAGCTACAGAACCCTTTTAAAACCATATCGGAATCACATTCTAGAACTTTAAGATATAAGGACTTCTGAAGCTCGCTTGTATCTGCAGAGGGAAGCCATTGACAAGCTTCTCGAGTCAGTCTAACCCGGTCTATTTGAGCCGCGCACTGGGAGAGCGGAACAGATTCTACTTGAACGATTCATTTAGTGTCAAGAAAGACGCTTATAGAGGTGAACAGAGCATATGACTGAGTATTGGCCAAGGTGCAGCTCACGAAATGGGAAGAGAGACAGAACCTTGAAGATGTACGTGGCATAGTATCCGACCATGAACCAACGAGAAGAGGAATCGGAAAAGAACTAAAAAGAAAATAAGAGTATCCAGTTACGCATACAAGATAAGAAAAGCAGTTAAGGCAGTAGTTTAATACAGGCAATTAGCTATTTCTCAGAATCCCCAAGTCCTTCTCAAACTTCTCCCACTTCGTACCAATTGGCTGAACAAGCGTAAAAGCCGCACCAGTCTGATTCATCTCCTGCACCCCATTAGTCAAATACAGCGGCGTCATCTCTCCATCATCACTAAAGAACAGCTTCGGTCTCTCCCTTCTCTTGAACACCTGCCACGATCCATCTGTAAAAGTGACATTTGAGCTAAAGGCCTCCTGGAGCTTGAAATGCCACGGTCCTGTGAGCTTTCGCGAGAAGAGATGGGATCCAACACGGGGCCATTGCTGTTTATCATTCTCAACGTAGTCTATCATCCAATGGTTGATGGAGTGCCAGTTCCCTCGCTTGTCGCGCCATACGAAAGGGTCCTCGGTCCATTCTGGGTTTTCTTGCTCTGTGACGTTCCATGTTGCTTGATATTTGAGCTTATAGTCACTGTTCCAAGACTTGGCAGTGAAGATTGAATAGTCTTTGATCCCAAGCACTATTTCGCTAGTTGGGTTGTTGCGCGTCCAGAGAGGGAATGCGGAGGGGTTGGTAGCGTGAATACCTGCTGGACGGTCACTGTCAAGGACCATCTTGAATGGCGACCATGGACCACGAATATCGTCAGCAGCCGAAACAGAAATATTGTTGGGCCACCTGGTGTAGCTGATGCTTTCGCACTTTGTAAACTTCTTATCATATTCCACGCCAATGCTGTATAACAGGTACTTCTTATCAGCCTGGCTCCAGACGATATCTGGATTATGCGCGAAGTTCTTCGATACGTCCTGAGCATACTTGTATGGTCCTTGAGGCCCGCTATGAGATTCAGCACGGATGATGTAAGAATGAGGACGCCAGCCCTTCAGACCGCATCCATGAGTGAACTGCACTGTGAATAGATGGAATAGTCGCTTGTTGTCACGATCTTGGATAATTCGACCTCCCCAAGAGGCATTAGGCCATATACCGAAATCGCCAGGACTTGGAGGCTCGTATGTATGGTTGTAGCCAGTGTATCGTGTTGCCGGAGCAAGATCAAGACGGCCGCAATCGCCGCCAATCCAGCCTGGATCACAACGGCAGGCCTTTTTCCATCTCGAACATATTCCGTTCAGACTGCAGTCTTCGTCATTTTTACAAGCGTTCGCGAAGCCGATGGAGAGAAGAGTCAGGAGGTGGAAGAGATACAAAGAACGCATGATGTTTTGAGTATCAGCGACTCAAAGCCTTAATGTCACAAGTTGACCTTGTTGAGCTGATGGGCAAAACGTTCTTATTCTACTTGTGATCAGAATTTCGTGGAAAATCAGTATTCTGGAACATCCACGTCTGATAGGAGGATTATCTCACGCCTCAATCATGCATACACCTGCGGAGGATCATCTTGCTGCTTACTCTCAAAGGCCGCCACCCCGCAACTGCTCTAAAGATCAACGGATTAGCTCGGTGCAATTCTCACCGAAATGCATAAAGCTCAGAAAACGTCATATGTTGATGCAAAGTAGGGATTTCAGAGGTCGCGCTAGCATGTCTTAACATATGTAATTTTGTTAGCAGCTTAGCCGTTGCCTGGTGAAATCATTGTTGCTTCCAACTATCAACAGAGCCTACTAGCGAGTGCAATCATCAATTTCCCTTCCTGTTTCTATGCAAGAGAGTCCTAACGTCATAGTGCAAGAAAACACAAAACTTGAATCTAAATGTTGATATTCACTAATCTAAAGTCTACTAAACTTAGAACAAATTCACACTAAGTTTACATAAAGTTACCTAAGCTTTATATAAAGATAAGAGGTAAGTGTCGTGATTTGCGGTTTGGTTGTTATGCAAACCGAACGTATTTCAGCGGGCGCCCCGCTTGCGCGCCTGCATACAAATCACAACAACAAGACTTTCAACTCTACAAAACTCGCTTCCTCGATATTCGTCTCCCTTCGCCTATGAAGGGCTCCCTGCTCCTGTTCGCCCTCGTGGTGTTCTTTGTCTGCCTTTGCTGGGTGCCAACACTGGAGGCAGCACTACCAGCTCCTCTACCGCCAACTAAGTTATCTGGGCCTCTGATTGCGTTGACAGTGCCGTCTCTAACTATATGCCTGTACTGATCAACGAGCTGCACAGAATTGATACCGATAACGCGACCTCTCCCGCGAACAAAATCGCGGAACCTACCACTGTCGGAACCAAAACGAACAAGATGCTTGCAGGGATGGTTCTAGCGCTCCCTTGCCCCCGTGGCCTGTTTCATCTGCCTTTGCTAGAGTGTCAACATTAAGAAAGTAGATGAACTTGAGAGAAATACGAGACTGGGAAACTGATAGCTAGCCCGTACTGTAGTGGTCAAATAGTGAAGGTGAGATGACCAGCTAATTGCACTGAAGTGAGCTTGAAAATGAGATTTAATAGGCCTTGAATGGGCTAAGATGAGATAGCTGAAGAGAGACCAATTTATCTAAGTGACTCGCTTTAGTAAGAGAGATAGCGCTAACATGAGAATGGCCAGGCCGATCTGGACCATAGACTTCCTGACAGATGGTATTGCGTTAGTCTATTCTCACTTCCCCAACTTCTTCAATATCTCCCAAACCCGTGACATGACCTTCTTCAGCTCTTTTTCCATCTGTTCACCTTGAAATTCACCAGGCAACCACCAAGGAGCAATCTTTTCAACCAATTCTTCCAGCAATGCCATCTGCTCCCAATGATCTTTCTTGATTCCTACCAAAGGTGTTGGTATACCATTGCTCTCCAGTCGCTTCAAATAGACGTCGTACATATCTTTGGGCCAATCGCCGTCGTTGGCGATGCAGTCATTCAGGAATTCGTCGAGCGGTGGAAAGAAGCCAGAGAACTCGAAGTCCACGATGCCAGTGATCTGAGGAGGTTGGCCAGACACGAGGACGTTTCTTGGGGATACATCGTAGTGAGTGAACACAAATAAGTCGTCTTTGGTGTTTAAGCTACTGACTGTGGGAAGGACCTGTAGTATGAAGTCTTGAAGAGGCTGCATGAGATCTCTGTTTGGTGCAAACGTCTCGTTCGTCTGCAAAATCTTCATCTTGTTCTCTATCCTGAGCTTGTAGTACTCTGCAAGGGAAGCGATACCATCTTGGCAATGGAGCTCTTCTCCAAGCATGCCTCTGATGAGAAACTGCATTTCAATGGCGCTATTCGAGCTTGGGATTGTGACGTCAGGCTGGCAGTCCATTTCATGAAAGCAAATGTTCCCAGTAAAGCTTTGAGGAGGGACGTCCCGCCGCCAATTGGTAACATGATCTGCCAACTGTGTCGCCAGATGAAACTTGTCATCATTGCTGAGTGCAGATAAGTCGATGGGCTTTCCGGGAACTCTCGTCATCAATATCCAACCACCCGCACTATCATCCATAACATTGAGCTTCACCTCACCCCGCTGCGCGTCTTTGGTATCGATAGTCAATCCATCCTGAGACCAAGCTATCGCATGAGGCGCTGGAGTCTCAGGGCAAAAGTGCTCCAGCAGGCGTAGACAAGAAACCTCATTTTGTATTTTCTCTGACCCAAATCCTCGACCATTGATCTTGAGAACAAGGTCATCAATATGCGCTACCTCGTTGCCGTTCTGGGATTCTCTATGACATTGAAGATAGTAGATCCGGTTGTTGAAGGACTTCAAAGACGGAAGAGCCTCCAATTCTATGTGGGTAGTGTCGGGCAGTACGTGGCGCACCAAACGGTTGATGCTCTCACTGGACATGCGCACACCAAAGTTTGGATGATGGGGCGGTGTTGATGGTCGCGGATCAGATGACATTTTGTGTTCCTAGAGATGGGGAGAGTCATATGAGAAAACGGAATCTTTAATTTTTATAGTGCTATAAGCTAGATTCGACGATCGCCAACCCTTGGTGCGGGGTGACTCATTCCCCGGTGCCATATCTGAACGGGATGGGCTGATCCAGCGTTGCCATCTGCAACCCTCAAGTTATTTTAAGATAACTAACATAGAGACCAAGCCTTTGGTATATAATGTAAAAACCTCAAAATCGCTCGCCTTCCCACCTAGCCCTTCATGACAATTTGTCCAACTCCATTGCCTTACTCATCCTGAAGTGCGAGAATGAAATCCTATTCCTCTTCCTCCGCACAACTGAACGCAACAATGCACGCTTTCTCTAAGTCTCTGACACGCTCGTCTGTTTGAAGCCAGAGAGCACGTATACTCTGTCCAAAGTCCCTCGCCTGAAGGTAGTTCTCCTGTATCGCT
This sequence comes from Fusarium odoratissimum NRRL 54006, assembly GCF_000260195.1. Lineage (NCBI taxonomy): Eukaryota > Fungi > Ascomycota > Sordariomycetes > Hypocreales > Nectriaceae > Fusarium > Fusarium odoratissimum. The sequence goes on along the minus strand of NW_022158777.1, from coordinate 252,991 downwards.
CGTGCTTTCTCTATATGGCCGACAACTCGCATCTGCTTCTTGGCTTTATTAAGCTTGTCGACCGCTTCGATATGTCGCACTCGCAACAATTCAGCCGTACGTTCATTTCGAGAACCAGAAGGCACCTGAAGAAAGGAATCAAGTAGTGTGTTGATACCATTGAAGTAGATCTCTCCTGTATTCGCCACAATTCCAGCCAGAACATCATGATTAGCCGAGTCTCTCAGTCCACTATTCGTAGTGTCGATCAATTCCCTGCTATGAGAGCGGATTTGCCGAAGCTGTTCTTCTCGCGCTTCTAGGCCTCCTAGTGCGTAGTCCGCCGCCGCTTTCTCGGACTCTGCTTGTTCAAGTTTCTGGATTGCTTCGCTTCGTAGCTGTGTAATCTTTCCGGGCTTGATGCTCATTATGAGGGTCTTGTACTTGTTGTGAGTTGAGTTCTCTGCGCCGTTCATCTGCTCAAACGTCCGCTTTCTGGTTACTGGGGGCGCAGGTTCCTTTATTCCGCTTGTGGACTGGGGGTTGTGTGCTTTAAGACTTTTAGATGTTCCCGTGTCCGAGGGCACTGGAAGACCATCGTTGCCATGCGCGATAGGAGTTTCGTGACTAAAATCTCCACGAATGGGTGTAGTCTCAATAGATCCGCTTCTGCCGGTTTTATTGTCGCTGGACTTTTGGCTTCCACTGTTGAGATGAACAACAGTCGAGCGTTGACGACTTTGATGAGGAGCCTTTTTGGCCACTGGAGTTCCTCCGTTCATGATCTCGTCGACAATTATCTGCGCCAGTGAATGGTAGAGACACTGTTGGCCGTCATTCCCTACTGCCTTTCTGAGGAGACCGCCGTCAACCCACAGAGAGTGCAGGTCGATTCCCTTGGCCTTTGCCGCCCGTGTGATCAAGACCAGCCTCCTGACATAGGATGAAGGCACTGGAGTACCATAAGATTGCTGTAGCACAGCCCGAACATCAGCGGGGAGCCAGGTCAGACCACCCCATGTGTTTGTCAACCACTGAGCCTCAGAGGCAACCTCCATGAAATAGTTATTCCAGCAGCCACTGCGCACTCTTGCCTCTTCTCTCTTAGCTTGTTTATAGATTAATGAACCAGCTTCAGAGCACCTGATGATGTCTGAAAGAATGGATGACATGTCCGCCGTGCTATCTGCCACCATCGCGAGCCCGCGAGTGAAGCTTTCAGATTTTTCCTGGAATGATTTGGTCCCGGTGAGTGATTTAGCTAGAAAGTGAATTTTCTGCAACTTGTTAGCATTTGCCAGGGATGAACGGTATTATGGTGATATAGGACTGACAGCTGCTGGAGTGGGCGCCATGGCTGGTTGAGCGGGTGCTTGCTGAACTGATGATGCGACAAGTTGCTTTTTCGGATGAGAAGCTCGCTGATCTCCAGGCTTCGGGATAAAGGGCAAACGAGGATGTGTTGACTGGGATTCCATGGTATCTCCTTGAGAGGTTCTAGTTGCTTCATTCACGTAACGAAAAGAGAAGTACGATTGAGATATGTTGAATTCTGACTTTTATAAGGTAAAGGCTGTAAGGTCTAGGTCATAGGCTCTTGGGCTGTGTGATAAATAAATATGCGGAAAGGCGGGGCGGCAAAGCAGAGCATAAAGGATATGAGGAAGTACTTGTAGAAAAAGAATAGCTTAAAGCTGCTGGTAGTTGCGTAAAAAGGTTGAGCCTTGGCTTTGCACTAGGCCCATCGCCACTGCTGTGTTTCCTGATGTAAGAGGTGCATGGAAGGATGTGTTTGCTTTTATGTGGGGTCACTTTGTGATAAATATACGTAGCTATTATAACTGTGCTGGGGATGGCACAGTTTGGCTAACCCAGCCAATAATCTGCGGTGCTCCAAAACATATCTGGCAGCCAGTTGAAGTTGGGTTAACTTTGATCTCCTTGGTAGCAGCACTGTTTGACACTGACCAAGGCCCATATCCAACCACTTCACTACCAGCTTTCCAAAACTCCTCTATAGCCTTCGCTTCTCCCTTAAACTCAATCGTTGTATCAGCAGCAATGATAAAAGAGGTCGGATAGGCAGCGAAGACCCATTCATCACTGTTTTCATCCCCATGGTCCTTGATCATCTGCTGAATGCGACTTGGGCCAGGGCTGACTTTGACACCTTTTTGCACCTCGAAATCAGTGTCGCTGAAGAGCTCGCTGTGTAACCATGGGCGGTCGATGTTGACGACGAGGGTAGAAAATGAAATGCTAACATCGCAGGATGCCATCTCTCGGCGTAGTTCCTCATGCAAGTCAGCACCACCCAAGGTCCAAAGACCAAAGCCGACGGTTCCACCTTCATGAGTCTGAATATCCGATGCAGAGTAGGACAGTGTGATTCTGCTCCATGCAGTCCCATCACTGCCGTTCAGCTGCCCATTGTCATTCTGCTTACGCCACTCCTCGGCTTTGACCTTACAGGATGTAGCCCAGGTTTTAGGCGTGAGACTAACACCGTAGACCTCTCCATTGCGACTTAGATCGTCTATCGCAGAGTTCCTCATCGCCTCCTTGCTGCTTTCGATGCGCGCCATGGAATCCATCTGGACCATACCAAAGGTAAAGTCGACCGCAGGTTTCTTTCCATTAATAATCCAATCCATCCATGCATCTTGAAGAGCATTCTTATAGAACTTTCCCTCGCCCTTGCACCAGTCATCGAAATATTTCTGTCGCTTTTCGACGTAATCCTTGGTCCCCTCTTCAAAGGCGTCTTGAGCATCACGAGTAGCCTTGATCTTTGCCTTTTCCCAAATTTGTTGCTGTTCAGTCCACTTCATCTCCTTATCGCGATAAATTTCAACGATGGTCTTTGAAGTTCCGGGAACTTTCTGTTTGAGAAACTCCATCGACTTTGCGTAGTCCATCTTTCCGTGGCTAGGGATGCCCGGGCTAGGGGTGAATGTCGGGCTTGCGGGAATTAAACTGTCAATGGCGCGAGCATAACTACGTGCGACACTCTTCCTCTCGTTCATGACCTACGAAATGTCAGTAGCTATAGTTGAGTGGGATGAGGCTAAGCATACCGCCAATTTACTCAACAGCATCATTCCGTCAACCAAGCTGGCTTCAGCTTGTCTGACACTTGCAGGAGGAAGAATTTGCTTGGATTCATCGTACAAAAACGGCCCTCCATGATCCGAGTCGGTCAGATCAATCAGAGTTCCTGGAACTATGATAGTCAGGTACTGCTCTAGACCGATGGGGAGAGACGCGGAGATGGCATCTCTGACTTGTGCGCTCACGCTCGCAAGGGAGGTAAGAGCCTCTCTAGGAAGTTGTTCAAGCTTGGTGGCCATAGTAGTCTTTAGGATTGTTCAAGTCCAAGTCTAGAAATGATCATGGCAGTTGGATTAAAGTCGGACAAAACGAGATGATAAACTTTCATACTCTTCAACCTCGGGTCGCTTGCTGTCAATATCTGGTGGATTTCAGCAAGCCACATTTTACCCGATTGCAGGCCATGCATGGAGGCAAAGAAATACAATCATCAGCGACAAAAAGATTTAGGTAAGTTTGGTGTAAATCTAGTGGACCTTTAGACTAGTATTTCTGGCAACTTAATTCACTGCCGGAAGTTTTGTTGCTCCATGTGAGCAGTTCAATCAATAGCGCAATTGGCGAAGTGGGCTGATAGACCCAGAATGGTAAAGACGATTAATAGTTTGCTGCAAGTCTTGGTAAAACAGACCAATGGTACCTCGTGTTCTTGAATGTGGTGGGATGGCCAAGTGACTTTAAAGACATCGCTTATGCTGCTCAAAGGCCAGATAAAGAAGCAGTATTCGTATGAAACATGCATGAAGTGGCAAAACAAAATGGGTGTCTACTGTGCATACAGATAGAGTTAGAGATTTTGGCAAAAACTAAGTGCTTGCGGTTTGTGTGGATCGAACACACGACCTTCAGATATCGGTTGATTGAAGTTTAACTTCAGTCTGACGCTCTCCCAACTGAGCTAAACCCGCTGACTAATAATCCTAGTTTTATTTATGTTATAGATACTTTTTTCGCGGACTTGGTAAGAGAAATAGTATGTACGCCTACTCTGTGTCTGCCGTCAGACCCAATTAGTTAATAAACTAAAAGTCTAATATTAGGCTATTATCTTAGTAGTTGGTCTGCTGCCTAAAGTGTATTTTCAAGGGTGTTATTATAAATTAATAGATTTAACGGGTGATGGTTATATTATGCGCCTCGCCTCGCTCTCTGTCTTTGAGTTTTCTAAACCTAACCTTGCAGCAACGTGAAGAAATATACTTCAAGAGCATCACTGACTTTCTGATTGTCGTATAAGAAAGTGGTTGTGCCACACTGCAATAAAAATATTTAACCCTCTTGGCGCCCTGCCCCGCCTACTTCTCCTTTCCCCTTACAGATACTTCACTTTCCAATTTGATTATGCTATGGCAGACGCTTTGTATGCGTATTGTGTAACACTAATGATATTGTTCATCTTAGGAATATTATGTATATCATGCAGTATGAAAATATGATCCTATATAGCAATGTGGTAACTAACCACTATAGTGGCGGGTTCACCCAATCGACTTGGGGGAAAACATCTCCAACAATGGACCAGGTACGAAGATATGCTTATTGTAAAGTTCTAATTACTGATCAATATCACCTAGGATATGATGATTCAATGAGAAGGGCCGACGCCGAAACGAACGAGAGTGAAACTGCAATAGAACTAAGCCTTTGGAAGAAACCACCATTTTCAACACTCGGAAATGGGTTCCCTCATCAAACACAGCTTGTCCACGACCATGTATCTCTTGGGTCTCCCGAGCCTTCTAGACTGCAGAGACTTCCTGATGAGATATTGTTGATGATAATCTCCTGACTCTCCTCAAAAGGTGATAGAGAATGCGTGCTTGCTTTCTTTGCCTTGCGGCAAGTTTCTCGGAGGTTCCGGCACCTGATGCACGGGGTGGTGTTCTGCTGTCAATGGTGCTCTGATGGCTATGAAGATTGGCTGAAACCCGAAGGATCTCCGTGGCGGGTACGTCAATGTTTTGAGTACTAAGTACCACTCCTCGGATTGGAGGCTAAAGGAACTTGGGAAGCTTATGAGAAAGGACAACGCGTGCAAACGCTGCCAGAAGCGCAAAGAAAAATGGGATAGCAGGAAAACTCCTGTAACTTGCAAGTTTCAAACGCTCTTTTCCTACACATGGTTAAGATGTCACCCCTGCGGCGTCAAGCATCCTGACGCATGCTTTTCCAGACGGGAACGCGGAAAATCCAATCGAACCTGCATCGGGAGCCAAGGCCATATCTGATTGTGTTGTCACAACACACTAACATTGGACGATATAAAAAGCCATATCGACAATGGGCAACCTAACAAGAATCGGGTATTCCTAGGGAGCTTCGACCTCGAGGATCACACTAGACCTTGCAGCGAAGGTCAAGGTCCGCAAGCGTTTGCCACAAAGCTTCCGGGGGGGATGACAGTGATTCCTATCTTCTGGAGAGGACACTCAGGCGGCGACCCTTCCGTCTTTCATCCGAGTGGCTATTTACACAAGACAAAGCAAAGGGACGCCATTCGGAGCATCCGACTACAAGGAGGCCACCATCTGATACCACAACGAGGAGCGAAAGCGCTGGCGGAATGGGATTCCATCGTCGAAATTGATGAATCAGAGTCTATCTCGTCAGACCTGATCAAGCTTCGCGGTGGCTGGGCATCCAAGGACCCAGGCCGTCCGCACGCCTGCAGCCTATTTCGCACCTTGAAGGTGGCTTGTGGCCACTGCGAGAAGGAAAAAGGCTGTGTTGTCTTGACGTATCTTAGAAGGATATGCTTTGACATGCCAGAGTCAAATGGAGGAGGCCTGCCCCAAGATTGGTTCCATGCCATCGACACAGGCTCTTAAAAGTATTATGGCCACTCTGGTGTCCCTGAAACTTGTCGTGATACGAGCTGTCGCTATCACTGCGGCGAGGGAATGATTACATTTTGGTCAACAAGTGACGCAGGGAGCGCGAGGTAATTTGCAGGAGGTGGGCCTGCATGAACGATTAGATCAAGTAGAAGGAAATTACCACTCTACTAACCGAGCCAAGTCCGTTCACTAAGTCTTTCGGCGAGAAATTCAATACTCGCTTTATTTATTTATTTATTTGATATGTAATGCTGACGTAAAGCTACCTGGCAACCAACGTCATGTTATAAAGTTGGGATGCTGCCTGAAGTGTGTTTTTGAGAGTGGTATTTTGATACATACTTTCATGATACAGTATCGGTGGGAAAGAACACTTCGGATATTACGGATCATTCGGAACTCCCAAAAGTCTCTTCAACTGAACCGAGCTATTTTACTTTGACATCTGTTTCAACCTGCGTGACAACCACTCCCCAGCAGTATAAACCCTTTCTTCGCCAACCTTCCCACCAACAGCAACTACGGGTTCATCCTTGTACTGCTCAACCGGCTCCATCAACACATCATCAGCCGGTCTAACGAAGTACACCAAACTGTACCGATCGAGTCGTCCTTGCGGTCCTGGTAACGGCACCACGCGATGCTTCCCCGACTTGAGACGTCCATTACTGAACTTGACCATCGCATCGCCAAGATTGATAATAGCGTGTCCGGGTAATGGCCTCACAAATGCCCATTCTCCCTGTTTTGCTGGGTCGTGAGATTGAATCTGCAGACCACCGACCCAATTGAACAACACGGTGATGCTGCCAAAGTCTGTATGGGAGGCAAGACCAATTCTATTACCATCTGCAGCGTCGCAACCTGGCATTTTGGTCATTCTGATATGATCTCCAGAAAGTGAAGAGATCTCGTTTCTCTTGGCAAACTCATCGGACGGTAGGTCGAGTTGTTGCGCCAAAATGCGAAGGATCATAAGACCCAGAGAGTGACAGTTTTCAGCATATTTGCCCAAGTCTGTCCATCGATCGGTTATTTCTGCAGGATAATTCCGTGCCTCAGAGTTTTCCAATAAGTGATCTTTGCTCACGTTGAAGAACTCAGTTGTATCGGGTCGTGCATCTTTATCAGTCTGCTTAACTGCCCCTGCGGGTTTGTAGCCGAACATTTCTTTGCCCCGCTCTGCGACGCATTCCATCTTTTTGTCTAGAGGGATGTTGAGAGCGCGCTTCGAAATAGCGAGGATACCTTCAGTGTCGTTCAGCAGAGCTTGTCCGGCAGAGTCATCGATGAGGTCAAGATAGAAGAATCCGTCTGATTGAGAAGCTTTAAGCACCTTTATCACCTCATCTTTGTCAAAGTTCTTGAGCTTGGAGTATCTGATCCGGGCGATGGGCACTATTGGCAGATCATCTGGGAATGGAGGAGTGGAGTTATCGAGGCTGCCCATTTTCCTGTTTTGGCTTTGTAGGTTATGGAATGGGCAAAGGTCTTTAGATCGAGGGTGGATTGAAGCTGGCCGATGCGACTGTTAAGTACCGAGACGTTATTCTTAGTGCACGGTAACATCCATGAGACGATGACGCCACGCAGCATATAACGGCAATCAAAGCGCCATGGCATGGAAAGTTCCATCTCTCGGCAGTTTTCTGATTGGAGAAAAGGACAAGGGCAGATATCTGCTACGTCGCATGCGAAGAGAGGAAAATACTACGTTAGATACAGCAACCGACTTCGCTGCTGGCGGGCTAGGAAACAACAAACAAGAGTTGGGATCCTTGCCCTAAATAATGAAAAGACTTAGGTAAGTTTGGTGTAGTTTAGTGGGCCTTTAGAGTAGTTATTCCTAAAGTTAGAAGATCTCTTTCTTTCGGAGGGCAAGGTTATCTATCATGGTCTCCCCCCTGCGGCATGGATTCTTCTTTAGATGCAAAAGACAATCGCTGTGTATTTATTCTATGTTTCGTAATGTTTGTCCAACTCCATCATTCTATCCAACGCCCATCATCTATTCATCATCATCTAGATCTCCCCCAATGACATTTAAATGCAACTGCTCCTGCTTCTTAACCGCCTCCAAAACCTCCTTCGGAACCTCATCCTCATCAACCAAAACAATCAACTCCTTCAATTTCCTACAAGTTATATGCAAACTCTCAATAGCACTAACAAACAAATCCGTAACTTCTTCATCCGTACCCAACGGATTAAAAAACTCTAATGTTTCTAATTCAGGCGGTAGTCCAACAGAGTGTAGCCGTGGTTTCTTTGTAGATTTTCCAAAAAGCTGATAGTCCCAGTTTAAGCGGAGTGTTTTTAGCGCGGTGAACTCGCGGAGGGCGAGGGGGCGTGCGCTGGCTAGCATGGGGAAGTCGATGGTGATGGTTTCTAACGAGTGGCATTGTTCTTTGAGGGAGAGGATGTAATCGCGGATGCTAGCTGAACTTTCTTCGAGTTCGGGCTCGGGTTCTTCTCTTTGGGTGAGGACGAATTCTTTGAGGGCTTCGGGGAACATGAGCACGTCTGAGAGCGCGTCGTCGTTGATGTCGCATTCTATCAGGTGGAGCTTGCTGAGCGCTGTGTTGTGCGGACGCTCGATTAACTCGAAGCCTCTGTCGTCTAACTTTGCTCGCTTGATGACCAGTGTCTCGAGAGTTGGATGTGTGAAGATGTGGATGTTCTCTTGGAGATCCCAGTACTGATCGGCCTCATCCTGGTAGAACAGGGTACAGGATTGCAGACAAGCGAGATCGAAGGGTCCGTTGAAGAGATTCCCTATACTGTGCAGAAGACCAACCGGTACAGCGATATCGAGAGTTTTGAGATTTGACATGGTTGAGATTGTATGCGATACCGAATTGGTTGGCTCTAGCGTGTCGGAGATGAGACGTGTTAACTCTGAAGCCGGGTACGCCAGCTTGACCCCCTCGATAGCAGATCCGCGCCTTGGTCGTCGATTGAGCGATTGACTAAAGATGAGATGAAGCTCCGGTTTAAGCCACTGAACCGTATTATACAGGACAGCATCCGCAAGGGCATGATAGCGCTTGTTCAACCGCGACACGCTGCAGAGGTCATGCTTGGGCAGTGTTTCCAGTATCGACACGAGAATCTCATCCGTGAGCCGCGCGAGGCTATCGCAGTGAGCGCCATGATGAAGAGGAATGGCCACCATGTCTGGTTCGTCGGGTAAAGATAGTGAGGAGAGACGTGATACGATGTTTGGAGTGGTGTGTTGTGGACTCGAGGTTGGAGCGATTAGCGCGTCTAGTGACGTAACGGATTGAGCCATTTTATGTGGACCGTATGGGGTAAGCCGGGTTATGTAAGCGAGAACGGGTGAAGCTTGGCGAGGTTAGGGCGATCAAGACAGATTTCAGAATGCGGAGTGAGGAGCACAGATGCGGATCATGCCGGGGTAGAAATTATTTATAGATTCAGGGAGAGGTTTGCCTATTTATGTATGGGAAGGGGATTTATTCTGTGTATGGACTCTGGTATAGATGCCTGGAATGACTCAGATATTGGGTTTGTCACTCACCGAGAATACCGAGTGTTGAGAGGTTAGAAAGTCAGTTGTGAAATGTTAAATTAAGCACCATGAATCTTGGTGCGATTTTGACGCGAAGCCAGGTGACTTTGCGTCGCTGCGAGTGGTATTGACCTTGACTCGCGCGCTGCTACGCCGTATCGAATTCCTCATTCGCCCAACATTGAAGACGGAGATAACCAAGATTGCAAAAAAAATCATTTATTTAAACTTATTCATTCGTGAAAAAACTTCAAATTGGGGTCCCACGCGGATCTTCGGTGGCTACCCTGGAAAGCTGTACGGTTAACCTCGTTCGTTTGCAGGAAAGGCCGTGATTTTCGCGACGGCATCATCAGGTCTCGTGACCTTGCCTTGCGAAAAAAGGTTTCACGATTTAGACTGTCCATATACTGTTGAAAATAATTTTCACTTCTAATCTGGTCCATAAAACCTTACCTGCAAAAATCGCTTGGCGTCGCCATTTTCGCCAATCAGTGTATTAAAATTAGCACGTGGAGATGATTGCGCCTCTTCGGATTGCTTGGCAAACCGTCCGCTCAAGAGCTTTAATGAAGGTTCGCCCACTGAAGTAAATTATCATCCCCTTAATTATTATTCTGCAAACTTTATCATGGATGAGTATGTTCATGCCATCGTGAAATGGGTTGAGGCGTCAGTCAAAGCCTCACCCTACATTTGGAGTACAGCTGGTCTGACCTTTCTTCTCGGCGTGCAAGTACTCTTGGCAGTAGCCATTCTTCATGGCGATGAAGCCACTGTTCGGAGACAATTGACCTCTCTACAACGAATTGGTAGCGGCAATGATGCGGCGTCGGATACGAATCTGGAGGCAGATGATAGCGAAAAGAAGAAGGCCCATAGCGGATCGGAAGAGCAGGCCATCGAACTTTCGCTCATCGCTTCATGCTCAACTATCCAAGTCAACTCGAATCAGAATCTTGACGACCAAGATAAATACAACAACTGTTACATGTTTGCCGTCGACTCTCACCAAGCAGATGACCAGGGTTTCGCAATCTGGAAATCTCTGGATCAGCAAACGAAACCCGCATTATCACAAATCAAGACCGAATTATGGCTCCCAAAACCCAATGCCGACAAAAGCCATCCTTTGGTACAGGCCGGTGGCTGCATTGTCATGGCATTCGCTGATCCTGCGGTACCGGGTTGGCTGGATCAGATCGCTGGAATGATTGGCAAAAGTTTGAAGACGCCTCAAGTTGCTTGCATCCTGCCACTGCAATTTTCGCTGGAGGATATTGAGCAGAACAAGCTCAGCATGAGACCATTCAAGATTGATGGAGAGGATGGGAGGGGCTTGGACCTCGAGAAGTTACCTGCATTTTCGGATATTTTACCAAAGCTGAGACTTTTCCTTGGGTATCCTGAGCGGCAAGGCATCACGATCTTCAAGCGAGCATAGAATGAGATGAGTTAGTAGAAAGGGGAAACCACTGTACACTATGACAGAATACCATTTGTATCTTTTAGATACACTTTATGCCTCGAGCTGCTGCCGATACCTGTAGATATCGCGCTGTAGTCGGCCCCCCGCCAGATCCGCAGCAGCATTACTCCCCCAAACTCCATCAGTGAACCGATATTGTCGTAAAATGTGTATGGCCTGCTGTCGCAAGTCCCAATCCTCGCTGGTAACAGCGACAAAGTAGAGTGCTTCGACAAGGCCGTTGGCCAGATAAAACCCAGCCTGGGTAGGTCGAAGACCAAGGTCATGGATTAGCTGGAGGGCCAGATCAAGAATGGTCTTGCAATCTGTATCGACATTGCTCTTTGCACCATCGCTTGTGCTAGTTGCCCGATTCATGGTCACTTCGACCATCACCCTTCGCATTCTGAGGGCGGTCACATGCTTCTCCTCTTCTTGAGAAGTAATGCTTAGGCTCTCAAACCGCCGGTCCCAAAGCTTCAGGGAGTATTCGCTGGACACCAATGAGGCTTGGATATTTGAAGGCTGGAGTAATTGGCCGTGTATAGCATCGAGCTGGCGTAATAATGTACACACGGAGGGGGTATCAGAAATATCGTCCAGGGTGCCTTGTTGAGAGCGACCTCCCCAGCAAAGGGACATACTATAGGCTGTTGAGATGACTCGCGTTTGTGTATCCAACCTCATGTATAGGCCTAGTATATCTGTCATCATATGTTGGCCATGTGCTCTTAGATCCCCCCATTCATGAATGAGTGCTAGGCCATTTCTCAGATGAACGAGAGCTTCTTTGCGAAGACCCTGCAAGGAGCAAAGATACGTGAACAGGAAGTTTGCAACCAAGGCAGCCAACTTTCCAGATGTAGAGAGCGCTTTGGCCTCCTGAAAGCAGGTGGAGAGAGATCTCATGGCCTTTTGGTACTGGGAAAAGATAAACAGATCGCAGCTTGTGGACTTTATGCCGAGGAGGATAGACTTCTGGTATGCTGACGCGAGTGCTGCCAGGGCGTGTCGGACGGGCGTGTATGTATCTGACTTGTGTAATACATCATATGTCCAGAAGTCGGCGTCGAAAGAAGACGCGATAAGGGTTGCGATTCTGGTTCGGAATTGGTAGATGGCTTGGCTTTCGGGATCACTGCCTCCAGAAACCATCGGTTGGAGTTGAAGTCTACCGCTCGGGGCCAGGGTAGCGAGGTCATAGCCATCGCACTTGCGGCCGGTGGAGGTGCAACGATGACAACTCGGCTTGTCTTCATCGCATTTAACTCGACGAATCCTGGAACCATTAGCTACTGGCTGCTGTTGCAAGGATCGTGACTGACCGACAGGTGATACAGCCGGTCTTGCCCTTCGTAGCGTATCTTTTCTTTCGGGAATCCTTAGTCTTCATGGCCCGAGATACTTTGAAGATCTGAGCAAAGGGAGTGAATCAGATCCAGGGGTGAAGGATTGCAACATGACTGCACGACAAGTATTACTAATGGGTTGTCTGTTCTGTTGTGGAGCACTATGCCTGCAGCCATTGGTCGGTTCGTTCAATTCGACGCACTAGTCCCAAACTGTCAAGCCGAGCCTCAAGTATTTGATAGTTCAAGGAACTTGTCTATAACAACATTGACAATCAAGAGGTGATTGGTAATATCATTGAAGTCCTATTCGGACGAAAGATGTCCGAGAGTCCTCCTGTGTGGCGGCTTCGAGGTATAAATCTGGCCCATTCCATCATGAGAGATGATTGTCTACATCAAGTTTCCCAAACCAAAAAACACGACACTCAAGAAGCCATCTCAGCTACACCACTCGCCTTGAAAAATGTCATTTCAAAAGACCATCCCATTATACCCTAGCATGTCACCTATGCCTGGCACACCGCTCGCTGAGAATGAGGTCAAATCGACGCTCTTTTCCCCTCTTCAAGTCCGTGGGCTTACCCTCCAAAACCGCATCGGCGTCTCTCCCATGGGCATGTTTAGTGCCAAAGATGGACATCTGACTGACTTTCATCTCGTCCATTACGGCTCTTTCGCCACTAAAGGTGCAGCTCTCGTCATTGTTGAAGCTACAGCCGTAGCTCCTAATGGTCGGGTCTCAACTGGAGATTCAGGCCTTTGGAAGGATAGCCAAATTGCACCTTTGAAGCGAGTTGTTGACTACGTCCATGCCCAAGGACAGAAGGCGGGCGTCCAGCTCTGTCATTCTGGTCAGAAGGGTTCTATGCTCCCGCCGTGGCTTGCCAAGGGCGACCCTATGGTGCACTTCCCACTTGCAAGTCAGGAACAAGGTGGCTGGCCGAATGATGTCTGGGCACCGAGTGCAATTTGCCATGGCCCTGGATATCCTATGCCGAAAGAGATGGGCTGGGAGCAGATTGATCTTGCTGTTGAGCAGTTTGCTAGTGCTGCTAGAAGAGCTGCTGAAGCCGGCGTTGGTAAGCATTGCATACCCAATAACCGACTTGCAACTAACTGTTGAAGATTTCATCGAACTCCACGGCGCTCACGGATATTTGATCAACGCGTTCCTCTCCCCTCTCACGAACCACCGAATGGATGAATATGGTGGTTCTTTTGAGAACAGAACAAGATTCCTTTTCCGTGTTCTTGAAGCTGTCCGTAATGCCATACCTGAGACTGTTGTTCTCTCATTGCGCATTTCTGCCGTTGAGTGGATGGAGTGGAGCGGCCAGGGTTGCTGGACATTGGAAGACTCCATCAGACTCGCAAAGCTTCTTCCTGAGGCCGGTGTTGACATTCTTGATGTGTCCTCTGGTGGTAACCATAACGACCAAAAGATCGACGTTCACCCCTACTATCAGATCGATCTTGCATATCAGATTCGACAGGCTATCAAGGCTGATGGCATCGAGCTGCTAATCGCTGCAGTGGGGTTCATCGACAACCCCGCCATGGCTGAGAATGTCGTTCAAGGAAATGCTGGGTATAAGGCAGCGCCGGAGATGCATGGAACGAACGGAAACGCAGAGAAAGAAAAATACAAGGAGCCTCAGGCGGACTTGGTCATGGTTGGGAGACAGTTTTTACGAGATGCGGGTTTTGTGCTGACAGCTGCGAAGGAGTTGGGCGTGGAAGTCCAGTGGCCTCTTCAGTATGCCAGGGTACAGTAGAGAGACCTTTCTTTACTTGGTGCCGACACTAAAACCTCAAGACCATGAGTGTACGGCAAAGGTCAATTTAGATGCCAGAGAATGACCATGTTGACTCACTTACACCTCAGCAATACTGCACACACTATTGACAACCGTGTATGGCTGCACAATGCTGCGCACTAAACCACAAGCCACGATCTCATCGTAGATGTTAACATGCATCACAAGTCTGTGTTACAGCGCTAGCAAGCCTCAGGGACGTGATGGCTGACTAACCCGTTAAGCAACTTTCACAAACCGATTTTCGATCATGCCATTTAGCGCAAGATGCACCGGCATCACCGGGCTTAAGGGGTTTTGCAAACGCAATTATTTAGGCTGATATCGATTGAGGTTTAGCAACAGGCAATGGTTTGTGTTGAAATCGATAGCGTCGAAGAATAAAGAAGGAGGATGCCAAGCCAAAAGTTCAGGGGTAGATAATTTTAAATATGCAAGGCACAGCAGGTAAACGCCCCCAACGGCTCGATACAGCTACTTCCGATCCACACTAAGTATCCTGACCAATCTCAGCTCTACACTAAATAAGGTCAACCAAACTATTGATCCTTCACGAGTTCACTAAATGTAATTCAGCTGGTCAACAGTCAGCGTTTAACGACCGATTTAGACTCACCTTCACAATTTGGGAATAACTCGACTGCGAATCAAAGTGGCGCGACTTGGCGTTTTATACGGGGTTTTCTCTCCGACATTCTCGTGAACGATATATGTTACGGGCTGGTCCCTTGTCGAGTCAGCTTTTGACGCTGCATCCTTCCTTTCACCAAGTTGTGAAATAGTCATTCGTTCAATAGTCACTCTTTTAAGATGGTGTCGCTCAAGGCTATCGGAGTCGCCTATGCAGCAGCGAACCTCTTGGGTGTCAACGCAGGTCTGTGTCGCCCATCGACCAGGACTTCACTAAGCCAGTCCGGCTCCGGAACACCGACCTCGGCGCCGATTGTCTCGACCTCAACCTCGGGAAGTGGTACTATCGCCACAACATCAACAGATCACGCATCTTCGTCTGACGAAACAACTGCTACCAACCCTACGACATCTGGAACTCAATCCGTGTCTAGCAGTGAAACTATTGTTTCGTCAAGCAACCCGACAACTTCAGGTGTCTCAACTATCGAGACCTCCAGCAGTCACACGATCTCTGTCGACCTCACTACGTCTGGCAGCCCTACCACGTCAAGCGATGCTGTGACCTCTGCCGAGTCCACGACCTCTGGTGCTTCGACCATGTCTACTGAGACATCGGCATCCGTCGACTCCACAACATCAGGCGTCCCGACTACTACTGCTGAAACCTCGGCTTCTACTGACGTGACTTCTACCGAAGCTACTACGTCTGATGAATCCACGACATCTGCTGATACTACGACAACTGCCAACCCTACCACCACCGCGGATACCACAACAACTTCGTCAGAGCCTACAACCACAACATCGGTCTGTGTTGAGCCCACCAACCTGCTCAGACAGCCCAGCTTTGAGGCTTCAGACGACGGGTCTGTTTGGGGATTCTACTGGGGCGGTGGCGATGTTGAATACGACCCCGACCAAGCTCGAACTGGTGATTACCTAGGGTACATTGTCATTCCCCCTTTATTGAAACCGCAAGCTAATCTCAAAAAGTGTTCTACCTGTCCCCGACGGACAAGAACGTCGCATGGAACAACGTATTCATATAACTCCAGGCTCAGAATATACAGTTAGCTTCTGGTATGCCGTCGCAAACCCGCCGTCCGTCAGCACACAATGTTTCCTGTTTGCTACCTTCGACTACTACACGACATTGAAGCAGGTGCCGCTTCCGTCTGACTCTGAATACCACCAGTACACCTCGAGCTTCATTGCACAGGATAACTTGGACCCAGCTATCGAGATTGGCGTTTCCTGTCCTGGTGTAGGCAACGGGTACACAGCTACAATCAACATCGATGACACCTCGGTTCTGGACTCTACCAACGCGTGCGATGCTACTCCCGTCGATCCCAATGCTCCCCCTAAGTCTACTCTCCTCGTGCCTGCACAGCCAGAGGCTCCTCACTGCCCTGTGAACGTTGTTCAAGTCCCCGGGTTTGAAGCTGATGACGAGGACCAAGCATGGGCCTTCTACAACAGGGGAGAATTTGTGCAAGATGTGTCCAACGCCCGAACCGGAGAGCGAGAGGCGTAAGTTTTCATGTTCTCGTACATTCTAGGTTGAGGAAAGTTGTAACTAACCATCAGTAGACTTCTCCCCAGCGGAACTCGCAGCGATGGTACCTTCCTCGAGCAATACATCGACTCCTCAAATCTTGTAGCCGGCGAGACCTATGATTATCACTTCTTCTGGAAGCCCAAAACCCTACCAGATAGCGGCCGGTGCTATATTAACGGCGGCTATAGTGACCTGGTTGGATTCTCCGCAGCCGAAGTCAAGTTCGGAGCAACTTCATCGACTGGCTACACTCTCTACTCAGTTCGCTTCGAAATGCCAGCCGGTAGCATTGTTCTTCAAATTGTCTTTGTCTGTGATGGTAATGACCTTGAGGTAGGATCAGTCTACGTCGATGATACGGCACTGATCAGAGTTGGCGGCTGCGAGGCATATCCCGTTACAGGAGCACTCATTGAGAATCCCAGTTTTGAGATACAAGCTACTGAGGATAGTACTTATGCTTGGTTCGGCACCAGGGGTATGACGATCAGAGCTGGAAGCACAGCTGACGGCCCCTCACCTAACTCAGGCGACAACTTCCTGTGAGTATCTTACACTTTAATTCTATGTAACAGTATCCTAACTCAGCCTAGGTATGTCCAACTTGGATCTTCCAAGAAGTCGGCGACACTCACCAAACCGCTGGCTGGTTCCTTGAATGCAGGTGGGGCGTATACTCTCCAGTTCAACTGGTCTGCTGGATCTGCATACGTTCCCAGCACTTGCTCATTCAAAATTGTCTTTGGTTCAGTGTCTCAAACCCTTGAGCTTGATGATCAGGTCACTGCGTATCAGTATCAATCCTTTGACTACAGTTTCACAGCGGCTGATTCGGCTGAATCCATGTCCATCACTGTTGAGTGTACAGACGCAAGTGGGTTCCCTGACTTCGTCTTCGATGACTTTTCCCTCCAGTAATGGAGGATATTAATGAATAGGGCGGCATTATTCATTTCTACAATTTTTTAAATATCTTATGTAATCCTATCCGATTTATGTTTACTATAGTGGCTCTGGATTAGTACAAAATATACCTTCAAAGGCGCCTCGTCTTGCTTGCTGCCAATAAATGTTGTGAATGTGTGAGTGAGAATACCGCAGTTCATAGATATACTAGGAGCAATAAGCTTTATTTAAGATTGAATCTTTGGTATCACAGAGGCGACTCACCAGTGAACCACAGTGTCAGCCCGACTATATATTGTCATAGCTTGGCGGACCGTGGGAATCTTCAATCTCAGAATTCTCAACACCAGCAATCTCAACCTGACCAAAATATCTAATCTAAATACCCAGCTCTTACAGAAAGACATAAGCGAGAATAATACACCCGACGACATTCACAATGTGCTACATGTACTATTCGTCGACTCTCTGTTCGACCTGCAGGCATCCATACAAGACTAGTTCAACCACTGACACTTGCGATAACTTACCAGAAATGGCTGAGTGGGGAGAATGCGACACAGGAGTTATGCAAATAGAACTAGAGGAGGAGGGAGGAGAATGTGACAAGTGCCGTGAGAAACGCGAGGAAGAAGAGAGAAAGGCAGCGCTCGAGACCATTCTGGAGGAGTTGGTAGAATTGACATAGCTCGGGAGGAAGGGTCTAAGAATACGGTGAACGAGATACCACGCCCAGTCGCTTTGAGATTCAGAAGCGTGGTCGTATCTATATCAGAATGAGTAATATGAGCACCTTCTAATCAGGCCTGGCGATGATTCATGAAAAGGTTAAGCCAATAATTAAACGTGAATGGAGGCTGTTGCTGATGAGTTCATCACTGCACGCAATGGACTGTACATCGCATGACTACTAGATTCAACGAGAAAGAACTATATAAAGAGTCGCCTTCGTCCAATTGACCGTTATCAATAGAAATTCACCTGTTTAATTCCACCAACATCTGCTACAAATCATCTGCCCTAGACCATATACATCCTCACATCTCACACCACCACCGATAAAGTCATCGGAAAGGAAAGCTGTTCTTTACAACATGTGTTCCCAAACCTTGATATCACTTCTTTGCAAAACCTGCGGAGTTAAATATTCATGCGAATTCGACGTAGAATTGTGCAGAACCGTCAAGAAAAAGTCTGATTGGGGGCATTGTGGATTAGGCCGGCTTATGCCTGATCGAGAGGATATTGGAGAAGGGGAATGCACCAAGTGCTTGAAAGAGATCAGAGAGCTTGAAGAAGAGCGGAAACTGCTGGATACTCTGTTAGTGGATGACGAAGATTTGTGGATTCAGTAGACCTTTCCGAAGCATCCCTAGACACAAAATCACATTCACTCACAGATCTCACTGGAAGTGACAAAGGGTCCTTGCCTGTGTGTATCACCACGTTTGTCACTGGCCATGCATTGAATCACTAGTGAACGCCAGAATGGCGGACTACATAATCCCCCTCACAGCAATAAGAATAGAGACATCCTTCTACTTTCAAACTTCAACAAACTTACTACATCCCTATCTAACATTTCAAGCTTCAAGTTCGCACCGCAATTCTCATTATTATCTACAGCCGGCGAGACTTAGTATAACCATGTGTCGTCTTGTTCGCACATCTATACAATGTATTTCATGCACTACAGAAACTTCACACCGAAATTTCCTAGACAGGTGCCGCGAGGTTAATGGGCACGGAAAGGAAGCAAAATGCTCAATTGGCATATGGAAGGATAACGATACTGAAAAGGGCAACGTTGAATGCGATCCGTGTCGCATCAAGCGGGAGGAAAAGGAGCGGCGGACAAGGTTTATCTACGGTAAGGAGGCGCGGTCATCAGGATCAGTTGCTTGACACACGATTTGTAGATGACAAATCCCTACGAAACAGCCTGTATTTGTCTACTGCGATCGTCACATACATACTACTTGGTAGCCAGTGAACCTCTCTGGGGACTTGAAAAGATAGGTAGTTTTACAGCAAATATTATGTGATCTCTTGGCCATTGCGGTCCTTGAATTCTTTTATTTCCTAGTTACTTATGCCATGTCTTCTAGATCTCCTCTGGATCAGTAAGTGACACTGAAAACCTTCCAGAAAGTCTCGTTCTTCTGCCAACCCAGCTTCTCCTTTCTGCCAATGGCCAGATACTCTCCAGACTTCTGGTCCTTGAATGAATGACCCTTGCTTGGCTTGAAGTCCACGACAAACACCGTAGCAGAACCAGAGTCCTTAC
This sequence comes from Fusarium odoratissimum NRRL 54006, assembly GCF_000260195.1. Taxonomy (NCBI): domain Eukaryota; kingdom Fungi; phylum Ascomycota; class Sordariomycetes; order Hypocreales; family Nectriaceae; genus Fusarium; species Fusarium odoratissimum. The sequence goes on along the minus strand of NW_022158777.1, from coordinate 233,508 downwards.
AGAGCCTGAGGTTCTTACAGATGTACTGGCCGTTGTTGGCAGAGCTGATAGTGAACTGGTCACCGCCGATATCCACGGCGTGAAGAACCCATCCATGCTGGATGTTATCGTGGTTCTTTGACGCCTTGCTCAATGACACCTTGTTACCGTACGATGCACCGCTGACAGCCTGGCCGGAAGACTCCAGGACGAGGGTGCGACCCTCAGTGAGCAGTCCACGAACAGGTTTAAAACCAGCCTCAGCAAGGCTTGCGGTGTCGTTGTTGGCACCCTCACCAGTGTAGGGAACAGGTGGCCGGCCGTTACCGTACTGAGAAGAACAGTATGATGAACCATCATAGACACCCTTACTGTTGGTATGTGGTTGAGGAGCCTCAGGGAGGTTGGGAATACTGTAGTCAGGGTTCTTGAAGTCAAAGGCGTTGACGAGATCAGCCATGTTCTCGCGACGCCAGGGAACCATTTCATCAGTGGTTACATCTCGACCCTTGGCAGCCTGCCACTTCTCAATGAAGGACACCTGAGAAGTGTGATCACAATGTTCAGTGTAGACACCGCCCTTACGGGTGAAAGGTGAAATGATGTAGAAAGGAACGCGGAAGCCTGGGCCGGTGGCAGTGCGGCCGGCTGCACCATAAGGATCATCAATCCATTCGCCAGCCGTACCATCGGGAGAAGTGTAAGGGCTAACGTGATCGGCCCAGCCACCCGTCTCATCATATGAGACGATCAACACGGACTTGGAGTATTTGGGGGAGTTGATAACAGCCTCAGCAACCTTTCGCTGAAGCCAAGAGCCATCGTGTGGGGAGTAAGGAGGATGTTCTGAGAGCTGCATGGGGCCAACGATGTATGAGACCTCAGGGAGAGTTCCGGCGGCGGCCTGAGCGTAGAAAGCGTCCAGTGACTGTCCTTTCATACCCTTGTTGTTCAAGTTAGATCCCTTCTTGGAATCCTGGAACTGCTCGAACCAAGCATAAGGGTTGTCGTCAAAGTTATCTGCGTCCTGGAAGACACTCCATGAGACACCAGCAGCCTCATACTTCTCAGCAGCTGTAGACCACTTGAGAGGGTAACAGTTGATACCGTTCTTGTCACAGCCAGGTGTCTCATTGTTGTCGATGTAAGGGTATCCACCCTCGTCCTTGGTCTGTGGTGAGCCAGGGACGTTGATGGATCCACTGATCCACATGACACGGTTGGGGTTGGTTGAAGCGATGACGGACTCTTGGTACATATCACCAACGGTCCACTCCTCAGCAAGAGCAAAGTGAACAGGAAGATCATCGCGCTTGTAGTAACCAATACTGTAGGGAGTGTTCTTGACTGCCCACTGGTTGTTGGCACCATGGTTCCAAGCAGCTTGGTTGGCATCCCAGCCGTTGGACCCGGCACTCATGCACTGAGTAGCTTCAGGCCATGTTCCACCGAGGTAGTTGATGTACCAGGGTGTGATGTAATCAGTGTCCTTGCTCTGTTGAGGGGTGACTTGCTGTTTCCAGACAGGGATGCCGTTGTTGTACTGGACGTTTGGATCAGCAAAGCCACGAACTCCGGGCATAGTACCGAAGTAGTGATCAAAAGCACGGTTCTCTATCGACACATTAGATAGCTGGTATAATAGACTCATTAAGGCATCTCACCTTGCATAAACAAGATGACATGGTCGATATCGGCCAGGCTCTCAGTCCTGGCCGTTTTCGAAGCCGCCAACAGAGCCGTTAGGGCCCAACGAAGTCTCGGAGAGAAAATCATGTCTGATAACCAAGGCCAATCCTTAACCAGCTGGTAAAACCAGAGGAGCCAAGACTCAAGACACTGCCACATCTTGGCAACTTATACGTCCCTCGTCCTTATCGGAAATAATCGTACGAAAAGCAGAATCGAAAAAAAACCCTCGTCGACGGTGGAGTAGCGTAGCACCGCAAGATCTGGCTCCAAAAGCGATGATCACAAGATTTCTCAACTCACACGTTTCAAATCATATCCATCTGATTAGCAAGAATGAGATGATCATGCATCGGATGTAAATTGCAACGTTGAATATCTTTCCTAAGTTGGGAGGTCTTGTTTTAATACTAACTAATTCGCTGACCGATGGTGCTGTTGGGTGGCGAGCCAATTAGCGTGCGAGGATTGATCTCGTGGGGGGATCTTGTGAGATCTGTGATCACAAGCGCTCGGGAATTTCTTATCGGGATGCGGATGTACGGCACGAAAATGGGACTTGAAACTCGCTCGCTTCCATCACAAAAGAGCTTCGATCATGCGCTCTGAGAGTTTGGGTTGAAAGATGCAGTCAAAATGGTCGCTCACGATGAAGAAGCCGATGCCTTGCTTGAGGAGTTTGAACTGCGAGAGGAGGTCAAGGTCCGAGATGATCGAACCCCGCCTTCAGTGTGTCGCACGTGCGGTTGGAGATGGATAACAGCTCTTATCGTGGTCGCACTACTATCGGCAATCGGGGTCGTAGTGGTATTGCATGGTCCGTTAAGCAACCAGTTGAGCGATGATGCTACCGGTCATCTTGGGTACCGACTCCATCCTCAGAGTCATGCATCACGTCCCCCAACAACACAATCTTTCAACTGGACTATTACAGCTGGGACCAGATCTCCAGATGGAGTTGAGAAAAGAGTGTACCTTGTCAACAGTAAGGTCCTCGTCAAGTATGGTGCATACACTCACTGACTTTCGTAGATGAGTTTCCAGGACCCCTCATCGAGGCCCGGTCTGGTGACCGACTTGTGATTCATGTTCACAATGGCGTTCAAGATGAAGGTGTATCTCTTCATTGGCACGGCCTGCGCATGAAATACCAGAACAGTATGGACGGTGCTGTTGGGTTTACACAATGTCCTATCGCTCCCGGCAGAAGTTTCACTTACAACTTCACCATTGGCGCTGAAGAACATGGGACCTTCTGGTGGCATTCCCATTCCGATGTTCAACGTGCCGACGGCCTATGGGGAGGTCTGATCGTACACTCACCAGATGAGATTGATTTGCAACGTGAAGAATACTTACTCATGGTCAGCGACTGGTTTCACCAGAATCAAACAGAAGTACTACGCTGGTATGCTGATGCGAGTAGTCGAGGGAATGAACCCGTCCCAGATTCATTGTTGCTCAATGGTCAAGGACGCTTCAACTGCTCCATGGCTGTTCCTGCGAGACCAGTTGCTTGCTCTCAGGTCCAGTTTAGTGACCTCAAGCCCCTCGTGATGTCTAGGGGCCAGAAGAAGGCCAGACTTAGAGTTGTCAACGCAGGCTCCGTCGCAGGCCTTTCCCTAAGAGTTGGTGGAGCAATCATTCGACCAGTTTGCGTGGATGGAGGCTTCGCTGTCAAAGCTGAAGCTACTGAAACAGTTGGTATTCTCTATCCTGGTGAGAGAGTTGACCTCGAGGTTGAGTGGAAGGGGAACCACGCGGGAGACCATCGGCTGACCGTTTATCTTGATGACGAGTGCGTTACTATCTGTTTCACTATTGGTAGAGATGGGAGGCTAACCAGCTTGGCAGAAACTTTGGCTATCCCAACCCAGCACTGAACCCAACCCAAAGCTTCCCAATGTTCAGCTCAAGCACAAAGGGATCATCCAATGAACCTGTTCCTCAGCCTTTGGAACAAGATGAGATCCAGGTCCTTGACTCGCAGAATCTCAAAACCGCAACGAAGGTATCGGACCTCCCAGCAAAGGCAGAACAGACTATCCTGCTTTACGCTAAGGTTGAGAAGCTGGCGCACATGGACTATGCACCAGTCGGATTCATCAATCATACATCCTGGACGCCACAAACTCCACCTTTACTGGCTCAAAACCGGACTTCATGGGACGAGAACCAACTCATCCCATTTATCGGGATATCGGGCAGCAAACCGAAGAGAGTCGACATCGTCATCAACAACCTGGATGATGGCGCGCATCCGTTTCATCTTCATGGGCATTCATTCTACGTCCTATCATCATACCGAAATCCAGGTCGTGGGAGCTGGGGCAGTTATAATCCGTACACAGACGAGGCGCCACCGAACGGCTTGAATCTTGAGTTTCCGGTGCGAAGGGATACTGTGAGTGTACCACGGCGCGGTCATGTCGTGTTGGCGTTGGTGGCTGATAACCCGGGAATATGGGCGTTGCACTGCCACATGCTTGTTCACATGGCGCGGGGTATGGCGATGGGGTTACATGTTGGCGATATCGAGGATCCAGAGCGTGTAGGCTCGGTAGATGTGCGGGCGGCGGAGTTGTGTGAGTAATCAGTTGATTTTTTTGGTAACAATCGTATGAGTTTTGAACATTTTACTCGCGACTGGATGATATCTTTTCCAGGTGTTGCGTGGCCTGCCAAGAAATGGGCGATTAGCCTGATCTGGGTGCTATCCGAAGCCAAGACCCCCACTGTCGCAAGCTCCCAGTCATCAATTTTGTGAACAACAAGCTATACATCGCATTTCAGTCTGGTTTTGCACTGTTTTTAAAACTATTGCCAGTAAGGAAGATCAGCGGTGACTCGAATGTTTATAAAAACTGGTTTCATCGACTTTATAACCATTTTCCCTGGTGGCTTTATGCTTCAGTGCCACGATTCTAGACCCAAGGGATGTTCCCATTAAGGAAGCTCTGAGACCTTCGTAGGCCAATTGTGAGAGTTACACTCACATGGGTTCTCCCGGAGCAGTATTTAGTCCGTACTACCCTGCCAAACAAATCAGTCCACTCTCTCGCAATCTTTAATCCCTCATATGTTTCCACCTGGCTGACGCTTTGATTCTCTTTTTTTCGCTTTCAGTTATTGCAACTGTAGATCTGTTTTGCCTTGTTTTTTTTTTAGTGGAAGCAAGCAATGTCTGAAACGCCTGAGCCAACACGCCAAGCTTCGGCTGCTCCCGAGGCCCCAGCGGCTACTGGAGCGTCTCCAGCTCCTGCAACTACCGAGTCAGCAGCCTCTCCACCCGCTGCCACGTCGGGTCCTATTCTTGACCCGCAGCATTGGGCGCAGGTCAATGAGGTGCGTAGATTCAGTTGACAGGATGTGATTGAGATGCTTATTGGATACTACAGGAACAAGCACAAGCTGAGGGTGATGACAATGCAGATGCTGACTCAACCCTTGACCCGGATAACGCCTCATCGACTGCTTCCATCACCTCAAGCATTCTGGAATACAGAACTATTCATGGTCGCACCTATCACAGCGAGCAGGGAAATGCTCAATATTGGTATGTTGACATAACCTCAATTGGACCTTTACATGTTTCTGACTTTTTTAAAGGGCCTCCAACGACGAGCAGCAAAATGATTTGATGGATCTCACGCAAGTTCACCGTACAAGCCGATGGCTAAGCACTAACATGCCGTCAGTCACCATATTCTTACCCTTGGTCTTGGAGATAAACTTCACCTGGCTCCTCTCAAAGAAGAGAAGCTTCATGTAAGTTCCTCGTTTGTGCCTCTTCCATTCGATACTAACCTGCTACATAGCAAGCTATTGATATTGGTACCGGTACCGGTATCTGGGCTATGTAAGTTGCGCCCTTCAATCCACTGAACCATCTAACAGATATTTAGTGATTTCGCCGACCAATACCCTGGCGCTGAGATCATCGGGACCGACCTCTCACCCATCCAGCCCTCTTGGGTTCCTCCCAACGTCCAATTGTTCGTGCCATCTGCCTTCCCCATAGCCCCGCTAACCGAAGTCCAGTGAGATCGAAGACTGTACCCGTGAATGGACTTTCAAATCTGACTTCGCCGATTACATCCATGTGAGATGGCTGATGGGCAGCGTACGAGACTGGGACGCCTTCTTCTCCGAAGCCTACAGAGTCTGCAAACCCGGCGCCTGGATTGAAAGTCACGAAGCTTCCTGCAACGTAAGCAGCGATGATGGTACTGTCGCCCCTAACTCTGCTATGGGCCACTGGGGTGAATTCTTCAAAGAGGGCGGTAAGAAGATTGGTACAAGCTTCAGTGTCGTTGAGGACGGTACTCAGCGCAAGGCTATGGAAAAGGCCGGTTTTATCAACATCCAAGAATTCGACTTCAGAGTGAGTTATCCCTCCGCACTTTTGAGTTAGGATGCTAACGGATGTGACAGAACCCTGTTGGCACTTGGCCCAAAGACCCTGTTGAGAAGCGCATGGGTGCCTATTCTAAGTATGGTCTCGAGACAGATAGCGAGGGCTTTATTCTGTTTATGGCGCATACACTTGGATGGACGAGAGAGGAGATTCTTGTTTATATCGCCCAGTTCCGAAGAGAGATTCGCTCTGGAAAGCATCACGGATACTTTGCTCAAAAGGTTGTTTGGGGACAGAAGCCCGAAACTGCAGCTGCCTAGACGGCGTGGGCACCAAGCCTTTTCACGATGCCTAAAAGACAATTATGACTATCAAAATGACAACACTTATATATAAAAAAGAAATTCAATCTTGAGCTGCCGTCTTTCATATGAGATCTTTAGCACGTACGTCCCAATTCTAAGCGACTCCACGAGCCAGTACGGTTTATGATGGATCTTAGCTACCTACCCTGAAGAGGTCTGTTTTACGTGACATCACATGTCCACCGTAGCTGTAGAGCGTTGTTGTAGTTGAGTGTTTGTCAAACCTGGGAAAATATTAGTGTAAAGCAGAGTTAGAATTACCACGAAGAAATTGCTGCCAAGTTGTGAGTTAAGCGGGCTAATCGGCTTGACATTTTGGAGCGGATCATTCTGCCTTTTCGCTCGCATGGTCCTGGCTATCTACCTTATTAAGGGAAGATCTCCGCATATTCATCCGCACCTCTCACCATCGTATTCTCGCTACTAAATGCTCCGAAGCCCAAGATTTCCTATTCTAGCGCGTCCAATGCCGAGGATCCTTCACGCTACTCAGACTCGTGATAGCCACCCCGCATCTCTGACCAGGAATTTGCGGGGTCGGGGATGCCGGAGCCGAAGCGCACAGAGCACTCTGGAGTCGCATGGACGCTGGATGTTTATTATGCGGGGGAGACAAGCATCTGAATGGCGTCAAGATCGACAGCTTGTTTCCCTGGATTGGGGGAATATCTGTCTTCCCCAGCTTTTCGGCGGTTGTAACCCCTGTTGCTCGTACCATTAGTTCAGGAGGACATACGTCAGGTGTTGCTGCGCGTCTAATTCAAGATGAAAACTGCCAAGGCGCTCGGTCCGCTCCGGAGCGTCGGTGTTTTTGAGTTTAATTTGGTGTCGTATTGGAAAAGTATAAGGTCTCAGAGATTCTCATGCAAGTTCGTTCCTTCGAATCAGGATCAAATTCTCAGCTTCGTCATCTTTCTCCACCATGAAGCTTTTCGTCAGCCCTCTCCTGGCACTCAGCTGCCTCATCGGCAACGCCGTAGCAGCATGGCCCAACGGGCCTTTCAAAACAGAGGGTCGCTGGATCGTCAACGCCAATGGTGACAAGATCAGCCTCGCTGGAGCCAACTGGCCCGGCCACGGCGAAGTCATGGTACCTGAAGGTCTGCAATATCAATCCATCAAGGATGTTCTCTCCGATATTAAGAGCATTGGCATGAACGCTATTCGCCTCACCTTCGCCACTGAGCTTGTTGATCAGATCTATGCCAACAATGGTAAAGACGTTGATCTCAAGACTGCCTTTGAGGAAGGCCTTGGAAAAGAGAACGGTACAATTATTCTTCAAAAAGTGTTGAAGAACAACCCTTCTTTCACCGCTCAGACGACACGTCTTGAGGTAAGTTTAATTAACACTCTGCGAATAGAGGTAGTACTAACCAGTTGTCAGGTTTACGACGCCATTGCTGCTGAGTGTCTCCGTCAACAGATCTACATTGACCTTGACAACCACATTTCCGAGGCTAAATGGTGTTGCGGCGGTACAGATGGCAACACTTGGTGGGGAGACACCCAGTTTAATGTCGACAACTGGGTTCGAGGTGGCAAATACATGGCAGCTCACGTATGTTCTTTCACTACTCCCCGTACCCCAGGTTTCAATACTGATTAAAACCAGAGCAAGAAATGGCCCGCCAAGATCACACAGTCTCTGCGTAACGAGCCCCGTGAACCTACAAACAACAATGCGCTCCGTGACAAGTCATACAACTGGAGTGATCTCTACAAGTATATGCGCCAAGGTGCTGATGCAGTCCACGAGGCCGATCCCGAGGCAATCATCGTCATCTCTGGCATGAACTACGACACCTATGTTACTCCTCTCTACTCCGGTGAGAAGCTCCAGCCAGGAGGTGAAGTCTTCAACCGAGACGACTTTGTCGGCTACGGCAAGGACAAGCTTGTTCTTGAGATTCACAACTACGAGAACAAGGGAACTAGCTGCTCTTCTCTTCGCTACAACCTCTACAACAAGGGTTTCCAGGCCATGAACGAGAGCGATCCCAACGTCGCTGAGGTCTTCCCCGTCATGTTGACTGAGTTTGGTCAAGCTATGAACGGTGCTGATTATGATACCGCCAACGCTTATGTGAGCTGCTTGTCAGAGTATCTGCCTGAGATCAAGGCCAGTTGGTTTATCTGGGTTATTGTTGGTCGTTATTATACTCGCCAGGGCATCCAGGAGTTTGATGATTCTTGGGGAATGAAGAAGGCTGATTGGTCGGGCTGGAAGAACGATGACTACATTGCGAAGTATCTCAAGCCTCAAATTGCGGGCACACTGAAGAAGTAGGTCATAGCGAGATTGATTTTGACCTTAAATATAATAGAAATGAACCCTGTTTCATCTGTATAGCCTCTATCTCCAGTACGCATTTCCGTGTGCTCATGGCTTAGACTCCCTCTACCGAATCTGCTGAGTTGGCCGTTGTAGGTCTTCCAAGATCCTATGTATTACGTACAATAAGTTTTGCAGAAAGGCGAAGGACCACTTTTATACGTTGGAATTCCTGTTGCATATAGTCTGATAGGCCAACAGTTCAGCTCTCTTCCGACTGATTTGATATGATGGCACACATGCCGCCAGGTAAACCGCTAGATGGGATGGCTTGGCCGTCCACTTATGGCTCCAGCCAGATCTCTGTTAACGCACTCTTCAACATGGCCTACAACCCCGAGGTAAACTATATTTTCGAATTAGAAACTGTGATTGCAACCAAGTTGGTGGAAGGCTTATTTTGCTCTGGACTGATACCCATGAGGTGAGCCAAAAGAGAGGTTCCCTGAGCCGTCGATGCTCAAGCCAAACTCGACTCGCATGATGTTGAAAGCCACCCATCACTGTTATACATGGAGGCAACCTCATGGGTTGACTATCTGATGATTGCTACACTTCTCTCTCATGCTCTTATTGCTCTCGTTAATGCGGCATTCTTCTCTATTACCGCGTTACTAGCAATGCCTGGGATAGAATCTTGGAGCTGCTAGCTTTGTCACATCAATCTGATCCAGCGCATGGACCGCTTCTTGCTAATACCTCGGCAAGTGTCATTACGTTCAAGGTGGTTCGGAAATTGCAGTAACCGGAATGGGTATCATGCCAAGGGGAGAGTTGTAATTGAGATTGAGAAAGCCAGGGAGCTATACCAATTCTTTTCTTCGACCAACCGAGACGGAAGAGCTTATAGGAATGAAGTAGCGAGTTGAATATAAGAATCAGGGACGGTCAAGTCATTTAGAAGAATAAATAAAATCTCAATTTAAAGTGTAATCTTAATAAAAGGGCACTTCTATTCTATTCTTGTAATCTATATTTGAGGCGTTCGACTCCAGCCTTACGCTGCATGTACCAAAAACCCTATCCCATAGTCTTGTCTGCTTTCCATAGTTCTTTGCAATCCTCCAACAGTATCTATGATACAAATCATGATCCTCGATAGATAGCTCTGCATTGAAGTAGCTCAACAACGGGCTAAGGGTCAAGGGAAACATTAGTATTCTGAGCCCACTATGACTGCTAATCCCTGTGTAAACGATATAGTGAAGGCATATCCACAACATAAAAAAGTCGAAAGGTATGTTGAGATACCTCAACGTGGTGTAGGCTAAGACAGGAGCCCCAACCATATCCCAGACCTCTGTTCCGTATCCGCATATGCGGTCAGACGGATGTTGGGATGTTTAGTGGTATGATGTGTTCAGTGAAATCTCCATAAAAGGCGTACTTCACGTGCTGCTCTGTGAACTAGGTAGTACCAAAGGTCCAAAGTGACAGAGTATAAAGTGATGTTCAAGAAACCCCAGATCCACCAGCTCAAACTCCCAAACACTTCGACTGGACTCTAGTTTGGCTGGAAGGTTAACATAATGACATTCCAGCCCTTACTATAGCCGTCCTTGCCAATGACCATATGAGCTTTCGAGAACTCTTATCGGACGTGTTTACGTTATCTCTTTCGTGCTTATCACCGTCGAAGTAACCGACCTGAAGGCCTAGCTTGCGGACGGTGTATCCTTGATGTCGTGCACTGAGCTGATATGTGTAGAAGTAATGTAGAAATGCGATCTAATATTGAACGTTCTCGATATGTGGAGGCTCATCAAGACTTGCTGCACGATGATTGGTGTGAAAGCATAGATGAGAATTATTCGGTGTTGGGAGAGTTGGCTGACACATGGGACCTTGTCGGTTTTGGAGAAGACAGGCACGGATTTAGGTAAACAAGGATATGTTGCCGTGAAGAATCTCCAGATCCATGTTGTTCTTAGGGACTGCCAGCAAGCTTTGAGATAAGCTCTTAGGAGATCCACGGGATCACCCTGTCGTAGAAAGATGTCCTGCATCACTCTGGGCATGGAAACGATCGCGAATTTATTTGCGACATATTAACATGTAAAAGAGAATAAAATTCATTGACCTCTGAAACAAGCTTCAAGGGCTTTCCATCATATGTTTACCATACTGACCCTGCTTTTGCCGGCTCGGTGGTACTAACCCTATCATGTGTGAAGATCGCTTCTATAATAACAGGGCTATCAGTCTGGATCACCATATTCGGTAATTTAGCGACCAAGTCCTGAACGCTAAGCCCTTCAGCTGCGCTGATCACACTAAATAGCTTCACTGGAGACAATTTACGACATTGATGCCTTGCTTTCGGCTCCATCAGATTGCCACGAAGCCTCGGTGACACTCATGTCTCTATTTCCTTCATTATAAATCACTTTTTTTCTGCCCGAGCTGCCTTTATTGCTTCACATCTTGCCAACTAATCAACTGGTTGACTCCCTGACTCCATAGATCTTACGCTGAAGATGTTTGGTCCGAAAGTTATGCCCGACGCTCAAAAAGAGCTTGATCACTTCTTCGACATCCTCTGGTATCGCGATCAGTTCCTCCATCCCGATGCGGTCGCCGGCCCTCGTCTGGATGATAAACAAGATGGCCGTGGCAGTACCGGAAAGTTGTTCAGCAAGACACTCAATTCACCGTCGACCATCTATCATCGCATCGTCCTATATCACGACCCTTTATTCGCGACGTCTTTGAACCCGAAATTGAAAAAGCGATGGCTACCTGTTGAGACCTGCAGCGTGTTCTACGCCTTGGGCGATGGCGTCTGCGGATTTGGGGACATTTGCCACGGCGGTGTTCAAGCAACATTTCTAGACGATGTCATGGGCATTTTCGGCATCCTCAACGCCCGGCTGCAACATAGAGTGGCATCTACAGAGGTCCCTGGAAAGTGTTCACCTGAGGCAAACCATGGGATGTTCAACTTGGTGACAAATATGGTCGCTACACAAGGAATCGAAATCCAATATCTCCGGCCGCTACGAGTTCTCAAGGTTATCCAGATCACTGCAAGCATGGTGGAAATATCACATGACGAAAGTTCATTCCACATTCATGCATTTATCAAAGATGGGAATGGAAAGGAATATGCAAAAGCAAAGGCGCGTTGGGCAGTGTTTCGCTTGAAGGGAAAACTGTAGCCAGGAAGGCAGGAGACTAAGCCCTCATTCTAACTCTGAAACTCTTTGACGGGACATCTCTAACGCGTATATCAAGCGATCTATATCATGCTCGGTTGTGCCTATATCTCGAAAAGACTGAATTGCTCTCCTGAAGGAAAGGGGTGAATCTTGGCCCATAGACCAGGTGAAAATCCCTGGGTCCATGGTCTCAATCCAGGCGGCGACTTCCGATACCCAGAGGGGATGCTTTGCAATAAGTCCTCGGAGAACATGCTTGGATTCAGTACCAATAAATGCTGCCTCGAGGACTTCAGGCATCAACTCATATGTTGGGACTTCAGGCATAAACGCATATGTTGGGACTTCGTGTTTCGACAATTGTAGTGCGCCTGGTAAAAGCATTGCCATCTCACCAGGTTCTTGCAGAATATCCGTATGGATCCTAAACTTTGCCAACAGACCTTTCATAGAAAGAATACTTAATACCCTTAACCACTGGATTCGAACACTCATATAGGCAAAGCAAAAAGAATATGCCTTAACATAAGATACATTCGGCTTTCGGAAACGCGGCAAGTCAATGAAGGGAAGCCTCTCTTCGGCAACGCGTAGCTGGGATCCCCAGGGTAGATTTTGTAGAAGACGGTAAGACTTTTGGAGCTCTTCAATAGCCCATGCCGCATCGGTAAGTGCGTCGTGAACGAGACCATAGTTGTGGCGACGTTTCTCGAGTGTATCAATAGTTTCATGCATCAGCCAGAGGCCTGGACTACGCAATCGTCCAGAGTCATCCCACATCATATGCCATGGTTCTTCAGTGGTTCCGATTGCCCAGCTGTGATTAAACTCGTGGCTGGGTTCTATAGAAAGTAACCAACTCCATCTTCTAGAAATTTCTGCAATGACTGAGAGAGTGTTGGGAGTAGTCAGCTTGATCCAAGGGCTGAGGTCTGGGTGCGAATGAATAAATTCAATCGAACTCTGAACTGTTTTCGGCGCTTCCAGACCACCTGAATCCTGAGAAATCCTATCCTGTCTTTTTTCTTTCGATATGTCTTCTAAACAAAATGTCTTAACAATATTTTCGCATAACAATTCCTCTTCAGAAAGAACCATTGGCTTCCATCCGTCTTTTCTATGGAGGTTGGCCACGAAGTAAAAATTCCAGTCATCCCAAGAATTCGACTGCACAAGTGGTAGTGGTAACAAAGCGGTGATGATACCAATATCTTGATCCTCTGTGGGAGTCCGGGCAAGAAATGGGTAATCGATATCATCTGAATCCTCCACCATAATCTTGAAACTTGGAGCCAGAAATGGGCTATCAAGTAGCGGAGATGAAGAATCATCGAAAGATATGTCTAACTGCAAAAAGCATAGCACGAACGCCCATTGCCGTAGTAATACTGCCCGAGAAAGGGTGGCGTGACTTGGTAGAGCAGAGGACCCCAAGAGATGCCATACAATGTTCAGTCTATCCTGTGAGATGCCATGTAGCGCCACGTCAAGGCATGATCCTTCGTCTGTGCAGGCATTGGGATCACAGCCAACAGAAGTCAGCAATTTTACCATTGAAAGATCTCCTCTCATGCATGCTTTGTGTAACAGGAGATCGACCTTGCGGCGACGACCCTCTGAGTTTCTCCATGGTAGAATCTCTAGTTGCTCCGGGATCCTATCGGGACCCAGCATTTTCAGAGTTTGTTGGAATACTAGATAGAATACACTATCTGACAGGGAATATAGATGAATCTCCCCTTGAAGAAGAAGCAGACGCTGAATAAATCGTGTTACAATGGGTTCTGGCATCCCTGATGTAACGATCTTGGAGAGGGTAGCCGTGATGTCTACTGCGAACTCTTCCCGCATTAGAAGGTTGAGAAGGGGCACGTTTCCATATGAGACTGCTAGGTCCACCAAGGCCTCGCTCAGAGAAGGAAGCTGACCTTTTCCAAGATTATCGCGGGATAGAAGGGCGATAACCGCTTCTATGTCAGATAATCCGATGGCAGTTCGCAATATCTCCATGTAAGACTCATCAAAGACTGAGAGACGCCACAACAGTTGTCTCTTGGCTGGATTTTCCATGCGTAATTGAACAAGCATTCGGCATAGCCATCTGACAAGTCCATAGTCCATATCAGCATTGAAAAAGCCAGGCGCAATATGCCGCAAAAATATCCAAAACGTTGCGTAAGATTGAATTTTGCGAGCTCCTGGTTCTTTGGAAAGTTCATGCTTCAAAAGTAGCAGATGTCCATGCCACAAGGCCCATAAGATGCTCGCTGATGGCATGAACCGTACAACTGAAAACCGGACGAGCAAGCTATCTGGTATATCGGTGAGATCAATGCCAAACGTTGGATGTTGAAGTAAGTAATGCCAACGGCATAGCGGATCAAGATATTCGACATGCGAGGTATGAAGAATCCAGTTCTTGCTCGCATAAGTAAGTAGGGGGAATTGGTGAGAATCATCCTTCCAGTAGCCCTTGGCCGACTCGGCGAGAACAGGTCCAACATCGTGTCTGAGTTGAGACCGTAAATTTAAAAATCGGTCGGTAATCCCTTTCCCCACTGAACTGGTCTTGATGGTGCTCAATGCCACTCTTTTGGGGATATCGTTTGCCTCAATCTTTGGTACAACGTTTCTGCTCAATCTTGTGTCGAAGATGTTGTAGCTAAGATATGTCACCAGCGTTTCTGCCATTGCTCTCTCCGCTTCATCCTCAGTGAAAGTCCATGCGGCAGTGTTGTTCGGTGAATTGAGGCAAAAGCTTCGGGCACTATGATGGATGAAGCGAACCGTTTCATCTTCCTCGTCGACCATGACTAAGCTTCCACAAAACCTCAAGACTCTTTCAATACGACTGATCTGTCTTGCTGGATCCCATTTTGTCTGTCCTACTATTACGCTAGTAGCCTCTCGAAGCTGTTCGGTCGTAAGCAATTCTCTTGCTGAAACTAAAAGTTTGAAGATTCGTATGTGATAACCGCTGGTATCGCTTGAGCTGGCTTTGGTAACGTTTCTCTCAAAAGTTTCTGTAAGATCCCGTGGAAGATTTTGAATCGTCTCGCGTATTGCATGGTCTGTCATCTCAGCACAAATAGAATCAAGTTGCAGTGAGACCCAAAGAAACCTAGCGACAGTCAGGTAAAAAGCCGAGAAGCAACCAGCAGTGTACTCACATGCCGCATGCCCCATATATAAGCTTCTCTTTAACCTCATGGACCAAGTTTGGATCTTCAATAACAAGCCTTCCTTCTTGGATCCGTCTAGCAACTTCGACTTCAACATAGTCCGAGATATCTGGGTTGTTTTCTAGAATAGAGACATTAAATCGGAATGAGTGACCTTTCCATGTTGAAGTTTGCTCTAGAGTTCTCACAGAGACACAGAGCTTGTAGCCATGGGGCTGGATAACTGATAGGGCTCTCAGCAGGGCATGTTGCTCATCCATGGGACACTCATCAACACCATCGATGACAATGAAGACGTGCTGGTTGTGTGGCGGAACTTGCTTGAAGATCTCCACAATATCGTCCGCGTCCCGGATAGTTGTATTGTTTTTGAAAATATGGTCAAAGTCCCTGTTCGTGACAAAGTGCTCCAGAAGCTGCCTGATGAGACACCCAAGTATTGTCCTAGCATTTAAGCCATCAGGTCTGTCATACCGAGCGAAGAAATACAAGGCGATCGCATTGCTCTGAAGGTTTAAATTATCGACGACATTGGCTAACAGGACTGACTTCCCAGCCCCCAGCTTACCACGGAATAGCACCGAGTCATGGCTGAACTGGTCAGACTGCCACTGTTGATACTCAGAGAAGGATTCTAAAAGACGAGTGGTTCCAGCCTTTCTTGTCTGCTTCCACGTGGTCTGATAGTCGTACTGGGAGCATGCCTGTAGAAAACGAGTATAGGTCTTAATTCTCCGCTGATGTGACGAAGACTCGGACAGAAATGTTGTGAGCGAGCGAAATTTCGCATTTTCTTTGGCCTCCTCGTCTACCTTCTGATTTAGTAAGAGATTGGCCTCTTCCTTTATCGATGATGACCATATGTCAAGCTCTGACTGCAATTCTTTCATTTCTGAGTCGCTAATGGATGTCGAGAGTCGGCTGAAAGCGGACTTCTGTGTCCATGAAATTGACTGGAAGCATAGCCTGGTGACAATTATGAAGTATTCGCACAGATAGCGTTGAAGGTTCTTTGATTTGGGATAAATTGCAGCCATAGCTTGATAGCGCGGAGCGTTTTGACCGACAGCCATAAACAAAAGAGAAAGTTTCTCCAGATACGTGAAGTATCCAGTTATGACCTACCCATGATTAGTACTAATGGGAAAGTCACGAATGCGATTTCGGATGCGCTTACATGAACGGTCATTCTTGCAGCAGCCCAAACACCGCACGCAATGAGGTTTTGCGAACCTCTAACAACAACATCACCAAGCGCAGCGAACTGCTGGATTGCATTAAAAAGGTTTGTCATTCTTGGCCCAAAGCATCTTCCACGGCCATGCTTGGTCGTGGCCTTCAGGTCGATCTCGGCAGTGAGGCGCATCACATCAGACATCGTTGGGGCTACGTGAGCAGCTGAAGATCGCGAGGCTCTAAACACGACTTTTTGCTCAGAGCTAAGAGCTGCTTCGAACTCGGAAACCGCTTGGGCAAGGCGAATATCAGGCTTGAGCCGAGCGCCATCTCGCAAAGAGAGCGCCATGTCGATAGTTTACAGAGATAGCATGATTTCGTTGACGAATGGTGAATGTCAGCAAAGGCGGCTGATTGAGGGGAAATTCCATTGCGGCTGAGTTGCGTCGGCCTGCAGCACAAGGCTGTGCGAAATAAGGCTGTGCGTTGAAAGTGCTGGGATCGGGACCAACCAACCAACCAGTAAGATCTTTCTAATGACACCAAAGCAGAAAACATAACAACAGACGGGAGACATGCGCATTTGTGCGCTTCTCATCAATGGCCCGTATTTTGCTATATGGCTTACTATCAGATACTTTTAGTGGAAGCCAAAGACAGAACCCATCTCAATTAAACCGCTGAATGCACTGCATATTCTGCATATATCGACGAAACGAACGCGGATGAGATCATGAGCAATGATTGTATGCAATAGCCATAATTCACAGTCAGGAGGGGCAATTTGATAAAAAGCACGGCGGAGTATCAGGGAGAGTAATACTTCATTGATAGCCGATCTATTAGACTTTAGTGAGACTATCCGACGCCTGGCTTACCAAGGACTTAGAATCCTGAGGGATATCTGCTTCTTTCAGAGTTGAGAACCGGTCTTGCCAGACCTTCCACCTGTCATTGTTGAAGCCCCTCCATCCGGCCTCGTCCTTGAACTCCGTCAGGCTAGCGCCAGGTTTGGCGACTTTGCCGTCAAACTGCTTTCCATCCTTGCTCGCCTTTGCAAGAGCATCGGCGGCGTAAATAAACCAGACAGAAGAGGCCTTCAATAGTTTGGGCGACGTCTCCGAGATCTTATCAGCAGCAGGGTCTTCAAGCGCTTCGCGTAAGGTCCAAATGGCGAAGAGGCTAAGGTCATCAACCCCAGCAGCAGTTGCGCGCGCAAAGAAGCCGTTGATATTGACGAAAGCTTCATCGGACTTTTCTTGTGCTTATCAGAGTCAGTAAGTCTTCGAGATTGTCGGAGAGCGGAGCTTACCGATGTCTAGCTGCTCGCGTGCCTTGCCCCCAAACATGGGTAGCTCATCCCAGCGCTTCTCCTCACCCCAAACGACAACCTTCTTGGCTGTCTCTGCAGATTGCGGAATGCTCTTTATCGCATGCAAGGTTTCCACTAGCTTCCCTTGCTTGTCGTGGGGGGTCTGCTCGGCAGCGGAGAGCACCGAAGACCAAAGACCGTCGAATTCCCCCTCAATCTTTGAAGCGTCTTCATTCTTCTTGATAGCCTCTAGACAAGGGCCCGCGAGCTTTTCAGCAGCCTGTTGAGCCGACATGGCGCTGTCGCTCAGTAATTTCGTAAGGTCGGTCATTTTCCGTGCGGAGATGAATGAGAGAGATGAAAAGCGAAGGAGAGAAAGCATGAAAGTATTGCAGGATGAAGGGATTGCGACAGGAAGCGGAATTACAAGATAGACGATTGGCGCTAACACGGCGTATCACATCCGATTTCCGACGATGAAATACAAAAGGGCTCCAATGATTGCGATAAGAGCAACACATGGGCGCTCGCTGAGACAATTATATGCCGATCACGACCCGCTCTCGGGGCGGGATTTTGATGTGACTGGCCAGACTACGCCCAGCTACATCTGCGCATCTGCCGGACCTACATCCGAATTAAGCAGGTGGTGATACTATCTCGAAACTTAGTGAATTATGCGGCCAATCGGACTCATGCGTTCATCCACCTGCCTCTCTCTCTGAAGATCTACATGTTTTGGGACACCGAGGTTTGGATGGACTGATATGTTTGGTGTTCCGAGTATACACAGGACATAGAGATGATCAACTATAAAATCTGTGAGAGGACTCTATCAATGATGTAACTATTCCTACACGCTCTCATCCATCGTTGGTTGTTGTAAACTCATTGACAAGATGCTCTTCTTCAAGGTACACCATACCTCCAAAAACATACCCAAGTAAGAGAAATGCTGACCCAGTTCTTAGTCTATCGCTTCTCTCGCTGCTCTTGTCAGCCTGGCTGTCGCCGGCCCCATTGAGAGCCGTCAGTCCGCCACTACCTGCGGCAGCACCAACTACTCCGCCTCTCAAGTCCGCGCTGCTGCCAACGCTGCTTGCCAGTACTACCAGAACGACGACACTGCTGGCAGCTCTACCTACCCTCACACTTACAACAACCGCGAGGGCTTTGACTTCATTGTTGACGGTCCCTACCAGGAGTTCCCCATCAAGAGCGGCGGTGTTTACACTGGTGGTAGGTTGCACAACAGATCCCAATCCAGAATAATTGCTGATATGTCTTCAGGCTCTCCCGGGGCTGACCGTGTTGTTATCAACACAAACTGCGAGTATGCTGGTGCCATTACTCACACTGGTGCTTCCGGCAACAACTTTGTTGGATGCAGCGGTACTAACTAAGCTGTCATGTCATTCAATGTTGGCTTCTGAGCCATACGTTACACGTATATAGTTATCTTCTGTCTTGACGACATTAAAATACATACTATGACTTACTCTGTCTTCTCCGTCCATAATTGGACCCGCTATATCGTGTCTACATTTCACTGAGAAGCATTTCAAATGTCTTCTTTCAGAAAGATCTTTCATACTTTATGAGACAAGAGATGAACTGGAATCAAGAAGAAACGCAAAAGTAAATCTCTGCCAGTACCGAGTGCTCCTGTAAGCCTTAGCAATACAAGACCCATTTATCCAGATTCATCTTCTTTATAACCTTACTGAATCCATCTGATCCTTCTGCCGCACCACTAGTAGAGCAAATCTTCTTCTGGTCCTTGGCCTTCACCTTTGGTGCGCCCTTGGGGTACTCAATGTTGAAGACTGGCTTTCCCGCGTCGATGTATGGCTGATACAAGTCGCACTCCGAATATTGGATGCAAGACTCGTTGATGCAGAAGGCAACGTATGGAAGAACCTCTTCTGTGACGTCTCCACCGTTCTTCATGCCCATAACCATGTTGTATTTGGCTGCCTCTGTAGAGAGGAACTTGACATATGAGATGGTGTCTCCCTCGGTAAGGCCAAGGCCGTTGTCGTTTTGCTGCAGTGATGGTCAGTGGAATGCTCTAAGCGTCGCGTCGGTGACTCACGTATCCATCCATGTTATCGGGATCAATAGCATCACATCCCTTCTCTGCTGCCAACTTGATTCGTTGCGCCATGATAGCTCGCACAGCAACACTGCTGATATTCACCCATCTCTCGTCCGGCCAACCATCCATGACCTTACCAAGATCTTTCTTTGGAAAACTGTCTTTATCTTTACGCCAATTCTCCCAAGAACCAGCACTAAAGTAACAAATAACCTTCTTTCCTCCTTTCTTCATAGCGGTGATTGTGCTCTTGGAGTTCTCGAAGAGATCCATATCCCAGATGGGGACATCTGGTGTCATGGAGCTAACACCTGCTTTGGGAACTTTAACGACCTCAGAGAGGATGATCTGCCATGATGTCCCGACTTCTGGCTGCCATAGTTCTTTGCGCTTGGGGGTTGTGAAACCACGTGGGGTGAAGTAGTGGGCTTGTGATAACTCGGAGAGAGAGGCTACGACAAGCGCCGCAGATTGAAAGAATGAAGTCAGTCTCATTGCTTGACTTGTTGAAGTTATGATGCGTTGATGGTCTTGTGAGGAGAAGACTATGCTTCATTCTAGTCTCTGTTTCTCTACAATGTAATTAAACGGCCGCGACTGCGCTTCCGGCAGGTTTATGTATGATCATAGTTGCCACTCATGGCATTACTACAAAACTTGGTCCTTTCCGCAAAGGTGTTCCAGCCCATTCCAGCATAGAGGAACGGACTGGACTGGGCCGATTAAAGACCCAAGATCCAGTTTTGGTTGGCTTCGATTAGTCTAGAAACTAGCAATTGAACTAACGTCGCTGATGCTGTTGATGTCTTTTTCTCTTATACACAATAGCGGAACAACCTGGTACGAGCTATGTGAAATGATGCTAAGGCTGTCCTATATCTATTTATGTTATCTATTTATGTTGTTCTTTGTCTGACATTACTCATCATTACTGTCTCTTTGTGAACTGGTACGGAGTACATTATAGAGCCATGTCGGGACGGGCCATGGGGCGTGAGGAATGTATCAAGCCGAGATCCAATCCCGATGCGGCCAAGAATTCCAGGCGTCATTCTCCAAGTGGTTTTGGGCTGCAAAGATGCTTACGGGACAGATTGCTATGGTCAAAATTTGGAAGAAGGCTGTGAAATACCGTGACAGATCGGATCCAGCCAGAACTCAGCCGCCATCAGATGTCACTAACCAAAGGGGGCGGCGAATAACTGCACAGAAGCAAATTTAGACAAACACCATCATTCGGTTTTTATTGTTTCCGATTCATGTGAATTCAAATGTGTACGTAAATCTCAAGTTCGGTGCATCAGACATACATGAGCTTCTCCGTCTTCGTTGTGTTCCATCTGAGCTCGCGTAGCCAGTTGAAAACAGTCGCGTCACACCACGAAGCTTCCATAGAGCCGGGCCATTCAACAGTCTCAGTAGTGCCTCTTTCGAGTCCTCTTAGCTGCTTGCTGGCTCAGCTCAACAGTCCACCTCATCAGCTTCCCATCATACTCAGCAGTATGTTCACCCTTTCCGCGTCCAAACCATGCTTGCTTCAATGCATCAGCTCTATCGTTATCCTCAAGATGGAATAACCATCTCAGCATGGTAAGGTATCCGCTATCCAAGGATCCAGAAATCCACGCGTGATGAGGACTAAGAGCCTCGCCGCAGATAGCGAACTTTCCATCACAGAGGAGCTGCTGGAACTCGGGGTAGATGTAACTGAATTGACCAGGGCCGAAAAGAGCGAAAGCGCCACCGGTGTAGGGATCGTGAGACCAAGCGAAAGCATGGTGCTCGAGATACTCGTTTCTCAGAAACTCGACGGTAATCTTGGGATCCTTACTCTCTCCCCACAGCTTGACAAGATCTTGGAAACACTGGGTAACAACAGCATCATCTATATGCGGCTTCTGCTTCGTGTAATCAGGAATCAGAGATCCCATTCGCGTAGCATCCTGAGCCCAGGTATAAGAAGTCATGAGCACAGCAGATGTATCATCCCCATCATCCCAGGACGGGTAGACGATGTTGCTGCTTGGCAGATCAGAGCCCGATACACCGCCGAAAGTGCTGCCGTTCGTAGAAGCTTTGTACATATTCTTCCACCAACGGCTCTTGAACTTGACTGCGACCTTGCAGGATCTATCATAGCTGAGAGCTCGGATACCAGTGAGAATGTTTCTCTGAGTCTGAGGAAGACCAAAACCGGGGACGAGGCCCGAGATGTCCATGCGCTGGAGGGGACCCATGGCTGTGGTGTTAAAGACCATGTCGTATGCCTCTGTCTTGGTGCCCTCAGCCCCGGTGATAGTCACTTCGATCTTATTCTCCTGATGGTTCTCTGTCATGGCTACGACAGGTGTATTCTTCTTGACTTTCAGAGAGACAGGGTTGTGAGGAGCCCACTTAGGATCTTCGATGCATTGGTTCATTTTCTCGGTGACGACTGACATGCCGCCTTCAAGACGCCACCAAGGCTTGCCAGCAGTGGCCTGGAAGTCGCTGAAGTCGCATAGAGACTCAACAAAAGACTGCTCGAAAAGACCAGTAGAACTACATGGTATTAGTACTAGACCTTGCAATGGAATCACGGTGGTGGGCTTACGTGGAAGCGCTCTCGGCTTCCTCAGTCTGGTCATAGGTCCATCTTGGAGGGGTTGTCAGCAAGTGCAAATGGGGTCCAATAAGGTGCTTACTTCGGGTCAGTGAACATAAGCCATCCTCTGGTGGAATGGTTGTCCTTGCCAGTTTTGACCCATTCCTCAAACTTCTCATCCCAGTTTGTCCCGAGACCCTTAATGATCTCGTTCATTCGCTCGTCGTAGGGTTTCCCGCTATAAAATGTCAATATTCTTCACTTCAAATGCGATGGGAGGTCTTCTTACTCAGGCGATTCGGTGTTAGAGTACCAATGCATCTGAGGCTCGCATTTAGCATCGAGGACGTACTTCGTCTTGGGAAGCTTCAGCTCTTCGATGAGAGTAAGGGTTCTTTAATATTTTAGTTCATCAATCAAGTAGAGAGACTGGCGTACTAACGATTGCATGGCATCTATCTCCGGGATACGCATGGCCCCAATGTCGTAGTAGTTATGAGGAGAGGCCTTATCCTTGTCAAATTCATACGTATACACTCGACCACCAATCCTGTCCGAAGCTTCATAGATATCCACATTGGAGATCTTGAGATACTTGAGCATCATAGCAAGGTACAAGCCGGTGGCGCCAGCACCAACGATGGCAACACGACCCTTGTACTCTGAGAGATGCTCCAAAGGATCTTCATGTCCGTGAGATGGTGCATGGCCTATTGCGGGAAGAGGCTCATTGCGACTGACATCGTCGTTCAGCTCATATCGCAGGCTGCGGAGATGTTTGTCAAGAAGATGCTTGGCGTAAGCAACCCGCAGACCGCTTGGAACCTGCAATGAAGGGTCCTGGGGCGGCATCGCCGGGAGATGCTCTGCACGTTTAGCCATCTTCGCTAATTAACAAAGTGAACAACAAGTATTTCTTCAAGACAAAATCTCAACTAATCCCTCGAATCTTTAGAAGTTCGATCAGAAGATAGGCAAATGCCTTCTGCCTCGAGAAGTGAGCAACCTGTCTTTTTATGGGCAATGTCTGTCAGCACGCCTTCTCCTCTCGATGCAATATTTCATGCAGTCTCACAAATTTGAACATATTACATTCCTGCCATTGGTTTCCCCTCACTTTGGCGCAGCAATATTGAGAGCTGGACATGTTGTGGCGAGCTGAACCATCGATGCTTGGCTGGGGAAAGGGCTCAAGCGTGCCACTAGATGCACGAGCTAGTCGGCCCGCCCGGCAACCCGCAACTAAGCAGCCACCATACCGCTTTTTGCCGTGTCACGGGCAGATCTCCCTTGCATTTGGTGTGCCATGTAACGCAGATGCTGAGGGTCAATCGTGAACGGGCCAATGCTTCGCCAGGAAGCCGTCTGACAAGTTGATCTGGAGATCGCAAGGTTTTACCCAGAGAATCGGCAATTACGGTCGCTTTCTGTTCCGCTGAGAAGGAAAGCAGGCTATAACACCCTCAGAACAGAATACGAGGGCACTAGCCAGAAACCAGTAAGCAGCTGAAACCTCCCATCTTACCCCGACGAGGGAGTTGGTTTGGTCAGGCCAGCAGCTCCTAAGTTATTGGAACCGAAACCGTTCTCGCAATATCGGTTATTCCAGGCGACTAGATGCATGCATTTCGAGTTGAACATGATGCTGTGTCGAGTAAATAAGTTGCAGTATCTCGCAGACACAAAGGCTGTTCAACCCAGCAGTTAATTATTGCCCCATTCTTTCTAACTTTCTCTTTATGTTTTTGAAGCATAAAGTGAAAGATCATATTGTATCTGCTCGCCCGAAGCCATTGGCATCTCTTGTTAATTCTCGGTACAATCTCTTCGTTGATTGAGCTGATCTCCGTCATTTCTGATGACGTCTTGATCCAGAATTCGTAATTTGATTGGGCTATTAAAACCCCGCAGTCGTGCAACTTTCTCAACCAAGGACAAGCTGTGCCTCTCACTCACTCAACACCATCTCACATATCACATCACACACCAAAATGCCGTCCAATCACCTTTTCCAATATTCCGTTGTCTCAGCCCTCATGGATGGGGTCGCCGAGACAGGAATTACTCTTGCGGAACTCCTCACACATGGTGATCACGGCCTTGGCACCTTTCGACACATGGTTGGCGAAATGATCATTCTTGATGGGATTATTTATGATATGAAGCCTGATGGTTCTGTCATGGCGCTGGACAAAGATGCATGCGCCGAACAGACGGCGCCTTTTGCGATGATCACGGATTTTAAGCCGACCGTTACTGCTTCAAAACAAATACCGAGCAAGGATTCCTTTACAGAGACTCTGTCTCAGCTTCTTCCTGCGACGGCCAATCACTATCTGGTGTACAGAATCGAAGGCACATTCAAATCAGTCACTGTAAGGACGGTCGGAGGACAGCAATCACCAGGCGAGAGTCTTGCCGAGCTTGGAAAGCGACAAGCTTCGCATACCTTCCACGACATCAAGGGGACAATCATTGGGTTTAGATCACCAGCTTTTATGCAGGGAATCAGTGTTGCTGGAGATCACCTACACTTCCTGTCGGCAACCAGAGACACTGGTGGTCATGTGCTAGCATTGGAAGGTGATAGCGATTTGCAGGTCAGCGCAGCTCGCATTGCAGCAGTCAACCTGCAATTGCCAATGGATGATGATGCCTATAATCAAGCCAAATTGGTTAGAGATGATGAAGGAATAGCTGCGGTTGAGGGTTAGGTCTAAAAGAGGCTGATGTGCTTGACTATTGCTAACGCGCCTTTGGAACAACTGGCGCCTTGTATAGATTTTGGGAAGTCGAAGAGTCTCTATAGATGTTTGCTCCTCCATTTCAGATTTATCTAGATCATAGATTCTGGGAATTTTGTATTATAAGCAGCTGTCGATCTTTCCCTCTGTCTACGATAAAGTTGTAAAGATCTTCAATGCAGAGTCATCCCTGCTCAGTAACACCAATATCGTTCTCCACCTCAGTATGCTTGGCTGACAGGGGCAGCAAAAGAAACAAAAGCACCTTTGCGGGGAAGAGTGAAAATCTGAGTAAGACGGCCACTTCATGCATCCTTACCGCCTATTGAGTCGATGAGATATTTTTATTTACCATCGGTTATCTCTGGCAACAATGCGCAGCCTTGTCGTTCCGTTTCTGCTGCTCGGTGCAGCTGGCTGTAAAGCCACGGAATCAGACTGCAAATGCTTCCCTGGTGACTCTTGTTGGCCTTCTGATGATGAATGGGGTCACCTTAATAGTACCGTTGGTGGTCAATTGGTTGCTACCGTTCCGCTGGGAAGTCCATGTCATGATCCAAAATATGATGGTGAAGAGTGTGAACGCCTGCAGAATGAATGGCTCTATTCGTCAGTTCAGTAAGTTCTCCCCGGTTGAATCCCGCTCCAGTCATTCCGTACGGTACCGTGACCTGCTTCAATGCATCAAATTGCCTGCTGACATATATCAGTACGGAGTCATCCTCGTCCATGATGGCACCTCTGTTCGCCAACCAGTCTTGTGACCCATTTCAGTCCAGGGACAAGCCGTGCACCCTGGGCAACTACGTCAGATATGCTGTCAACACCACGTCCGCAGAGGATGTCGCAGCGACCTTGAAGTTCGCCAAGGAGAGTAATATACGCTTTGTCATCCGCAACACAGGTCATGATTATCTCGGCCGCTCAACTGGTGCTGGATCTCTTGCTGTGTGGACTCACTACCTAAAGGGCACCGAAGTCATCGACTGGAATGACGATCACTATCAAGGAAAGGCTCTTAAGGTCGGCGCCGGCGTTCAAGGTTTCGAAGCACTTGCAGCAGCCCATGCTGAGAATCTAGTCGTTGTTACGGGAGAATGTCCCTCCGTTGGTCTTGCGGGAGGATATACCCAAGGAGGCGGCCATTCAGCACTAAGTACCAATTTCGGCTTGGCAGCGGATAACACCCTCGAATTTGATGTCATTACTGCCGATGGAAAGTTTGTCAAAGCGAGCAGAAGTGAAAACAGCGACTTGTACTGGGCTATGAGCGGTGGTGGTACAGGAAACTATGGCGTCGTTATCTCAGCAACTGTACGGGCTCATCCAGAAGCTCAAGTCAGTGGAGCCAAGTTTCTTGTTACTGCACCTGAGGGAAGGCCAGAGCTCATATATAAGGCCATCGACGCTTTCCATGCTGCTCTCCCCAAGATCGTTGACTCTGGGGTTATGATCATCTACTTCTTCTCCGACTCATTCCTTCAGATCCCCGCTCTGACGGCGTACGACAAGACCGAGGCCGAGGTCAAGCAGATCCTTCAGCCTCTCGCCGATTCTTTGTCTGATCTTGGCATCAAGTTCGAACCGAACTTTACGCACTTCCCAAGTTACTACGAGCATTACGATCACTACTGGGGTCCCCTCCCAGCTGGCAACATCCAAGTAGGAACACAACTCTTCGGAGGTCGCTTACTGCCACGCAGCAAGCTGAAGGACTTCTCTCCAACAGCTCGGAAGCTCGCTGAGATGGGAGTCATCTACATTGGCGTTGGTCTCAACGTATCCAGATTCGGGGTCAACGACGCCAACTCAGTACTGCCCCAGTGGCGAGATTCCATCGTTCAGGTTTCTTTGACGCTTCCGTGGGATAATGAAGCACCATGGGAGGAGATGTTGGCTACACAGAAGAGAATGACGGAGGAGATCCAACCCATCATCGAGGCTGCAACGCCTGGCGCTGGAGCGTATATCAACGAGGCAGACTTTCAACAGAAAGATTGGCAAGAGACCTTTTACGGAGTCAATTATGATAATCTACTGAAGATAAAGAAGAAGTACGATCCTGGGCATCTCTTCTATTCCACGGTTGCTGTCGGTAGTGAGGCTTGGTCCATTGCAAATGATGGGCGTATGTGCTGGTCTCAAAGTTGAGCACCTTACTTTGAACGACATTGAAGTTATATTAAGCTCATCACAGGTAGCTTAGAGTCATCTTACGAACTCTCTTAGTTACTCTTAATATACAAAAATTTACATTAAACTTATCTAGGTCATTCCATCGTTTGGGACATAGGTCCTAGCTTTTCTTGCCTCGTCTACGGTATCCATCGCCGTCACTTCTAAAAACTTGTAAGGTAGCATTGTTTGCACAATTATATATTAAGAAATCTATGGTATTGTCCGGCGTGATATAGGCCGTGAAATAACTATGTGACTGTGACCTCAGTCGTCTTTCTAATAACAAATCCTTCGACATCCATGTCCTCCATCTCAACTTCCGATACCCCGGAGCGGGTAGACCCATTGGCTGGGACAATCTGCTCTTGCGAAGCATTTCTATCTCCTGGAGTATCCGCCCCGTACATCTTCGAGGCGTAATTGGACTTCGTTGTCGTGTAGCACCTTGTCTGGGTGCTCAAGCCGTAGCGATTACCAGCAGCGGCTTGGTCACTATGTGTATATATCGATCGATCCTCATTGAAGCGAAGCTTGGATGCAAGGGTGTCGAAGCTGCACTCAGTTAGCTTTGTAGCAAAAGTAATTTCCGTGGGACTGGACTTACTATAGAACAATCGGATATAGACAAAACAGAGCGTAGAGGAAGCGATCCAATTGGCTGGCAATGTTGACAGCCTTTTGACCCGGAGTTTGAAACGGATGAATGATAGTTCGTACGACTCCGAGTACAGCCAAGAAAGCGACACGCATTTCAGTACTGCGGGTCAAATATCGCAAGAGACCGACTTTGAGAGCAGCGCTCATACTGGCTGTCTTGGCTGAGGCGAAAATGACGACAAGGAAATATGCGCTGAGGCATTCGGAGATGGCCATGAAGGTAAAGTAGCCAATGTGAAGATAGTTGATGATGACTTCGAACTCAGCGACACCCTCAATCAAGAACTTGGCGCGATAGATTGCAATGAAGACTCGGGTGATCGCCGTCAAGACCATGAGTGTCCAGAAGAGAATGGAAAAGACGCGCCATTGCTTCGGTCGGAGAACTCGTTGCAGGATGATATAACTGTACAGCAACAGACTCGCTTCTTGCAACTATTGATCCAGTCAGTAACATTCACTTTAAATTAGTCGAGAGGGTATCATACCAGCCAGAAGAAGTCTGAGAAAACAGCCGCTACCACCTCATTGATGACGGGATTCTTCAGGTAGTAAACATAATAGCAGAGCCCATTCGCAATAGCTCCCGCCGCAGACGAAAAGATCGGCACGGCAGCTAAAACAGTAAACGTAGTAATTTCACAGACCAAAATACCAAAAACAACATTGACGAGACAAATGGTGCTGAAGATCGACCAGCATACCTCGAAGTAATCCATGGTCGTTCGAGTCAGCCTGCCAAGCCAAGGGAAAGACTCAACTTGCGAGACACTGACAGGACGGGGGAGAGACAGCTGCGCTGATCTTATGTGCGTGCGCAGAGCGTGGCAGAGTCTAAAAGGGACTGGAGGCAGGGGACCATGGAGATGGCGTTTTCTGCTAAACCGTCTGTGTTCCTTGCCAGTCTGCGTGTGGTTAGGCTTGGCTGGGGTGGGCTGAGGTTTGACACGCGCGAAGGATGTTCCACTACCGTCACTGGGGAAGGAGACTATTGCTGGGGAAGAGGGTTTGGTGGTCGATTCATGATCAGCTGGTATGTATCTCAGTCTGGAACATGTGGCTGAGCCTCATTAACGATCCCAAATCGATGATCTCTTTCCATTGTCTCACCCGTCTGCAACCACCAATAATACAAAAGATCCATGACGATCCTCCCTATTCCCCAACCCTTCATCTCCCATCAAACATCTCCTTCCATAAAGACAATCACGCATTTTGGCTCGTCAATAAAGTTTGGCTAAAGTTTTGAGTCTGGGGCCTGGCATGAAATTCGTTCTAGACTAAGTCTCAATGGGGAACTAGACCAAGACAGGGATGAGGGCGATCTACCAACGAGATCTCAGTAATGTCGTCGCTTGTGCCTCGACTGACTCGTTCAATTGTCTGGGAACGGGCGTAGACGGTTGCGGAAGAGGGAAACGGTTGGCGGATAATCCTTGGCCCTTGGACATTCAGCTCCAAATCCATTTTATGGGGCCCCTCGGGGAAGACGATGATTTAATATGGTTCTTATATGTCACCAGTTGCTTCATTTTCGTGTCTAATACATAATAGCTTGGTATTTCTTGTTTGTTGTCTCCATTTTCAATTTCTCAAATTTTGCATCATGTTTTCCGAGCCAAGTGATTGACGTTTCCGTCTACTTACTTGCAAGGGCCTTTTGTCTTGATGTTCTTGGCCCTGACTCAAAATCGATAATGCAGCCAAACTGTCAGCCAGACTATTTGAGCTAAAAAGCCTCCGAGTCAGCGCTCTAATCTGCACAAAAGTTCGCCAAAGGAACTACAGGATTCTTTTCTCCGGCGAGCAGCATCGGAATTTCCTGATCACTAAACCCGCAATCATAAGACTTCGGATCGTCCTGACTCAAGCGCAAACGGTAATAATCGGGTAACTCGTATCAAGCCCAGCCGTGCGCCGTTGAACAAGAAAACCCACGTGCTCCCGAAAAAGGGGTCCCGTCTCCTCCGCAAGTAGTCTTCCGAGTCGCATTGACTCGCTATCACCATTTAGAGCAACTCGTCAGATTAAGGAGAGGGGTTAGTCAGGGCCTTCTGGTGCATCTTTCCCGGGGAATGGTATTGCTCAAGAGAATCGGCCGAAAGATATTGACAGGCAGGTAATCCTTGTCCGGAAAGTTGCCCGATCATATGAGATCGTTACATCGTTTCGTCTCAAGAAGCTGTCACGATGGTCAGTGCTAAGCGAGCTGAAAATACCCTTGAAGACAACGTCACGCGTCTTCCATGGATGCCACTGAAGGTTTTGTAGACAACGGCTCTCTGCCCGAGTTTAATGCATGTGTTTAACAAACGAACTGTTAAATGCAAGCGAGACCCCGCAATCAAAAAGACAGTAAAGCCGGATTGTAAAGTGGTACGCGGAACCAGACCCTTGATAGAGCGCAAAAATAACTCGGCAAAACATCGCAAGAAAGCAGCTTGGCGCAGTGGAAGCGCGGTATGTGCTTTCGCATCCTCCCATCTCGAACATGCACTAACAATTCCCGTAGCCGGGCTCATAACCCGGAGGTCATCAGATCGAAACTGATAGCTGCTAGCTATATCTTTTTTTGCTTATTTTTATTTGCCCATATCGTGACTCTTGCCCATGCAATGATTCTTTTTGCGTTCAGTTCTGCCTGTCTAGCGCAATGGCCTTGCCAGGATTGGGAGCCAGGTGTCTTGCTCTGTTGACATCGAAACTCTTTGGTACTGACATGCACTCCTGATACGCTCAAGTCGCACTCAAAATAGAAATGCTATCGACAGTAACATGCATCAAAGGAATGGAATACTGCGATCGTCAGTGTCGGCTGTCGACATCTCGGCAAATTGCGGCGCCCCTTCACCAACAATCCCCGAATAGCTCAGCTGGAAGAGCGTTCGGCTGTAATTGATAACACATCTCACCGAAAGGTCACTTGTTCGATCCAGGTTTCGGGGATTTCCTTTTGCATTTTTGACGGATTTTATCTTTGTGTTTTGTTCCGTCTCGCTTAACAATTTGAGGCCATTCTGCCGCAGTGGGCGTCATTCGACAATTACCCGAGACTTAGCCATAACAATGACCTTGTAAACCATTCGTCATAGGTAATCCACGCAAGAATTACTCATTTTATAAATAGCCTACATTCAAATAATGACTTGTAATAATGTTTTATCCTGAGACAGTGTGTTATCGTTCCTTTGCGGCATCTAATTCGAGGTACTGTTTTTTCCCAATAGCGATTTATTTAACCACAATCAACGGAGCATGCGAGATCAATTTCGACTTCATAACATCCATTTAAAGCAAAGCACGCTTAATTAGACAGGTCACAAGTACTTCAAGGGCAGTTATTCTCCTTCTTTAGTTTTCCATTGTAAGCTAAAGCATTTTTCTCTAGTACAAGGCCCGATTTCTTTTTACTTCGCTGCTCAACTGCAGGGTATTCTACTCAAAATGATGTCCCGCCATCGGAGCTAAACCCGACAGGGATCATCTGGACCAGAAGGACAGGACATCATCCTTGTGAGACACAAAGCAATGCAGGATCACTGGAAACAGCTTTTTAAGTATATGTAAGCCCCGAAGTTTGCTTCTATGTGTCAAAACATATGGCTGCTATGATGCGGTCCTCTCGACTATTCCAGAACCTCGAATCCAACCAGATCAGGCGCCCAATTGCCCGAAGCCGACGCAGTAAAGGTCACTTCGTTGCTATCTCCCTTCTTGAACCCATCAACAAGAATTGTGAGCCGGTCGCTCTCGAACCAATCGCCTCCAGCATTCGGGAACGCCCATCGCTTTGCATCTTCTCCGTTGACCGAGATTGACATGTTCCGGGAGTTTGTCTCCCAATCGCCGATCGTGTGATGGTACTCATGATTGATGTAATCGATGCCAAGATAGACTGAACCGTCCTTGGGTGCACTGACTGACTTGAAGGCCACTTTAGCATCTTTGCCGATGGATCCGACTTTTTTGTGAGTTGGAAGACATTCTGTGTCTTTGCAGTTGACGAGAGAAGCTGAACCCGAGAGAGTCGCGTCTTGAGCTGAATAGTAACCCGCGGCCTTGGGAGGTGAAGCCGGACTGATGTCGGACAAGACAAGCTGTCGTAACTCATGAGGCGCAAGTTTAAATTCCTGGATACCCGAGATGCTAAGATCCTCATGAGCCCATACGTCTCGTGCCGCCGCCTTGTCAACCCCAATCAGCGACAGATCGACCTTCACTGTCTGGGTCTCGTTCTTCCAGTTCAAAACGCCGAGGACTTTGCGGTTAGAAGAGAGGTTCCCAGCCCAGATATCCCACTCTTCCTCGGTATATCGGATAACGAGCTTCGCTGCTTCTGCTAGAGGATCTTGATTGATGGCGATGACTTCTTTGTTGGACATAATCTCGAGAGATTCGGCAGGTATTTGCTTGGCGTCCATTACGCCGCCGATGATGAGGGGAGATTTCATCATGGACCAGAAGCCGAAGTGGAAACGTTCTTCATCGTGTGAAAGTGCACCAAGACCGATGCTACAGTGGTTAGTAGATGTAGAGAAGGGTTAGCGTCGTAGCTCACATTAACATGTCCATATCAGCAAAAGCGCCTGGCCCATTGTATTTGGCGTGAGCGACAACCTGGTTAGTAATGCGCCAGATTGCTCTCCAGGCATTGAAAATATCATTACTCATTCGCCATGAGTTGCCTAGAGGAGCAGCCCTGATTCTTGTCAGAAGAAGAACTGCAATTTGCTGTGACAACCTACCATTGAGGAACATCTTCACCAATACCCCATTGGCAGAGGAAGTACTTGATGTCGCGTTCAGTCTCATTGATAGCCGCAGCCATCTTGATGAAGCGGTTGGGGCTCTTTGCCTCAGCTGAGTCGGCGTCGACCATGTTGGTCTTGGATGTCGCGTAACAGTTGTCGTATCTGGAGATTGTCAGTAGACGCGAATTCGGAAGTGAGAGGTAGTCTTACTTGAGGGTGTCGCCTCCCCATTCGGCAAATGACTTTGCGTCAATCTCCTCGTAGTCTATCGTAGCCAGTTAGTGCACTGAAGAGTTTATGACCAGCTGTACGATGCGCATACCAAGAGAAGCAGGAATGTCAGTTGAACCGCACTGTAAATATCCAGCTCCCGAGTAAAGACCAAACTCTAGACCCAGATCATGGATATACTCTCCAAGAGCTTTAGGACCCGACGGGAACAGAGTCTCATTCCATTGTAGTCTTCCTTTGCTATCTCGGTCTCGCGAAGGCCATCCGCAGTCGACGGTGACGATGCTGTAGCCGAGATCCTTGAAACCAAGATCAACCAACCCTTTAGCATTAATTTTGATGATGTCCTCGGACGGCCGGCAATTGTAGTGATTGTAGCTATTCCATCCCATTGGTGGAGTGGGAGATTTGACGGTCTTGCCAGATGCGCTGGCAAGAAGCGCGGCAAATACAAGGGAAGCCATATTGATGACGAGAGGAGAATAATCAATGCACGCCGAGAAGCATCCCGAGGAAAGTTTTATCACTCTTATACTCGCTCTGTCCATGAAAGCGCGTATTCAACCCGGATTCCAGGCTTTTACCCATTGAACTTTTGGGTCTTAGATGCAGACGGGACGAGAATGGAAACTCATGACACCATACTCACGATTCGATAGGTGCGGCTACCTCACGAGCTAACATACGATCACAGATTCAATTGCTAATAGGTGCGCATCTTGATTTTGCGTTAAGGTATGTCGATCACCGACGCATGGGGTATTTTACCTGCGGGGAACCCCTCCCTGTTCTTGTTTGACGTTACATCCCGAAACGGGGCGAAGAGGATCAAGATTCAAGTGTACGGAAACTGAACTGAGACCGAATGGAAGATGCACTCACGGTTTGTTAGGCGATCAAATGGCCATGTGTTCATTGAACCGTTGAACCATTTAGCTACCCAGCACGTCGAGAGTAGCATTGACCATCCCCGCCGAGATATCTAGCACATTTTTCAAGACCAAAAAGGATGAAAGATGTTCGTTTACAGTGTATACTTCGTTCCGCCAAAAATCGGAGCCATCTGACCTGGCATTTCCTTCTCAATAAGTCCCTTAAACCTCCATCCAGTACAATGTCCTGGCATCAGCAAAGCCGGCTTGAGATCCTTGAGATCCTTCATGCTCTGCTCCATCTTATCAGGCGACGCATCTGCGAGGTGGTAGCCGCCAACGATGGCGTAGATAGGGCTGTCGTCGATGGTTTTAGCATGCCTGGCAATGTTAATGAGGCCGGCGTGACTGCAGCCAGTGAAGATGACCAGGCCCTTGCCTGCGAAGACGTTAGATACGGTGATTGATTGAGAGATGAGAGGGACTTACCTTTGAGCTTACACATGACAAACCGCTCTTCCATGATCAACTCGTCCTTGATCCATTCATCCTTGGCCGGGTCATATCGAACACCACCTGGGATGCCACCTTCATACTCTGTCTGGCGCGGAATCTCTCCAGATATGAGAAAGACATCATCTAGAATGGTCCGTGCCTCATCCAAGACAACTGTCTTGCCACCGGCACTATTGACCTCATCCACAGTAGGGTCTGCCTCTAGCGATATAGGTTGATCGAACATAATTCCTCTGAATGTTGGCTTATCTGGAGGAATCGCAACAATGACCTGATCGCCATCTGACCTCCCGCTGCTGGCGAGCCGAATCGCCGAGAGAAGCCCACCAGAGTGATCTCTATGCCAATGCGAAAGAACAATAGCACCTATGTCAGTCATTGGGAGCTTGAGTCTCTGGACGTTTTTCTCGAAAACGTCTTCCTCGGGTCCGGCATCGAAAAGCAGCGTGTGAGACTTATCGTCCCTCTTCGCTGTCTGTCAAGGGTTTAGTACACGGTACTGGCAGTAGAGAGGACAATCTCACGATAAACAAGGACAGGCCATGAGCGCCGCAACAGATATTTCGCATTGGCATTTCCAACCGAGCTCCTCCTCGAGAGCTGGGGTCAGACACGGGGCTCAATGGGACACCGGCGAAGGATTGGGCATGCTGAACCCGCGGGTTTGGGCTCGGCGAGATTTGATCAATCTCATCATTGATCAAGACATGAACGTCGAGGCTGTCGACTTCGATGAGTGATGGCGGGCTTGACGTCATACTGAGAGAAAGAGTACTAGATGTGCTATTTCATTCTCATCTTCTAACGGGCAGAACGTGTCTTATGAACACCTTTTGAAGCCATCGTATCATGCCAAGTCCTTTCTGAGTCATGAAATACGATGTTTGCGGCGTTCGGCTATTGACAGTGTCCGAGATGTTCTTAGCTCGGCTGTCTCCATCATCGCAGCAATATTGTATGGGTAGCCCAATTTCATGATTTTCTCTTACAAATATTCTAATGACCTAAGAGCAGACGGAGAATAAACAACAGGCCGAGGAAGAGGGCTTCTTTGGCGATCCCTCATGCTCATGATCCCGCTGAGTAAGACTTGCAAGGTCCGTGTGATGCCGAGGCTAAAAATACCCCTCATAACTCCGAATACAGCAATAAACACCGAGCAGCATCACGCAGACCGATTGTGAAATACAGTGATATTATTTTTCAACTTTCAGTAAGCAATATTGACATCATGTCTCCATCCCCTCAAGACCCGATTATTATCGGTGTCGGAGAAATCCGCCAAAAGAAGTTCACCCTCGAAAATACTCTCGAACCAGCAGAGCTTATCTTATCAGCAATTCGCGATGCAGCAAAAGATACAACTGTCGATGTTATCAACCATGTAGACAGTATTTCTGTTGTTCCCCCGTGGTCTTGGACATATGATGATCTACCAAAGCATCTTGCCCAGAAACTTGGCGTTCACCCTTCGCATCTTGAGCTCTCGAGTCATGGAGGTCATACGCCTGCGTTGCTGTGCGACGCAGCAGCCGCCAGAGTGGCGGCTGGAGAAACGAAATTAGCTGTTGTTACAGGAGGAGAGGCGTTAGCATCATGTAAGTTGATGTGAGATTGGGATGGAAGAGCCTTTAGCTGATGTGCGCCAGTGTTTGCGTGTCAGAAAGCTGGACGTCTTCCTCCACCGGGATGGACTGAGATGTCCCCTGATGCAAAATTATATGGCCCGAGTGACCCTGCACTCTTGAAAGGTGAGCCTTAACTCAAATCTTATTAGAGACTGTCTGATAGGATGAAGATGTCGGTGCCTCGCACTCCATCGGAATGCCAATTCAAGTATACCCTCTATACGAAAACGCATACAGAAAGCATAACCAGCAGACATTCCATGAGAATCATCATGAATCAGCAGCCCTTTACGCCGAATTTGACAAGATTGCCTGTCAACATCCGATCAGTTGGAGAGCAGGCGAAACACCACGAGACGTCGATGCTATTAAGACGATAACCAAGCAGAATCGGATGATCTGCACACCTTGTATGTATGGTCGCCATGGACTCTGGCTATCAGCTAACTATTTAGACCCATTGTTGATGAATGCCTTTAATGGTGTAAACTTGGCGGCGGCCTGTATCATCACTTCTGCTGAGTATGCTACCAAGCTAGGCGTCCCCCAGGATAGATGGGTGTACATCACTGGCGGCGCTGGCTCGAATGATAGTTCACATTGTCAGTCGACATTTCCCCCCCAAATGAGGTGATTGCTGATGTTTGGTCTAGTTTGGGAGCGAGCCAACTACTTCTCGAGCCCTGCTATCGAGTACTCCATCGACAAGGCTCTCGAATCCGCTGCGCTCACTAAGAACGAGATCGACTGCTTCGACTTCTACTCGTGAGTTCAAGAAAAATGGGCATTGAGGTGGAACTCACATGATGATAGGTGCTTTCCCATCGTCCCGAAACTTGCTTGTAAGCATGTCGGTCTCGATGTTCAGAAGCCAGCCAAGCCTATCACTTTACTTGGTGGCCTTACTTCCTTTGGCGGTGCAGGCAACAACTACTCTCTTCACGTAAGCTCTCTCGTGCTCTGAGGATCATGATCTAAGGTTTCTGGACAGGCAATCGCGGAGATGACAAGAGTCATTCGAAGCCGAAAGCATCAAACCGGCTTGGTGCTTGCGAACGGAGGAGTTCTATCCTGGCAACATGCTCTGTGTTTGTCGGCTCAGTCGCGGCGCAATAACTCCACTTATCTGAAAAGAGAAGTTCTTGACAATGGTGATGTTTCTCAAGGTCCAGCGTTTACCCCAACAGCGCAAGGCGAAGCTGTAATTGAGGTTTGTGCCATGCTCCAATCATTTGCATCTATCTAACGTGTTACGTGGTTATAGACTTATACTGTGGACTATGATCGAAAGGGACCCAAGCTCGGCCATGTAATTGGAAGACTGGTTGAGAATGGACAGAGATTCATTGCAAACCATGGTGATGAGCATACATTGGCGACTCTTGCGAGTACTAACGGAGAGCCGATTGGTATGAAGGGTCGTGTGAACAGGGCTGATGACGGCCGAAATCTCTTCACTTTATCAGCGAGTGCAAAGCTGTAGAAGGCAACTATAGACTGTGATGAAGTGCATAATTGACAATAGCCTTGTGTAATCACCGACGTAATATTGGAGCTATCACTGGCAGCATTTCTGTTTATTTCCGTTAGTGTATGAAGCGGCCCCCATGATTCATGCTCGTGATTGACGAATCGGTGCGGAGCTATAATAATCCGGAAGCAAAACCTTACCAAGACATCGACGACGCTGATCCTTCCTTTTTGTCAATCTTGAATGCATTTATGACGTCACATCTCATTCCGTCGAAATGGCATTGGCAACACGACTTCTTCTCGTCGCCTTCGTATGCCTCCTTTTCGCCGACCGCGTCTCAGCCTTTGGAGCAGGTGAAGTAGCAGGCACTAGCGAATTCAACGGTTACGTCTGGCGTCATGGCGACATCGTCGAAGCCCTTCGGTACCTCCCGGCGAGTTTCGTGACGCACTACAGATTTTCAACTCTCGAGCGACGACAAATTTACTTTGGGAACTGGCTACGAGACTTTTCGCAAATAATCGATACAACAGGCCTTGATAATGTTCCGGAACCTGTTCTCAGAGCTATTGTCAGCATCATGGGGTTTCTGGAGTTTGGCTTCGCGACCGACGAGTTCGAGGTGACGCGCGAGCGCTTGGGATGTTACACTCATGTGGAGCATATCGACAACCCCAAGGGATACCCGAGTAATGCCAAGGAGATTGACGAAAGGTTGAGAGGGCCTTTGGATCCACGCGAACTCGAGTTTGACCCCAAGACGGGCATGAAGAATTACATCGCAAACTCGGGCAAAGGCTGGGATACTTCTGCTGATTACGTCACGCGAGAGCTACGCGAATGCATTCGACTTGGGCGCGAGAAGGATCCAAAGTCGAAGAAGGAAGCTTTCATTCATCTTGGCGCTGCGCTTCATACCCTCGAAGACTTTTCGGCGCATAGCAACTTTACGGAACTCTGCCTACATGAACTTGGCGAGCACGACGTCTTTGCCTTTGTCGGCGAAGCCTGTCGCGTCAAGACGCCACGATGGAGAAGTCGCATGGTACCGCCCATCGTCACTGGCACTTTCGGAATGCTCGACATCTTTCACAGTATTCTTGGTGAAGCCGACGACATGGCCATCCTCCAGTGCAAAGGCTCACTGCAGAATCTCGAGAACGTGCGCAAGCCGCCGACCCCTCCCTTCACATGCCCACGCTGACAGCCAACAGGAACTGAACCTCGGTGAAATCGCCTTCCAGCATATCTTCGACCTACTCAAAGCCGCGATACAAGCGATAAGCAAACTAGCCTCCAAGACGAACGACCCGATTCTCCAACAGCTCGAGACCGTCGGCGTGCTCTTCAAGAAAGCCGAAGAAGAAAAACAAAGCTCAACCGCCGCGAGCAGCCTCGACGCCAATCAGCTTTGGCAGACCATCGAACCGATCTTCTACCTCCACGATCGAATCAAGAAATGGATACAAGAACGCACGGAACAGCATGATGCTGACCCGCTGTCGGAGGAGTCGAGCACGCAGTTGGGCAAATACACGGACCAGCTTGTCTTCAAGTACCTGTCGCTCATGATTGAGAGCTCTATCATGCAGTTGCGCAATGCGCTCAAGGCAGCGAAAGAACGTGTTGATGCTGAAGCTGCGAAGTCGACTTCTGCCGAAGTCTACCTCGATGGCGACGGGTCTGATCCGAGCCATTCGGACATCTCAAAGGATCACTTCAGCAACGTCCTCAACCAGCCTGCTGGTCTCGTCTCCTCCGTCACGACAAACTGGACAACGCAACAGGTCGTCAAATGCTGGGATGATCCATTCCGCAACGAAGAAGAAACAATCCGCCAGATCCTCACAATCATGCATCATCCCGCCTTCCCACGCCACAAAACACCCATCCAGAAATACATGTTCACCGCCGTCGAAGAATGGTGGAACCACAACACGGCCTCCGAAAAAGAGACCATCCGAGGTATGCTCACAAAGGAAAGCGTCCGCAACCGCCAGCACGAGAATCACACCCTCACTCTCAAAGATCTCGAAGGGAAGAGGAAAGGTGTCGCTGATTTCCCTGGCTCAAGACCCAAGATCAAGGAGAGACCTGCTAAGCCGTCACCTTTGACATGGGCTGTTGGCGAAGCGAAGAAGGATGCAAAGTGGATGTTTGGCGCAGTTAGAAGAGGCGCTGGCGACCCCGTTGCGGCGGTTTGTTACATCGGTGAAGGTCTGTATATGATGATTGTTTACGTTTTCATGATGCTTTTTGGTGCGTTTGGATTGAAGGCGAAGGCGTCGAGGGATTAGGATGTGATGTTAGCTAGATGTGATACCTAGTAAATCGAGATACATGAGATACACGAAATGTACACTAGACTCTTTGCTTGGAAGCCTTGACAGCTTGTCTCCCTATGCTTTTTCTACACACTGAATCACGAGTGCTGTCGCTGCTCTCGATATCCTTTTGGGGTGCGACCTTCTCATTGGGCTCAGAGCTTGAAGCCACCAACTCTCTTCTGCAAGATTTGAGCAGGGTCATACCTTTTGCTGACCGACCTGAGAAATTCCAGCTCATCAGCTCCGTATGACTCAAACGGCTTTTGGTATGGCGCAGCGTAGTTGAGGTACTGGAACTTCTGTAGCAGTCCCTTTGCACGAGCATCCTCTTCCCATACTGACAGAACCTCCTTGGTCTTTGCTTCAATGTTTGAGTTAACAGCCGAGTTCGGCCACAGCGCTGAGATAAGAACAACTATCATTGTTAGCAGATGTTCATGGGATGATTCAATGGATACTTACTGTAGCCATCATGGGCTGTTTTAAGGCCGAGGACATTGGTGTGCTTAGAACCTTCCAGCATCGCTGCTACCAACGGCTCAAAGGCGATACTCCATGTCACGCCGTCCTGTGGGTTGAATGAATAGATAGTGTTGTTGAGGGTCTCAAACATATGCTGCATATTTTGTGCGGATGGCTTCAGAGTCAATGTCGCAAAAACCCAGTTCCTAGATCTGTCAGAGCCCGTTCAATCAAGCTCAACGTTGGAACTCACAAAGGCGGCGTATCCTTCTCATTCGCGAACTCTGCCAATGTCGTGATATTATTGACCAGCTTCGTGTGAGGCACATCTGAAAGACCCTTGAAGATCTTTGGCTGGGAAACGGGCTTCGTGTATACAGCCGATGCTGACAGTGACCAGCCTTTGGATGCTGAGCTGTAGAGAAGACTGGCAACCAAGGACGCGTCGGGATCGTATGTCGATGAATCAAGTAAGTCTGTAAAAGCCTGGAAGACCCTCCCCCTCTCAGTAATATTGTAGGAGATGCTTGTTGTAGATATGTCGCCCTGCGGAAATGTTTCAATGTCGAAGCGGCTAACAACTCCAAAATTGTTGCCCCCTCCTTTCAAAGCGAGGAACAGGTCTGAGTTCTCTTTCTTATTTGTATTGATCAGAGTGCCATTAGCGAGTACAACCTCGTAGTTGACCACCCTATCACAAGCCCATCCGACTTTGGTAGTGAAATGCGATATTCCTCCACCAAGGAGCAAGCCTCCAACACCGACATTTCCGTTTCGACCTCCGGCGACTTGAACACCTGAGCCGTCAAGATGCTGATAGACGTCAAGCCACTTTGCGCCTGCGCCGATGCTTGCAATGGTTGACCTCTTGTCCAGAGACACGGATGAGAGAGTTGTCATGTCAATGGTCACGCCGCTGTTGGAGTTGGCGAAGCCTGCTGCAGGAGCATGACCATGACTCTTGATTGAGAATTTGCAATCTTTCTGTGTGCTGATTATCCTCAAGGCAGCGGCAACATCGTGGGCGGTGGTAGGCTGCAGGACGCAACTGGGGTGAAGCGCAGACTCTTGTTTCGACCAGTAGCTAGTTAACGTGGCGTTGTAGCTTTTGGTATCAGGAAAGCTGATTTTGTCGCCGAGACTCCCCTTCAATTGATGACACTGGAGCTGTCAGCTATTATAATATTATCATGTTTGCCCCCAAGGCACATACACATGTTGATGCTAACACGCTGGAGGATAATAGAGCGGCAACGAAATGAGCGGTAACGACCTTCATGTCAGATATTGAAGAATGAGAACCTGCAAATGAAATAAAATCTGGGGTCCCCAGACTTTCTTGACTTAAGCTTGAGATCTTTTATCAATTGTGTTATTCGGACCGACTTGATGATTTCATGGCACTAAGACGCTTTTGATGCTGATATTCGGTCATAGTATGCAGTAGCACGGCTCTTCGGCATCATGAGGATGAGAAATAATTGCTATTCAGCCTGAAGACAAAGCAAATAAAGCAATAAGACGCAGAAGCTCAATCAGCCTTGATTTAAGGTATAAGTTTCTTGACACGATACATGAACACTAAAGTTACATAAGATAATGCCCTTTCCAAGATCCTTCTGCCAACCATGCCGCATCGCCAATCCTTAAAGCCAATGATCCAGTTGTCAGCCCATACGATATAGTTCGGCCGAGTATATATGAAGACTTTGTGGTGAATGTCAAGCGAGGCGGTCTTGTTGTGATCGTTCAAAGGGATGCCTAGTGCAGGCGTTTATTTCTTGCACTTCTTCTCAATGTGGTGCCACTTCTCGCCCTTGGGGCACTTGCACTTGTGGTGCTTCTTGGTGTAGACCTTGCCGGAGTCGTGGCACACACACTCGCTCTTGGCGTGATCCCAGGAAGCGTGCTTGCCGCAGTGGTGAAGGATGCTGCGATCCTCGAGATCAGCCGGCTCAGCGTCGGGGTTGGGGAGGGCGGTGACTGTGCCCATGGCGAGAAGAGCGCCGAGGAAAGCCTTGTTGAGAAGCATGATGAAGGTTTGAGTTGGTAGTTGAGAGGTTGTAATTAGTTTATGTTGAAAAGAAAGATGAGAGAGTTGTGTTGTGAATGATACCATGGGATGCTGGGGAGCTCATATGGTTATATACCTCTTGGGTTATCCAGAAGCTCCCTAAGCTCACTTGAACTTCAAGCACATGTACAATGTGAGTATTGAAACTTCCCGTCTCGGATATCGGCCTCTTAGTCAAACACTGGGGTTATACGGCTGATCGGCAATGAAGAAGACAGGGCTGTCATAAAAACATGGAGCACTGCCACTGCTAGAGCTAGCTGTGCTTTTATGTCAACCTTTGTTTAAGTGGGGAAATATCCCGTCACTCCCGAGCTGCCTTGCATTGTTCGTATTCACGATTCGATACTTTTACCATTTGACAATGCAACGCCCCTTTCGCCCTGAATTACCCCAGATTCGATTGAAGCCACCCCTGGGGCTATGCTTCAGCCCGTTTACGAGAGGTCCAATCAAATTGGCTAGGCTTCAAGTTGTTAGACCTTTATTCCCATTTCCATCAGGAACGGCGTCTCTCTCAATTGGCAAGCATAATTCTGTTACGGCCGTTGAAATGCACAGGAATACGCCATCTCACAAGTAGACAGAAGACCTTGTACTGGTTAATTAACGCAGAAGGCTTACGTTACTAGTGAAAGTCCAAAGCTCGACCTCAGACTGCTAAATGATGGGGTTGATACAAACAAAGCAATCTTAGATCAGCACTCTCGATGCCCAGGAGCTTTACCGCCGAAGATCTCCAAGAGCTGTGAGCTGTTAGAAGCTATGAGCTGACGCGTCTTCCATAATGCCCGAGCGACCGCCCTTCCGAGCCCCTCGGAGTTTTGATGCCCTCAAATCGAACAGTCTAGATCCAAACAGCGCATCATGATACTTCTCAGCAAGAGCGGCTAAAACGGAGCGGATATCGCTGCCGAGCGTCTCCCTTGACCGGGGCTTTGGGACTATCGGCACGTTCCGAAAGTCAATATCGAAAATAGTAGTCATCATCATGAGGCTTAGACATTGAGACCTCCACATATAATTGCTGGCCCGAGGCAGATTGCAGAGCAATAGCCAATGATAATGAGAAAGATGGTCCTTTGGGGCAGACGATCGAGAACGGTGATTTAATTCCCGGCTCTTGGAAAGCTTGTTTTCGGCACTCACGCTGATCAGAAGTGCCATTCACGTGAAGAGTCTTGGCGATACGAGCCAGATACGGGGCTGACTTAATGACCTTCTTGAAACAGACTCAGGCCGAAAACATTCGCTTATGGTCTCTGATATGGAAGATTGCTGCATAGCCACCCAGGAGGTAGCCGAGACGTCCGATTTAAGGTATCATTGAGCTTGTTGGCTTACAGCTTTGAAGGCTGAAAGGGAGGGTTAGCAAGGGAGAGGAAAGCCGATGTTGGTCATGAAACCACTACTTCGGATCAGTCGGACACAAAGAAACTTAATTCCAGAGGTCTTACATGCTTTACGCCGAAACCAATCGGACAAATTCAATGTGGTGGCTTTGGATTTGTGTTGTTCCTCACAAGAGCAGCGGATGCGAGCAGGTTGAATGAGCCATTGACTTGGACGTGCTGGTCAAGGCCAAAATATCTAATTGTTCCTCCTTACAAATACGGTGCAGGACTGGTACAGACTGTGCTGGGTAGTTATGATAGAATTTCAAATGCCAAAGGCTCGTTACAACTAACAACGCAGAGGATTATGAAACCCGACGCATTTAGCTCAATGCATATACTCAAGTCAGTCATGGAAGTCAGCATCAAGCTGTTTAACTTTTGTTTTCACAAGCAATCACGATGGTCAGTCAAGCTTTGCGCGTGAAGCATCTTCCGAGCAATGATGTTGGCCCAAGGCCTATAGAGTCGGCTTTTCGCAGCAACAACGACGGATAGAGAAGACTTGATGATAAGAGAGCAAAGCTTGTATCTAGTGGTATATCCTAACACTAACAAATGCCGTACTGTAGTCAGCCAATGATATGTGTACAGCACGCCTTTGCATGTACCCCTCATCCATGAAATCGTTGACATCGAAACAGTTCAACACTTCTTCATCGCTTCTCATCAAACTTCACAATTTTGCAATCTCATCGTAACCCTAAACCTTCAGTGACCCATCGCAATCATGACATCTTGTCCGAGGCTCAGTCGAAAGGTCTTGGAGTACGAGTCCGTTATCGCATATGAGTTTAATTCTAAGTCTCTCTGCGCACAAGCACTGAACACAGCCGCCGACGCGATGTCTGTCTGTGTTCTGGACGGTTCTTTCAAGCAAATGCCCGAGAATGATCGACTCGCTGTTTACGGCGACGTCGCAGCTGCAGCCTACTTGTGCAGCCTCTGGATTAAGTGAGAACTCCCAAAACGTGAGTGATCGTTTTCAAACCCATCTTAAATTGTATCTAATTGATAGTCAAGATTGCTGGACCACGCTCCGCCGCGACCTGATCAGCAATGATAACCTGGCTAGAGTTGGCAGGGGACACGGTCTTCATAAGTGCATCAACATGAAGGGAGGAACTACTAG
This sequence comes from Fusarium odoratissimum NRRL 54006, assembly GCF_000260195.1. Lineage (NCBI taxonomy): Eukaryota > Fungi > Ascomycota > Sordariomycetes > Hypocreales > Nectriaceae > Fusarium > Fusarium odoratissimum. Next base: position 188,833 of record NW_022158777.1, on the reverse strand, counting down.
GGTCAGTTCCGGGATGGTCGCAACGGCTGTCGAGGCTATTCTCGGGGCCGTCGAAAATGACGGCGGCCGCGATGCTCTCGCCTGGGTCATGAAGCATCTTGGTCTCACGGAACATGCTCTCCTTGGATCGGTAAAGTTCTTCTTTCCTTTGACTGTAATTGAACAGGTTGCACAAATAACTCACTTTATCTGTATAGGTGCCTTCGCAGCTACCGTGGAATTCCCCTGTGACATCAGCCTGCGATCCCAGGGTTTGTCTAGGTTGCCTTCTCAAGAAGCGCTAGAAGCAGATCCTTTGTCAACTAGGTTGTCATCGGAACTAGCTCCATCTCCTTGAGGAGCCACTTAGGTAAGCCCCGAGGATCATGGATTGGGAGCACGGGGGAACCGAGGTAGCTGCGGAGCAGAGATGGCTTGTCCTCGACAGACCCTACTTGTATTTACTTCGGTGAAGAGCAAGTTTGGGAATGTGTGGACTTTGTACCTACATGAATTAAGATGGACGTGGCCTAACAACTAGAAGACGGGAAGTTGGGGTTCTAACTCAACGACTTCAGGAATAAATCCGAGCGCGTCAATGGAATGGCCAATGAACCATAGTGACATTATGTAAGGAGACCATGATCCTCAATCAACAGATTCTAAGATAGCTCATCGTCTAAACAGGACCTACGGTTACGACATTCAAGCTTGGCCTTCGTGGGGCGGATAGTAGAGAGTAAGAAGCACAAGGGGAGGATCTATTGTCACTCATTCGGTATCGTAAAAGAGGAATTCATTATTACAGGGACGAAATCATGTTGGGAAGTCACTCATTCAAACTATACTGAAAACCATTGATCGAATGCCTCGAGGTTTCGGCAATCTCTCAGTTCCTCCATTGTAGAGACACTGGTCGATCCTACTTGCGAGGCTCGCTGCCTTCAGCATGGACAACACTGGTAGCATCAAGCTTCTCGATATTGGCATGCATATCCACCGCCACAGCATCACCAAAGAGCTCTGCGATTTCCTCCAGGGTCTTACCACCAGTCTCAGGCAGGAAAAAGAAGTACAGGACGGCGGCGGCAGTATTACACGCGATGAAGAGAGCATAGAACCTCCAGCTGACCTCTGCGAGCGCCAAAGGAGTAATCTGACTAAGAACGATAGCGACGACGGACTTGGATGACACGGCGAAGGCCATGCCCTTTGATCGAAGGAATGTTGGGAACAGCTCTGATGGGACAACCCAGATCATTGCGTTGAAGAAGATTGCAAAGGTCGCAGAGTAGATGAAGATGAAAGCGATACTTGCTCTTGCTCCGGCCATGTTACTCTCTCCGGCCTGACCATAGGTGGCACTCAAAGCCATACAGATAGCGATGGAGACGGACAAGGCGAGCGAGCCAGTCCACAATGTTCGAGCACGAGGCCATCTGTCTGCAACGATGCCCAAGTAGATGATGGTTCCGATAACACCCATGAAACCGTAGATACCAGATACCAAGAGCGACTGTCGACCGGTGATACCAACGATGGCATAGAATGTGTTCTGGAAGTTCTGGATGACAGAGGCGCCTGAGAGCTGGGACTGGGAGACGATGAAAGCCGCCATGAGCGTGCGGTGGAGGTATCGCATGGAAAAAAGTTCTTTGATCGCATATGCCCAGCTGCTTGTCTCAGCAGACGCCTCAAGTTCAATCTGCTGTTGGATCTGGAGGAGTTCTTGTTCGATAAAGGTTTCGCCTTCGGTGTCGTGGAGGAGGTTGAGAACGCGGCGGGCTTCTTCATGACGTCCTTTTCTGACAACTGAAAGAGATGTTAGCAGATAGGCTTTGAGAATGATTAGGTGGATAAGACTTACGCCAACGAGGGGAGAAGGGTACGAAGAACACAGCGAAAATAAGGATGAAAGGAACAGGAATTTGCATAGCCAAGGGAATCCGCCATTGAGCATCCCCAACCGCAAAAGCACCTCCATATCCAGCCCAATTCGCGATACAAAACCCAATAGCAGTCATCAAACCCTGAAGGCCAACGAGGAAACCACGCTGAGAGGGCTTGGCTACTTCGGCGATATAGACCGGGACAACAGCGAGGAACTGGCCACAAGCGAGGCCGGCGATGAGCCGGCCTGCGATCATCATGCCGACATGAACGGCACCGGCTTGCAGAGCGGCTCCGAGGATAGCGAGAAGGGAAGCAAAGGCGATGGTATACTTGCGACTGAAGCGATCGGCAAGATAGCCAACTGTTGGGGCTCCGATGGCTTGACCGGCGTTGTAGCATGATACTATGGCACCAGCGAGAGATGTGCTGGCTTGGGAGGGCCCGTACATGTAGACGCGGAAAGTTTGATGACCGAAGGTGGTCGCGATGATTCCTGTGATACTTAGTCAGAGAAGGCGTTCCGGTTGTTTCAGCGTGTTCTGGACACACCCGAGTCAAAGCCGAAGGTGAATCCTCCCATGGTGACGACCAAAGCGATGGAGATAGTACGCCAACGACCCATTGTGAATACACTGGCTGCTCCAAGATACTATCAAGTTTCCGAAGACGTTCTCTCAAAGATAGATGATCCTTTTCAGGTTGATCTGATGCTATGATGTTCTCTCTTCTCCCAGTAGAGATATCAAGTCAATTTGAAGCCCCGATTCGCTACAAGATAGACCGAATTCGAAGGGGTCATCTAAGCGGTTGACCGAATCCCCGGGTTTCCCCCGCGTTTCTGTCGGGGAACCATGCTCTGATAGTGGAGACTCCGGGGTAGCGTGTTTGGAGATCCGAGGTTATGGACGAGTCATGCCAATGATAACTGAGTCCGGTGGGCTGTCTATCCGATTGGATTACCTTGGGCCTACCGACTGACCACTGAGAGACGTGCCTTTACCATAGTTTGTTCGTCGAGTGAATCAGGACCCCGTTGAACACCTTGGCGATACGACTCAACAGCTCAACTAGTCGTTCAGGTCGGTCGATTGACGACCGAAATTTGACTCCTCAGCTTATATTTGGATCTAGAACTTAGCCAAATTGTTTCCTTTGCGTTATGGTCCAATTCCCGGCGACTGGATGATTTTCCATTGGCCTTTGCCCAGAACAACATGATGCCACTGAGGATATCCAAGCCCGCTTTCGAGCATCATTATGATTGCATCGGAATAGGCCAGTCCAAACCTCGAATCTCATGGCAATTCCTTACGTCTCCAGTTTCCGATGTGCCGTCCAACTGGACCCAAAAGGCGTACGATATCGAAGTCATATCTCATCCTACACCAACTCGGCCAACACCACAGACCACCGCCTACCATGTCGAAAGTGAGCAGTCTGTTCTAGTATCATGGCCAGCGCCACCACTTCAATCTCGAGACATGGCTACTGTGAGGGTTCGTGCATACAGTGCATCTGACTCAGAACCAACCGAGTGGTCACCAGCTGCCACTGTCGAGACTGGCTTACTCTCGCCTAATGACTGGGCTGCTTCATTCATCACTCCAGCCTCGCATCATGGGCTAGAGGCGCCGCTTCAGCCTATTCGCTTTCGAAAAGAGTTCACCATCCCCGGTCACCTCTCTCAACAGTCATCAAAGTGTCGATTGTACATCACAGCGCTGGGAGTCTACAACATCTATATCAATGGTCATCTCGCGAGTGACGAGTGCATGGCTCCAGGCTGGACAAGTTATCGGCATCGCCTAGCATACCGGACCCTTGACGTCGAACAATATCTTAACCTTGAGACAGGTGCTCGAAACATGATGGCTGCGGAGGTCGGTGAGGGTTGGTTTGCTGGCACTCTCGGCTTTAGAGGAGGAACTCGCTTCAACTATGGTGGCAAGGAGCTGTCGCTACTCGCCCAGCTTGAGATCACACATGACCCGGAGGAACAACCTTGGAGACTTGTGACAGATGACAGCTGGGAGTGCACACCAAGCCCTATTATCAGCAGCGAGTTGTATAATGGCGAGACTTATGATCAGCGCCTTGAATGCGACAACTGGAACAATGTCACCTCAGAAGGGGCTCAAGTTGGTGACGACTTTGTCTCATACGCTACGAAAGTATTGGACAGGAAGCCTACTGAGCGCTTGGTGGAATCCGAGGTTCCTCCTGTTCGAGTCAAGCAAACTATCAGGCCATCACAGGTGTTTGAATGCACGACTGGGAAGACAATCATCGACTTTGGTCAGAACCTAGTAGGGAAACTCCAAATCAAGTCCTTGGAGCTTCCTCCTGGCGCGACTCTGACATGGAAGCATGCCGAGGTCATGGAGCATGGTGAACTTGGATCTCGCCCTCTCAATCACGCAAAGTGCACAGACACGATCATATCGTCAGGTAAGCCTTTAAAGGACTGGGCTCCAAAGTTTACGTTCCACGGGTTTCGCTACGTCCAGGTGGAGGTGCTTGATGCCAACTTAGAACCTCTTGACGCGGTATCTTTGCTTCGTCTTGGTGCTGATGATATTAATGTCGAGGCTCTTGTCATGCACAGCGATATGACAAGGCGAGGTCATTTTAAGTGCTCCAATGCCGCTATTAACAAGCTTCATGAGAATGTTGTCTGGTCGATGAAGGGCAATTTCCTTTCCATACCAACGGACTGCCCTCAACGCGATGAAAGGCTTGGCTGGACGGGTGATATCCAGATATTCTGCCCAACCGCGTCATTTCTCTATGAGACAACCGGATTTCTCTCAGGGTGGCTCGATGAACTAGCCGCTGAGCAATTGCTTGAAGATGGCCGAGACGGTGTCCCCGGCTTAGTATGCCCGGATGTTCGTCTTCCAGGCTGGCCGAAGCGGATGCCACAAGCATTGTGGCACGACGCTACTGTTCTCGTGCCATATTCTCTATATACAAGCAGCAGCGATACAAGACTGCTTGAGAAGCAGTTTGAGAGTATGCGTGCCTGGCTGGGGCGAGGTGTTGATAGAGAAGGAGGTGATGGATTATGGAACCCGGATCAATGGCAATTCGGAGATTGGCTTGACCCTACAGCGCCACCAGATCAGCCGGGATACTCGAGAACTGACTCAGTTATGGTGGCTGATGCGTATTTGGTTCATGTTACGTCTGTATTCGCTAAAGTCTGTCGGCTATTGAACAAACACGATCTGGCTGACAAGTACGATGCCGAGGAGCTCCGTCTACGGTCGTTATTCCAGGATCGATACATTACGCCTGCAGGTAACTTGATGGCGAATACTCAAACAGGTATCGCGCTGGCGATATGCTTCTCACTGTACCGTGACGGTGAGAAGGAGTCTCGAGAAGTCACCGCCGCAGCAAAGGCTTTATCGAAGTTAGTGCGAGCCGCTCAGTTCAAGATTGGAACTGGGTTCGCAGGCACTCCACTCATCACCCACGCCCTTACACAGACGGCGCAGCCCCAATTAGCATACCGAATGCTCTGTGAGAAGTCTTGTCCCAGCTGGATGTATCCTGTTACGATGGGTGCAACGACAGTCTGGGAACGTTGGAACAGCATGTTGCCCGATGGAAGCATCAACCCGGGTCGCATGACAAGCTTCAATCACTATGCTTTGGGTGCTGTGGCAGACTGGCTACATGGCACTGTTGGCGGTATTGTACCCATGACTTCTTCGCCGGGCTGGAAAGTCTTCCGTGTGAAGCCAATCCCAGGAGGGAATCTGACTTGGGCTGAAACGAGCTTTGATGGGCCGTATGGTAGAATTGAGTGCAAGTGGACGTGGACGACAGATACTGGCTCATTCAAGATGTCTCTACTCGTTCCGCCCAACTCATCTGCTCTTGTCACCTTGCCGTCCGAGTTGAGTGATGATCCGGCTCAAATATACAATGATAAGCGAATCAAGAGTAGATTGCTTGGGTCGGGGCTACATCAATTTGAGTGTTATTATGTAGCTGGAGAATGGCCGCCGAAGCCTATCTTGATGCCCAATATGACCTGGCAGCCAAAGGATGAGGACCTGGCCTGTTGAAACAAGGATAGTTTGTGTTCTCCACCTTTGTGTTGGGGCTGAAGCCTCTTTTATCCTCTCAACCTTATCACAGAAACTAGGATATTTAATAGATAACAACAAACACAACTCTCTCGCATAGCCAATTGCATCAATGACATTATTTGTCTTGTCCTAGACCCCAATGTTAATGAAGGTGATGATAACAATCTGGTACGTACAGCGAAGCAGGGTTGCAATGGACAGCCCCCAACAAATAAAATAGTAAGCTTCGTTCCCATTTGCTAACATAACAACTTGTACTAATATCGCGAAAAGAGTCTCTGGTCCAGCCATGTTGTTGGTTCCACGACCACTTCCGTTGGCGTTTTTCGGATAATGGTTGGCATTTGGGCGATAAATATGTGGATCAGAGATGCTTTTTGGCCGTGGTATAAGAAGTATGAGCTTGGCTTAAAGGTAGACTACCATAATAGTATGATGGGACAGCAGGTTTTCGGTTGGAATGAAATCACAGGAACGAATAAGCAAGCATAAGCTGGGAGACATATACGAATGTTAAATATATTTACAAAGAATTTCTAAACTAGCATGTCTGAATCCAAAAGAAATCTTCCTTTAACCCTCTAGCTTCTGCAATATACCGAGTCCAACGCGAACGAGTTAGGTCGGTGAACCCAGTCGGGCGTACAAGGGTCGTCGCTATTATTGATCCATTCACCTTGAGGACTGCTAGCAACGAACCAAATCCTAGTCTCTCCGCTATCAGGCATAGTGAACTGGAAATTTGCGTTGATCCATGTCTTCGTCTGGGCCGCACTGGTTGGATATCTGTTCCCGATCCTGTCGTCGTCTTGGTAAACGCGGACATATGGAACCAAGCTGCCGCCACTATTTTGAGGAATCGAGTAGTACTCATCCCACCACCACCTATAGCTGCAGTAGAACGTGGTGCCAGGGCAGGCCTTGACATCCTGGTAAATCCACATGCTCTTGTCGAAGTCAAACTGGCCAGTCTGGAGCCGATAAGAGGTACCGCCCTCGCCACCAGGAACGGGCCTCAAGGCGACGGGATCTTTACCGCCAGGATTGGGATCCTCCTGCCATGGAGAGAACTTGCCGTTATCGAAACCGCCGTTGATGATGGAGGTATCATATGAGCAGGTCGGAGCTGGCTCAATACCTGTGTCACAGAAGCAGCTTATCTCATAGTTCCTGACGCTGGTTCGGTCCGAGCTCAGCTGAGTGATTTTACCTCTGTAGAGACTGCATTGCGCATCTTTCTGGTAGAGGAAGGTAACGCAGTTAGACGTCTCCATGCAAGACTTGTAACAGTCCATCAAAGAGGAAGATGAGCCTTCGCCTAAGGATCTCCATTCGTCTGAAACGCCCCATACATAACCCCTTGCTCCGCAGACGGCGCCCTCAGGTGTTGGTCTCTCCATATTATTAACGCAACCGGTAGCAGTCTCGGAAGCAGTGGTGGTAGTCTCTTCAGTAGTGGTGGTAGCCTCTTCTGTGGTGGTAGTAGCACCTTCAGTGATAGCAGTGGTGTCTTCAGATGTGGCGGTTGTATCGCCAGTAGTAGTGGCTTCTCCAGAAGTGGTAGCGGCAGTTTCGGTAGTGGTGGTAGCCTCTTCTGTAGTGGTAGCATCTTCGCTGTTGGCGGGAGCGGCTTCACTTGTGGCATCCCTGACAAATATCTCTGGATGACCTCTTCGAACGAAGTTTCTCGGGACAATGGTGGCGGCAGCATCTTCAGTAGTGGTTGCCGCTTCAGTTGTGGTCGCTGGGATCTCCTCGGTGTAGGTGGCAGTAAAGGGATCATTGTAGACAGGAGGCTCTGGCTCGGTACACTCAGTTGAGGTAGTGGTGCCCAGGGTAGTGCCGGTGGATGAGTCGCTCTCACTAATAGTGAGACTTGTCTCAGTGGAAGCACCAGTGGTTGAGCCACTCTCACTGACAATAAGGGAAGTCTCAGTTGAGGTACCAGATAAAGACTCAGTCAAGCTGGAGTCCTTGGTATGAGTCGTAGCAGAGCCAGTCGCGACACTGGTCTCAGCAGTAGTCGTAACGACCGCTACGGAGCTCGAAGAGGGGCGGCATGGCCCAGCATTAACGAAGGGGCTGAGCGCCGCAGCAATAACAAACGAACGGACGAAATGGCGAGCCATCTCTGCGATAATCGTGATTTTCCGGCTATAACAAAAACGCGACAATCTAGAGAAACAAAGTTTGGGGGGAATCTGGGTTTAATCTTTCTCTTCCCCTGGCAAATCCTGCCTTAACGACCTCGTGTTGGGCTTGGCGGTCATTATTTAGTGTAGATCCTTTTGAAGCTATTGATAACTAGTCTTCCCAAACAAGATCAAGCGTCTTGTTAGTTGAGTGTTTTTAGAAACGTTTTATCGATAGTGCCAGCGCGATTCGAGCTGAGGCCGTTAGTTTTACAGGGGCTGTCAGGGGCAGCGCCACGATTATTGGCTCTTGGGGCTCAGCTTTTGGCGAGGGAAATTAGTAGCGTCATCGCTAGTGGAAAACCCAACAAACATCGTATTCCTACCCTGGATTGACATTTTGCATTCAGGGCACTTATATATTATTGAAGATACAGCTTTAATTGTCGCTTTGAACTCATAAGTCCTTATTTGTGGTTGTTATTTACAATATTGAGGCCGGATATTGTACCACGCCAGTCGTTCATATTGCAGCTTGACTTAGTGACGATATGTCGTTGCTGTTTAGTGCCCAGCATGTTAAAAGCTTACTTTTCTCCTGCATGATTCATGAGCTCACCACACCGCATGGGCGCTTTGTCAGGCAACATTAAGTGGCTGTTTTAGAATAAAGTTTCAGCAAAGCCGTGCTAATTCCAAGCGATTCATTAGTAACCACTTTAAGCATCGCATTTACATTCCGCATTCGACTGTATCAATCAACCATGGTGCCTAGTCATGAAATTTGACCAATTCAATATGTACTCAAGCCTCCTTCTTTGACATGCACACCATGTTTCCAATGTTGCCTTAAGATAACCAAGCTTTATCGAACACGAGGCGTCTAAATATTAAGACCTACCCAATCACACGATTTACATCCATACATGAGCAGTCTGTTCGGTAATACGCGTGGCTCTGGCCCCAATTATCCCCAATCTTAGAAAGTCCATATGCGAGCCACGCAACAAAGCCCTTCGGAGGAACTTGGATCAAGGAGCCGAATTCTTACAAACCTTCAACAGTGGAGACTTCCGACACGACTCATCGATCCGTCAAAGATACGGTGAGCATCAGATCATGAACTTCACCTATCTTCACGTCCTTCCTCTTTCAAACTATGCAAAGTCCGCCTAGCACCTCTCGAAACTTGATTTACGCGCTCTCCAATCAAAAGTACCTTCCAAAAGTGATCTATCTCAGCTCTAGATCAGGGCATCTCTTCGCGAAGATCTACAAGCTGAACTAGTAAGCAATAGCGGGAGAATATCCCGCATCATTCGAGAAGGCCTTCGTATTAGACCTAGTAGGATCGACGGAAAAGATAAGACGGAGATAGATGCTATGTTTGGAAGGTAGGGGATGGAATAGGATGCAACAGGTATTGGCATCAGCAATGCAATAGGTGCATCTAGAAACTAGGTGACAGACTGGCCACAGAGGTGTATCCTATGCAGGTCGATGCGTGCGTTATCGCAGGGCTGCTATTGCGTGGTGGTGGCTACAAAAGTTCTATGTGGTTTCCAGTTTCAGAATATTGGGCCATTGTGATTGATGGCGCATGACCGAATTATAGCAGTGAACCCCGCCCAGAGTAGTAGTGCAGATGCGCTTTGATGCTTGGCGATTCCTCGGGCTAAATAACTCCGGTTGGTCTGTAGAATGCTGACGCGATGATCCTTCGGCATTAATCGTAGATCTTGGGGGGATAAGCCGATCAAACACACGCTGTAGATCAGCTCTTCGATGACTCTCACCAGCTTCATAATTATATTCATCTTGAAGCTCTTTTTCGTCCAGTGTTGACCTTTCGTCCTATTAATCCGTCATATCCACAGTGTTATTGGCGATAGAGTTATCGACTTTCCTCATCGGGATACTGACCCCTGCTGCCAAGGGCCTTATATGCCGATCACTTTCACGGGAGCATGATAAGGTTAATGCTTCTTCTAAATGCCGAACTAGACTACGGAACAACGGAGCTTAGTACCAGAAAGGCAGGTCCGCCTATTCGCAAAGTCCGAAGATACAACCAAGCAAGCTTATCGCGGGATAGTAACCAGAGAGGCAGGTAAGAAAGCACAACAACATCCATAGCTATGTTGGATTCTCAAATATAAAAGGATGATGATGGACTATTCGAAGTAGTCTATCATCAACCACTCTTCACTCTTCAACTCTCTTCTCTTGGATATCTATCTCTTCACTATGGTCAAGTTCGCTTCCGTCGTTGCACTTGTTGCTCCCCTGGCTGCTGCCGCTCCTCAGGAGATCCCCAACATCGTTGGCGGCACTTCTGCCAGCGCTGGCGACTTTCCCTTCATCGTGAGCATCAGCCGCAACGGTGGCCCTTGGTGTGGAGGTTCTCTCCTCAACGCCAACACCGTCTTGACTGCTGCCCACTGCGTTTCCGGATACGCTCAGAGCGGTTTCCAGATTCGTGCTGGCAGTCTGGTAAGTCTTCTACCATTTGGGGGATAGGAGCGGCCTCACTAACCTCTTTGACAGTCTCGCACTTCTGGTGGTGTTACCTCGTCGCTTTCCTCCGTCAGAGTTCACCCTAGCTACAGCGGAAACAACAACGATCTTGCTATTCTGAAGCTCTCTACTTCCATCCCCTCCGGCGGAAACATCGGCTATGCTCGCCTGGCTGCTTCCGGCTCTGACCCTGTCGCTGGATCTTCTGCCACAGTTGCTGGCTGGTAAGTCGTTCTCTGACATCTGAGATACTATATGCTAACTCCCATCCAGGGGCGCTACCTCTGAGGGCGGTAGCTCTACTCCCGTCAACCTTCTGAAGGTTACTGTCCCTATCGTCTCTCGTGCTACCTGCCGAGCTCAGTACGGCACCTCTGCCATCACCAACCAGATGTTCTGTGCTGGTGTTTCTTCCGGTGGCAAGGACTCTTGCCAGGGTGACAGTGGCGGCCCCATCGTCGACAGCTCCAACACTCTTATCGGTGCTGTCTCTTGGGGTAACGGATGTGCCCGACCCAACTACTCTGGTGTCTATGCCAGCGTTGGTGCTCTCCGCTCTTTCATTGACACCTACGCTTAAATACCTTGTTTAAGTGCCGAGATGTTCTTTGGATATTCTCTAGCTTGAGCCCTGGATACGAAACCTGTTTGAGAAATAGGTTTCAGCGAGTTAAGAAGATATGAGTTGGTTTCAGTTGGATCTTAGTCCTGGTTGCTCGTAATACAGCAATCTAGATAGCCCAAATTGAATATGAAATTTGATGGAAATATTCATTTCGATAGAAGCAACGTGAAATGTCTAGTAGGACAAAAAGTAAATCAATGCTGTTATGTTCCCCGACCTACCTACCTTGATGTCAGTCTGCGAGTCGTGTAAAGTAACCCAGAATGATGGATTGACTTGAAACCTTCTGTCTATGAAGTATTATGGACATGAATATCGTTTCCTCATTATCTATGTTGGCAGCCTAAAGTTTTACCTTGCGGCTAGCAATCAGTCAAGTATCTGCATATGAAGGGTTGTTAAACTAGGACGGCATCAGCGTTGAATATTTGAAGAATGATGTGAGATAATCAACATTGACATGATAAAAGAAAAGGGAAAACAAATTGTGCATACAGTGATGTGTTCAGGTCGACCCCTCAATAGACATATACGAGCCGGAAACCAACAGGATACAATTTATAGATAAGTATAACTACAGTCATCAGTCTGCCGAAAAAATACTCCTTTGTGAAACAACTGAAGAGTCCATAAACTAAAGTTCCTCAGTAGGAACATCCTTTACAATAACTCCCTTGACTTCCTTCAGCTTCTCAATAGCCTCCAAAGTCATCGGTCTGCCGTCAAGGCACGTCAGCTCTGGCGTAGCATACAGGAGTGCCATACTTACGGAGGATAGGAAGTGGGAGGAATCGTTCGTGTCTGCCTCCAAAAGTCGACACCAGTGTCCTTTTTGACGATACTGATATTGTGGTAAGCTTGGGAGTCTGTTGTTGACGTTGCATCACTTACTCAAGCACGGTTTCATTCCTCTGCTGATAGTCCTCCAACTTCTCGAAGTCGTAAACGATGGCCTATAGTATCTTGTTGAGGAACATGTCTTCTCAGCAAATTATATCTTGTTTACCTTTCGGTCCGCCATGGCTGCTAAAACTGCTGGGACGTTCAAAAGCGCAGCACAAGCAGCGAGAGTGATTGGCACGACGTGATATGTTGATAAAAGCATCAGTATCGATAAGTTCCCTCAGAAACATGCAGAAGTAAGACGTGGTATATCGGCCAGTTAAATAACCTTTAAGCATTCGACTATCTTCGGAGATTCTCGAATTGGGAAGGTGATGATGCGTTTATGACAGGGATTACACGCCAACAAAAGATCCTAATTGACTTAAGCTTGGCTGCGGGGAAAGCCTATCAACGATAAGCGTGAGCCACCCACTTGATAGATAAGTCGCGCAGTATGAGCTTGGCTTTAGGGGAAGGTATTGGATAATAATGGTTGCTGGCGATTGAGGGGATGGATGGGAGTGACCTGCGTTAGTTGTCGGCTGATGCACCCGGATGAACGCCTGGAAGGCATCGTTCGGCGTGATGATCGACAGATGGTAGCATGGTCGGCAGCCGAATGAAAGCCTAAACACATGTGATCATGCCGAATCTTATGACCAGGCAGCATCCTGGATTGGTCTCGCTGGTTCAAGGAACCAGCCGGTTGCCAGCCAGCTCGCAACACCAACACCTGGCAATCAGTCTCAAGTCAGATCGATAAGATTAGATAAGAGCTCAACGGTAGATAGGATAAGGACTTCACAACTTGGAACGGGCTTGTCATAGCTCTCGCATATAATCTAGAAAGATGCGCCATGCAAAGCATCATCTATAGTTATTGGCCTCGGAAATGTTTATATACCGGTACATTGATGTTATCTCAGTCTCCAACCCGGTAATATGCCTCAATGAAAGGGCCACGAGTCCAAACAACTATCAAATGCAATATGCTTCACGCAAGATAACCACCACAAATAGACCTAATGGTTCTGAACTGACAATATCTCTAAATTTGTGAATCTCGCGCCTCATCATCAGCCTTCAACTACGCCAAGCCATGTCAAACCCCCATTACCCCACAATCGAGATCCCGATTCAGTTATGCGGAGGAAAGACTTCCGAGTGATGTAACTGTCCCTTCTTCAAGCAACTCATCAAATACCACAAGAGCAGCCTTATTTCCAGGCTCTTTACAGGAAATGCAGACCGCAGATAGTGTTTTGCGTTAACTTTGGGGGAACGCATTGACGAACGGAAGATCTCGTCGACATCTTCCACCAATCAGCATAGCTTGTCCAAATATCTACATCCTATTGCTGAAACGTAACGACTCATGAAATAGTCAATTCGAAGGGAGAATAGATGTACATTGGGGGTAACTGTGCAGTCCGAAACTTGTAGATCACCACGATCACGGTTTGGGTGGATGTGAAGTTATATTTAAAACCCAGTACCTCCTGAACATCCCAGCGATGTCTCTTCCCACCGCATCCCCAAGAATCATTGAACTCTGTCAACCTTTCTCTTCAGAATGAGACTCCTTAATATTTTGTTTCTCTCTGGCCTCGCCACGGCAGCGCCTGGTGCCAACCTCCAAGCCAGAGTTGCGGCAAACGATCCGTGTAACATCGGCTACTGTACTCAGAATGGAGGGTGAGTCAAGCAAGGTACAGCTTCACATCTCCGGCATCTGACGCGCATAGTACCACTGGAGGCGGAAGTGCTGCTCAAGTCACTGTGAAGACCCTCGCTGAGCTAACCGCTGCTGCCGCAGCTGATGGTCCTTCCGTCATCTTGGTGCAGGGCAGTATCTCTGGCGCAGCCAAGGTTCAAGTTACCTCGAACAAGTCCATCATTGGCAAGACCGGCAGCTGTAGGTCAACAGTGTTCTTTCACAGGTGTAGTGCTAACAGTTCTGTCTAGCCCTCACCGGCATTGGTTTGACCATCAACGGACAGAAGAACGTCATTGTCCGCAACATGAAGATCTCCAAGGTTGAAGCTGACTACGGTGACGCGATCACTATCCAGAAATCGACCAATGTCTGGGTTGATCATTGTGATCTATCTGCTGTTAGAGGTGACGATAAAGACTTCTATGATGGCTTGGTCGATCTGTCGCATGCTGCTGACTGGGTTACCATCTCGTATACCTACTTCCATGACCACGTGAGTAATCCCCATTCTTAACCAAAACTTTGAAGGAGCTCTGGCTAACTGTTCATTAGTCCAAGGGATCACTCGTAGGACACTCCGACAAGAACGCAGCTGAGGACGTTGGTACCCTGCGCGTTACATACGCCAACAACCACTTCAACAACGTCAGAAGCCGAGGCCCTCTGCTTCGCTTTGGCACGGCACATATCTTCAAGTACGTTTCCCAGTAGCTTCGGTTTTGACTTGCCACTAAACAGCCTATAGTCAGTACTACGATACCATGGACACTGGTCTCAACAGCCGCATGGGTGCCCAGGCTCTTATCCAATCATCTGTGTTCACCAACGTTGGAAAGAAGGCTATCTTCAGCGAGTCAAGCTCCGAGGTCGGATATGTTGTCGCAGAAGACGTAGTTCTCGGCGGTGAGAGTCAAAATACTGCTCCGAAGGGGACGTTGAGCTCAAGCAAGATTCCGTATCAGTTCACGCTTCTGGGATCCGGAAAGGTTGCTTCAACAGTTCCGGGACAGGCAGGTCAGAAGCTCAGTTTCTAAACGAGGTTCATGGACGAGAGAAACAGCTTTGGAGGTCATGTTAGGTCTACTTCCATGTTACTTGTACAGTAATTGTCAGATCTGTTCAAAGGCCTTGTTCGATATCACTACATTATGCCCCATTCACTTCTGACAAGCTGTGAAGTCCTTGAGTCCTGCGTCGGGAACCTTGTTCTTGGGCAGACAGAACTCGATATCCTCGCCCTTGAGGTTATTACCAAACACCCGAACATGCTCATGCTGTAAACATCTTGTTAGCACAGAAATTAATAATACATCATGGAGAACTTGCCTCTGTAATCTTTAGGAACTCGTTGTAGATGCCATCAGACTTCATTCGCTCGCGAACAAGATCCACAACACCATTCATGAGGGAGAGTACAGTAGTGACCTTACTATCCCAGGTCACGAGTGCTGAAACACCCTTGCCGTCGACGCGGGTGGACTCTGTGCTGCCATAAGGATCTATTGCACTATTGTCAGCGATCGTGTCCAATGTGATATCTATAATTCTTACTCTGCATCTTCTTTCCAACGATCATGTTCCTCCACCAAGCCAAGCCAACAGCCTTGTCGAACAATACAACAGGGAAGACACCATAAGGAGTGATGACATCGAGCTCTTGATCCTTTTGACTTGCAATAGAGGGAATACCGGCGGGTGAGATGTAGCCGATGATCTCGTCTGTCTTGGGATCGGTAGAGTTGTTGACGGAGGCGTAGAGGCCGGGGGTCTTGGTGACTACCGAGTTGCAAGTTCGAGCACGTTCGCCGTTCTTGAAGAGGCGGCTAAACGGTTAGCTTTAGATTTCTGAGACGACTGACGATGCTTACCTGACAATGTCAACGTCGTGGTATGGCAACTCAAGCTGGTTCCAAATCTCATGGCTAGAGAACCAAAAACCCTTGCGAACAGTGATAGGACCAACACCACCCTTGTTATACTCAGCCTTCTCCAACTTGGCTCTCTTGTACTCCCAAAGCGTCTGCTTATCCTTCTTGGACAGATCAGTGAAGAATTGGAAGAAGTAAGTCAAAAGCTCTCCTTCATAAGGGTCATCGAGATAAGTCTCCGACTCGCACTTGTACGACTGCTTCTTGTCATTGACAGGGAGTGTCTGGTCGCCGATTGCTGTAACAGCACAGACCTTCCCTTTGCCGATGTAGAAGATCTTGGGGGCAGTTGAAGCGACGTAGTTGAGCCAGGTCTGCCATCCGTCGGCGATTTTGTGGAACTTGGGGTTGGACTGCTTCTGGAGGGCTTCGATGCTGGCGTAAACTGCCCAGATGAGCTCTCTAAAAACAGGTCATTAGCTAAGATGAGAAAGTTAGAGAAACACTGCTTACCCATTGTCTAAGCCGGGAACGCGATCGTCCCAGCCATCTTGAGGCGAGATGGTCGTGGTGTCAGTCTTGATCCATGGGAGAAAGCCACCGAAGCCGGGATATGTCTGGTTGAACTGGCTATAAGTCTTGAGCTTTGTCTCCATGATTGACGCAGCGAAGCCTGGTGCAGCCTTGAGATTATCCGGGGTCAAGAAGCGGGCAGCTTCCTTAGACCCAGAGATAGCCTGGGCGTAGAGCATGATTTGCAGTGCCTAAATCACACTGTTAGTAAAGATGTTCGGTATTCGGGACCGTAGCATGACTGACCTCCTTGCTGGCTGCACTGAACGTATGCTTCTTAGTGCGCTTGCCAGTCTTCCAATCAAGCTGGGTTCCATCATAGGACATGCCATTTTGAGTATTGTAGGCTACATCGTTTTGATGAAATTTACCTTCCCAGTAGAGAAGATCCCAGATGAAGTCGTCGGTATGTTGAAGGACGTCCTTTTGCGACCATTCAAGGCCAAAGCGACAAGATGGAGCCTGTGGGTTGGAGTATTGAGATGAGGCTGCTGCCAGTGGTAAAGATAGGGCTAATGCAGCCAAAACAGAGCTTAGCGAGGACTTCATCATGAGTGACTGAGTTGCGTATGCTGTCTCGATGCTGATTGAAGGGGCAAAGATAATGACGAGGCTGTCTTTATATAATGGGAAATGATGACTTGCACAACAATTTGCTAGGATCTTGGATCAGCCAATGCCGACCTTGGTACGTCTTGGGTTCACAAACAAGGTTTCTTTCCCCAGACTCAACCCCGCTTCCAGCAAAAGAGGAATGGATCTTCACGGAGAAACGGAGAATCACTAGAACAGAAAATCTATTTTAAATCTCCATTTCCCCGTCTCAATCCTCTCTGTCTTCCAATTCTTTGCAATAACCAGCCCTACGCCGAATTCAACTTGTGACGCGCCACGCTAGAAACGGGGGCGGAGTTTCTGGGCTAGAATAACATCAAGAGGGCACAGAGAAGATATAGCATTCCAAAGCCATGTGTGTATTGTGTAGTCAAGGCGTTCCAAAGTCAAGCGCTTCTATCTCTCTGTCCGTCTCGATCTTCTCTGCTGCTGAATGTACATCCATTTTGTTTATCGCCAACCTGCTCCTCACCTCTACAGGGAAGTTCCATCATCACTCCCGGGCCTGAAACCGTAGGCTCCCTGTCGCTCTGTGACTTCATCAGTGGTCTGGTTGCCATTGAACTGCCCGTCTCCTTTTGCGACAGGATATTTTGTTGTTCGGAAGTTGGCAGGGAGTACCATCTCGCCATCAAACTTGTTTGGCCGGCGGATGTTGCCGCCACGCCCCTTCTTGACCAGGCTGTCTCTTCGTGCCTGACGCAGCATTTCGTGCAGCTCTTGGAAAGGAATACGAATGGCAAGGTCTGGGTACTGGCCTACTTCTGTGCTCAGAACAAAGTCCTTTACGTTGAGCTCAAGAGCCAGATTGATGTTGGCTGGGTGTTTATCGGCAGTCTGGAACTCCTGTGAAAGTCTGAGCAACTGAATCTTTTTAATTGCGAAAGGTAACTTACCACCTGCTGCATACCCCAAGTAAGCACGCCAGCATTGCCCCGCAAGACTGAAATTCGTGCATTCTCTTTGATATCAACAAAGATGAAGAGCTGAACCCCAAAGCTGGTGTTGGAAAAGTAGTCGTAAGCGAGTGGCTCAAGATCGGCGCTCGATTGGGAGCACGCGACCTCGACTACACAACCAGGGAACTGAGTGTTCCGCTCACCAATCTGGAGGTCAGGCTGGCGGCTCCAGATCTTCTTGGGGGCTTGGACTGCTGCGCCATCACCTTTGTGTTCGTCTTCCTAGAGCGCCACGTCGGATCCAAGCTGGCATTCAATGTTCAACTCTCTGGGGATGGAGTCTTGGAGACGTAGGAGCAGCTTGTGCAAGAAGCCATTATGAGTCTGACTGGGCATTCTGATGGTGATGGTAGCGCGGTTTCGATCATAGTCGTAGCGGCGAAAGAGTCGGGAGATTTCCGTCTCGTACGTGTCAAAATGTTGCGAGGACAGATGAAATGAAGCGAAAGTTGGCGCGTGAGCATCTGTGAAGAATCGTTGATGATGTTCGAGAAGATGACGGATGGGAGAGTCCTCCGAGGATGGAGGAGAACAAGAAAAAGCACCTCGTTGAGAATCGCCATTCTCTACGTTGTTGGAGCTTGACAAAGGCGCCAAGACTATATCCCGTTGGTTATCCATTGAGGTGTTGCTGCAAACGCGGAATCTGCGAAAGGTTGGGAAAATGGTGTTTGAGGGCCTGCGTTGATCAATCTAGATCTCTGAGAGGGGGGACGTGTTTGTTCCTAGAGACTGAGAAATCGTTTTCGCACTTTGGCAGGCGTTTACAAGGAGCGCTGGGATTGGTGTCTAAGGTAAGGTGAGGTTGCGCTAAATGCTGAGCAGATCAAAGGTTGGCGCTGGGCAACGGTGAATGAAGCTCGGATGCTTGACGCCTGCAGCCTCCTCTCGGGGAGTAAGTGGACCAAGGAAGTGGACGCGTTGAAGGAGAAGAACCCGACGGTCAGTTCTGCGGTTGATGTTAACAAGGCACGGCATCGGTGAGTAAAGGAAGGGTATGCTTGACTTGACGTTGGGTAAACAAACACTCTCCAGGCGGCGTTATTTGCAGCGCAGAAACAAGAAGCCCTTCCTAATGAAAAGAAAAAGAAGAGGTGGTAGGATAAGGAAAGTTGGAGAGGCAAAGCACGAAAGAGTAGATGTCTGAGAGTTGTCCTCGCTAATACGCTGCATGTGAAAACAGGCCGAGCTCGCGCTCAGGAGGTGAAAGGCCGCTGAGGGAGGCAGGAAGTGAAGGCGCCCTCTCTGCAGCAGGTCATGAACAGTGGCAAACTCAACAAGCTGAAATATGATTTGTCGAGGTTCAGTTCAGTTCAGTGCAGTGCAGTGCAGTTCAGTGCCTTAATGAAGTGGAATCTCTTATGGTAGGTGCCAAGCGAGTAGAAAACAGTTACCAAGTGTTTTACAACAAGGTAAGGTAGCTATGGGTGTCTGTCTCGTCACACGAGAGAAGGGAGTTATAATGTCTGTATAGAGATACGACTGACAGCCTTTGTTCTTGCTTTGGGTGGTGGAACACGCATGCATACGCGTAGCTGTGCCGCCGCCATCCGGGTGAACATACCGACAGACGTATAAAGGCCATATATGTATTCATGTTCAAGGACAAAACTAGGAATCGAACTGCTTTCTAGGTGAGTAGTTGTCTTGCACTTGGGGTCGAGCAGCTTACTGCGTTCCTGTGTAGAAGGAATCTGATTTCCATACCAACTGTACTGATGAGTCGGTCGTGTCTTCTTAATTCGGTCTGTTTCTGTGGTGGCCGGGTTACGTTCCTGACCCTAACTTTGATGTCCCGTTTGACGTCGCTGACGCACTGCACAGCATTGCACTGGCTCGTTATGCATCCCCAGCTGAAGTCCTTGGTATAGTTTTTAATTCTTATCTTTACTAGACGTATAGCACTTTATAGTGAAAGGGCTTTTGGTTCAAGGTAGGTATTAATTGTGTGATATCTGGGCTGTTGAACGCATACCATCTATCCTATTGTCTGTAGCCTTGTGGCATCCTCCCTCTTCACCACTCAGACACCATGTTCATACTCTGTGCCATCTTTTAGCTTGACAAAGAAGGCTCGGTGACCTTAGATCAAGACAGAAATGGTTTCTTTCCCCAGACTCAACCCCGCTTGTCGGGTGACAAGCAGAAAGAGGAATAGATCGACACGGAGAAAAGTCACCTCACAAGAAAAACCTAAGTATTTTACCGCTGCATTTCCCCGTCTTGATCCTTCCATTCTTTGCCTCTTCAATCTCTTACGATGACAAGCCCCACACCAGATTCCCCTCAATCCCCCGGTACAAACACGCCAGCCCAGAAGAACAGAGCCTGTGACCGCTGTCGTCGGCGAAAAGCAAAGGCAAGTCTATTCTCCTCGCCCATCGGCGAAACTCACTCACTGACGGATTCTTAGTGCGACTTTACAGAAGGCGAGCGTTGCACGAGCTGCAGGGAGTCAGGCACACAATGCACCTTCAATCTCCCCCTCGCCCGTCGCGGCCCCAAGATCCGCCCCAGAAAACCAGCCGGTTCCACAGCGGAATTACCGCCTCCCCAATCGTCACAATGGGAAACCAACACTGTCGATCTCGGACTCTCGCCGCCTTTGATGGTTAGCGGTGATGTAACGAGTCACCAGCGCTGGCAGAATTTATCGCGAGCGCTAGCGTTCATTACGAATGATCTGCAGCAATTTGTTACGCGATGCTTTGATCTCTTTTTCGAGTATCTTTATCCGCTTACGCCGTTGGTTCATGAGCCGAGTTTGAGGGACTCGCTCTCGTACTTTGGGCAGTACCCTTCTGAGAATTTTAGTACAGGGGTTTTGGAGCTTTGGCCGGAGACGACGTTTACTTTGATCACTGCTGTTTGCGCCGAAGCAGCCTTTTTATTACCGAAAGATTTATTCCCAGAGGGTCAATCCGTAGCGGATATTTTTCTCAATGCTTCGAGATCATGCTTGAATCAATATCTTGAAGCGGAGTTGGAGAATCCGAATGCGAACTCAATCACAATTCGCTACTTTCACTCGAATTGTCTCCATGCAGCGGGAAAGCCCAAGTATTCGTGGCACATCTTTGGAGAAGCCACGCGACTTGCGCAGGTTATGCAATTGAACCTCGAAACCTCGCTTGAGGGCTTGCAACCGATTGAAGCTGAGCTGCGACGTCGAGCTTTCTGGATTGTGTATATGGGCGATAAATCGGCTGCGATACTGAACAACCGACCCATCACGATCCACAAATTCTCATTCGAGTCTGGAATAACCACGTCCTATCCTTCTGGCATTGAAGATGAAGCTCCGGTTCTCTCGCCTGGTAATCTCGTCACGAATTCTGATGTCGTGCGGATTACATGCATCGAAGGCTTCAACGCCAATCTAAGACTCTGGCAGAATGCATCTGATCTGCTCCTCGAGTTGCGACTAATGCAGGACCGAAACCAACAAGATCTCAGCATGTCGAATCTTCAACCGCTGATCAGCGCGCAAGAAAAGGATCGGCTGGACGCTCTTTATGTCCGTTTCATCACCTGTCTTGATGATCTGCCACCATATCTGCAGTCGTATACGTTCGCTGCCTTGGCGGATGAGTCTAGGGAAACCACCAAACAATTCCTGATCCAGTGCGCTAATCTTCAAGTCTCCATCCATTGTCTAAGAATGGTGATAACGCAAAAGTTGGAGAATCTTCCGTATTATAAATCGGACATCGGGCACTCGGATTTGCGCAAGACGGAAATTGCAAGAGATATGCTGAGGGTGATCCAAGAAGCTCCGTTTTGGTCACTCCAAGTGAATGGTGAACCCTATGTAAGTCCACTAACACACCAAGTAATTAATGAAGCTAATGAGATGTCCCTACCAAGGTCGAGAAGATACGACTCACTGGTGCGAGTCTTCTGGAGATCATTCACAGAAATGGCTCCTCACCAATTGCCGCGAGAGCTCGCAGTGATTTTGCAGTCCTTCTTGATCTGCTCACGAGACTGGACTCCAAAGCCTCCGATGCATTGCGAAATACTTCTTCATTGATACACTAAGTCTTTGTAATATTACTATCATATTTGCCACCTTCATGATGCCCTTCAGACTTCTTTCTCACGAATGAAGTCATGTTCCTCCTTCTTAACCTCAATCTCCTTGACCATTTCCTGCTTCGCATCCTTCCCCTCAAACAGATACGTAAGCTCCTCCAGCGTAGGTCCAGATGTCTCAACGAAGAAGAAGTAGACGACCAAGAAGATGATAGCGACCCAGACACAGTAGTAGATGTAGAACTTCCATCCAATAGCCTCCAGGCCAATCGGGTTGACGTAGCCACCAAAGATAGAGGAGACCTGAATAGTGAGCAGTACGAATGCCCAAGTCTTGGCTCTCATCTGATATGTGACGATCTCGAGAGGATAAGTAACGACCAGATTTGTCCATCCGAAAGTGTAGAAGCCTTGAAATAGGAAGATGCAGGCCAACACGACTCGCCCACCCGCCAAGGACCCCTCAAGGTACTGCTTGGCGGCGATGGTCCACATGATGAACGTGACAAGAACACCACCGGATCCCACGAGGAAGAAAGTGCGGCGCTTGAACTTGTCAACCAGAAGAGTCATGGTGATAGCAACGATGTACTGCCAGAGAGTAACCATGCCGTTGACGAGAGTGATGTCCTTCTCCGCCTCGATACCCGTGTCTTTCAGAATCTGTGTCAAGTAGTTGGAGACAAGCAGGTTGCCAGAGCTCTGACTGAACAGCGCCGTAGCGAAGCATAGTGCGATGCGCTTGAGGTTGGGGATAGATGAAAAGAACTCCTTCCATGTCATGTTTTGCTCAGCTTCTTCAGCAATGACTTGCTGAATCTCAGCGCATTCGAATTTGACCAATTCGCTGTCGGAATCGCCTTCACCGTGGTACTTGATCAGAATCTCCCGAGCTTTGTCAACCTTGCCCTTTGCGATCAGCCAACGAGGCGACTCCGGGCAGAAAAAGATGAGAATGAGCTGGTATGCGGATGGAACAACTTGAACCAGAGTGGGGAGCTTCCATGACCATTGGTTGGGAATGCGAAAGCACCCGTAAGTCGCCCATGCACCAATGACATAGCCCAGCACAATGTTGGTGTTGTAAAGCGTGGTGATTTGGACACGCTCCTTGGGATGCGAGAGCTCGGTGACCAAGACTGGAGCACCCATCTGAATAAGCGAGGAGCCAATTCCGAGAACAATCTTGCCGCCGATGAACATATTGAGCGAGGTCGCAAAGAGTTGAACCATGACACCAGCGATGATGATGACCGATCCCATCGCAGTTGGGACACGACGACCGGCGACATCGCTGATCCAACCAAGGAAGATGAACGGTATAACACCTCCGATGGCGTTGGAGGCACCGAAGAAGCCAAGTTTCGAGCCAGTGGGATGGCCAAAGCGGTCTTGCCAACTCTCGAGGGTTTGAAGGGCGTTGGTCATAGAGCTACACGATGAGTCAGTATGCGTAGCGACTTGCCGGTTGGGAGTGGACTTACCCGTCAATGCCAAGAGCCATGCTGGCAAACAGCGAAGAAGTAAGCAAGAAGTACAAAAGAATGCCATTCTTGCGTTTCCAAAACGGTGGAACGGTGGTGAGGTCAATGGGAGACTGAATATCTTCAGTGGCGTACGCCGCTCTCGGAGCCATGTTGACGTTATTACAGCTGCCGTGAAACTAGGTGAAGAAGAGTCGTCAAGATTGACTGATGATGTGTTTACAGTCTTGTGATAAACTCGGCGATCTCTAGCATACTTATATACACAATGCAACACTGAAGAGAGAAAGATTCGGTTCAGAAACATGCCATGACCAAGGTTACAGCGAAAAAACCCCGTTTCGACTTAGCCTCCAACTTCCCCGTGGGGAATGGTCTGCACAATGAAGCTACGGGAAAACGGGGAAATAGAGCATCGCGCTATTCGAAGAAACCCCTCACCGTCGGGGAAACTACTCAGTGGATCATCGGAATTTCGCCGTGATCTACAATGATAACGAGTTGGGTATTATCTTATCGGCCCGTAATTCCACGGTATAAAGAATGCCGAAGTATGTAACTTCTTTTGGTCACTAGAGACCTTTGTGTTGACTTCAAAGACGATAATGCCTTCTCTACCTAAAGACTTCAAACTTGGCTTCGCAACGGCGTCTTACCAGATTGAAGGTGCCGTCGCCGAAGATGGTCGCGGTCCTTCAATCTGGGATGTCTTCTGCCATCTTGAACCGACACGAACGAAAGGTGCAAGTGGCGATGTTGCCTGCGATCATTATCACCGACTTGAAGAAGACCTTGATCTTTTAAAGAGATATGGATCTGATATGTATCGCTTCTCGATTTCGTGGTCTCGTGTTATTCCTCTTGGTGGACGAGATGATGCTATTAATGAAGCTGGTATTGCGTTCTATGATAGGGTTATTGACGGGTGTCTGAAGAGAGGTATCACGCCATGGGTCACTCTTTATCATTGGGACTTGCCGCAGGCATTGCATGAGAGGTATGGTGGATGGTTGGATGTTGAAGAGTCTCAAATGGATTTCGAGAGATATGCGAGGCTTTGCTATGAGAGATTTGGGGATCGGGTGAAGCATTGGATTACACTCAATGAGCCTTGGATCGTCTCGATATTCGTAAGTTGTTCTTTCGGGAAGATAACAGTCAATTGCTAACAATACGTTCTAGGGCTATGCGACTGGAGGAAATGCTCCAGGGCGAAGCAGTATCAATCCTCAGTCGACAGAAGGCGACACCTCAACGGAACCATGGATCGTTGGCAAGGCTCTCATCATGAGCCACGCTCGTGCTGTCGCAGCCTACAACCAAGACTTCCGTCCATCACAGAAAGGCCAAATAGGAATCTCATTGAATGGAGATTACTACGAGCCATGGGATAGTAGCGACCCGCGAGACAGTGAGGCTGCTGAGAGACGGATGCAGTTCCATATCGGTTGGTTTGCCAACCCCATCTTGTGAGCCTTGTCCAGATTTCTCTGCTATCTGTTCATGACATGCTAACTTCGCGAAGCTTGGGACAAGATTACCCGAAGTGCATGCGCGATCAGCTCAAAGACCGCCTCCCACAGTTCACATCCGATGATCTCAAACTTCTTCGCTCAGCAGAAAGTGACTTTTACGGCATGAACTACTATACCTCCCAATTCGCACGCCACAAGTCCTCTCCAGCACCGGACACAGATTACATCGGCAACCTTGACGAGCTCCAAACCAACAAGGCCGGCGACCCTGTCGGTTTAGAAAGTGGTCTACACTGGCTCCGATCTTGCCCAGACCTCTTCCGTAAACATCTCACGCGGGTATATCGTCTTTACGGTAAACCTATCATCATCACAGAGAACGGATGTCCTTGCCCTGGGGAGGATAAGATGACGCGTGAGGAATCTGTGCAGGATGAGTATAGGATCAAGTATTTTGAAGATCATCTTGACGCGATTGGAAGGTCGGTTGGTGAAGATGGATCTGTTGTTGAGGGGTATTTTGCGTGGTCGTTGATGGACAATCTTGAGTGGTCTGATGGCTATGGGCCAAGGTTTGGAGTGACTTTTACAGATTACGAGACTTTGGAGCGGACGCCGAAGAAATCGGCATTGGTGTTGAGGCAGCTCGTTGATCATCGGAAGGGAAGTCAGTTGAAGCTGTAGATAAAAGACGATAGACATGACCGATTAGAAGACCGCAATTAGATAGAGCCCACATGGTACATCAAGATACTAAAAACACGATCAATGCAGCGCAAGGCCAATCTTGAAGATAGGTTCCCTTATCTATGTATCTCGGTGATCAAAATGATCCGGCAGGCCCATAGCCGCATCTCGGCGTTGGGTTTCATCCGCCAGACCCATTCCCGGTAGTGTTCAAAGTCCGGTATATCCGCTATCCACAGCTCGCGCGGAAATCGTCAACTGAAACGAGCTTAGCAACGCCGAGGTTGCACCTCAAGGCGGGTTCAAGAACGACGCTAAGAGCAAATCTGGATATTTGAATGCCGGTAGTTGACGTTTTCGCGGCACGGAGCTCGGTGCCAAGTTTCAAAGAATTTTCGCGTATTCTCATTGACATATACTTACAAATTGACAAGAAAACCCATGAACTTTTTGCTCAAAAACTAGAGTCACTTTCAATCCACTTTATAAAGATGGCTCGCATTCTCATAACTGGTTCCGCCGATGGTTTAGGCCTTGAAGCTGCGCGGCAACTTGTCAAGCGCAATCATACCGTCTATCTTCATGCGCGCAACGCTCAACGCGCAGCAGAGGCCAAAGCAAATTGTCCTGGGGCAGCTGGTGCGTTTGCAGCGGATTTGACACTCGTTTCGGAGACAAAAAGGCTCGCCGAGGAAGTCAACGCCGTCGGAACCTTCGATGCAATTATTCATAATGCTGGCATGATGGCTGGACCATTCCGGAAGACTCCCGACACCGGTATACCAGCTCAGACCGCCGTGAATGTGCTCGCGCCTTATATCCTCACTTGTCTCTTAACACCTCCCAAGAGACTCATTTATATCGCGTCTCAACTACACGCCGAGGCCGATACGAGAGTCAAGGATATTTTCTGGCTCGAGCGAGGCGACTCTCAATTCCAGGACTTTCCCGCATACTGCGACTCGAAGCTCCATGTCATGTTGCTCGCAAACGCAGTTGCCAGGCGCTTCAAGCACACTTCCGTCATGTCTGTTCATCCAGGATGGGTTGCGACGAAACTTGGAGGCGAGGATGGTCCTGACAAGCTGGAGGATGGAGTTGATACATATGTGATGTTGGCTGAAGGAGATTACGATCAAAGCTTGACGGGAAAATACTTTGAGCCTAAGAGGAAGCTAGCCGAGCCCATTCCTCAGTGTAGTGAGGTTGAGTTGCAAGAACGGGTTATTGATGCTTGTGAGAGATTGGTGGGATTGAAACTTCCTGAGATCTAAGCTTGATTAATAGACATATTAGTACTTATCTGCTCTCATATTAAAGAAGATCATATTCTTCACACGTTCCGAAAATTGACTCGTGATTTGGCATCAACATATTTTGTAGTCGATCTGTATCAAGATCGCCAAGATCATAACAAGGTAGTCAGTCGTGTGAGATAGCTCTCGCAGAGATGTCGAAACCTGCAAGTAAGGGTAATAAGCCGATGTGGACTAAGATGATCTTAGACAAGTTATCGAACAAAGAGTTACATTGGAGGCACTGTTGCTATCGAGAAGTCCCAGAGCACACAAAAATATCACATTCACTACCCTGCAGTCAAGATAAGCGAGAGATAAGAAAAGGCAGACCTTATCTTATCACGCCAAAGCAATGATTACCGAAACGGAAAATAGAAGGACCGAGCATTGGCAGTTGACATAACCAATCACACAGAGCGAAAGCTGTCCGGCCGAATCCTTGGTCTCGCGTTAGTTTCGGCATTTTCTCGTGCTTCTGTGCGAGCCAATCAACGTCTTGTCTAATCGAGTTATCGGTCGAAGCTCGCCCTACAGACCCGAAAATGCAGCGTAGAGGCACGGGAGTAGTCATAAGCATTCGTGGAAAGGATTCGAGCCTGGCTATATATATCTTGTGTTGTCCTGCTTATGGTTGGAAATATTCATCATCAACAATCTCATAAATACATCATTTTCAAGACTTACAGGCTAAAATTCGCAACGCTCAACAACTTCTCTCTACTTACACTTACTACATAACCGACCAATCACACTCACAATGACTGTCACATTTATTGAAACAGACGGTGGTAAGCTCGCCGTTGACATCGCTGGTGAAGGCCCGCTTGTCATCTGCTCCCCCGCCATGGGAGACTTTCGCGACGCATACGACGCTCTAGCCACCGAGCTTCGCCAATCTGGCTACAGAGTCGCTATGGTTGATCTCCGAGGTCATGGCGATAGTAGCATTACCTTTAACCGCTATGGCGACGAAGCCACCGCTGACGATCTCATTACCCTGATTGACGCTTACGGTGGAGGACCCGCTGTCTTAGCCGGGGCTTCTCTATCTGGTGCTGCTGCTACGATCGCTGCTGGAAGCCATCCCGAAAAGGTCGCTGGCCTTATTCTCTTGGGAGCATTCCTTCGTCCCGGAACTGGCAAGCTTGTGGCTAGTCTCTTCCGCCTATCGATGCGTCAGCCTATCGGCCCTATGATCTGGAAGTCATACGCCCCTAAGCTCTGGCCCGGTCTTGGTGATAAGGTTCAAGAGCGAGTTGACAGATCCATCGCAATGTTGACAGGCCCTGGTCGCTGGAAGGCATTCCACGCTACACTATCTACCGACCACGCTGTTGTCGCACCGTACATCAGCAAAGTCAAGGCTCCAGTATTGGCTGTCTATGGAGATGCCGATCCTGACTGGACTGACCCTATTGAGGAAGCTCGCTGGGTCGCGTCGAACTTTGAGGATGGCGAGGTTGTTGCTGTCAAGGGTGTTGGACATGCGCCTATGATGGAGAGGCCTGAGGAGGTTACACCGGCTGTTCTCAAGTTTTTGAACAGGATCCGGGAGAGCGGTGGTTTCAACCGCGCTTGAGGATGTTCAACATACGAGATGGATTTTTTGACTAGCGGCGGAAGCAGGGAAAGTGATCGATACCACGGTGGGGCTATACAGAGGCGACCAGTTTACAAGTTCATGCTTAATACGATATAATGCTATAGAGATCAGAGAGTATTTCCACTCTTTACTACACAATTATCCATTTGCTAGCAACAAGTGATCAAGCCAATATCCAATATGTAATTGAGCTCAGCCCTTTAATCGTAATTAAGCAGAGGTTGCTTCTAGAGACCGCGAAGCAATGCATCGAGACTCGAGGATACTTGAATGAGTTCTTCATCTTCGAAAGGACGACCGACCACTTGTATACTTATTGCTTGTTTCTCGAAAAGGCTGGGGTCATCTATAAACAATGCATAATTAACATCCGTATGTGTAGTAACATAAGGGCCTTACGTACAAGTCTCGTGGTTGGGTTTATCATAGGGATTAGTGTCCAACGGTACGTATTCCAAATCAAGAGGATCCTGCTCAGAGCTGACCTTGAGTCCTGGTATCGGCAAGATCGCAGCAGGATAGTCGATCAGGTTGAAGAGCGAAGTGTATCCCCAGTATGTATTGAAGTCATGAGGATAGCCAACTCCTGGTGCCGGAGGACATATCAAGACGTCGATAGGACGGCCGTCGTTGGCTGTTTTATCCCATGCTATCAGGAACTGCTCTTTGTACTCTCGTACCTTGGCACTCAACTACTAATAGTCAGACTAGAAGCAACAAGCTTTTGTGTCTCGGCCTACCTGTAGAATCTCTGAAGCGGGAAGCTTCCGAACATTGAAGACCTTGAGTAAGTCGGCAAACGCTGGGATTATGGGTTCACCAGACTCTTCAAGTGTAGCGATGGTCCCATCAGCCCCACCTTGATAGTATATGTCGAACTTGAATCATATCAGTCATTATACCGGGTTAGATAAGAGGTACTTACGGTGGTCGTCAAAGCTTGCCAGCAGTCGAAGGGCGGCTTGAAGTCAACAACTTAAGACAGAAGTTAATTATAACATCCTTAGTTCGCAACAAATCTGGACTTACCCTCGTGTCCAGCTGCTATCAGGAGCTGTTGGGTACGCTCCAATGCTCGAAGAATTGGTGGATGAGGCTTCACCACACCATCCCATTTCATCAGCCCAATCTTCAGCTTCCCTTCTGGGGCGTCGATCCTCCTCCATGGAGCAGGCGCGCAAGTTACATCGAATCTGTTGTGAGGATGAGCATTGATGACTCGGGTTAGTAACTCCATATCCTTAATGCAGTGGCAAATAGGTCCAAAGGACACTTGAATCAGACTCTGACCAAGGTCCGGCATCCCACCTTTTGGGATTCGTGCAGCTGTTGGTTTGAGAGCATAGAGTCCATTGAAAGCAGCTGGTACACGAATCGATCCGCCGAGATCAGTCGAGGGCGTAAGAGGTGTACCCTTCATAGCTACCAGGACAGCGTCGCCTCCAGAACTACCTCCGGCGTTCAGGTCCCGATTAGAAGGGTTCAACGTGCGACCCCAGAGGTTGCTGACCGTCTCGATTGCCATAGCTGATTGAGGCATGGTGGTCTTGCAGAAGAATATGGCACCTTCAGTTCGCAAGGCAGCAACGACGGCGGAATCCTGGCTGACAATATTGTTCCTGCCTGAGACGAAAGCCATTGTCGAAGCATGGCCTGCAACGCAATGGATATCCTTAGCAGCGAGAGTGAGTGTAGGTAAGGGATTATGGCTGGTAGATAGCTTACCTTGAGAGCGATAGGAACACCATGCAGTACACCCTTCAGATGACCACCCTTCTCTAGCGCTTCATCAAGCTCTCTTGCTTGTGCGAGGCCTTCTTCATAGAACCATTCGGTCAGGCAATTGACCTACTGCCATTAGACAATTACCGTTATGTAGTTAGATTGCTGACCAGTTGATGCGCGATAGCAGCGCGTCCAGCAAATGCCTCCAAGAGTTGCACTGCTTTCAGCTCGCGAGTCTCAACTTTCTTGACTATTTCTGTGGCTGTGAGTTCCGTGATTTCGAGCTGCTCTTCAGTGAGCAGGCCGCATGTGTAGGGCACACTGGTCACATCTTTGAGGCTTTGATACTGATTGACATCTAATCGCCAGCGGTTAGGGATGGAATTAAGCACTTTAGCTTGAGATTCCTTGGCAATGTCTTGCCAATTCATCTTGTGCGATTGAGACCAGATAGTGTTGTGTATGACTCCGGGTGCTGTGAAAGACTGGTTGGCGATATGTGAGTAAGGGTTTTTGAGAAATATTGTGCTATTTAAGGAATATCACAATACATACATCAAGGTTCCCAGTGTATTGTAGGTTGTCTCGTAAGTAACGTTATGAACAGCCAGCGGTGGGCCTAGTCCTCAACGATTGGTAAGATCATGGCGATTACGTTGCTTATGTTTCTCCACATCGGATGACCAGCTTATGTGAAAAGGAACTCCGTGGAGGTCAAAACGAGCATAAAATTAGTAATTTACGTTTCTTTTAGACTTAAAGTTACAGTATTGGATTATTTATGCCTATCACCAACAACTTTAACTGAATACATGCTCAACGCCAATGCCTGACCCACCGGATCCTAACCCACGATGCATCCCTCAAGCCGCGCTGCCTAAGATCGTCTTCTTGACGTGATTTAGAGCACTTCCGGCACGTAACCAGGCAAGCTGGTGGGTATGATATGAGTGATTCAGCTGCGCCATCCACTCAGTCCCATCCGTATTCACCACCTTCATCATAACTTGCTTCTCCGGCTGAAGCGCATCGCCATCAACGTCCAGTAAACTTATTACATCACCCTCCTGTATCCTGTCATAGTCTGCTGGGTCTGCAAACGTCAACGGAAACATCCCCTGCTTCTTCAAGTTCGTCTCATGGATTCGAGCAAAGCTCTTTGCGATGACTGCCACACCGCCCAAAAACCTGGGCTCTAGCGCAGCATGCTCCCGAGAACTACCTTCGCCGTAGTTGTTGTCACCAATGATACACCATCTAATACCAGCGTCCTTCATTGTCCTCGCTGCCTTGTGAACGAACTTGATGGTACCGTCCGTAGGATCTCGTGTCTTGCCAGTCATGCTTAGTGAACTGGCATCGGGAAGGAATCCATTCGTTGCGCCGAGGAGCATGTTATGACTGATGTTGGACAGATGACCGCGATAGTTATACCATGGCCCCGCGGGAGAAATGTGATCGGTGGTGCACTTTCCTGAGACCTTGATAAGGACTTCCATGTTTTCTGCTTGGCCTGGCTTCCAGGGCTCAAAGGGCGTCAGAAGTTCCAGGCGATCGCTGCCTTCATCGATGGCAACTTTGTAATCTGAGGTATCTTCTAAAACAGGTGGCTGGAACAGATCGCTACCAGCGATGAAGCTTTCTGGAAGCTCGTTGGCTACAGGTGGTGTGAATCGGAAGTGTTTGGAGCTGCCGGACTCGTCAATGGGAATGGTGTCGTGCATGGGATTGAAGGATAAATCGCCGGCATAAGCGAAAGCAGTGGCGATCTCCGGAGATGTGACAAAGGAATGTGTCGCGGGGTTTCCGTCATGGCGACCAGTGAAGTTGCGATTGAAGCTGGAAATGACCGAGTTGTCCTCTGCTCCAGCAACATCCACGTCCTTCCTGTCCCACTGCCCAACGCAGGGTCCGCAAGAGTTGCTGAGAACAACAGCTCCAGCCTCCCTTAGACTAGGTAGGATACCGCGCTCCTCTGCAGTTGCACGAATCTGTTCGCTGCCAGGGCTTACCATAAACGGTGTCCTGGGCCGGTCGATGCCTGCCTCCTTGGCCTGTTGAACCAAGTCGTAGACCTTTTCGAGATCCTCGTATGAGCTGTTCGTGCAACTGCCAACCATGCTATGGCTAATCCTAGAGGGCCAGGAGCTCTCCTGAACTCGTGTCTTGAACTGGGACAAAGGATGTGAGAGGTCGGGGGTGAAGGGGCCGTTGATGTGAGGTTCAAGCGTTGAGAGATCAATCTCAATGACCTGGTCGTAGTAGTCCTCACTGCCACGGTCGGCAGTAAGCAATGTCTCAGTGAAACCGTCAGCATAGCGTGCGATATCTTCTCGCTTAGTCGCTGCAAGATATCGTGCCATGGCTTGTGAGTAAGGGAAGATGCATGATGTTGATCCAACCTCAGCAGACATGTTGCAAACAGTCGCCATGGCTGTGGCGCCCAATGTCTCAGCACCCGGACCGAAGAACTCGATGACCTTGCCCTTTCCACCAGAGACAGTAAGAATGCCAGCAAGCTTGCAGATAATGTCCTTGGAAGAGGCCCATCCCGACAAGCTTCCTGTAAGCCGAACGCCCAAGACCTTCGGACAGACAAGCTCCCATGGCATTCCGGCCATGGCATCGACAGCATCGGAGCCGCCAACTCCAATACCAAGAACACCCATTCCGCCAGCGTTGGGAGTATGTGAGTCTGTACCAATGAACAAACCACCCGGGAAAGCGTAGTTCTCAAAGATAGTAGTGTGTATAATACCCGCACCAGGTTTCCAATACCCAATACCATATTTCTTTGCGGCACTGCTCAAAAAGGCATAAACTTCGCGATGATCACCCGCAGCGCGCTCAAGGTCTTTCTTCGCTCCGTACTCTGCCACGATGAGATGATCACTGTGCACGGATGTGGGTACTTGGACTCTGGGCAGACCAGCGCTGATGAATTGAAGAAGAGCCATTGTCGCTGTCGCATCGTGGCAAGCAACGCGGTCGGGTCGTAGGCGGAGGATTGTCTTTCCTCGCTCTATTTGGTCGAGGACCCAATCATCGTTGTCGTGGATTAAGTGGCTGTAGAGGAGCTTTTCGGAGAGGGTCAAGGGTCGTTTATTAGCGCCTTGGACGCGGCGGAGGGATTCGAGTCGCGAGGTATAATCAAGAGCATTGTACTGTGGCCCAATTAGCAATTGGCATCAAGAGATGAGCAGAGTTACTGACTGGCTCAAGAGGACTCAATGCGACATGAGATGAATGCGTCGCTAAGCATCGTCGCGCTTGTGCCAATGGCCGTTGTCGGGCGGCGCAAACCCGTCGCAGGTTAAGTCGTGTTACTGTGAGCGCCATTCTTGCAATAGTTGCAGAATATGCATAGAAATTGGCGTCAAATAATTCTTTGCCCTTGCATGGTAATCGGCATGTTTTTATTTGTTATCGCACAAACCGGTCCCTACAAATCTTCATCTGGTAGCCGAGGAAGCTTGGAGTAGTCCGCACCCCATTTCTCGCCGCTGACGGACTGCTCCGTTCCCCGCAATTCACAGTATCGTGATACAGCACCCAAGCTCAGAAGCCGGGGTTTGAGTCCGTTCCAAAGAGGTCTAGATCTTGATTGTCATTAAGTGGAAAGCTCCAGGTGAAATCGGATCTGTTGAAGTCCTCTAGGAACATTTCGATTTCCGGGTCGAATCCGCCCTCAATTGACGGCCAGTAAAATTGGTCTGGGTTGTGTCCAGCATCCAGATCCAGGTTTTGCCACGCTGCATTTGTGTCAATCGCCACTGCTTGGCCATTCTCGTCAGAGAATTGAGGCTGATTCTGAGGTCCGGTTGCTCCAATGTCGGCTCCGTCTCTTGGTCTACCGGAAGCGGTTTGCTGTAGAGATAGTCGCGGAGCTTTGTTAGATGCATCCGCCATGTACAGTCTCTTCATAGTCAAGTCTGCGACTGAGCCAAAGCTGGCTTGACCACTTCTTGCGGATGGCCACCACTCGCCGCCGATTGTGAGGAGGGTAGAGCAGCTTCGCAAATTCTTTGACATTGTCTCTGGTGATGCCTTCTCCCGAACAGCTTGCGACGTCCAGAATGAGTAGATCAGGGTCGCGCCAGCTGCAAAAATATTCTGTACCGCCCTCCATCCAAAATGAAGGCCGTGAAGATCATGGAGCCTTTGATAACCGTCTAGAATACCAGCTGCACTATCAAAGCAGACTTGAAGCGCCTCTGAAGCGGGTTGCCGAATGACCTGGGATGGTTGGAAGAGTAAGACCATCGTTGTATGGTACTTCAGTCCGAGCTTTATCTTCCAGACTTCCCGTTGTCGGTTATCAAGACTGGGATACTCAAATGCATCGTTTGAGACCTCCTCCCACCAATTTTGCAAAGTCTGCTGAATCCTGGTCTGTTGTTCCGTGGGATTGTCCGGCCATGGGAAGAAGCTAGAATCACCGGGCAGGTGATACAGGTGAAGCTTAATGTCGGACACGATACGGTCCAATCTGAAATGATATGACGAGTAATGGGTTACTGCAGTTACGAACGATGGCGGAAGTGGCCCCTGCATATTCTCGTCGGGATCCGATAACGCTTCTGGTATCTTGACGTCGAATGTTTCGTCCCTGAAGCCAAGCGGCCTTCCCTGTATTGATGAAATGGACCTGACACAGTCAGCATGATCTCAAATGTCCGAGCTTGTGCAGCATTACCTATCCAGGGAGTAGATCGTAAAAAAGGTGAAGCGTCTGACTTGCAGCATGGCAAAGTGGTCTGGGTTCGGCTGGCTTTGTTCTCGATGTATACCAGTCTCAACGCAATATGCAAGCCCAAGATGCACCAAAGTCCACAGGTTGACCTCTGCTGGCGTAAGCATACCATGCATGACTAGCATCATCAAAGATTGAATTGAGGACAAGGTAATATGTGCAAAACCTTCCTTCGAAAAATGAAGGGCAGCACGGTAAAAGCGTTGTGGCGGAAAGTCGTAGTTACGTGAGCGCACCTTGACCAGGGCCCCGATGTTGAAGACCATAAAGAGAATAAAGGCAACCGATGACATTGTAACGCCCTCTTCATTGGAGACTCCGGGGACTACCACTCTTCCGTTCCATCGAAACGGTGGCATATTAGCAGGCCATCCGTGAGAAGAGATATCGCATTCCAGAATGCCATCAAGGCAGGAATATATGGCTTCAACGGCACTGAATAGAGAGAGGGGCTCTAGGAAGGGGAAGTCGGGATGGATCCAACGGATGTATGTGTGTATCAATACGAGAGCATTATGCTTTGACGGTAGTTCCTATCGATAGTTAGGGTACATCGACGCACTATAGGCGGAGGGACTGACTTGTTTCAGAAGATTGTAAAGTTCTCGATGATACTTCCTGTTTTGATCTTGCGCAACGGCATCATCACTCCATTCAAGCTCTCCGGCATACTTATCCCCTTGGGGGCCCTGGGGCGTGGACTCTACACTCGGCGGGGATGCTCCGATGAGGTTTGTGAAGAGAAGCCCCGAGCTTGAGCCAAGGTAGTGTTTTTGAGGTGAATCGATATTGAGAGAAAGCATGCCCAGGTTGACGGCGACAGAATGGGCGCGTTCTGGAAAGGATTCATCTTGATCAGATTGTCCCGACGCCTCTGCTGATCGCTTGCGTGAGACTGTTGGCACTGGTGGGATTGACGATGTTGAGACGTCTGCATCTTCCGGGATCCTCTCATCTTGGGAGGACGCTGTTGGATCAGCCGAAGCATCAACTTGAGGGCCAGACCGGAGGTCTACGTCTGGTAGACGCTCTTTGATGATGTCTTCCAACCATCGTATCCTTTCGCGGGCGGCAGAGACGAAACTTGCAACTATCAGTGAACACTCTACGATATCGTGACGCGTACTCACTTGCGAGGAATGACAACATCAGAGTTCTGGCTGTCCACGTCTAAGCAGACCTGCCCAGCCTTCGCGCAGTTGGTGCAAGCGGGTACTTGACCATCGCACTAACACGAGCCAAGGAGAAGAGGACTTTAGTCTGGAGGGTACTGAGAGCAGGGAATGGTTCCCACCTTGATGCGACGGACCCGACAGCGTCGACAGGCCAGGCGGACCTTTTTAGGTGCGTTGACACGCGTGGCCATGGGAGATGGCAGGTTTACAGGGGTCAGTCAAGGGGGAAGACGTGGTTGGCTGTTGTTGCTGAATGTTTGGTGAAGCTGACAATTGCTCAAGATGACAGTGGATGACCCCGCTGAGAGAGGCGTCACGTGTGTGAGCCACCAGATGAGCTACCCAACTTATCGTCCTCGACATTCTCTTGCAAGACGACAGTCTTGATATAAACAAAAATGCATTTGAACTTCGCATATTTGCCCGAGTAAATGTTGTTCATAATTGTTTCTTGTGAATATTCCCATCGCTCACGGCCAGGAAGTTTGGTGGAGTTAGTAATGATGCTTACCAGACGAGCGGTATATCAGTTTCGAAAAGGGCATCAATACGTAGCTAATAGTATCTCCTGAGAAGGTTTTAATCAAAGAAATTCCTCTTACCTTGGCTCTAAGGCGAGATGTTCTCAAACATGGTTGACACCGGTATCAGGCTCCTTGCATCCGACAAACTCGGATGATTGACCACTTGAAGCTGATGAACATAGGTACACAAAATTGGCTCAGCCAGTTTTCTGGCACGTTCTATTTGACTAATTGATGCGCTGTTACCTTGAAGGTCCCCACCGTGAGTGATATTTGCCCGTAGCAAAGATCCTTGTAAATGAACAGTCGCCGACTCTTGGATTCACCTAATCGGCGAACAGACAATCCGCCGACCAAAACTGAGGTACCATGATTTCCGAGCATTGCCTTTTAATTGTGATATGGGGAACCGATTGACCTCGCATACTCTTTATTCATTCTCTTGATGATATTGTTGAGATTGACGAGCCATATACTGGGCCTCACGAATCGAGAACTTAAGGCCACATACAGCGGACCGGAGGTTGTGAGACGATGACCCTCCATTCAGCACACAAAGAAACCACAGGGGATACCAAGATCAAATATCCATTTTGGTTCGGCGGTAGTGCCAGCGCTTTGGCTGCTTGCGTCACTCATCCTCTTGATCTTGGTACAGTAACATGTTTTCTTGACGTTGAACGGAGCTAATCAAACTTACCAGTCAAGGTAAATTTTCCCATAATTCATCTTTTACTCAATCAACTCACGATAGACTTCGTGTGCAGGTCCGTTTGCAGACACGTACAGTGAATGTGGCCCCGTCGTTTGCTTCGGCCGTCAAGACCATCATCAGTGATGAAGGCATACCAGCCTTGTACAGTGGTCTAACAGCATCAATTGTGCGTCAACTCACATATTCGGGCATTCGTTTTGGCATCTATGAGGAACTCAAGTCGAGGGCTGGTCCTGCTCCCAGCAGTCACTTTCTCCTTGCCACTGCGTGGTGTTCTGGATTCGCGGGTGGAATTGCTGG
The DNA here is from genome assembly GCF_000260195.1 of Fusarium odoratissimum NRRL 54006. Lineage (NCBI taxonomy): Eukaryota > Fungi > Ascomycota > Sordariomycetes > Hypocreales > Nectriaceae > Fusarium > Fusarium odoratissimum. The sequence goes on along the minus strand of NW_022158777.1, from coordinate 151,196 downwards.
TAACTTTGCCGATGTTCTAAATGTGAGAATGCAGCACGATGGGTCACTTCCATCTCACCAAAGGCACAACTATCGTCATGTCGGTGACGGAATGTTGCGAATGGCACGGGAAGAAGGTATCGGCGCCTACATGAGAGGATGGCTGCCTAACTGTACACGTGCTGCGACCCAAACGGCAGGGCAGCTTGCAAGCTATGATATCATAAAAGGGTGTATCATCAACTATAGCCAGACAGATGAGACACCCGCAGTACAAGCCCTTTCCGCGTTTCTAGCAGCTGTAGTTGCAGTGACCATCACGAATCCTCTGGATGTTGTCAAAACAAGGGTCATGTCTTCTATGTCTACAGCAGGGACAGGTATGGCAGTTACGGCAAGAGAAGCGTTCCGGGCAGAAGGAGGTACTTGGATCTTTCGAGGATGGGTACCGAGCTTTTTACGAGTTGGGCCGTAAGTATGTCGGCAATAGTTCTTCACAAATTAACCGCTAATGGTATACAGGCATACGATGTGCATGTTCGCATTTTTGGAAATTCAACGAAATGTCTATCGAAGGGTATGCACTTGATTGTATATCCGACTTGACACGAATGAAATTACAGTGGCATCAATGAGGTCATGCTTATAAGTTCCCGATGATTATAACGTGAGGCACAGGTTGAACATTGATGTCCCAAATGGAAATATAACCACAATGAACACTGTTCCGCTACAGATAAAATCGATGTATGATCAGACTGGTTTCGGGGGTTCACCAAGGCCTTCCTACCAGTGGTAGTAGAGCCGAGCGGTGAGGGGACATGAGGCATTGGAGGCTTCATCAGCAGCCAAAATACTAGAGATGCCGGATTTCCGTTGTACTTTAGGCGATCTATGCTTGTAAATGCTGTAATCAATTTAGACCGTCAATTCATCATTGACCGGCAGCCCTCCATGTTACTCCTATGGAGCTCACGCTTCCAGCGCAAGGAGTAGTCCGTTCCGCTCCAGCGCATGTCTGATCGGGCTAGATCCACCAGATATGGACTGCTCCGACACCGCCACCGCTGATCGGGATGGTTCCATGACCGACGCGCCGCTGGAGAAATGGGCTCAAAATATTGACTAAAAGGCCCAGAAAGGACTGTTCTGGGCCCACAAGCTGAAGAAGTCTTCCTATCCTTCCAGTAATGATCTCTCGTTCAATCGGTATCACGCAGCGAAGAAATATGTCGACCCAAGTTCTCACCAAGTCCACCAAAGCTGAGCTGTTCCCAAACGGCGGTTGGGATACTCACCACCATATTTTCGAGCGTATGTTCTCTTGATTTCATACCTTTGAAGACCTTGATTAACACTATACCAGCGTCCACCTTTTCCTATAGCCCAACCCGTCACTTGACGCCCCCGGCCGCAACAGTCCAGTCCTTCAAGACCTTCCGACAGAAACTCGGTATCACCAATTCCGTGCTTACCCATGGGCTATCGTACGGCGATGACTGTACTTCGCTCAAGACTTTCGTCACCCAGCTAGGAAAGTCTAGTACATCAGGCGTTGGTGTCATTGACCCGGAGAATACTACTGATGACGAAATACAAGATATGCAGGCCGCAGGAATTTGTGGTCTTCGTGTGAATCTCTATCACTATAACGCGATGGAAGACGTAGAGCTCCAGAAAAAGACTCTCCTTGCGTACCTTGAACGGGTAACACGTTTGTCACTTCCTTGGAGTCTCACAATGACAACAATTCGAACTGACTTCTGGGACACCCTGGAGACGTTTGTGCGAGAGGAAGTTGCCCCAACAGGTCGGCCCCTCATCACAGATCATTTCGGACTACTCAAGGCGCCGAGTATGCTTCCAGCTCAGTACCGACAAGACCCAACTCAACAGCCAGGATTCGCACCCATCCTACGACTCGTCAAAGATGGTCTTCTCTATGTGAAACTCAGCGCTCCATACCGCGTCAGCGAGCAGAGTCCACACTACAGCGATCTGAAGTTCCTTGTACGAGCTCTTGTTGAGGCGAATCCACGACAGGTCATTTGGGGTAGTGACTGGCCGCATACCCCGAGGATGAAGGTGCGAAGTCATGAAGAAGCTATGAAAGAGACACCATTCTTGGAGGTAGATGATGAAGCGTGGCTATGGAGTTTGCGGGAGTGGTTGTCGGACCAAGAATGGCACATGTTGATGGTCGATAACCCAAAGACATTGTTTGGCTAGATAGAAACTGTAGATACACTTGCGCAAATACTTAGAACAGAACAGAATGAATATCAGGTCGAGGTTTATATCTATATCTACTACTTGTCATCATTAATTACCCCTAACAGCCTATTACATGCTACTGCAGGGGGGGTACAGTGCCTTGAAGCTGCATTTGGTCTGAGTATATGCAGCAGTAATTGCTAATCTCATGTGTGAGGTCTATTTATCTTTACGAATAGTACGGATCAAATCTCCCATAGCCGCGCCATTCCGAAGCTCTGCAAACATCTTCTCATCAATCTCAGCTCGCTCTTGACACAAAGCCACGACCTGCTCTATCAGAGAGGGGGGGACGGAAACAACACCATCAGCGTCTCCAACCAAGATATCACCTGGGTTTATCCACAGATCACCGCTGAACTGGAGCGGAACATTGATCTCGGAGGCCCGGGTGAACGTGTTGGATCCCAAGATAGATTGACCTTTGGAAAATACCTGCACCTAGTTAGCTCAACTTTAGTAAGAATGGGGAAACAATACGTACAGGGAACTTGAACTCTCTATGCTCGTTGACATCCCTCATTCTTCCATTAATGACAACGCCCTCCGCACCCAGATACTTAGCGCGAGTGGACATGAGGCCACCCCAGCAAGCAGAGGCAACAGTGGGAGGCTGATGGATATACATGACTCCCCCTTTCACATTATGGTCGACGAAGTGCTTGTCAAGCTTGGGTGCTTTTGTATCATTTGCCTCAACCATCTTCACTGTGACAGCTGGGCCGAAGATACGGGTCTGCGAGTCGACAGACCGCAATTTTATGCCATCAAGAAAGCCCCCTCTGGGATGCTTAAGCTTGACCAGCGCATCTCCAATCTAGAAAATGGTTAGGGGAGTTGGAGCTGGAATACTTGCGGGGTTTCTCTTACGTCGCATGATGTAAACTTGCGCAACAGCTCGCGGGCTTTGGATGGCATGATGAATTGTTTCCGTAAAATGAAGAGCCAGTGGGAGCTTGGCTTGCGAAGGTATGCTGAGAAGCCGATGCTTAGATGTTTTGATTCAAAGCTAAGAGGACAGCTCCGCGTTCCGCCCAGAGTGAAAGACGCGCTAATTGCCCCCGTGGGGAAGAATTGAAATGGGCTGGTTCCTATTGGTCAATTCCTCCAGGAGGACTCTTCCGTCTCACGGAGTGCTCCTCGAGTCCAGACACTCAACAAACGAGTCTGGGGAAATGCGGGGTATGAACTTTGGGGAATGGGCTGGGGAAGTCCAGTATCAGACTTTTTGGCAGTGGTTAGCTCAGGGGACTAACGAAGACGCGAAATTGATATAAGGATGGACTTGTGCGCTCGAATTAACTTCGATAAAGCTCACAGCAAAGTTTTCAGCTTGGCTTCGAGACATCCGTTCAACCCAACAGTTCTTGGATCATCTTACTTCAGAATGACTATCGCCATGACCGAGCAGAAGCAAGAGCTTTCCCTCTCGTCGGAGCACGTCGATGAGATGCCAGTCAAGGCTGAAGAGGCCATTAGCAACGGACTTGGTATGACGCATGAGCAGTATGATGCCAATGAGAAGAGTCTGGTACGCAAGCTGGACTTTACTCTCCTGCCCATGGTCTGGCTGCTTTACTTCTTCAATTATCTCGACCGAAACAATATCGCGTGAGTTCTCGCCAAGTACTGCGGAAACTTGGTAGCAACCACTAACAACCTTCAGACAAGCACGTCTCAGCAGCTTTGAACAGGACCTTGGTCTCAAGGGTAACCAGTTTAATGTTGCAGTGTCAATCCTGAACGTCGGATACATGCTTATGCAACTCCCCAGGTAAAATGACACCTTCACGTTCGAAGCTCAAAGGCTAACGCATATTAGCAACATGCTCCTTACTCGAACCCGCCCATCGATGTACATCCCAGCCTGGACTGCTTTGTGGTCTATTGTGTCTGCCGCTACTGCTGGTGCTGGTACTTACACTCACTTGATCGTCATCCGATTCTTCCTCGGTATCGCAGAAGCACCTTTCTTCCCAGGCATGTCTCATCCTTCCGCTGAATACAAACATGTCCACTAACTCCGAGCATAGGTGCCATGTTCCTGTTCAGCTGCTGGTATCCTCGCAAGGAGCTTGCCCTTCGAACCGCGATCCTATACTCTGGTGTTCTCCTCGCCACCGCCTTCTCAGGTCTCATTGCCGCTGGTGTTCTATCAGGACTTGAGGGCGCTAGAGGTATGGCTGGCTGGCAGTGGCTATTCATCCTCGAGGGCGCCGGAAGCTTTGTGGCTGCTATCGTTGCCTTCTTCGTGCTGCCTGACTTCCCTGGACAAAAGACCGGAGCGATGAAGTGGCTGCTTTCGGATGATGAACAGAAGGTGGCTGTTGAGCGTATCAACAGAGACCGTGTCTCTCTTCCAGATGCTGATCACGGTGTCTTTGCGGGCTTGATGATGGCTGTCAAGGATCTCCGAACTTGGGTCTTCGTAAGTCCGGCTGTTCCAAAACGCCTCATGACAATGCTAACAGTGAATAGGTCATCATGCTTACGGCCAACCATAGTGCCTATGGCTTCAACAGCTTCTTTCCCACCATCGTCAAGGGGTTCAAGCTCGGCAACACCACCCTTACCCTCATTCTTACTGCCCCTCCTTATCTCATCGCCACGGCCACTGCCTTCGCCACAGCATGGTCCAGCGATCGTCGCAAGAACCGAGGCTACCACATCGCCATCCCTCAGGCAGTCGCCTGCATCGGCTTCATCATCTCCGTTGCCACACTCAACAACGCCGCTCGATACGCGGCCGCTTTCCTTTACATCTGCGGATGTTTCTCATCCAACGCGATGGTCTTTAGTTGGGCCAGTTCAACTCTGAACCAGACGCCTGAGAAGCGAGCGTGCGCCACTGCCATCATCAATCTCCTCAGCCAGCTTGGTAATATCTGGAGCCCTTATTTCTTCCCTGCTAGTGATGGACCGCGCTACATCAAGGCCAATCTACTCATGATGGCCTTTTCGGCGCTTTCGGTTGCGACTTGTGTGTTCATGAGATTTAGCTTGCAGAAGGCGAACAAGAAGCTTCGCGAGTCTGGTGATGGTATCAATTTGTTTACCCTGTAAGGCTTCAGATTATTTCATTCGAACATGTCTGGTTATTTGGTATCTCGAGATTGAGCAGCTTTAAATGGATAACAAATAAAGAGCTTTTTGCGGACCTTTGACGAACAGTGTATGGATTAAGATTTGGGTGTCGCATCTCTTCCTCAGCGGATTAAACCATTCATGGCTGTCTTCCGCAAGGCTTAACATTCCCAAATTTTCAGTGATTCCAGGCCTAATCTCGGATAATTCATGAAGCCTGGTTCGCCTAAGGTCAATTTCGAAAAAGGCACTAACTGGCTAGTGTCTGGCCTCTTTGGCGAGAAGGACTCGGGGAACCGCTCACTGGGGTTCTCCCCCCGATATCCGAGGGCCGCGGATCCACGAGTCTGCCACGCTTGGCCATTTTCATCATGGGGCAAAAGAAATGTTTAGGTGCTGTTGCTTCCAGTGAAATGGGGAATGTTTATACCTCGAGCTTTCTTGTTGGTGCTGTATACTGGCCTTGTCACCATCCGACAACATGCATATCCTCCAAAGACAGCCCATCGACGTCGAGTCAACGCTAGCGTCATTGACTCTTGCTGAGAAGATCTCTCTTCTTTCTGGTACGTTCTTAGTCATCTATAGTTTGATCTGTAATTGTTAACACTTAACAGGTTCCGACTTTTGGAATTCTCAAGCCATATCATCTCATGGCATCTCTTCAGTAAAATGCACTGACGGGCCCAACGGTGCCCGAGGAGGGAGATTCTTCAACCCTGTTCCAGCATTATGTATCCCTTGTGGAACAGGCCTTGGTGCAACCTGGAACCCGGATCTTCTCTATTCAGCAGGTCAACTACTGTCTAGAGAATGTGATGCGAAAGGTGCACATGTTTGGCTAGGCCCTACAGTCAACTTGGTCCGTGGACCCCTCAATGGTCGCGGTTTTGAGAGCTTCTCTGAGGATCCGCACCTGAGTGGTGTATTAGCCACGGCAATAATCAATGGAGTTCAAAGCAGGGGCACCGCGGCAGCTTTGAAACACTTTGTGGCCAATGATCAAGAAACGGCCAAGATGTCGACGGATATATGTATGTCAGAGAGGGCGTTGCGCGAGGTTTACCTCAAACCCTTCCAGATGGCAGTCAGGGATGCTAAACCCAAGATTGTTATGTCTTCATATAACAAGGTCAATGGCGTACACGTGTCGGAAAGCAGGAAGCTACTGAAAGATGTATTGCGAAGTGAGTGGGGTTTCGACGGTCTAGTCATGAGTGACTGGTAGGTAGTCCACTGCTTATTATATGACCGCAAGCTAACTGTCTAGGTACGGCACATATGGTTGCACCGATGCACTCAATGCGGGCGTGGATATTGAGATGCCAGGTCCCTCAAGACATCGCGCTGACAAGGCCTTAGTGGCAGTCGTTTCAGGCAAGGTCAGTCGCAAGACGATAGACGAGCGAGCCAGAAAGGTTCTCGAGCTTGGAAATGCCACTGCTTCAGCTCGAGTATCGACGAAAGAGTCAACTCGTGACTCGCCTGAGGACAGAGCACTAAACAGGCGACTCGCGACGGAGAGTCTCGTGCTTTTGAAGAACTCAGACAAAATCTTGCCCATCAATCCTCAAGATTGTGAAGATATCGCGATCATTGGACCAAACGCCAAACTTCCTGCAGCCTGCGGTGGAGGAAGTGCGAACCTACGACCATATTATACCAGCTCGGTCTTTCAAGGAATCAGCGACCAACTCCCCTCAAATGCAAATGTGCATTTTGAACCTGGGGTATTTGGTCACGTCTTGTTGCCATATTTCACAGGTGACCACGTCACGGATGAGAATGGGATGCCTGGTGTCTCTATCTCTTTCTTCAATGAGCCTGAGTCAGCGTGGCAAACAAGGAAGCCATTTGACCGGCAGAGTATACCCGATACAACATATCAACTAATGGACTATGACCATCCAGAAAGGGGTGGGACGTTCTACATGTCCATGACTGCGTACTACAAACCAGATATAGAAGGTACCTATGAATTCGGTCTCGCCAGCTATGGAGTCTCGAGGCTATATATAGACGAACATCTGGTCATCGACAACGCTACATCGCAGACCCATGCCGGGATGTTCTTCGGCCATGGATCCAGAGAAGAGCGTGGGACACATGAGATGAAGCCTGGTAAAACATATCGACTGCGCGTTGAAGCTGGTAGTGCATCGACTTCAATAACAACAGGCGGCTCCTTCATTCCCATACCAGGTGGAGCATGCCGCCTGGGCGGTTGTCTCAAGCTTGATCCCGAAGAAGGCATAAGACGTGCTGTCACAGTCGCAAAGAAATGCAAGCACACTTTCGTTGTAGTCGGCCTCAATGCAGACTTCGAAAAGGAGGGCAAAGATCGAGAGTCTATGAGCCTACCGCCGCATGTCGACGACCTTGTCTCTGCTGTGCTAAAGGCTCAACCGAACGCTATAGTGGTGACTCAAGCTGGAAATCCGATTGAGATGCCATGGCGACATAAGGCGAAGACTATATTGCATAGCTGGTACGGGGGAAATGAGGCGGGCAATGCAGTTGCCGACGTGGTCTTCGGCAAGGTCAATCCCAGTGGCAAATTGCCTATCACATTCCCGAGCAGACTTCAAGATGGACCGACTTTCTTAAGTTTTGGAAGTGATAACGGAAGGGTATACTATTCCGAGGACGTTTTCGTTGGACATCGCTGGTTTGATGCTCGGGGCATTGAGCCAGCGTTCGAATTCGGGTAAGTTTACTCCATTGACCTTCAAAAACCACCGCTTACGGTATCTAGTCACGGTCTGAGCTACACAACATTCTCAACATCCAATATCCTAGTAGCGGAAGACGGCGTACGCGTTAAGGTGAAAAACACTGGGAAGATGGCTGGTGCCGAAGTCGTGATGCTGTATGTCTCTTATGATGCGGCAAAGTCGGGCCAGAAGTCGAGGTTTCACCGCCCGGTGCGAACGCTCATTGGGTTCCAGAAGGTATTTTTGGAACCAGGTCAAGAAGCGACGGCGTTCGTAGCATTAGACAAGTACAGCACCGCGGTTTGGGATGAGACGGCCGATAGTTGGCTTTGCGAAGCGGGAACATACACCGCTTCTTTCAGGAGCTCGAGTGACAGTTTGGAAGTTAGCTTCAAGGTGGAGAGGGACTTGTACTGGAACGGTGCATAGCTTGAGTATAAGCGGGCATCGTTAGACAAGAGGCATCTTATAATTTCTTCGAAAACCTTAGCAAAAACCACATTTTTACATACTGCCTACATCTGGCATAGTCCAATCCCCATCTGCGAGAGGCCAGAATGAATCCATGAAAACATCAGGCTGCCCCGAGCCGTACTGACCATGAAGCCCAAAATTAAAGATGTTGTCCAAGTGAGGCTCAGCCTCGCCGAGGTAGAGACTAAAGTCTGCTTGATCCTGAGTGACTGGCTCAGGCAGCGGCGAGATGTTCACAGGCATAAAGTTCGCTGTTGATGCAGATCCTGGTTCATTCCCAAATGTCATTTCGGAAGCTGGCTGCGCAGAGTCTCCATGGTCTTCAGAATCGCCTTGCTCCCCGGGCTGAAACTGAAGGTTTTGAACCGTCTCGGTGACGCTGTGCTTGGAAAAGACTTCTCTGGCCCCGGAGCTACTGATGTCTCTCGAGGCTCCTGTTGTATTGTAGCTCTCTGACTCTTCCTCTTCCCAGATTGAAGGGCAGGCGTAAGGTCCATGACGATCTCGCTGTGCATCATTTACTAAGTCGCTAATGCCCTTCTTCAAGATCGCAGTTGTGGGGAGGATCACTGCCTGTTCTTCCAGTGCCTCAGCACAAGCTGTCAGTCGGGTGACAAGGTCCGTCTGTGGCATATCGCCCATAGGGTACTGTCCAAGTCTTGAGATGATCCTCGCAGAATGGAATGCGCACATCGCAATTGACGGATCACTGATCAGCTCCGATCCTCTGACTGACTTGGGTACTTCAAGGATCTTGGATACGGAGATGGCATGGTACAGGCACTTTTCGCGACATGCTGAAGTGTATTCTGGTGACAGCTGTAATATCTCATCAGTTGGGAGGCCCTCCCGGAACCCCGGGATTGTAAAGCGGAAGAGGTCGCAATGTGTCTGATGCCACCAAGCATGCAGCATCAGGAATGGGGTACGCGAAGGCGAAAAGGCCCGTAGAGAGAAGGCTGCTGGGTCCCAATGGTATCGTACAGGCAAACTAGCTGAGAATTGGCGCAATTCGTTTTCGATGGACTCTACTGCGAGCAGGCATTGGTCGATGGGCTCTCGGTGATTTGTGATCGTAAGGGTAAGTCTAAGTCACGATTAGGCGAGAGTATGCAGCAGCAGATCTGGGTTCTGACCTTTGCACACGATTGCGAATGTCCAAAACGCGAATACAGTAGCCAAGCAGGCCAATATTGGATATATCCTCATGTGGACTCGAGTGCAGCGGCACTGTTACTACTGGAGCGTCCATGGAAAACGACTTTTCGGCACATGGCAGCCGGATATGGAGAGTCTCTGGAGTACAGGCAGTGAACTCCGTCTTCCCACTCGAGTACAACGAGTCCATGATATAGATGGCCCACATCAGTCGTCGTCGACGCTCTTGCACTAGAAACTTCTGACGCGGATCTTCGTGGTTGAGTCGAAGGATGTAGGCGAGCCTCGATGTTAGAGCCATCGAGACAAGCATCTTGCTGACGCGCTGCGAGAGGTAGTGGTCCAACGTGACGAGAAGCCATGATTCAATATCCGATAGCCGAGGCTGGGCAACTCGTCTGAGGAGGTGTGACTCTGCGTCTTCAATCCATCTCTTTGCTATCGCTCTATGTTCAGAACTGCCTGGGTTGATGAACCGCGATGTGATCCCGCATATCGCTGATAGCACGCATGGGTTTAGCTCGTTCTTTGACCATGACTGTAACAGTGTTGCTCTATGGAGAAATCCGTAACAAGGTATTGGGTGTATTAGGTCGAAGTAGGCATCGATGTGTTGCTTCACGGTTTGTTTGCTTATTCCTAGGTCCCTGTTTCCAATCAGCGTCGCAAGCGCGAGTAGTAGTAGTGACACGGCTTACCATTGTGAGGTCTGTACTGGTGTTGGCATCGAGCCGGAAGAAGGTTGACCGCCTAGTGGTCTTTGGGCCTGTGAGTGTTGAGATTCATGGCGGTCGGATTCTGGGGCTGACGGGGTGCTGCCCGCTGCAATCGAGGGTTCACCACGAGGCGACGGGCCAGAGTCATGACTGTCAGCCCTCGCGGCTGAAGGGTAATGGCAAGGACTTCCTCGATCCGAACATCGTGAACATGCCGGTCTCCGGCCAGAGCACTTCAGCTTGCGATCGCGACATGGTATACACGCCCTAGATACGCGTCGTCTTTCTAGAACCTCTATTCCGTTGTCGGAGTCTGTTACCAGCAGAGAGCAATTGAACTTGAGCCTTTTGCAGTTGTTACAGCCTGTAGGATCGCCATCGCATCTCACCTGCAGTCAATTCTCATTAGCCGATGTTCATTTGTTCGCGGCTGTCGCATACCTTGCGGTTCCGACATTGCGCACATATCTCGGATGTCTTGCGATTTCGCATACGGGGTCCATTTCTTGGCTCCATGCGAATCTCATCCGAACAGTTCAGGCCAGGATGAGAAAAGGAAGTCGGGCGGAAGAGAAAAGTTGAGGTCTACCCCAAATTCCAAGCACAGAGAAGGTTCCGCCCGACATCCGAGCTCGGAAATGCACTAACTCTGCGGTTCTCCACTTACCCCAGACCTTTACCTGGGGAAATCAGGAGAGTGACCAGGCTAGCAGACTCTGCAGGTCTCGAACAGGCGTTACCTTGACGCCAGGTCAACGAGTGATAGTAAAGCTTTGCGGGGGAGCATTTCTCTGGGGTTGAGTGGCTGGGTATATCAGCAGAGCATCATCCCGGTCATGATCTTCACAATCAGTCCAACCAAGCCTCCTCACTCGCAGTTTATCTGGTCAAGATGTTGTCCAAGAACAGAATTCTCCAACACTTCAATCGCCATTTGGCGATTGCCTTCGCAGTCATCGCTGTGTCAACCTTCAACTATGGCTTTGATAACGCAGCTTACAACAACACACAGGCCATGGAGGCTTTCCAGGCGCAATTCGGGGAATGGGATGCTGAGAAGGGCAAATATGCCATCCCACCATCATGGCTGTCCCTCTTCAACAGCCTGAACTATATCGGTTTCGGAGCTGGTGTTATTATCGGCAGTCTTGTCAGTGAGCGTTGGGGTAGGAGATGGTGCATGTTCGTCATGAGCGCTTGGGCTTTGGTTCCAGCTATCATGGCTGTTACGTCGACGAGCAAGCATCAGATCATGGCCACGAGAATCCTCAACTGTAAGTACTACATAAGCTTACATTTGGATGTACATAGCTGACATTTATCAACAGATATCTACATTGGCATGGAGCTTGCTGTTGTCCCTGTTTACCAATCCGAGATCATGCCCCGGGAGATCCGTGGTTTTGCAGTTGGCTCATACCAGTTCAGCTTGATGGTAAGTGCTCCTAAAATAGTGTTATAGTGACAAGCTGACACAGTATAGTCGGGAACTCTGATTGTAGCATGTGTTTGTCGAGGAACGAGCACTCTCTCCGGCAACCTCTCATTCCGGATCCCCTTTGGCCTCTTCTTCATCATCCCCGTCGTCGTCATGTGCGCCATCTTCTTCATCCCGGAGGTAAATAAACCGATTTAAGCACGAATTGCTTCATACTGACCAACTACAGTCTCCCCGATGGCTACTCACCAAAGACCGAACCGAGGAAGCTCGCGCCGCCCTTGGAAAGCTACGAGAGGGCAAAGAGACCGAAGCCGAGATCGACGAGAGCTTTGCTGCTCTCCAATACGCCCTCGAGCACGAACCTGAGCAGGGCAATTACCTCGAGCTTTTCCAGGGAAAGAACCTCAAGCGTACAGCGATTGTTGTGGCTATGAACTTCTTTCAACAAGCTACTGGTCAAGCCTTTGCCTCGACCTACGGCGCCATCTTCATCCGAGACATTGGAACCGTCAACCCTTTTACCATGACCATCGTCAACGCCATCGTTAATCTCTGCTCTGCTTTTGCCGGTCTATATCTTGTTGACCGAGCTGGCCGCCGGTAAGCCATTATTCTCCCTCAATACCTGAACATCATCACTGACTTTCACAGACCTCTCCTATTGACGAGCGCTGGCTGGATGTTCTGCGCCATTATCACCATGGGCGCTCTCGGCACAGTTCCCAACCCATCCTTCGGTATCAAATCAGGCATCGTGGCAATGCTCACCCTCTTCGGATCCGGCTTTACCTTCGCCTTCGCTCCTCTAAACTATGTCATCACCACTGAAATCCCCGCCCTCCGACTCCGCGACGCATCGCAGCGAACAGCATCCATCGTCAACGTCGTAGCCAACTTCCTCGTCAGCTTCAGCATTCCCTACATGTTGTATCCTCAATACGCCGGTCTGGGCTCAAAGGTTGGATTTGTTTTCGCTGGTATTCTGGCATTGGCTATTGTCTTTGTTGTCTTTTGTGTTCCTGAGTGCAAGGGCAAATCTCTGGAGCAGATCGATCGTATGTTCAATGAGGGTATTGCTCTCCGCAAGTTTGGAAACTACAAGCCTGAGGATCTGACTGGAGATGTTGAGGAGATGGGAGGTAAGGAGAAGGGAAACGCTTCGGTTGTTGTCAACCACCGCGAACAATCATAAGCACCGTTCGTCCAAGTCTGTAATGAGCAATTGAAATAGGGTGGTAGAAATTAATTGTGGATGCATCAAGACCGGTATAATAGTTTTTTTTTTTTCATTAATCATCATCATGGCCTCCATCTTGGTGACGGCAGCCAACAATTCGTTGTCATTTTGACAATAGCACTTCCTCTGGTCTCACTATAGAACTCATAACTGTCTCGTCCGCATCAGTTTGGATCGTCTCTATTGTCCGCTCAATGAATATGTTCTCAGCGCTAGACCCATCGGACTCGTTTCCTCGTTTCACTATCAGTATAGTGTCTCGGACGAATTGACGGGCTCCAGGCATGCATGCCACCATCATGCCTACGCAAATCTCGATGTTTGACCAGATTATTATTCCGACGGAGTCGGCTGCGTGGACAGTCAGCAGAAGTTAGCATAGAGACTCGAGTGATTTGTACCGGTTATGTTCCGTGAAGTTGAAAATACTATAAGGCTTGGGATCCGAACGGAACTGACAATTGTAAGGCTACATTATAACGATGAGCATGACTAACATTGTACAGACACTTTAGACAACTTACAAGAGGCCCACTCCGAACATGGCAATTACCCCAATCTTTTTCTTCAGCTTGATCCCGATTTTCAGCAGTTGCGTCATTGGAAGAATCATCATCCAAATATCCAAAGCAACGTTCCATGCACCATGTGTTATGCCTATGAGATTTCCACTCAAGATAACACCTTGCGGATTCTTATTCTTCCACCCATTCCAAAACAGATCGAGTGGCCTTCGTTGAGCGAGGATGAGTGCTAGATATAGGGGACACATGACGAGAATAAAGATCGTAGTCCATCGAACAATGGTGCGGAATTTCTGATCAGGGAATATGCGAAGGAAGAAGGCTAGGATCGATAGTTTCAAGAGGGCGAGAGCTGTAGCGTACGATAGTTCGGAAGCGAAAATCAGCTAGATTTGTTAGACTTGTAATTACACCATGGTGTCATGATCTCCTACGATGAGAAAGGTGCGAATATCATCTTCTTCCACGAACCAAATATCGAGTCCGAGACCCTTCGAGGTGACTAACGTCGCACAACTTGCGTCAGCATTATATCAGGATGTGATGAGAAGGGTAACACCCACGGACTTGGCAGAAAATATTAAATGCGATAATAAATGGCTATTTAATCGTCAGGGGCACGGCCACAAAAGTTTGATTGCATCACATACCAGAGTTGCTGATATCAGACTATCGTCATGCCCATATGGCACGAATCCAATTATCTTTGAGATGGCTCTCATGGTAAAGAAGACCATAGCCAAAATGCCTATTGTCAAACAGCTGATTCGAATTTCTTGACGACGGTCGGTGATCGGCCAGTCGCATGCGCGGGATGTTCTGTTCTTGAAGTCTAGCTATTGCGTTAGCCATTGATATTGAGGCCACCACACGCAATTTGACGAAGCCTACCCAAGATCTCGGTGAAATTGCAGTCGTGTTTGACGCATACTTCTACACTATGATAAATTGGCTTATATTGGCATAGGTCGTCCGTTTGGCTGCCTTGAAAAGCTTCTGTGTCGTTCGTCTTCGTGAAACATGTCCTCTACAATCGTCAGCTTCAGATTGGTTCAATCAAGTCAATGATACTGACCGCACACTCGGATGTTCCGGCTAAAGGATCGACGGCGCGTCTGTCAAGCTCATGAGTTTGGGCTAAACCTCCAGCAGGTATCAAGCATAATGCAAACGCGTATAATACTCGACGTACGAGCATCGTAGCATTTGGCAACGAAACGTTGTCCAAACAAAACAAAACACAAATTCGTTCCTTGGAGCGCGATCATCATTCTTATGCAAGGGGGAGATTACATATCTGCCCTTGTGGCGCAGACATCCCGAAAACTAACGCCCTTTTTTGCATCGAATTGGCTCTTTTAGGGATTGTACACGGCAAGTTCCAGGTATCGTGGCACGTGTGTAACGAATATGGCTTCGATCTGTGAGACAATGATGGTTGTTTGAGCACGCAAATATCGATCTGTAGCACAGTGCGATTTGTTTTCAGGGATGTTAGCTTGATCGGGGCCGTCGTGGCTGCCGGATCTGGACCCAGATGGTTTGTATAGCATTCCAGATGCGCGGGGTCAACGATGGAAGTCTATCGCCGCATACAGGGCTGTAAAGTCACGGACTGATAAAGAAAATCACCTGTAACATAGATTCAATGATGTTGAACTGTAACCGGATGATTATTCAGTAGTTATCCATCTACAGGCAAGTAAGGGACCAGATATCTGCACGCATATACGACATCAGATCGTTATGGATGCGGCCATGACACTTGACACGCTACCAGTGAAATAGAGTCCGTGTCACATAACTACCTTGAATACGTCAATCAAGCAGCCACATAAACCAGGAGCGGAAACATTCTGTTCTTGAAACCCCCTTGCCCTTTCAGCCACCTCTGCCGTTCTGCAAGGTACAAGTAACGAGGCTTATCGCTGGATCTTCAAAGGCGAATTATCTTGTTTCTTGGGCGCCAAGCTATCTGAATGATACGATCTTATACTTTTGGCCAGCTTCGATCAACCTCACAGGGCTTAAAGAATTCACTTCCAGTAATTTTCTGCAGTTGCCGCGGGCGTTTTCAATGCTCTAAAAATAAACATGCCGAATGATCTGCGATCAGGTGTACCGACGGTTGTCGGCCAAGACCCTTACCGGAGCGAACGAGGCTACGACGACGTGTAAGAGGACGCCCTTTCTCTACCAATCAGAATATGCTGTCGGTTCTCTGTCTGACTGTGAAAGGAATCTCGTGTATGCGGATAAGCAACAAGCTAATCGGGTTAACTGTTATCCCGCGTCACTTCAAGCTGTCCATATCTGCCTTTGCCAAGTTTCATAGCCAGAGTTGATATGAGTTCACGGATATAATATGGGTTAAAGAACCTGTCATTCTAAACAGATTCCTTCTTTTGAGACAGAGCCTACTACTACTCAACTATCTAACAGCAGATTTCGAGTCTTGGGCGATTTGAATCCCGCGGCCTGATGACTCACCCGTAGGGCGCGCCTCAGCTTGATTGGGACTGCTTATACGATAGCTGCTTAAAGTGTCCACTGGGCTTGCATAAACATCACTTTACCGACCAGTACCACAAATAAGTGTAACGTTGCTGCACAGACTTCATGTACAGATGATTAGCAATGGGATAGTCGCTTCGAGTGACCTCAGGTAACGTAACAACGTTCTTACGGCCATTACTACGGGAAGTCTTCCAATGCAAGGCAATCCGTGCTATATAATTATAACTTCTGTAATCCGTGATTGTACGTCCAGGTCGGAAAAGTCGGCTTACCAACCCCTGCTAAATAAAATCCACCGAGACCATCAATTATGTCCCAACTTAAGATCGCTTCGGTTCAGTTCGAGAACTGGTCCGGAAGCAAGGATAAAAACCTAACCATCATCCACCGAATGGCAAGCGATGCGGCAAATTGCGGATGCAATGTCGTTGCATTTCATGAATGCTCGGTTACCGGCTATACCTTCGCTAGCCGCCTCTCCAAAGAAGAGCTCCTTGATCTTGCGGAGGAGGTCCCAACCGGCCCAAGCACTCGTTCTTTAGTTAAGATAGCCCGTGAGCTAGCCATTACTATTCTGGCTGGGCTGTTTGAGAAAGATGAGAATGGCCATATTTACAATACCTACATCTGCATCGACAGCAACCGAGGTTTCGTCGCCAAGTTTCGCAAACTGCACCCTTTCATCAGTCCACATCTAAGTCCAGGCAACGAATATGTGGTATTCGACCTTCTCGGTTGGAAGTGCGGTATTCTGATATGCTACGATAACAACGTTGTCGAAAACGTTCGGGCAACAGCTCTTCTCGGTGCAGAGATCATATTCATGCCGCATGTAACAATGTGCACTCCGTCAACTCGCCCAGGCGCTGGCTTCGTTGATCCATCGCTTTGGACTAATCGAGATCAAGATCCAACTTCTCTGCGGGCCGAGTTCAGCGGTCTGAAAGGCAGGCAATGGCTGATGAAATGGCTACCAGCAAGAGCCTATGACAATGCAGTCTACGTCGTCTTCTCAAATCCTATTGGCATGGATGATGATCAGTTGAAGAATGGGTGTTCCATGATTCTTGACCCTTTTGGAGATATCCTAAGCGAGTGCTATCTGCTTGGAGAGGATATGGCTGTTGCGACTTGCAGCAAAGACAAGCTTCAATTGGCAGGAGGATTCCGATACAGACAGGCCAGAAGGCCTGAGTTGTACCGAGACATCCTAGGTTCAGATCATAATTCCTCTCTGAATGTTTCCTGGTTGGGCAAGTAGGACTTCCTGGACGTCTAGGCTGGCAATGATGAAGCCCAGCTAGGAGTGGCTTCATTCATCAAACGGCAACGGTCGCGTGGCCCAATGGCAAGGCGTCTGACTACGAATCAGAAGATTCTGGGTTCGATCCCCAGCGTGATCAATCTTTTTGCCTGTCGGGCCGATCGCTACCGTTCCAGCTATGAAACTTAATCTTCATGCCATTCGCTCGGTCCCGATGTTAGTGCGTCTAAGGTGTTCGGTCCCGATGCGATTTATCTGCCTTATGCAGAAGGAATGTGAGAGTTGCGGGTGGCGGCGGTTAGTGGGACGAAGTTACTGGATTAGCGGGCTCTTGATGAACCCAGTGGTTTGGTTATGGCGCTGCCCTGTCGGCAAGCCCTGTACCATGTTTTCTTTTAACTTTGTCGGCATTGGCGACGAAGTTGAGAATCTAGAGTGGTCTATATAATTCAATCTGTTGTATGCAATAATTCCAACGATGATTGAAGCTGCAAGTGGTTATGTGACCTCTCGATGGATGGCATTGTTCGGCGAGATTCATAATGAAGATAAGATTAAGAAATGGTCAACAAAGTCTATTCAATTTCATCAGAATAATTAAATTCTTAGCCATTGTCCTATGCGTGGATTACAACGTTGAAGACAAATGCAATCAGCATCATGTACATCAAGTTTGCCGGCAGGCTACCCGCCGCTCTACTGTCTTCAACATCTCCAGTCTCTGCCGCAGTAGATGAAGGTGCCGCCGAACTTGTAACCGACCCAGTCGCTGTGCTAAGAGTGGTTACAGTAACTGTCGGTAGCTCTGTCGGGATTGCAGTACCCGCAGACTCTGCAGGCTGATCGTACTTCAGATACCTTCTAGGGACGCCAGTGGCGGCAGAAGCACCAGGCACATCTCGTATAATCTCAATTATGTCGTCTTCGGCCTCTTCAGAATTATACTGAGCGAGGGAAGTTTCGATATTCGCCCAGCCATAAACAACATAGGCACCTCGGAGGAAATCGTCACCAAGCATAATGTTGGTGGTGTCGTCATAATAGACGACTTGACAATATGCAACACCGTCAACACCGGCTTTTACGTTGGTGGAACCGAGAAAGTTTGCGAATGGCATTTTGATAGTCAAGTCGCCAAACGTGAAATCTATGGTTTCCTTGGAGCTTGTTTCGCAAGGCGCTACAGCATCCAACTTCTCATCGATGGAGATCTTCATGGTCCTGATCAGATGCAAGGTCATGTTGAGGGTCAATCTACTCTGCACTGTGCCCGAGTCGAGGAGTACTGGCCGCGGTTCAAAGTCAAGATCTGAAGTCTTTCCATAAGAAGTTGTCCCGAAGCCTGTCATGACCACCAGGGCTCTGTCTCACAGGCCAATTTGGTTGTCGACCACAACGGGATAGCTGACCAGGGGGCCTATGTACTTGGCTTTGTTGACGCCACCAAACAGGAACTCCCCATGCGTCTTGTTGTCGAGCCACAAGCTAAAGGCCGGAGTGTTGATTTCTCCTGCCTCAGCCAGAGCGTAAGGCAGATTGGGATACCTTATCTCAGCGTGTTCTCGGGTGTAGAGACCAACGCCGAAGGTACTAGTTATGCCATTGGTTGCAGCGTTGTATTCAGATACACCGACAAACTGGAAAGATTTCAGCGTAGAAGACCTAAGCGTGAACGTGTCGTTAGCATATATACCCTCCCAGACACCTGTTCTTCACCCCCACTCAAAAGTGTGTGACTTTTCTGGGTTGAAGACACCACCATTGCAGTCTTTTTTTCTCACAAGTCTCAATCTGATTAGTGAGGACGATCAAGTCGGAGCTCCCAGTGTCGATTTCAGCGGAGAGTCCTTGGGCAGGGTTTCCAATGGTAAAGTCGGCCCAGTAGAGGACGCCTTGCTGGTCCACCTTCATCTCGGCAATGTCATCGTTGCCTCTCTTCTCGTGGCCGGGGAAGACATCTTTCGTTCACTTCTCAAAGTTTACCGAGACCATCGATGGATTGTGGCGTTTATGGAGTTGAAGAGCGTTGGCGCAACTCAGAAGAGTGCTGGACAGAACAAGCGATGATCCGTTCATTGCGAGCGAAGTGAAGGTCAGAAAGGTAAGAGATAGTTCAGAAGGGAGAACATGTTGCGCCAAATTGATAGACTCTTGGCCATGTTGCAAGGTTCCTCAGAGATATGTTGTTTACTTGCCGGTGTCGGTGATCTTTCTCATCTTCGCGCCACTGGTCATTTATCTCGGGACCGAGACTTTAGGACTTTCGAATGCACGTTAGATTACAGTGGAAACGGAGTCGTTTCAACTCTTCCCCATTAATCCGCTATCGTTCTCCAACCAGTCATGGCATACGAAACATCTGGAGGTGCTGGCTAGTGCCCCGGGCCGATCCTCGTGTTTTTAGTCCCCAGTTCGAAAGAACAATTGGAAAGACATCTTCTCGGTCCCGAAGCGTGCGTCTGTGTTTTTCGGTCCCGATGTTGAAATTTCAGCCTTACAGAACAGGGATCATAGATGCAGCTTTGGGAGTGGCGATGGTTGGCGTTGGACCCCTGATCCGTTCTTCTGCATTATCCCGAGGTTCGAAGAATTCGCTATTTACCCGGTTTCGATAGGGCTTACTCAACTGAACTAACCGTGATCTCTCTGAATGACCTTTTGTGCTGGAGCTGACGATCAGCAATTGTGACCCATAACGCTAGTAGCAATCCTTGGCGGTTCTTATGACCATACCCTGGAGCTTGATATTTGAAGTCAGCGATTTGGCCCAACGAACTGACTACAGAGTAGTACCTAGGATACTTACATGACTATAATAATTAATGATAAATACGGCGTAATATGTTGTACAGCATAATTAAGCACTGACTTGTCTGAAGGTTTC
Source organism: Fusarium odoratissimum NRRL 54006 (assembly GCF_000260195.1). Taxonomy (NCBI): domain Eukaryota; kingdom Fungi; phylum Ascomycota; class Sordariomycetes; order Hypocreales; family Nectriaceae; genus Fusarium; species Fusarium odoratissimum. Next base: position 130,930 of record NW_022158777.1, on the reverse strand, counting down.
GAGTCTAGATTGTCCCATGATTGACCAAGTTAGTGACGGAACAATCACTCACACAGGGTCATGATTCACGACGTCCAACCTTAAGGAGCCTGATATGAAACAAATAAGAAAATAGATATCTGCGTGTATGAAAGGACAAACTATATATCTAGGAGCGATACGCGCTACTCAGATAGCCTAGTAGCCCTAAACGAGGCCCGGCGTGCTAATATGGAGTGGAACAAATTTGCTGACGAACATCTAAACATCCGGTGTGGTGTATCGGTTATCATTCCGCGTTTTCATTACGAAATATCTACCGCGGCGAGGAGGGTTCGACTCCCTCCATCGGAGTTTACTTTTGCAGTTTATGTTCTTTTTGTTGTTATTCGTGACATTTTATCATGCATTTCGGTGTCGTTCCATTCAAGGAGTGCGTTATGGCGGCGAGCCCTCGAACAACCCAACGAGACACAGCCAATCAACGGTCGAATCAGCCAACACCAATTGCCGCCAATATGGAAAAAGAGCAGTGCCAATTGATTGCAAGTAGAAGAAGCAGACGCTATTTATCCTTTACTGCAGATACAAAGTGCAAAAAATGGAGGCTGAGGGATTTGAACCCCCGGCCTTTCGCAAGCATTCGAAACAATGCAAAGCGAACGTGATACCCCTACACCAAGCCCCCTGTTGGATGCTGAGTCAGACGCTTATTGAGCACTATGATGATGACGCTCAATCAGATGCGAACATTCAATCCCGAAAAGGGAGGCTGATGGCATTTCTCGCGTAGCAAACAATATTGCTTTCACTCAATTCTTGGGAGGGGGGCATGAAAAACTCTGAAAAGTCATGAACGCTTCCTCAGTTTTACAAGCGGCATAGATTGAATTAGCTACTGGTGTCCATCCTTGGAATAATACACCTGTATTACAATTGGCTGCTAGAACAAGGTCTATGGCTACCTTCACGATGTATATATTTAATTCGGGTTGATAATACAATGGAGTCGCCAATGTGCAAGTCATAACTCGCATCAAGTGCAAAATAATAGAATAGCGGAATGCTAGCTGGTGCAAAGGCCCAGGATAGCTGATTTATAGGGAAGCTCCATAAACGTGGTTCTGAACCCTCCGGCATTTCAAAGCAAACCCGAAGCACCGGGTCTACGAGAAACCGTGAGTCACATACCCCTAGACAAAGGAAACAGTCTGGACTTCGGAGTAGCTCTATTGCCGAATATGACGTACCCGTGGATCTGACCTAGCAGAAGCCCCATCTCCGAGTGGGACTTCCATTACTAATTTAGGTCAAATCCACGGGGGTAGGTAGTTAGGACGTGCAAGGTATCACTTTATTCTTGTCTCAATTCCGATCTTGGACTTTCCACAAAGGGTCACATTGACTCAACTTTGCTCTAGGATGACACATGCAGTGCGACACACCAGCCCGTGGGAAAGGGAGTTTGAAACGATGGCTGACGTGATATCGTCATCTCGAGGCTAGATCGATGTCTTTGTTGGTGGTGTTCCGGGGTTGGTTATGCCAAGCGCAGGGAGCGAATCAGACTGCTTGATTATTGGCAAACACCGAATGGAGCTATCCACATGGCAGTCATGATTCCTCATCCAGGAATGCGGTTGTGGCTTCATTCTTTGTTCTCGGCATCCACGGCATCTGAGTTACAGTTTACCGCACTTCCCATATGAACTCTTTAAAAATAAGCTCTTCTTTTCTTTAGCTTTTGTTTGGCTATCTGCCAGCTTCAAACATGTCTTCCGACCACTCTGTTCTGCTTCGAAACGCTACTCTCCTTGTTCCAAAGGGCCCTGGATATGATCATGTCATTCCGCTCAAGAACCATTCGTTGTTGATCGAGGGTAATAAAATTGCTCGCATCGCGCCTCGCATTGATCCTCCATCTGAGTCAACTGAGATCATTGATTGCACGGCAAAGATAATTTCACCAGGATTTGTCGATACTCACCATCATGTTTGGCAGACTCAGCTCAAAGGACGACATGCCGATCATTCGCTGCTGGAGTACATGGTACCAGGTTAGTGATATTTGAATGGCTCAAATCACGAGTTGCTAACACCTCCTGGCACAGGAAACATGGCTTCGCACAGCTATAAACCCGAAGACGTGTTCTGGGGTCAGCTTGGCGGATGCCTCGAAGCCCTTGAGGCAGGAACGACTACAATTGTAGATCACGCCCATATCTCATACTCTCCAGAGCACAGTGAGTACCCCGTCATTCGTATCTAAGCCAAACACCTGTAACTAATCGTGATCTCAAGACAATGCGGCTCTTTCAGCAACCATCTCATCTGGTATCAGGTCTATCTACTGCTACTGTCCAATTGGTAGGGTCAAGACCTGGAAGCCCCTTGCAATGGAAGAAGAGTTGCTTCCAGCTTGGCTCTTCGAGCAGTTGATCTCACTGTGTAAGGCAGGCCCATACGCCAACGGCCGGGTGACGATGGGCTTCGCGTTCGACTCCTTCTACCTTCCACAGGATGTAGTTGTCAACATCTTCAACCAAGTTCGCAGCTTGGGTATCAAAACCATCACTTCTCACTACGTCCCAAGTCTTCTTCGTAAGTTCGCATGTATCTATTGGTATGTCTAGTTGCTTATGAAATGAACTGTAGCGGGCTCAACGCTAGATTTACTTGAAAGTTATGGGCTTCTCGAGAAGGACATTCTTCTTTCACACGCGACTCCATTGAACGACTCGGACGCACAAAAGCTTCTGAGAGTCGGAGCTGCAATCTCTTCGACTCCAGACACTGAGCTGCAGATGGGTCACGGCTGGCCTGTGTGCTTTCAGGAAAACGCCAAGTCTATTAGCTCCCTCGGCATCGACTGTCACAGCAACAACACAGGTAGCATCGTCGCTCAGATGAAGGTTGGCCTCCAAGCTGAGCGTGCTCGCCGCAATGATCGGATTCTCGAAGCAGGAAAGATCCCTGCCAGAGCTCAGGTCTCTGCCCAAGATGCATTCCAGCTTGGGACAATTGGCGGCGCAAGGGCGATCAAGATGGGCGATCAAATTGGATCTTTGGAAGAGGGAAAAATTGCTGATCTTGTAATCTGGGATACGTTGAGCCCTACGATGATTTGTGCCGCTGAGGAAAATCCGATCGGTGCTATCATTCTGCACTCGGCTCCTTCTGACATCGATGCTGTTATTGTTGACGGCCAATTCAGAAAGCGAGACGGACGGCTGAGAGATACTAAACTGGATTTGAAGCTGATGCCTGATATGAAACACGAGAAGACTGAGGTGCAGTGGCGCGATGTTGCAACTGAGCTTTTGAGGAGCCGCCAGAGCATTTTGGAAACTGAGAAGGCTAGTGGAGCTGATGATCGAGAGGCAGGCTTGGAGAACACAGTAGGACTCTTGAGAATTGACAAGGACAAGTTAATTTATTAGTACGTGGTAGTTAAATATTGCTAGCTAGCGATAGAAGAGAATAGCTTCGGCTATCCCAGTGATACTGATCCTAGTGCTGCAACATCTTCTGAACCTGGTCCCAGTATCTCGGCGCAGCATGACGTCGCAGACTCTTGCCCTTCCAGATCATAAACAGAAAAGTACTAGTACATCCAAGAGATAGGAATCCCGCCATAATGAAACAATTCTGCAGACCCATGTTGACATACCAAGGCGTGATACCATAGGAGATAGCGAAACCCAGTGTATTTCTGATGATGATGATGGAAGTGGTGGTGTCGCCACTGATGTCCTTGAAGCAATCGACGTTGTAAGACAAAGCGATTGATCCACCGGTGACACAGCTGAAAGTGAGAACCATCAGTCCAACAGCCAATCCAGCCCAGTGGATGTCGTTATCAGCGCCGACGCCCCAAACGATAAGGCCAACACACGATAAGAAGGCAGATAAAGCCAGAGGCCAAAGTCGCTGTTCAGGCTCTCGGACACCATTGTTTCTGCGAGCAAGTGACAGCGTAGTGCGATCGGCAATGACACCAGACCAGAGACATCCAAGAATAGCGCCGATGATAGGGCCGACATAGATCAGACCGACCATGCTGGTAGACCAGTTGTAGGGTGATGCACTGAGGATAGGGCTAGTGGTGGCGTTCAAGACATTGTACCAGCAGAGATTAATGCCGTAGATGAACCCTGCCCAGGCGACATTGGGGAAGAGGACCATGAGCGGAAGTGGAGACAACATGGACTTGAACATGTTTGCTTTGGTTGGACGACCATCCTTTCGGGCAAAGAGCTTGAGATGAGTGGCGAGACTCTTCTTTGTGTGCACGGTGCCCTGCAGCTGATCACTATTGATGATAGCGCCAGCACCCTCCTTCATCGGCCTTTCGGGGACATTCTGTGCGGAAGCAACATCATTATCCGCTTGACCCTTCACTGGCTCATCCTGATCTTCGAGACCTTCAAAAGTTGGACGGAAATAGATGGTCTCTTCCATGAAAAAGAACAGGATGACAAAGCTGAATGCAGCGAAAATGGCACCGAAATGCATGGTCCATCGCCAACCGTACGCATCGGCGAAGAAGCCAGCAACCACTGGTGCTAAGAAATTGGAGCCGAACAAGGCGAAGACATACAAACTCATCCAAGTTCCTCTCTCGTGCGCAAAGAAAATATCGGGAATACTGACTTCGGGCAGCGACTCGATAGGCGAAACGAAGAAGCCGAGAAGGATACGGTGAGCGTACCACTCCCCAGCAGAACGCGAATACGCAGTCCAGACCATCAAGGGCACAGCAGCGACAGTGGAGATGAGATAAACACCGCGTCTTCCATATGTCAGGGCAATAGGCTGCCAGAACAGACAGCTCCAGCCGAGAAAGAGGAACATGACACCGGTGCCTTGAACCAAGTCGGCAATGGAGATACCGGTGTCTTGGGAGATCTCAACAAGAACAGAGTACTGGAGAGTAGAGGGAAGACCAACGCCTAGGGTGTAGACGAACACCATGGCTGCTGAGATGAGCTTGCGTCGTCTGCTCCAATTGAGGGGATCCTCTGGATCGTCGCTGGGACGAGGGACAAGTTCAATATCATTGCCATCACTGCGACCAGCATCGACCAGATGGACTGTGCCGGGGACAACTTCAGAATAGGCCTGAGCCATGGTGTAAGTGATGTTGTTGTGGAGAAGTTACAAAGAGTGAAGAGAGATGTTGTTCTCCATTGGGAATTGGTACCAGAGCGTGGGTATATATGCATGCGATATGATAGGCATGTCGCTTAATCTATCTATCATGATCCACTCCACCATGAGATATCACTCTTCGGACGTAAGGAGCGCTTCCAGCGACGATCCCTCACGCGGCAGTTCCATGCCCGATAACAAGCCATCTACAGACGCCTTGTCACTTCTGGACTAGATCTCGACCATTTAGGTATCTCTAGTCGTAGTCCCTTGGCATCTACAAGCGAAACGCGGGGTAAGCATGATAAACTCGCTGACGCGGGCACAGAGAGATTATCTCGCACTATCAACTACCGCTACTTAGCTGATAGGAGGAACTTTAGCTCATATCGCTAGCGGTAGGACTTGACGAAATGGGAAAGTCTATGAGACCGCGATCATGAACAACCATGCGGGGAACTTTATGGTGGTACGCGGTAATACACCTAATTGGCTGCCGTGCGGCTAGGCACCATTCCAAGGTGAATTCGATTGGCAGGGATCCTTATCATGGTTCGTGAAGCAGTGAAGACGTCAGAGCGGCAGAATTAAATGGGGGACTTGATTGCTTGTGTTGGTATTGCCAGCTTCTACCCCTCAAGTCGGCATGATGAAAAGTCCGCGATTACGTATATAAATCCAGCTTCTCATGACACCTCATCTTGCACTCTAATCCTTATCTATCATCTGATCCGAAGGTCTTCGCTATCATGTCATCCAAAATCGTCCCCGTCATTCAGCCAGTCCCTCTCCAAACAGGTCCGCCAGAGTATGAAGCTCTTCGGACATCCATCCTCGAGGAGTTCGGCAGCACCGTCCCAGACGAGCTCCGCCTTCCAAAAAGCCTCATCGGCAATCCCCCAAAGAACGTAACCGGCATCCCCAAAACCTGTGGTATCTTGACCGATCAAGAAATCGACATCACAGAGAACTACGACGCTACAGCACTCGCAGCTGCAATCGCATCACGAAAATTTACATCCGTCGCTGTCGTCACTGCCTTTGCGAAAAGAGCTATCATCGCTCATCAGCTTACATGCTGCTTGACACAATGGTGGTTCGAAAAGGCTGTACTTACTGCCCAGCTTCTTGATCAATATCAAGACAACACTGGAATGACCTGTGGTCCTTTGCATGGCGTGCCAGTCAGCATCAAGGAACACATGCCGGCCAGCAACCACTGGTCAAATGTGGGATACTTGGCGACTCGAAAACTTGACAGAGAAGATTGTCAGATGGTCAAGATTCTTAGGGATGCGGGTGCTGTCCTATTCTGCAAGACAAATCAACCGCAGTCCATTATGCATCTTGAGACAACATCGCCTTGGGGGAGAACCCTGAATCCTCATAATATCAATCTATCGGCTGGAGGGTCTACTGGTGGCGAAGCCGCTCTTATCGCTCTTCGTGGTTCAGTCTTGGGCATTGGTACAGACATCGGAGGAAGTGTTCGTGGACCAGCGGGGTTCTGCGGTATCTATGGTCTCAAGACGACGTCCTACGTGTTCCCCCAGAAAGACTTCTTACCGGGTGGTTTCGCCGCTGAATTGAACGTCTTGTGTTCAGCAGGGCCGATGTGTACCTCGCTTCGGGATGTTGATCTCCTCATGTCGGTCGTCTCCGGTTCTCGTCCTTGGCTGAAAGACCCTCGACTTGTCCCTCTTCATTGGACGGGAAGGTTGACGGAAAACAAGCCGTTGAAGATTGGACTCATGATCAATGACGGGCTCATCACTCCCCAGCCTCCAGTAACAAGGGCTCTTGAGTGGGCAGCCCGAGAGCTACGATCTAAAGGGTTCGATGTCAAGCCCTTCCGACCCTACGGGATGGAAGAAGCCATGAAGGGTATTCGCCGTGCATACTGGCCAGACGGCGGCAAGACAGTCAAAGCATACCTCTCAGCCACGAATGAACCTATGAATGCCTTGACTAAATGGATCATTCAAGACGCTGAGGGTCCTGGGCTCGATGCCAACGGCGTTCTCAAGCTTCGCGTAGAACGCGATGATTTCAGATGTCGTTTCGCAGAGCACTGGGAGTCACAAGATGTGGACTTTGTAATTTGCCCTGTATTTGTTGGCCCGGCATGTTCTCACGAAACGGCGCTCTACTGGAATTACACGGCGCTCTGGAACTACGTTGACTACCCCGGCATTGTGATCCCGACGCCCGTCAAGGCTGGCGCGAAAGGAACTGAGAGCTATCCGCCGGACAGTGTTCCTTTGAGTAAGGAAGAGGAACAGGTCAGACAATTCTGGGCGGAGGGTGATTTTGAGGGAGCGCCTATCAACTTGCAGGTGGTTGCGAGGAAATATTATGATAATGATCTTTTTGCGGCGGTGAAAGAGATTGACAAGGTCATCAATCAGCGGTGATTTGGTTATTTGGAAATGGTGATTGGTAGATAAGTAGCCAACCAGATTCATAAACACATATGTGCGGTCAGCACGCACCTCGCATTATCTCGCTCTCCACAAATGATTTTATTTCATCCAAGTTTTCATCTCAGAATGATAACAGGTGCAATTGGTGTCATCTCACACCTGTGTATCTACTTGGATGATATCGCCAGAGTTCAGCCATCAATTGAAGAGAACCTCACCATCCGCACAGCGAAATATTAGCGTAAATCGCCGCAACTGATCTGATTAAACGACGAAATGTTATATTGCGCACTATAAAGACGTCTACTGTCTAGAACTTACAGCCACGAATCACCTTCAATATGCACAGATCTCCATCCGTGGAGCGGCTTTCGAAGGCAGAGTCAGGCACATCGGAACAGCCTCAGTATTCTTCCAACAACTTCTCAACCTGGCTCAACCTTCCTGATGAAAGACCTGCGTATATCCAGTCTTATGTTACAAATAACTACCAGGTTACACCCGATAACAGTTCTGCATATGTCCCGTATAGTATAACGAACTACCAAACCTCATCTCCGCCAAAAGCGCAACTTCTGGGCTATCCACCTCCCCTACCTGCGCCTCCCGCGCCTTCTGCAGCCCAGAATACCTTTATCACTCTCCGATCTCTACCTCAACGCCAACTTGATAACTACAAAATTATTGACCATGTCGATGATGTGCTTAGAAAAAGCCGCAGGCCATCAACTCAGGAAATTACGTATACCCCGTCTTATGTTTCGGATTACTACCAGGTTACACCCGATAACAGTTCTGCATATATCCCGTGTAGTATAACGAACTACCAAACCTCACATCCGCCAAAAGCGCAACTTCTGGACTATCCACCTTCCCTACCTGCGCCTCCCGCGCCTTCTGCAGCCTATGGACCTCCTCCGGCCCCTCCCTACCCAGTTTACGAGTCCCACCTAAGGAATAATCCTGCCCCGCGACTGAGAGTCTATAAACCTGGCCCCCGACAGAGAGTCTCGATCGCCTGCAGAGCCTGCAGATATTGCCGGAGGCGAAGGGTTCGTTTTACCTGACGAGACTGGCCAGGTTCAAGCTGCTAATAAATCACAGATCAGGTGTAGTGGTCGGCCAGATGCCATTGGTGGTAAATGTAATAATTGCGAAAGAAAGAAAGAAGACTGCATATCCGCCGAGACATCACATTCCGCAGCCTTTATCCCTGTTAATGCTATGCCTGGGCCTACATCAGAGGGCGGCAGTGTTTACGATCCCATTAGCCAATCGCCGTGTATTCCGGTTCCGTCCCCAAGCCGACAAGTCGGCAGTCCTGGTACCTATACTCAACAATCACAGCAATCTGGTCAGCCTCTCAAGACTCAAGAGGCATATGCAGGTTTGAACACGACTCGCCAGCAACCTTTCAATCCTCGGATAGATCTTAAAACACCCGCACAAACTCTGCAGACTGAACTGGGACATAGGGACGATCAATCTGAGACATATGGGCCATCGTTCAGCTTTCATAGACTTCAGCAAGCTTTAGAGTCACAAAACGATGCTTCTGACCCCTACCAACATTCGCTGATTCAGGATCTCAAAGTCCTTGAAAGTTTCGCCCCTGGAGCTCTGGCAAAGTCACTGGCAATCAGACAAGACCTTGAGCGGCAAATTAATTTGATAGGGCAGAAGTCTGGAGACGACGTCCGGTCTAAGCTGGAGGAAGAAACTAAAGTTCTACAAGAATCTAGTACTGAGCTACCTGATGCATCAGGGTTAAGATTAAGAGCTCGTGCTCCTTCATCCTCCCCGACTGTATCATCCGACGTGGACGTGGTTTCAGTCTCTGAAGATTCAGAAGGAACGTGTCAGCTAGATAGGAACACACAAGGGTTCCGCATCTTCGGCCGAGTGTTTCGCCGTCTTGCCGTTCTCGGTCAGCAGGATGTCATGGCGAGGGGTGAATCGAGCGGCAGTAGCTCAAAAGGAAAGCAAGTTGCACAAGGCGGGTCTTCAAGCTCCTCTGGTACGAGGGATGGAACAAGCTCAACACGTGGACGGAAGAACCAACGGCAAGACGACGACCATGGAGATGAAGGCAGAGACAAAAGGAATGAGCCACCTCAGAAGAGGGGCAAGACAAGTCAATCGCAGTGCGAAGGGCGGTCGCAGTTTCTAGCATGCCCATACTGGAAGTTAGATCCGGAAAGGTATTGGGATTGCTTCATGAAGAAGAACGATACTATTGCACACTTGAAACAACACTTGACGCGCCGACATACACCCAAGTATTATTGTCAGATCTGCTACGAAACGTTCAAGGACTTCGATCCATTTGATTCGCATGTATTGAGAAGGTCATGTATAAGGGGCCCATCAGCAAAGCTGGAAGGCATATCTCAGCAACAAAAGAACCAGCTATCACTGAAGAGTAAAGGCTCAGTTGAACAACAATGGTATACCGTATGGTCAATCCTCTTTCCCGATATAGACCCCCCTTCTACCATTTTCATTCATTCGACACAATCGGAAGACTTTTGCCGTATGCAAGAGTTTGCCCAACGAGAAGGAGTTGCTATTATGTTGGAGGAGCTGGACTCTAGTGGACTTGTAATCCGACCTGATGCATCCAGCCAACAGCTACAATCGACAGTACAGAGAGCTATGGTGTCGATATTCAGAAACTACTGGAACAGACGCGAACCCAATTTCGAACAGGCTGAAGAGCCAAATCTAATCCATGGTAGTGGATCGGCCCCTGGGAACTCACTTCAACAACAGTCTACTCTAGAAAACCAAGTACGTCAGGGCGATCCTATCCTTATCGATCTGAACCGGACAATAGCGGATGACACGGATAATTCTGTGCTCCACAGACTGAATAGGTCGAGCAGCAGTACATGGCCCCAACTACCAACGGTGACTCCATGGCTTTCCAGAGAGGCTGTCCAAGATCACATTGAAAGGGGACCATGGGCTCCTACCTTCTTGGAAGAACCGGCACTCGGGGAAACCTCCACAAGGAATGATCTAGCTTTCAGTCTTGAGAGTTCGGGCATGTTGGACTTGGATGCCTTATTGAGAGACGTGATAAATACTGAAGCATAGTCTCTGTAGGATAGTTGTTGATTTGATTGGCGCGACTTCGAGATCAATAAATTCTGGAACCGATCTTGGACATAACAACTTCCGCTGAAACTAAAACTGTTTTCGTTTACAACGTCTATCGATGTATGACTACTGTCCCAAAACGCCAATATTACACCGTCCTGCTTTGGGAACAATAAAGAACTCTCCGGCCTGTGTCATAAGTTCATCCGTCATATCCCGATGTAGCTGTAAGCCTCTACACTCGCGGAAAAGCATAGCCAAGGTGACAAGGATCTCCATCCGAGCCACATGCATACCGACGCATCTCCTCGCACCGATGTTAAAAGGAACATGTGCTCGTTTCATTTCTGGGGTTGGATTCAGGAACCTGGTAGCATCAAATCTTCTACAGTTAGTGATTGCACCTGCCTCCGAATATCCCTGCAGACAAATCACGTACCTATCGGGATCGGAGAAAACATCATCAAGCCGGGAAATGAGCCATCCCGTCGTGTAGACCATTGTACCTCCAGGGATATCCCAGTCATGAACAGAGATCCCAGTCGGAGGTACGAGTCTCTCTACAAGTGCTGCTGCAGGATTATACATCCTCAGGACCTCTTCCAAGACGCTGTTCAAGAGGGGTAGTACCTCAACATCCTTGGTCGTGAAGTTCATAGGCAGACTACTGACCTCCTCCTCAATCTGCGCCCGGAGGTCTGGGTCTCTGACAATCTCCCATGTCGCATAAGTCAAAGTAGTAGCCGTACTGTCCGAGCCGGCAACAAGAAGCATACTCACCTCAGAGCTCAACTCATCGTCGTTCAGGCTGGGCTTCTTGCCTTTCACCTCTTGACTCAACAAGTGAAGGGCGATACTTGGGCCGCAATTTGATGAAACTCGTAGTTCGCCGAGTGCTGATGTTACACGGTTGAAGATGGTTTCAGTGACTTGACCAACGTCTCTAAGCCAGGCAATAGGAGACCACTTGAACAGAGATATGAGCCTGCGGGGGAGTACTGCTTGGAAGACAACAGAAGGACCAGCATGACTCAAAGCCGTATAGAGGGGTAGACCTTTCCCACCGGAATGTAACAAGTTGAAGGATTTGCCGAAAGACATCTCACTGACGACATCGACAGCCAGGCAGCGCCACCATTTGTAGACATCGGCCTGGCCTTTCTCGGCCTCGTTCTTGATATTGGCTACTGCTTGACTAGCCAGTCGCTGAATCTTCACTTCCTGTTCTTCCTTTATTGATGCAAAACCCCTACCAATGATCCGTTTGCGTTCAGAGTGAATACGAGGATCTCGCATGGTGAAGAGCATAGATGAGTGGCTGAAGCGGATGTGGTCAAAGACGGGTGCTTTCAGGCAATGGCTACCCACGCCGTGCACTTTGTAGTAGCCATCGACACTGTTAATGGAAACTTCCTTGGGTCCAACTCTGACTACTGGACCGTGAACCTTGTGAAGATGGCGAAGATGCTGACGGCTGGTTCCGACTGCCCTGGTATATAGCAGTGGAAGACCAGTGAAGTGGGTGTACCATGGTCCAGGGAGGCGTGAAAGCGGGCCACGGTGATAGTTGAACAAAGCTCTGAGCACAAAGGCTAGGATCACAATAGAGAGGATGGGTATAAAGGAGAGAAACATTGCTTCAGCGACAAGTGGGAGTGGTTGTCGTCAACTAAATCGTATGAAGTTATGTCCATCTGTGGATCCAGGCTACTTTATGTACGACACCATAATCTGTAATCTAGCCCAACATCCATACTCACAAATTTCACCATGATATCCTCAGGTCTGGAACAGCTTCTAATCTTCGGGGGCCGACTAGCTCAGCCCTGTTAGTCAAGGGTGAAGTCCCATAAGCGCCGCTGAATGAACTAACTCTGCCATGATCCCCGCGATGTCACTTATCTCATGCACGATTGGGGTCTAAAATGCCAGTTGGCATGGTATCATGTATACTATTTTAGTGCCTTGCGGACGGGCCAGGCCGCGTCTACAGGGTCTTCTTCACATGTCAGGATCTCAGAAAGCTTGGTATTAGTGAATCGAAGGGCATCTGAGACCTATAAGCCACTTTGTAGGACAAGAATAGTCACTTAAAATGAGGGAATTTCTACCAGCCTTCTAGAAATGGTAGTACACGGAGGAAAACGATGATACTCCTACTCCTTCTGGCCTGTTATCCGCAGATCCACTTTCTTTCTGCAAGATACCTTGTAAATATTGGTTAATGCCGTAGAACCGCATATGCACTGCGCCTTGTAAGACTTACGAATACCTCAATACAACCGCAGTCCCAAAGTGGCCCGAGATATCCGAAACTGTCGAATTTTGAGGGCTTTTTATCAGTCATATCCTGGGTGATGGAGATGTCTAGAGCCACTTTACGGGCGCTTACTCAACAGCCTTATGACCCCTGCTGCATTGGCCTCGCATTGACACACTCATCATTGGCTTCGTTCGGCTATTTGAGGTAATGATGCTCCGCCACGTGGTACTGAAAAAGTCGAGATGCTGCAGAGTAAAATCTCTTCCGAAGGTTTAGGTATGGTTGAACAAGATGGCATGTGAAACCACTCATGTAGGCTGCGATCTCAGCCGCAGCTTTCTTATTCTCAGACACCCTTTGCACTGGCAATTGTTACATGTATAGTTGGTAGATAATAACACAACCAGTATTCTTATCAGGTCTCGGGTATCATTTCAACCCAATGCACCATCTGCTGCAAGCCTGGTAACGCCAGCTGAAAGCTTGTCTTCAAGCCACGACAGCACATTAGTAGACTTTTCAGAAACCTGCCAACAGCGCTTACGTTTTTCGCGAGTGCATTGTTCTCACTATTCTTAGGCCTTTTATTGTCTTCTACTTGAGCCCGCTCATGTAAGAGAATGGGGACGAATCTGCAGGAGACACGAGCTATTTTCGCTCCACCGGAAAAATAAGCACTAAATCTGGTACGCGATTACACCCATGCAAATGGCACCCAACCTTGCTGCGATCTTATCAGTACCTCTGAGGCTGAGCCTTTATCGTAGACTTTGGGGTCCGGCGGAAAATTTGCTGCAGCTGGGGGTTATTAATAGATATCGATGTAGGGTCTTATTCATAGCATCCAACGTCTGATATAATTGCGATATCCTGCGAAGCGCCATCTTTATAGCTTCACTTCATGAAAGTCAAACAAGCTTGAACATGGCATACACTATTACAAGCAATTCGCCTATACAGGCTAACCCAACCAAGATCTTTTTACATGGTCTTGGAATACTCTCCTTTTCCTATAGCTTTTACCTCTTGACAACCTGGGACTCAGCATACTCTGATTCTTTCGGATGGTACTTTCAGCTTCTCACTGTCGTGGGCCTCACCTTATCTCTTATCACATCTACCTTTGGCCTCATCGCAGATCTTATGAGACATGATGGCTTCTCAAGGACCAAAGACACTATCTCACTTCTTGCGACGCCTCTCGAAGTCATGATTGCTGTCCTATACTGGTCTATCAAATTCCACGATCCATCATTACTCATGCCAGCCGACCTTGTCATCAATCCCTGGGCTGATCTTGGATACCACCTGGTACCTGCGGTGCTATTGGTACCGGACTTACTGTTGTACAGTCCCCGAGCGACTATTACTACGAGGAGTATGATGTTCACCAGTACCATTTTGGCTGTCGTTTATTGGTGCTGGATTGAGTTGTGCTATTACCAAAATGGCTGGTAAGTATAGCTGTCGACATATAATCTGGTTCACTAGCTAACACTTACAGGTATCCGTATCCCATGATGGATCAGTTCAGTGCCATTCAGCGGGTTGCAGTTTTTGTTGGGTCATCAGGATTACTGACCTTGACATCGTCTTCCCTCCAATGGGTACACGGCAAGGTACACGGTCTTAATGTGACGAAGATCAAGCCGAACTAAAAATGATCAAAACAAGTCAGGTCGCTGTGGACTCGGAAAGAGGTGCCTAAGAGAATAAGGGAGAGGCGGAATTCCGTTCCAGCTTTGCGGTGGTCCATTTGGCGAGTCATTTCGCTGTAAAATTAAAGATTTCACAGGCTTTGGTCAAACGGCAGACGGTGAAACAAATCCATTAGGAATTAGCCAATGGACCCATGAAGATCCGTGTCCAAGCTCCAGTGAATCAGCCTAACTAATTCACTGTATCGAAGGATTCAATCCTGGAGGAATATTAATTTTATGGGATCAAATTTCTATTGTTGACCACTGAGGCGAAGTAAATAGTGAAACAGCGAAAACATGGCCTAAGCAAACCTTACGCAACACCATATAAGACACTATCGCAACTCAATATCGACAGAATCTCATACATTCTCAGTTCCATCCCACTTTAACCTCTGCGCCAAATACACCATGCAGCTCTCCATTACTACTATTGTCGCCGCTCTGGCAACCTTCCATATCGCCAATGCGAGCTGGAAAAGTAAGTCGGTAGTACCGTATTGATGACGATTCAGCTGACCTCTCCCCTAGTTACTGCCTTCAGCAACGGTGCTTGTACTCTGAACGCAGAGGACATCAACTCTCTCTCTCGCGAGCTCAGCTCGTCAGAGAGCGTTCCGGATTGCTTCACTTTTGGACAAGACATGCCCGGCACATCCTGCACCGAAGCCTACCCTGCCACCTCTACAACAGGACCTTGCAACAGTGGCCCACTGAACCCAAAGTCCATCCGGGCTGAGGGCAACTGCGTCTTCTATACCGAGGCCAACTGTGGAGGGTCTGAGGCAGGAGTCACGTTGCCTGGCACTCCAACTTGCGTGGATAATGGGGCCGACATCATGTCTTACAAATGTGTAAGTACATTTTCTTTGCTCATGAAAGAGAGATCACAGCTGACTCAGTCTTCAAAGTGGTCTGATTAGACATATTTCAGTGGATAGTGTCGCTAGGTTCAGAATAGGCAAGTCTTGTTGAACAGATTCAAAACTCTTTGTAGTAGCAACTGAAGAGATACAAACATCACGATCACTAGACTCCAGCTGCAGTCAGCCCATAGATCAATAAACTGGAAATAATGAGAACATCCCTGAGAATATTTGTCACAATATCACTCTCTCGTGCCCCAAGAGTTTCAGCAAATATCTTGAAGCCTCCGTTGGCCTCACGAGGGGAGGCGCACAACAAGCCTCATCCCTCAGCCAGATCCAGCCACTTCCACAACTCATTAAAAATGCACTTCAAACAGCATACGAAGTCACGCGGGAGACTTGTCAAGTTGTGGCATACCCCGCAAAATGAGGCAAACTTTGAAGCGGGGGTTGGTTGATAGAATGTCACTAATAGAATGCCAAAGCTCGGAAGAATACGAAGGGCCTATAGGAGTCGACTACACTATCAATTGCCGACTCCACTCTTTGCTCTCAGAGATAAACCCAATCCCGCGGATAACGTTTTCACTACGGTTGGCTGCAAGCTTAACTAAACATGATGTAGATTATCGATAATTTGGTATCTCTGGGGTAAGATCGCTTATGCGCGCGTGATAAAGGCCGTCACTTGTTATCTGGAACAACGAACCGAAGGAGTAGCTATATATCCATCGTTTGTCTCGCAAGTATTGATGGGGTATTAACTTCTCACTGGTCATTCAACTTTCTGCCTAACAACTCAACATGACTTTCAAGAACATGCTCCGCAACTCACCCCTGGCAGGCTATGGAAAGGCCATACGCGAAGCACCCCGCGAGGTCATCTTTAATCCACATCTCCTGTTATCATCATTGGTCTATGCCTTTGGTGGGTTTCCCGTCAGTAAGTAATTACCCACTTCAGTTGTATTCCCATTACTTATGATTTATCATAGTTTGGGATCAGGGTGCATCTTCGGTCATCCCCTCCCTTCCTGGCTTCCAGAACCACTTCAAAATCGTCTCCGGATCAAACGCCGATGAGATTCGAGTCTTCGTATCTATCGTTTACGTTGGTTTTGGAGTCGGCTCAGCTCTCACCTTCTTCATCAATGACCGAATCGGAAGGCTTTGGTCCTATCGCCTTTATACTATTATCTACTGCATCGGTACTCTCATGGCCATCTTCTCCCCAAATCTCAATGTCCTCTACGCTGCCCGTGTCATCCAAGGGTTGGGCCTCGGTCCCTTGACAGTCACCTGCCCTATGTCCATCGTCGAGATCGCTCCAGCGGAAATTCGAGGTCTTCTCGCAGCATGGTTCACTCTGTTGATGGGTCTCGGCTTGTTCACAGCAGTGTTTTGCACTCTCGGAGTCTACCGCCATGTGCCCGTTGGTAATTTTCAGTTCCAAATCGTTTGGCTTACCCCAATGATCCTGATGGGTCTCTGCATGATCGCCACTTTCTTCATCCAAGAGTCTCCACGTTGGCTCTTCATGGCTCAGCGTCGACAAGAGGCTATTGATACACTTGTCAAGATCCGCGGTCTGCGATCTGATGACGCTCGTGTGGAGCATGAGATCCGAGACATTGAAGACGACATCAACAGAACAGCTGAGGCGGTCGGAAACTCAAGCTTGTGGACAATAGCAAAGGAAACTTTCACCATCGCATCCAATCTGCGCCGCGTTCAACAGAGCCTTGTCTGCTACGCGCTTGCCCAACTATCCGGGGCTAATCTCATTACCTCTTATTTCGTCCCCATCCTCGCCATCGTCGGCGTTGGTGGTGACACAGCCCATAGCATGTTCCTCAGCGGCATGTATGGCGTCTCCAAGTTCTTCTTCATCCTTATCGCCACATTCTTCTTCATCGATGCTCTCGGTCGGCGAAAGTCTCTTTTCGTCGGTGCCGGGCTGCAGATGGTGACTCATATCTATCTTGCTGTCTATGTCAGGACTTCGCAGAAAGGTCCTGTCTCCGAAGCCGCTTCAAACGCAGCAATTGCAGCACTTTTCATCCATGCCTTTGGTTATAGAGTCGGTGAGTCTTAACCCCATGATCTACTAAGTGAACTTACTAACAGTCAACAGGGCTATTCATTCTCCCTTATGTGTTTGGCAGTGAGCTGTGGCCAAACCGGATTCGATCCTTCGGCAGTGCTCTTAGTCAAGCCTTCCACTGGCTGTTCATCTACGCGATGCAGTACAGCATGCCATCTATCCTCTCAAGCTTCCATCAGTGGGGTGCCTTTATCTTTTTCGGTGCTTGGTGCGCTGTTGCGATCGTTTACACCTATCTCATGATTCCTGAGATTTCTGGTCTGAGTGTTGAAGAGATTGAGGATCTCTTCCGTGGTCCATGGTTCAACGCTCACAGGCGCACCAAACGGATGATCGTTGAGGGAGTGACTGTGAATGGTAAGGAGGACTTCGGTGATAATGTGTGAGTCTTTGCAGTATTGCTTTTTCGCATCAGATCTAACAGACTTACCAGTGACGATAAGATGAAAGATTATGACACCAACGAGAAGAACGTCTCGAGGGTAGCGTAAGGTCAAGTTAGGGAATTATGAAGTTTCGCCTTTCATGGAAGTCTGGGGATACGGGTGCGGGTGAAATTGGTTAGCGTCTGTACTGCCTTGGTAGTATTAAAGTAGTTCTATATGATCAACTGTTGTCGATTCGGGTCATCATATTCGGTAGCTGTTGTTCATTCGTTCGGTCTGCTATGTACTAAGCATCGTGGACATAATGTTTTTGGTTCAACCCAGTTCTACAAAGGCGCATCGGCGCGGTATCTTCCGCAGGGAGTCGTGAATATTGGTCACGGTTCCCCTTCACTGTGTCAAAAGACGAGTATACACCGATTATTGACTAGAACTAGTCAGAAGTTCAATGAAGCTGAATTTCGATCGCGTCCCAACATTCAACGACTTACTTGGCACCAAGATGGAATGAATCAGGACTATATGGCCAAGGTTCACATTATGAAGTGCATGACCATAATAAGTCACTTCTGCTAACTTGGCAATATCTGTGCGACCTGCCTGAACTAGAGTCGGCTAAGCTGCTTCGACGAACCATCAACTGTCGTAAACGCCTGATGTTGGAGTGAACGGTCACTACCAACACCTTCCATCAGACTATTAAAAGCCTTTGCACCAGCTTCCAAGCCTCTCCACTTCCACAAGTCCAGATACTCATTTTCCCTCCCTTCAATCCTATCCACGACGTGCTCACCCAGATTAGGAAGAAATTTGAAACCATGTCCACTACCGCCTGTCGCAACCATCAGACCCATTTTGTCGGGCACGAGATCAATGACGAAATGGTTATCGTATGAGTCGGTGTACCAGCAAAGACGAGTGCTCATTTCACACTGCGCCAGCTCGGGGAGGAGGTCTTTCACGAAACCCTTGACAACTCTCGCCCCGATGAGCGGAATTTGGTGGATAGACTCTTCTGTCCATCGAGTCTTGGGTACACTTCTGACAGTGCCATCTGCTTGAGTCTGGGGGTTGGTGAATTTTGTACCACGATAGCCCATCTTGACAACACCGTTGTCATCTCGTGCAAAGCCATAGAGGCCACCATATTTACCATGGCGCATGTTATATCTGGAGGTTGCCAGTTAGTATTTATTCAAGTCTGAGGTAGGTCTTTACTCACGACCAAGTCGGGAAGTTTTCGGGTGCAAAGCGATCCCATAAAGCCTTGTCGGGTGGTAATTGAAACAGAGCCACGCTTCCAGCAGTAGTCTCGCAGAGATTGTCAAGCTGCGTGATAAGCGAAGGAGTCCAGCCACCGCAAGCCATGATCGTTAGCTCCGCGGCATGCACTGTTCCATCCGCCGTTTTGACACCAGTGATCTGTGAATCAGTGCTCTCAACAAAGCTTGAGAACTTTCCCTTGGATTCTCCAAAAAGAAATTGCACACCCAGAGTCTGTGCTTTGTTGAGTGCAAAACGACAGGCTTTGTCAGCGTAGGCAAAGCCTGACTGAGTATCTAGAAGGGCGGAGTTGTTCTTGAGGTCGAAGGCATTAAGAGCAAAGTCGAATCCCTGAGACTTTGCCCTCTCAACGTCCTTCGGCTCGCTGAGATCGATCTGTGTATGCTCTAATCCTACCTTGGTCATGTTCTCAATGGTGTCTATGTCAAATTGCGACAATGATGACTCTGAAGTAATGGTGAGAACTCCGTTGTTGACAAACAGTTTGTCAGACGAGGAAAGCCCAGGAGGTCTGAGTTTTCCGGCCTTGAGCTCGTCATTCCACTTCTTCCACTTCGTGATGGCATCAAGTGCGAGATTCTGGTACCAAATCTCTTTGCCATATGCTGCACGAATAATTTTGTTGATGTCTAGTTGAAGAATGTTAGTCCGCATACTGAAGAAATTCGTATCATCTTACCTGCTGAGGCAGCATCACATCCTTTGTCATACGAATATTGAGATTCGTGATATGGCTGTTTATCAAGAACCTTGACATTGGTGTAACCGCGCTCCGCCAAGTGAAGGGCCGTGCTTAGACCAAAGACACCAGCACCAACGACGACGATTGGTGAGGATTTGCTTGAGAGATTTGATGACATCTTGCTGGCAGTCTGGTTTGCAAGTAAATTGATTACTTCAAGTATTCTCTGTTCGAACCACTGACTGTGCTCTCCAAAAGGTGATTTGAAGCGTTTATACCACTATCGCAAATAAGCCTTTACAGCTCCCCTGCTCCAAGCAGATACCAGCAGCCGATTTGCCAGCGATAACGCGGGCAGTGTCGCAGCAATTCCCCGCTCCCTCGGCGAATGGTTCTTGTCTATTGGCCCTTCGTATTCTTCCGAGGAGGGGAAGATTCGCTGGTGGAGCTGAAAGTTGGTCTTTGCTGCATTTGGATAGTGCTAAACGCAGGGTCCGCCCTCCGCATCGGAACGATGATTCTCTTCAACCTTTGACAATCATTCTGTCTCGCAAAAAGGATCTGAGACTTGTAACATTCGATTGATCATTGTAGAACTTCATGAGCCGTTATTGAACACGGATTCTTCCGTGCGTGGTCTCATCTCGCATACCCTTGTTCAATCGGGTTGTCTAAGACCCACAGATGCGCTTTACCCTACAGTCCTGAGATCAGCGAATTAGCCAACCATGCCTGAGGTCATCAAGAGTCGACCAGCCAGAGGGGCGGCGCAACGCGTGCGAACCGGTAGCAGAACTCTTGTTGCATGCATAAGTTGCAAAGACAGAAAGTTGAAGGTGCATACCGCTAGGCTTATTCTAGTGCCAAGGCTCACATTTGTTAGTGCGATGAGCAAATCCCGTCATGCAGCAATTGTCGGCGAAGTGGTCTTGGTAAGCATTAGATCCGTCGCAGCAGATTATTCTCAAGCAGTAACAATGTGTAGGTTGCTTTGTGGAAGACCCGATAACGAAGAGACATCAGCCACGGAACTACCTGGAGACGTTAGAACAAAGAGTAATTCTGTTGGAAGCACAGCTGAAAAAGGCCCAGTTCAGTGTTACCAATGGCCCAAGTCCTTCAGCAAGTAGTCAGGCTGCGTCTACTTCAGATCAAGCTAGTACGACTGCCATTGACGAGAGGTTTGAACTCGATGATCTCTCGTCCATGATTGGGACTCTGAGCCTGAACGCGGCTGGGGCCGAGCCAAGTTATCTTGGGGCATCGTCTGCGTTCGCTTTCGCACGCTTCATGAAGCCCTCTATTCGCCAAGCAGTTGCATCACTACCTCCGGAAATCTCTTCAATCTCGAGATCCCAATCTCATGGCCATGCATTGTATCCTCCAGAACCTTGCCCGCTGCCAGACTATCAGACAGCTGTCAAGTTGAGCAACGCTTATTTTCAGAACATCCATCCCCAGTATCCATTCTTGCATGAACCGACATTTAGACTGTGGGAGACGGTCTTGGAAGACCCCTTCGAAGCGATGAGTAGCCTTGGTTATGACCCCGTACCTCTCTACTTCCTCAATATGGTAGCTCTACATGGACCTTGTCTGAATACTTGTCTAACGACTACACTAGGTTTACGCCATAGGAGCTCTCCTAAAACCCGGCTTGGGCTACTCAGCAGAGCAACTTTATGTCTCTGCCATGCTCTACATAGATGAGATCATTTGTAATGACAACCTGGAGTGCATACAAGCGATCCTTTGTTCAGCAGCCTATTCTTTACGCTCGGCAAAAGGCACGTCGCATTGGTAAGGCTTGCCGAGTGCCTCACCATTCGGAGTGCACAAACTGACATTAGACAGGAAGCTTGGAGGCCAAGCTCTCCGACAATGTGTCAACCTTGGCTACCATCGCAATCAGAAGCGACTACGGTCTACCCTCAACCCATTGCAAAGAGAGCTCCAGAAGCGAGCCTTTTGGAGCGCATACGTGATGGAGTGCTCGGCTGCAGTTATGTTGGGAAGGCCGCTGAGTCTTCATTACCAGGAGATAGATGCTGAGGTAAATCCTTCGGACCGTAATGAAACGCTGTATGACTGACTATTAAAAGTTTCCATTGGACATCAAGGAGTCACAAATATCCTCAACCGGTATCTATGGCGCCCCAAGGTCATTAACCTCCGAGCCGTCGACGATGATGACCCATGCCATTCATGGATTCCGTATACGTGCGTTGATAGGACGCATTCAAACCACTTTGTATTCTGACAGCACTCTGAGAGATGCCACAATCCGCCAAGCCCTTATTGAACATCTCTCGGACGAATTAGAGGAATGGTATGCCGCACGCCCTCCCCCAATGACACCCCCGGATGGTGGTGCACTCTCATTCTTCGTCAGTGCAGATTGGTATGAAGCAAACTACAACTATGCCGTACTACAACTCTTCCGGCCACAAATCACGGACACAAAGACTTCAGCATCGGATGGGATCTTTCTGAAGTGTCTAAACACTTCGAGGCAGACGTGCCACATCTTCCGACGTCAATACTTTGGGAAACCTATGGCCTACACATGGAGTGCCTTGCATGAACTCTTCCTCGCCGGACTGACATACCTCTACTGTCTGTGGATGTCACCCGCAGCACGACAAGTATCTCGACATGACGAAGTCAGCAACACCTGTACAGATTGTACCATGGTTCTGGTGATCCTTGCTGAGCGGTGGCCTGAAGCTGCGCCTTTTCGCAATATCTTTGAAGTGCTTGCAAGCCGAACAATGACAATGATGACTGATTCGCATCAAGGAAAGGAAGTAATGCCTATTGCAATAGGCCCGGAACAGGAGACATACCCGGAAGGCTTGTCGCAGTGGATGGCTGGAATGTCTGATACGGGTATAACGACTGGGGTGGACTGGTTGCTGAGCGAGCTCATAGACGAGTTCCCAGCTCCTGAATAAGTACTTGTAAATAAACTAAAAGGAGAATAACATGGAGGATTCTCTATGATCAAAACCCAGATTTAAATGGTTGACGAGTGTCTGTTCTTCCTCGGCATAGAGCTGTTGTTGAACTTCGGCAACTGGCGTAGGCTCTCGTCTTTTCCGAGCTCCATTGACTTCTTGGTACCGGGATTGCAAGAAGCTCTTCTTGCGGTTCAATAATAGCAGCCGCACTAACACGGCCTAGGTGTGTCTAGCTCCGGAAGAACACGAGCACCCTCGATCATTGGCCGTTGATGGGACTGTCAATGGCACCAACGACTCGCGACCCGATAGAGTGGGGATTAGCAAATGAGAGCAAACATCGGCAGTGTTTCCACACCGTTACAGAAGTCATAACTCTCAAATAAAGTACAGAAACCTATGAAATGAGTATATATATTTCGACTGCCAGTTCTGTAAAAGCCATCCGCATCTATCATATACCCTTCTCTTGACACTGATATCAGGTTATCACACTGAAAAATGGCCAACAGACTAGCTATCAACCGACCGGGCTTCTCGTCCCCGATCCTCTCAGAAGCTCTTACCCATAACGGCCTTGTGTATACAAGTGGCAAGATAGGCGTTGATGCCAAGACTAATGTTCTCGTATCGGATGATGTTGCTGAACAAACGGTAAGTCATCAAGTACCCGACTCTCAAGACGGGCTCTGACCATCTAAAGAAAGCCGTACTTGGACTACTAGAGTCTGTTCTCCACGAAGCAGGAAGTGGGCTTGATAAAATTCTCAAGGTATCACAAATTCATAATGCGAGATGAGTGTCGATATTGATGCAATTGTAGTGCAACATTTACCTGACAAACATCAACGACTTTGCAGCTATGAACGCCGTTTGTACGTCTCACGTTCAATGATCGTTATGAGAAAATGCTGACGCTGCTATAGACATTGCCACGATTCCCAATCCCAAGCCTGCTCGGGTCTGTGTGACAGTTTCAGAACTGGGCAAAGGCGCCAAGGTAGGTTGCCCGCCTATCAATAACGGGAAACATGCTGACTCAAAATTGTCAGGTCGAGATTGATTGCATAGCCATTGTTGAGAAAGCTTTGTAAGCCATCAAGATGTTGAGCTTTGGGGAGAATCTTGCTTCTAATGACACAATGCTTCTCGTATAGCAAAGCCTCTCTATAGACATTTTGAGAAGGGATAGAAAAAAAGAGGGGAAATGTCAGATGGATCCTCTTTGTGCATAATATTAAAGATGAGAACGTTTATACTAGGGTTCTTATCAACGAAGCGAGGTTGTGAGATTGACGTCAGCATCGTGTACCCACATTTGCGCCCTTTAACTGTCATGTTCCTTCTTGAGTCATAATTGCTGCAACTCCTCACATTTTCCTATCGCGAATCTCTCTCCTCGAAAATCCCACGATCAAGGGTTGAAACAAGTCAAAATGAGGACTCTTTTATTGCTTGGGGGCATGACACCAGATGTCACCGCCCTCTACTACAACATCATCAACAAAGTTGTCAGACTCAAACTCGGCGATCGAGCATCAGCCCCATTATATCTGTACAGCGCCAACCTCGAAGAGATGATTCAACACGCCATGAAGGGAGACTGGGACGAGTTCGCAAAAGTGTATAAGAAACCCATCAGGTCGCTGAGTGATAGGGTGGATGGCATCGCGATCTGTGCTATTCTTGCACACAAGGTCGCCAAAAAACTATTTGATGACTCCTCATCGGCTCATGTCCCACTGTTTCACATCGCGGACTGTCTCGCACTCCACATTACCAACAATCATCCATCAACTAAGAAGCTTGGTCTCCTTGGCCCAAAGATCTCGATGCTCGATTCCGATGATCCAGATTTCTTTGTGGCCAAGTTACGAAAGGCTGGCTTTGAGATCCTGATCCCGGAAACACCAGCGGATATTGAGGAGGTTAACAGAGGCATGCTTCAAGAAGTGGCGAAGGGCGTTGCTTCTGTGACAGACTCAACAAGAAAGATGTTCATTCAACGAGCGAAAAAGCTGATTGAAAGAGGAGCTCAAGGTATTATACTGGGTAGCACGGACTTGGGCTTTGTGCTAAGGCAAGAGGATGTTGGGGACATACCGCTGTTTGAGCCAGCTGCTATTCATGCGCAGGAGCTAGGAATATGGATTTGTGAAGGAGAGGAAGATCAATCATCATAGTCTATCGATGTTGAAATTTGGCATCGCAGTACCACTGCAAAAGGAATATGATAAGTTTCTTACTGCGCAGAAAAGACCACCAGTCCCCTGAGCTTTTCCCATACTGAAGTGAGAGAATGACTGGAGGCAACGGAGATGCCTTCGGAAATAAGATTGACATTTTGCGGGGGCTCCAGTCTCGGCTCGTCTTTCGGCCCGAAGTGTTTTTGGACAACCGAAATCCCGATTCATCACCCAGGCTTCATCCGGTCATCAAGAAACGCGATGAATCTTATCTGCAAATAAAAATGAGCGCAGTGGACACTAACTCCCCGCGTCTAGGGTCTGATAGCACCCTCTCACGTACAGCCTGTGAGAGATGTCGCAGACAGAAGGTTCGCCATATTCCCCCAACATAATGTCAACTGCTGACACTCGGGCCGACAGCTTCGCTGCAGTCGTCAACGTCCAACCTGCACGCGATGCAGCCGCTTCTCAGTCACCTGCAGCTATCCTGAATTAGCTGATCGCAGACGTCTCGCAGCCCGTCGTGAATCCGTGCGGGCCGAACAGTCCCGTCCTGAAGCCGCCCCAGTGACTCCGGAGTCGACAGAGCTCAATGTTGGCACAGTCAGAAGTCCATCAGAGGCTCCAAGAATCAGCAGTATCGGCTTTGTTGATGTTGGCCCATCACGAACAGAACATGTAGCCCCAGGCTCTGCTGGCACCAACCTGGACGATTTACCGCCACGGGCCATAGGGCTCGCGATGTTGGATATTTACTTTGAACGGTTATACAATGCTACCTTGCTTTTTAATCGCACTCAGCTGTTTGAGTCTTACTTAGATGGCAGTCTACCTCCATATCTATTGAGGAGCATATTTGCACTGTCATCATTGTACGCATCTACCTCACATGCAGGCCTCTTATTCTGACATCGCCACAGGTTCCTTCGTAAACCACGGCATCAGCCACCTAGACTAGGTACTCATGCGGTGTCTCCAGAGCTTGCAGCATTTGCTACGTATGCTAGCTATGGGGATGCCTGGGTTGAGGCAGCAAGACGCGAGGCTTGGCTTCTCACAGATCGGCCGACAGTTCAGGTAGTTCAAGCTCTTTCATGTCTCAACTTGTACTGGTTTGCGACAAGAGATCTAGACCGAGCTCGGATCAACGCTGGTAAGTGCAACAATCTATGATTAGAACGTTGAATCTCCTGAGCTTAACATGCCCCAAACTAGTTATGGCCTATGCATCGGCCACTACATTTCGTTCCCTTAACATATCAGACAACGGGAAAAGGACGAAAGACGAGCTGCAGCTTGTAGAAAGAAAGCATGGCTGTTTTTGGGCATGCTGGTCAACGATGTGTATCTCTTCTTTTCCTGAAGCCTATGCGAAGAACGCCTGGGAGGAAGCTTGTAATGTGCCACTTCCTGTTGCATCAGATGGCTTTGTTAGTGATGGGAACGTCGCGCGTCAGTACCACATGACTGCGGAATGGAAGCCTGAAGCGCTCAATGAAGAGCCGAATCCCCCTTCATCAATAATGGCAGAACATATGAAGCTCATGGGGGTTTGGTAAGTTCCCAATCAAAACCTTCGGTGACACCACTAATGCTCCGTTCGTTGTCTAGGGTTAAAATCCAGCTTATAAACAGAGACAAGCAGGAAAGTCCAGACGTCACCCACATACTACATTTGTCCAGCTTGGCGAAAGATATTTATGAATCGAGCCAGTTTCCTCCTTACGTTACAGGTAACGAGGGTACCGGTCGTGATATTGCACGGCTGCTGGGACTGCACTCATTATACCATCTTTGTCAAATTGTTCTTCTCTGTCCCCTGGTGTCTCTTTTCTCTGGTCGACGGGGCATCACAGGAGAAGGGCCTCAGAACCACGCACAAACAATCACCAAGCATGCTATTCACCACGGGCATCTGATTCGGGATTATATTGCTAGAAAGCAGGATATATCTAAACTCAGTTCTCATGTAGGCTTTGCTAGCTTCGTGTCGACCTCAATCATCCTCACCCTCTTGAGGTCCAGGGCTCGCCGGCATCATCATGATGGAAACACAAGGGACCATGTCTCACACGCACTTGTGACACTGATTCAGGATAATATTGATATACTCAGCATTCTCCAGACTTTCTGGGAGCACCTAGAACCAATGGTTAGTAAACTTAACACCTGACTTGTCCAAGAGAATATTCTGACTTGCGTGAAATAGACTAGGAGCCTGCAGCGGGCTGCTGACCAGATACTAGGATCGTTCGACCGCGTCGGGCATAGCGTTATAGGAACTGAATCCAGGGCTATCGAAGTCCCAATGACAGGAGTCAATAGTCCAGCACGGGAGGAAGATGTCATCACAACCACGTATATCGAGTCTCCAGAGTATCCGAATGCCCAGCATTCAGCGAGCTCCTACACGAATGCCCATTTTGGCGTTACAGATAGTGCCGGGGGATATATGACTCAGGACTTGGATGAGACTCCTGATTGGCATCATAATAATTTGTTTGAATGGTGTCAGACAGAAGGACTCCTGGATATTGGTAATGATTTCTTGGACATTGGCGCTTTGGTTGATTGGAACATGGACTTGGATCTGTTGACAGGTTTCTCTTCACAAATGGCATGAAGTCATCATGTATATATATCTACACATAGCCTAGTGCCTCATAAAGCGCATCAAGGGAATTCATTGGCAGGCAATATTTTGGCAGATACCTTTCCGAATCCGATTACACGATCTCCCGAGCCAGCCCATCCTTCCATACTAACAGTATCACCGTCTTCCAACCAAACCAATTCAGACCCATTAGATAGAGTGAAAGGCCTAGTGCCACCTAGAACGAGCTCCGCCAAACAACCTGACCTACGAATCACGTCATGATCACTTCCAAAGTCTTTGATCTGGTCGGTGCTAGAAGAGAGGGTACCAGTGCCGAGTAAGTCACCCGTGTCTAGACCGCATCCAGAGCTACTGTGGTGAGCTACCATCTGAAATGGAGACCAGTGGAGGTGCTTCAGATCAGACTTTCCGAGCAGGTCTTCGGTCACTCCGTTCCCTGTTACATAGGTTAAAAATTCTCTACTGTAAGATGACATTGATGATGTTGAGAACTTACGGGACAATGATGTAGAAACCCTTACTGCGACATCGTCTTGACATCGAAGAAACGGAATGGTCGTGTTCTTTCCTCCTCTCAGACCCAGATTTTCGGTAGTTAGTAGTGCACCAGCCTCCTCCAACGCCTCAACTGTCACGATCCAAGGCGAAATACTCGTCGCTGTAGCTTTTCCATTAAATGGTCCCAATGGAGCCATCTCATAGAATTGGATATCTCTCGCACTCCAGTCATTCAGAAGAACGAACCCAAAAACATGGTCACGAGCTCTAGACGCGGGAGTCGGTTCACCATATTTGATAGGGTTAGAGATAAAAACGCCCATTTCGAGCTCGAAATCGAACTTCTGGCTGGGAGCATACGTTGCACCATTGGGTCCGGGAATGCTACCGTGAGGTCTGGTGACGTTCTGGCCACTGGCAATGACGGATGATGCTCTGCCGTTGTATGCTGCTGGTAGATCGAAGAAGTTTTGAGGGACTTCATTGTATCCTGCCATACGGCCCATCTATCGTGTACTGGTCAGAGATTAGTAACATGGTGGTAAAGTTGCATGGCTCACAGTTTGGACGTGTTCCAGTGAGCACATAAAGTCCGTAAAGCCGCCAATTTTCATTGGGACATGCATGGTGACTTGGTCGGCTGCGATGATGCCGGCATCCTCTCGGTACACGATAGAGGACTCATCTCGCAGGGCTTCTTGAATAGACTTCCGGAGGGAGTTGCGTACATCAACCGCCAGCGTAGCAAAGTCATTCAGTGTGGACTGTCCAGGAGGTCTCATTGTTAGTTAGGGCTCCCGTGGCTCTTCTCAGTTTTGCCGTTACTAACCGATGCCAGTGCTTCATTCACAGACTCATCTACAGGCAGTCCGTTCTGGATGAGGATTCTAAGGTCTAAAACATGATCACCAACCGCAGTACCTGGCCGCGGATCAGACTGTCAAGAAGGGTTATATCAGCAAAAACTCTGCATTACTAAATGTTTCATTCGCTTACATTATCCACAGTGTGAAAGATGCCGAAGGGAATGTTCAATATAGGGAATGGCGACCCATCCGGTATCGGAAATGGATATTGAACCATTTTGGTTGATTCTTGCGACTGTATGCGATTCTGGGAACAGACAACTCGGCACTCGTGTTAGTGCTGTTAATAACGAGAAGAATCAGCCCAAGTTTATTGAGAAGATCATGCGATGACCGAGGTTATAAAGGACTATCGAAGGATTGAGCCTGAAATCATTTTGACAACTCATATAGTATGTACATGGAATCTACGTAATCTGAGGTAAGCCGGCGGAGCCCTTCTTCAAATCGTGCGTGATGATGTCCGTTCGGGCCGGAGTCCGATGGAGTGGAGCTTCGGACCTCGGATTCGGGGTTGGAGACAGGGCAACTCTACATCACCACGTCGTTAAATGTCAGCTTATGGGAGATCAGTTCAGATATATAGGCAGGCCCAATAGTCAGAATTGAAACCAATGAGCTGGCTCGCGAATTTCAGTTTGCCCCTTGAATAGCCTCGAGAGAATAGCTTCAAGATGTCTGAGACTTCATCTCCAAACTTGATCCTTATCAAAAATGCGACGGTCTTGACAGTGGACCCACTGAATGGTACCCTAGCAAACTCCGACATTCTCATCCAAGATGACCGAATCGTTGCGATTGGGCAAGCCCTGCCAAACCCTTCCGGAGACAATGTCACTAAGATCGATGGCCAAGGATGCATCGTTACACCTGGGTTTGTTGATGGCCACCATCATATGTGGCAGCAACTTTTGCGAGGCGTTGCAACGGACTGGTCACTTTTTGACTACACTGTCAATATGCGTACCATATATGGAAGCTTATACACACCTGAAGATGTCTACCTGTCTACTTATGTTGCAGCACTGAGTCTGATCAACAATGGTGTGACTTCTGTTCTCGAGCACTGTCATATCATCAATTCGCCTGATCATGCCGATGCTGCTGTACGGGCACTTCAAGATGCTGGGATCCGGGGAACATTCTGTTATGGGTTCTATGCCAACCCACCTTTGCCCGATCAGCTTGATCCAAGAGGCTTCTCCCATGCGCCACGGCTGAACGATGCTGCCCGGATAAGGGACAAGTTCTTTGGTCAGAACGATCCAGCCGAGCAACTTCTCACATTCGGTATTGCCCCAGATGAGCCAGAATCTCTGCCCATTGAAGAGACCATCGCCCAGATCAAGCAATCAAGGGAACTTGGTGCACGTATCATCACTATGCATGTCGCGATGGGACCCTATGACTTAGCACGACGTCAGGTTGTACAGAATCTCGCAGATGAAGGCATTCTGGGACCAGACCTCGTCTTTAGCCATGGCTCATCCTTCACCCAGAGTGAGCTTCAAGCGATCAAGGAGTCGGGTGCTTCTATCGTCGGCACGCCAGATACAGAGTTACAGATGGGTATGGGGTTCCCTATCGTCTTCCAAGCTTCTGATCGAGGATGTCGCACATGCCTAGGCATAGATATTACATCCAATCAGGGAAATGACTTTATCGCGCAGATGCGGCTCGCACTACAAGCTTGTCGCGCTCAGGAAAACGAACAAGGGTTTCCACTTTCCATTAATCGCAAGACGGCAGATGTGCTTCGGATGGGGACACTGGGAGGCGCAGAGGTCATGAGAATGGAAGACCTCATCGGTTCTATTACAGTTGGGAAGAAGGCAGATCTTATCCTAGTCCGCTGTGATGATATTGAGAATACGCCGGTGGGCGATCCAGTTGGGTCAGTCGTGTTTCATTCTTCAGTGAAGGATATTGATACAGTTATCATCGATGGTAAGATAAAGAAGCACAAGGGAAAACTGACCGTGGATTGGGAGAGGCTGAGGGAGGAGGTCATTCGTCGTGCAGACCGTATCAAAGCCGACGCAGTCACGATTGATCTAACAGAGGCTAGGAAACGTTGGATGGAGATTTTCTACGTCAAAGATGCTGCATAAGTAGTATGTAGCTTTAACCTACATCTAACAAGAAGAGCTATCTTGATATTTCGTAATTCCGACCCTTGAGATCGATAGGAGATGATTCAACTCAAATCTCTATTCTCGAAGTGTATATGTCAACCTCTCCAACTTATCCTGCAAATTCCTAACAGACCAATGATCTGCCCCAAACATCTTGACCTTCCCGTCTCTCGCTACCAAGTACAGGTTCCTCGCCTCTCGGCGACATCCCCAAAGTTCCAGAATACCTCCCATTCTCTTCGCAACCCAGCAGTATACAAAACTATGCTCCTCCCAATATGCTGCAGCCGTGCAGAGTAGTTGGCGGAGAATGTGAAAAGCATTGGAGAGATCCTGATTGGCGAGTTCTATTCTTGCCGCAACTCTCTCTGGGGTTTCGTCTGCGGGACTGTAATATGCAATGGCTTTGCATTCATCCATAACCTTAAGCTGAGGGCGGTCTGGGTTTGGTGTGCATGACACCAAGATCTCTCGACCTCGCTCGTCGAGCAAATCGGCTTGGACAACGGCGTTCCATAAATACCCTACTGTTTCGACTTCTAAGGGGCTATTAGCTGTAGGTCATGACCGTTACGTCAAACTTACCTCTGTAAAGACGCTTATGGTACTTCGCCTCTGGCTTATTGACCTGACTCTCCCAGTCCTTTTGGTGCCTTTCAAAGTACTCACGGTTTCTAGAACAGTTTGAGCAAATGCCAATACGTGATTCATTGATACTGCTTACCTACATTCTCAAAGCCTTCAACCTCTCCAATAACTTTCGTTGTTCTGGAGTTCCGTCATCTCCAAGACTATATATATCCTCTTCATCGTGCCGATTATCCAAGAGGCCAGGTTCTCGCACTGGCAAAACCTTCATGACATCCACGCATTTCTTCACCTGTCTCCCCACTTCGAATTTCTCCAGATATGCATCAGTATCAACCTCCATATCCTCTCTCCTCTTGTGATCGAACAGCTTCACGCCTTCAAGACCTTGGTCCACATTGAATCGGTAGTACCTAATGCTGTTCGAGCCAAATTGATCCGCAACGATTCGGTGTATTCTGTTAGTCCCAGTGACGATCTGCTTCATGGCGTCGACTGCCTTGATGGGTGCTCGGAACTTGGCGGTGACAGTTTGTATGACGGAGTCGTTGTCCATTCGGACGATATGACCCATGCCAGTGCCCAGACTGAGAAATATTCCGACGTCGGAGTTGAGGGTTAGGTAATGATCGCCTTCCCAAAGACTTCTAGCCTCTTGAAGAATTAGATCGCTTGGGTTGTTGTACCCAAAGCCAGCATCCATGTATCGAACTTCTTTCCCAGGTGGACCATGAACGAAGGGCTCGAAAACGGTAAGTGCAGCTGATGTCGCTCTCACAGCTTCCCAGATAGTCCACGCCTTAGGTCTCGGATCCTTGTCTTCGTTGATGTACGAGCGCAAAGCAGTAGCTGTTTGCTGAACTGCATTTTGGTATGGGATAGTATAAACTACACTAAAAGTCATGAGTTTAGTAGAGGCCATTTAACTGTGAACTGAGAGATACTCACGTGTTGCATGCATCGTCTCCGAGAGGGTCGAGAAGCGGTGCATCCTCCTTACCTAAGTACTTCGCAACGACAGCCTTTGTCTCACGGACGAGGACCTTCTCATCAAACATGTACTCGCCGTTGCGTGGCTTTCCGAAGACAATGCTTCCAAGTCGCTGGTACTCGTTGATGCAGTCGTCTATGCTCATTCGCATACGACCGAGCATCAGCGCGATAATACTATAAAGTAGGTTAACATATGTTCAATCAGCAAGTCATGGGGTTTTCTACCCGCCAGTGCTTGTGCCTCCGATCAGGTCAAAGTACTGATATGGCTGCAAGTCCTGTCGTTTCATTTTGGCCCCAAGAATGTCCATGACCCTTTTGAGAATTATTAGAGATGACAAGCCTCTTACACCACCTCCATCTGCAAATTCGGTTAGTTTGAAGACCAATTGAATTGCGCTCTTGATATTACCAAGTGAGAGGAACTTGAGTTTCTTCGGACTTTCATCTGACATGGTTGCGTGTATGGGGGCCAGGAAGAAACGGTCTGCTAGTAAGGATGTTGGTGATCAATGATCCAATGCAAGCCTTTAAACTTCCGTAGTGGGTTATTGACTCGATTTATAAAGGCCAATGCTTGCCGATAATTATTGAAACAGTCAAGATCTTAAGAAGTAGGGGACCTTACACAGTATCGCACAGCCATAACCTCCGTCATCAGCGGCGCTTATAGAAATGTCTAGGATTTGTCCTTCAACGTTCCAGCCGCGTACAATTACTGCATCATTTCTCTCAATTCAGCCCTGCCTAAGCCACTTAGTCACATGGCGTATAAGCTTCAATAGATGCGTGATTTTGAGGCCTCCAAATCGGGCTGAGACAGCTGAAAGGCTTCCCATTCGTCGCCATTGTGATAAGACCAGTCCAGCCCTGCAGCTAAAGCGCCACAGCGTTTCAACCCGGAAAATGCGCCGCCGCCAAATATTGAAATCTGGGCGAACCGCAAGGCGTCCTATCACATGTCCTATTTTTCGTGCCGTTCCATCCGGGGACGGATATGAAGGACCTTGAATTGAAGAAAATGGTGACTGTGCCACTTTTTACACGACATTCCAAATCAACTTTAGCCGCAATGTCGACGACATCAACAGAAGACTTTGAGCGGTCTTGCGACCAGGTGTTTAACAAGTTACAAGAGCTGGCGCAAGAGTTGAAGAGCCATGATCATGAGGAGATTCATTTTAATATCGAGCATGCTGCTCAGTATGTGGAGCATAACAAAATCGGCGTGAAGTTCAAGGAGCAGGTGCGTCTTCTGAACGGCGACGTATCTTACGAGCTCATTTGCGCCATCAATGATTGCAATACGCACTTGAACGATTGTATGAGTATATGCAAGCGAATGGGGACACCAAGCTGGAGTACAGAGCAAGATTCGCGACTTACCATGTCATGGACATTCGTTTATGCCAGTCTGAGCAAAGCTGGATTGATATTGAAGCTCAAACCTTTGGAAGCGCAGGCCTTTTTGGCGTTCAACAGGCAACAGCCGGTATGCATTCATACAAGAATTGAAGCATAGACTCTAATGTCCGTCAGTCCTTTGAACCCCCAACAATTAGTCGCCGAGAATCTTTCATGAGTAACGCAGGCTCGGAAAACTTTACCATTGAGGGCCGAGCCGAGAGACGAGAGCGCGCAGAACGGCAACGGCAAGGCCAACGACGGGAACCGATGCTGGTCACTCCTACGGGAACAAGATTGAGAACCCAACCGAACCGCACGTCTACTTCGGTCCGATCTATTACTACGAGCACGTCATCAGCTTCCTCTTCGACAGCATCACTTCGTCTACCCACAAGACCTGCTGTCCCAGAAAGGGAGAAGTGGGTGATAAACCCTTCGATAGTGAGTGTTCTTCATGATCCTATCTTCGACAATGTTAGCTAAGTCGCATTGCAGATCAGTACTCCCGGGACTCCACCACCAGAGTATACCCCAATACCAAAGGACACAAGACCAGTAATACCGCCAGACGAGAAGCCCCCTCTCCCTCCACCAACGCCATCTATGCCTTCACCTCAGCCATCAACGAAGTCTGTCCGAACCGTTGCTTCGGAACCTCAACTTGCAGCTCCAGGTCCTCCAAGCCACCATACTCATTACACTGGAAATGTGTTCCACATATACCAAGGAGTCCCAAACACACCACCGCCTCAGGCTTGGCATACTCCTCGGTATTTCCCGCAACAACCAGGACCGCCAGTTTGGCCAGTGCCTTTTCAACAGCCAGTTCCACAACCATATCGACCGCCACGAGTCGCAGCGTATAGGCCAAGTCGGTTATCGCTTCGTGAGACAGCGGCGCTACATCTTACGCCTATGCCTGGACTGGCGGTCGACATCATGAAGCCAGAAGCACGGTGTACTCATGGGGTTAGGCACTTCAAGGGTCATCCGCCGTGTCAGTGGGGTTGCTGTAATGCGCGGGGATGCGGACAGGTCTTTTACTGATGTAGCCTGACAGTAGATAGGCTCAATGCTCGCTTAAGATGGCTGTCTATACATTTCTATGAGTCGGGGCATGGGTGGTACTTGAAGATACAAACTTTGAATCCTTCGCACGTTGTCGACAGGTATCTAATGCGAATCTGGCAACTCCATCCCTCCTTGATCTTCTCCCAACGCACGGCCATTGATCTCGACTGGCGTTGCATGAAACAAGATGAAAACAATCCTAGCCCACTCCTCAGTCCTGTTGAACCACTGGTGATTGGTACCTCTCTGGATCACAACATCTCCCGGATGAATAGTTCGGATCTCCCCTGAATCCAGCAAACATTCCAGCTCGCCATTGATAAGAATGCCGTAGTCGAGACTGACGGTGCGATGCATCTGCGACTTTGAGCCTGGAGGAATATCACAATACCGCAAGATGGTACCGCCATGCTTCACCAACCCCGACTTCTGTTTGTTTGCATAGGCCTCCTTGAATGTTAAAAGATCTTTGTCGTTTGCGAGTGGTATGGGTAGTCCTTCGGTGACGTAGCCAAGCTCAAAGTCGGCAGAGTTTCCTTCGCCTGCACTAACTTTCCAGAAGTTCAATGGCTCGTCGAGGTCTTTGGAGTAACATGATTTGCCGCTCGAATCATGAGTTGTGATGAAGCGGTGGATGGAGGGAAGCGGTTTCGGAGGGCTGGAGTTTGAAGACATGGCGTTTGGTTGGGTGGCTCTTCTTTGGGACTAGGATATTTCCTAGAGCATGTGAAATGAAACAATATCGAATTCCATACTTTATATCTTGTGTAGAGTTCGGGATGTGGAGAATACTCTCCAGCTCGGGATCGTTCTTAGTGTTGTCCGAAACACGGCCCGATGTCATTGACTTGACTGGGAGCCACAAAAAGATCGGCCCGAGTGTCCACATTCTTGCCGCATGACCATAGTGACGATGCCCTCTGTATGACCAAGACCCGTGTAGGCCTTTCGGTGCGGGACTTTGGTCGTTGTACTTTCTGCCGCTTTCCCGTATCGGCAAATTCACAATTTCTGGTAATCGCAGAAGGACAGACCTCATCAACAAAGAGGAACTGTGAGTCGAGTAACTCAGCTTTCGTCATGGTCGGTCAAGACTTCGTCATCTTCGGTTGTAAGTCGAGTGGCAGTGGTCCAGGAGTGCTGAAACGGGTTTACTCGCTCTGCTACACACGGATATGCGTTAAGTAACATCTTGTAACGTTTGCTGTGACCTCCCGGCATAGCTCGTTGGACACCACAATGTAACGAGTCGGCAACGGCCGTTGTATCAGGGAGCTCAAGGTCTGTAAACACCTTCGAGTGCAGCCACAGAGGCGGAGCTGTTCTTCTGGGTGCATTCGTTGAATCAGCGCTACGTTGACAAGGAAAGGGCACGATGGCGGCGTGCCGAAACTCAACGGACCCTCAAGGGCACAGAGTTTTCACAAACGCGGGCTGTGAAGGTTTTAGCGAATTGTTCATCGGAAGTGGGCAATACTCAGTGAACTGCACGAACTTCGAAGACGTTAAGAAAGCTTGGCGCTCGCGAATTGTCTCATTCATCGTTATCGGAACAAATTCAAAGAATGAGTCCCAGAAACTTCATTGGCCCTGGACGTCGTTGGGCTTCGGAGCAAGTACGGAACGGAAGCCCAACACACGAGCAAAGACTGTGTGAGTCTTGGAGTATATGTAGAGAGGCCCCTCGCGGTTGGGGATGCCATCGCTCTGGCCAAGATGTTGCAAGGTACCCTTTCGGCTCTGGGGTATCTGTCGACGGGTACAACGTCATAGTGACTTGAGCGCGACCGGCGGAATCGCCATTAAGAACGAAGTGGTCATCAAAGGAAGACGCCGCTTCGAAGGGAAGGTCAGCTCGATCAGGGTCGATCATGACAAGCGAGGTTGAAATGCGAGAAAGCCTTGTAATGATATCGAAGAGCGCTGAGTTGGGAACAATGAGGGTTGGGCTTTCTGGCGGTACGAGTTGAAGCCTTTTGCGACTCTTGGTAACGGGACGGGGACGAAAACAGTATCAAAGGCGAGAAATCGTTCGATCGAAGGAGGGGTCCGAGTACAAATAGCCTTGAGAAGCGCCCATGGTATGGCACTTGGGTCAGCAGGTAGCCGCTACGATGGTGCAGTCAGGCAAGAAAGGACAGGGCCACGTAATGCAAACAAGGGGAGTGGTGCAGTCATCGAAGCGAACTGAACAGCAGACAAGGGGGATGAAAAGGGGTTGACAAGTGACCTGATCAGAATGAAGTAGTTCAGAAACAAAGCAGAAGCTCAACAGAATAGGGGCTCTTGGAAACAGCAGCAGCTTTCGCAATGTAGAGCCTTTTCTAAGTGCTGAGGGATTTTGTGATCAGGGCCTCGTCGTTGACGCAGAGTGTCGGCGATGCTTCCTACTGTAGTATTCAACGGAGAAGTCTCGCCACGGAGCCCACGACGAGTATTCTGAAGAAAGGAGTACCAAGAAGACATAGTCAATCGAAATCGAATGCAGCAGTCAAAGTGGAGGGTGACGGGGCAGTGAACGAGGCTGAATGTTCAAGACCACTTTCGAGCTTCGGCTGAGAGGGACGAGGATGGGGCAACGGGGTGCATGGTTGTCGTGTTGCTTTGTCGGGAATCCTGTGAAGGAAAGGCTTTCAAGCGCAGAGGTAATCGACTCGTGTTGGTATCATCGGGATGTCGCGGTCTGTCGGTGTTGTTGGGAGGAGATGGGCTTACAGGTGAATGGCGATAATGTTTGATGTTTGGAGAATGTTACGCTGATATATCACCGTAGGGAATGTTTTCCCTTGGGTCAGTACCACCAAGTGGCCCTCGTTGTCCAATAGATTTCAGGAATATTGATTGCTAATCTCAAAGCACAGTCACAGTGCTCAGCTCGGGGTAAGACGAGGTACGTAGCGGTAGGGATCAGGTCCAGTTGATTCCCCACGCTTTGTCGTCACAGCCTGATCTTTGATGTACCCAGATCTTTTTATTTTCACATTTCCATCACAACATAAAGAGCAGTATGGCACTGAAAGACACGCGATCCTTCTCGCCGCCACTGCGATGAAGACCGGATGGATGAAAGGTGAGAAATGACAGTCAATTGGCCAAGAGACACAGGAACAGCTACGGGGCAGATATCGATGACGTGCATGCCGATAACGAACATCCCAGATTGGAGACCAAAGAGCAGCACTCTTGCCACCGAATTCTGCATTTGAAGTCGAAATATGCTCGTGGACGACGCCTCAGTCGTCGGACTACAGTCAACAGTCTTGCAGGCGGATAATCAACGTGAAGCGAAATATTGAACGCGACTCCGACGGCGACCGAAATTACAATCAAGAAGAGACGCGTGCACCGACCAACGAAGTGAGCATTTCCCTCCCTCCGATCGAAGCCCGCGAAGACGAGGCTATCGCCAGCCCGCAAACCTACACCGAGTTGCCAGACACAAGGGGGTTATCACCGTAACCATGAGACAAGTCCTTTCGAACACGAGCCCAAGTCTAACCGTACCCGATAAATAAAGAAACATGATGCAGCGATGATGTTGCGCAAGGATACACAGTGACTTGATCTCGGGTGGTCAAGTTACATCGGCCACCATCAAGATAGATACGGGTCTCGCTTGACAAGACATGTCGATCTGCCCTAACCTATCCAGGGTACAGATGTCTCTTGCCATGTAATGCTACTCGTCAACACAACACATCCATGCCGCTTTAGTTCGGTGGGTTTGTCGGACGCTAGGGAATTTCAGCAATCACGTGGAGGAAGATCTGGGCATGGTCTTGGCCGCCAAGTAAGAGTAAGCAGTTTTAATGGTCCTAAAGCACCGAAGGCTTTAGACAAGTTTATTATAACTTAGGATAGTTTAGGGTGATTCTTGGAAGACTCCTTGACTAAACATTTTGCATCCTCCCTAATTCATAGTCTCGAGCTCATTCTTCTGGCTTAGGGCCAAGATCTGCTGGTGCTTGGTCGGGTCATCCTCCTGACCGCAAAGACAGGTTTTGGGCGTGCGATACGCCGAAGTTCCTCATCTTTAGTCACCTCGCCCTCCTGTCCCACTGCAGGAATGAGTTTCACCCGCGGGCCCCGGGCACGGGTGGACGTGACTGCAGCCCGGGCGGTCGCTGTGACGACGTGACTGAGGTGAATGAGCGCAACAGACTTGTAGAGCCTATCATATGCTCCCGGTCTGTGACTGTAGCATGGGTGCCGAGCAAACGCGACCGTTGACGCAACTGTATGGAGCCCTACATGCAGGATGCAGACGCCGTAGTGAGTGGGTATAAATTCATTGAGGTCCCAAGGTCTCCTTAAACCTTTCCATCACATCGCAACTACCTTGGATTATCTCAGTCGACACCACCCTTTTATCATCTCTGGTATCTCGCTCGACTCCTCCTTTGTGATCTCTGCCCTCTCGCTCGAGCACTTCCCTTTCATCATCTGTAGTATCAACCCCGAGGTCCCCACTGTGTACGGACCCCAAGCATCTCCCTCGACAACCCCTTCTTCACCAAACCTCGAGCACTTTCCTTATCGTTATCGATCGTTCTCGTCACCCTCAGAACCCCGCCTTTTACAGATGTCAGGCATCTCCTTTGGTGATTTCCTTTCCATTTTCCACCGTGGTTTTTGACTAAGCCTTCTGCAGACGTCAAGCGTCTACAGACACCAACGTCTCCCATCACCTCCTCCGTCATCCTTCACTACAAAGTGGATATTATTTCCTTTTCTTCTATATTGTTCTGAGGTTGTCTTGGTCTCCCGAAACCTTGTTCTTACTACGACTATTTCCCTTTGGTTCAAAGACACTAGCCGGAAATGTCAGATCAATTGGTAATTGATCCAGTTGCCACCCGCGCGTATACCGATGCGCACGGTGACACCGCTTTTACAACAACGAAGATGTTCGATCTTATGCTGGCATACCTTGGAAAGCGCGATTAGGAATTTGTTGTATCTCCCATGGAAACACTGGGAATGACCGACCCTTCTAAATTTACGGACATTGTCGAACATTATCAAGTTGGCAAACTGTCAACAACCGGTACTTGCACGGTATTGGCCATTCGGACAGCCACTGCTTTGGACTATGCAAACCGCGGCGTTTACAACTTTCTAATGTATGATGTGGGAGGCCACAAAGTCTGTAGGTGCCTGAGCACTTACATTATCATTGGCTCGAGCAGTCGTGATGGTGCCGTGATCAAGGCACCGGGGGATGAGTGGACCTATAAAAGCAGAAAGTTTGTATGGCAGTATGATGGTTCGGTAGTAGTGACAAATGGAACACAGGTAAGCACTGCCGATGATCTTCTAACTTGCCTTTAGGCCTGCACTCATCATAAGAGACTGCGAATTTAGACAAGTTTAGTATAAGTTTACTGTCTCTTGTGATGAGCCCGAAAGGCTTATGAGCTTGGTACAAC
Source organism: Fusarium odoratissimum NRRL 54006 (assembly GCF_000260195.1). Taxonomy (NCBI): domain Eukaryota; kingdom Fungi; phylum Ascomycota; class Sordariomycetes; order Hypocreales; family Nectriaceae; genus Fusarium; species Fusarium odoratissimum. Next base: position 90,234 of record NW_022158777.1, on the reverse strand, counting down.
AATGAGTCATATGGTATATTCTAATATCTTTTCAGACCACTCTGATGAATTCGATCACTTTCGAACAGGGCTTGGCTTCTACCTTGAGAGAAGTCGCCGAGACTACCAAACTAGTCACTCTTCTTAGGCAACATTCATTTTTTCTTCCTTAAGCCAGTTTTCTTGCTAACACACTTAGGTTCACGAATAAATCCGGCCACCGGTTCAGCAAAGGGTTTATGAAATGGTTCCTTGAAGGGGACGATAAAGGTGCGGATAGTGGGCTTTTCTCACGGTATCTCTTCATGGCAGCGGACTTGAAGACCAGGGAAGATAACGATAAGGAGAAGATCTGGCGAATTGTATGGCGAGAGTGCCTTCCTGATTATCAGGACAAGGTTGGAACCGCGGCCACCAACAACCACTGTCGCCAACAGATGCGTATATTTGTTGGGAAATTTGGGTCCCGTAGACAATGGAGACATGATAAATGCGGCCGTGTTCACCATCGGATCTGGGACGCTCTGGTGGAACAGTATGGCTATCCGGTTCTGGAAAGGGGTTAGGGTCCCCACAGAGTCTGATGCTGAATTAGCTCATCAAGGATGAGGTATCCTTGTACCTGGGTAATGGATAATAAATAAAAGACAGAGATTAGACTTTATTTCATTAAAACAAGTTTATGCTTCCTCTTATTCAGTGAAAGTCCAGTATCCGTCTGCCAGAGGCTACCTCTTGTCTCGCTAAATTAATTCACAATTTATGCTAAGTAGCGTCTCCTAATTACTTCTTGTTATGGTTTTGGTTCAGGTCTCACCCTCATTACCTCCCTCTAACATCCTCTCCTCCTTTCCCTCAATAAAGAAGCAATCCTCTGGCAGCAGTTGGTATGATGTTACTTTGAAGCAGTTCTTCGTCAAACTTGAGTAAACACACAATTGTTTAGTGAATGAATAGTGATGTTAGTAAACCCATACTAAGTAAGAGTTTGCAAGTCCAATATGGTTCTACTTTTTTCAGGTAGCAACAACGTTTTGGAAACGCATTGAATGGGGAAGAAAGCTTTACTTGACTATCTTATACTAGATAGACTGACCACCTCAACTCTTTCCGCCACGTCTTTCTCTCCAGACCGTTCAGCAACCCTTGCATAGTGACAGTACAGCGTGCATGTCATTGAAATCAGGTTCTGCCTTATCAGCCCGCAGTTTGTCTCTCCTGGAACTATTACAAGCTACCGTTGGCTTTCAGGCTGTGCTTTGATGGATTTTTCGCATACGAATCACTTCTTTTCCTCAGAATGATTGCGGTCTTCATCTTCATCATACCCCTCCATGATCTTCCACGCTTCATGCTCGGTGCAGAAGTACTCTGGCATATCCTCTATCAACAGTTAGTATAATGTTAGTTTGAAGAAAGTCAACTAGTGAACTTGCTGTATTCCGGAAACTCGACATTGAACCCCTCCTCAGACATGTTAAAAGTCTTGTCCTCTTCGGCCTCGATCTTCTTATACTCTTCCTCGAACTCTTCCTCGGTCCTAGGGGGCCCCATACCGGGCCGAAGCGGAAGGCCGCTGCCATCACCGTAGAGATGAGCATAGCGGGGCTTATCTTTATCCTCCCCTTCCAGCAACCCTTCGGCTTCTTCTTCGGTGAAGTAGCAATCCTTTACAGCGTCTAAGATCAGTCAGTATAAAACTGCTTCAAATAATTAAGAGAGGCAAACGCACTGTATTCTGGAAACTGAGCATAAAACTCTTCATCGGTCATTCTTCAGAGTCTTTCAGCTCTAGCCTTCGACTTCTTCCACGACTCCTGAAACTCCTCCTCAGTCATTGGGGGTCCCATACCAGGTCGAAGTGGGAGGCCACTGCCATCCCCGTAGTAGGAAGCATAGCGCACCTCTTTCGCTTCGGGCGCAGCCTTCTCATGGCCTTTGACTCCATGACCCGTGGTGGCTTTAACCGACATGTTGTCCGCTTCGACAGACTTCTCACTGGGCTTCTCCTCCGGCGCCTTAGGAGGCTTCTCAGCGACCATAGTGGTCTCGTTACTGGTCTTATTGCTCATGTTTCCGTTTTCTCTTGGTTCTGGAAGGCTACCAATGACTCGGTTAGCAGGATGGGGGGCTGATATTGCACGGTATTGCAGTCGTGGGTCATGAAGTGATAAGAGAAGATGCTTCAGTATGGGGCGCTGACTCAAGCTGAATAATATAGGAAGTGAGAAGATGGGTAAGGCAGGAAAGGAAATGACACGCGAGCATCGCAGAGCAGTTGAGATGGAAAGCCTTGGAGGTGAGAGAGGACAATAAGAAATCTGATATAACCTACCTCGGGGCTCAAGTGCAAGGAATGGCGCTGAGTAAATGCTTTCTCATCGAGACAGCAGCAGCGGTCCAGAGTTGCTTGGCGTGTTTGGTAAGATTGACGCGTCGTGCCGGCAACTCAAGGAGGGAAGGTTTGCACGATGGACGGAGATTCTGATGAAGGAAGAGTGTTGATGGATGAAGTGTGTGGATGGAGGAAGAGTATGGATGGAGAAACACGAAATTTATAGGGACAGCGGGACTGTGCGTGCGCTGCTGCTGTGGCTCCACCATCTGTCTGACAGTGGTTGAAGCTCGTAGTACACAAGGTTGCTTCACGTAACCTACCAGCGCCAGATAGCATGTCACCATATGTACTACATGCAACGTTGTTGCCAGTGGCACGGCCGATGCAGAACATAATTCAGCCATGTAGAAGGCCATTCAGCCGTTATAAGCATCGAGATCAAGTTTGAGGCAGCCAACACGAGTAATAAGAGTACACGATAGCTTTTTTCCTCCCTTGATACAAGCTTCCACCAGAGGCTTCCACGATAACGATCAAATTAAGCATTGCAATAAGTTGAAGAAGCAAGTTCAAACAAATGACATGTGTCGACTGTCAACAATTGTGTCTGAAAGATTCGTGGTTCGAAGAAATACCATCAGCCTTAATGCACAGGGCTGAGCTTCCGGGGGGGGGTTCAAGATACTGCACATTGCTCCCGCGCCAGAACATGCCCATTGCTCTATTGGTGCTCAGTATGACATTCAGTTGCACTGTCCCTCGCGTTGATGCCCTAATCCAGTTGTTCATGCCACAAAGGAGAGTTTTAGCCGTCGAACAGTCATAACAATCAGTATTGGTCAAGCTGATCAATAAGAAGAAGGTACTGAATAGTTAGCCCCAGAGTGCCCAAACTAATCTCAGCTGCTGCTTCTGACTGTAACTCACTCCAGGAAGCCTTCGTTCTCCAAATTCACTGCATCTCACCATCTTCCAAATACTCAGCTCACCGAGAATACTCGTACCAAGGTCACTGACATCCCGCCTTTGCTTAGATTCTGCTTGAAACTTGAAGTTTCCTTACATGGCACTGTCAGCGTCGAGTTACCCATCAGTCACCTTAGAGATGTGTTCAATAGCTGCCTGGGCGCAGTGTAAGGTCCAATGGATGGTCGCCCCACTCGTCCTCATTATGCCTATAACTTGCAACGTATGCCCTGAACGCGAGAATCACACCGAGAGCCAATGACCCACTAATTTCGATCCATCCTACAGGTCACAGGAATTTGCAGTCGATATTTGAGCTCGTCAATGGCAGTGATCTGGGCCCAGTGGTAATCGCAATCGCAGTTGCGCAAGGAACACTCCTGGTGTATAGTGGCAGCAGTCAATACCGCAAGAAGACTCCACATGAGATGAAGTTCACAAGTGGCGATGGCAATGTCATAATACGCTTATAGCAGTGGTTACCAAAGCGACGGGCAAGGCCCAGTGGTCTATGGGGCGGTCCTCGGGGAAATAAACTTCCAATGGAGCAGCTCGGCGTTGCAAAGAAGCACCACAGCGCCACTGAAACAGGAAGCTTGGGGGTATCCGTACTCATGGGCGTAGCTTTCGGGTAGAGTTACTTGGAACTTAGATTGGGTGTGACTTCGCAGCGAAGGGGAAACAGGAGATACGTACCCACGTAGCTCCTGAGAGAGCCTATGCTAACCAGGAACTACATACTAGAGAAGACTTTCTCCATTTCTCCATGACCACTGGCTGTCTTCAACTACCTGACCTGGCAGTGGACAGCATGTGAAGTTCAGTCGAGGCATGAACCTGATTTGTCCTGCTAATTACTTGTTCCTTCGTGGTCCCAGACACGCTATTGAACAATACAGAACACGCCGATTCGTGTTACCCCGGAAAAGGCAACTAGTTGATGTCAATGTCCCACTGTTCCCTGCGCAACCTCAGAATGGTCAACCAAGCCTCAGCTTGCAGCACAGTTATGAACATGCCGTCTCCTATCTCTGCCAATACCCTTCTATTCTGGGCCGGCTCCGAATCTGACTGTTGTACGTCCTCTCTTTTGTCAAGTTCTCTTCCATGGCTCAACCACTAACTTCTATCAAGAACTTCCGACTTGGTCACTGGGCGGAATGATTAGATTGCGAAGGAGAGACATATAAGCACCTTCAGCCTCTTCAAGGCGTCGCGATTCTCCAACTCTACGGCTGTGCAGACTACAACGCTCACTGGGCCATTATCTTTTCTCATGTCCGGGGGAGGAGGGAGGAGACTTATCTAACTTAGAGGGCGTAGTCTTGGTACAAAAAGACGTTAGACAACTCCCTACACTGTCTTTGACGGCATGGGCGTCGGGCATGATGCTGCTAGGCTTGACAAGTTTCACTTCACGGGGAATAATCTCTGCAAGGACGACCTGAGCTTCGCAACATCAAGCAGTATGGACCATCTGGCCGGAAATCATCGAATGCAACTTCTTTGTTTGCAACACGATGGCCACTTGTTACCTAAATTGAAGCTCAGGCAATAGTCACCAAAAAAGAAATGCCCGAGTCGTTGGGGTTCCAAATATCGGTTGGTGGTCTCACTATGGGTGTCAAAATTGCAGTTGATTAGATGGAGGATCACTACCAAATTTTTACACAGTTTGGTTACCCCATACCCACCTAGCAAGAATGTGGGCAGCTCCCGTAGCTAAGATCCGAGCTTATTTCCCTCCTCCGTTGGTTCCGTGGAACGCGGTTGCCGATAAGATCTGCCGTGGAAATTCAACGGAAGCCCCACTCTCTTGAACCTGCACCAACTACCGTTCACCAACATGCCAGTATACGCCATGAGGATATAATGAAGACTGAGACCATGGAATAATATCAAAAATCGTTAATCAACAATGGAGTCCGAAAAAGTCCAAGTCATCATCTGCGGCGGCGGTTCCGCCGGCCTCACAGCAGCAATCTGGCTCGCCCGCTTCAACATCGACTTCAAGATCCTCGAACGTCGCCCAGGCCCTCTCGAGATCGGCCAAGCAGACGGTGTGCAATGTCGCACTGTTGAAATCTTTGAGAATTTGGGTATTTCTGAACGTCTTTTGGAAGAAGCGTATCATGTCATGGAGGTAGCCTTTTGGTCGCCTGATGATAATGAAGGACTTGTGCGAAAAGATCTTGCTTATGATACGGAAGAGGGGTTGAGTCACCAACCGCATGTCATTCTTAACCAGGCAAGGATGAATGATTTGATGTTACAGGAGATTATTAGGTTGAGGGGGAATGGGACAAGTGGGGTTTTGTATAATTCTCAGGTTGAAAGTGTGAGGATTGTTGATGATGAGGAGTACCCTGTTGAGGTTGTCACCATGCGGAATGGAGAACCTTACCGGTACCGCGCAAAATACGCCATTGTGGGTTCTATCCTCATATTTCTCGTTTTTCTTCTAACGGGCAACAATTAGGGCTGCGACGGCGCTCACAGCACTGTCCGCAAATCTCTTGGCTTCAAAATGGTCGGCGACTCAAGCGACTCCGTCTGGGGTGTCATGGACGTCTACCCCGTCACCAATTTCCCCGACATCCGCAAAAAGGCCATGCTTCAGAGCAAAAGTGACGGAAATCTCATGATCATCCCGAGAGAAGGCGACGAACTTGTGCGATTCTACATCGAGCTCTCCGGAACCTCGGCCCGTGACGTCACTGAGCAGGACCTCATCAACAAGGTCAAGCGAATCTTTCACCCTTACGACATCGATATCGCACGAACGGTTTGGTGGTCTGCTTATGTCATTGGCCAACGTCTCGCGGATCACTTTACGAAGGACCATCGTATTTTTTTAACCGGTGATGCTTGTCATACTCACTCGCCCAAGGCTGGGCAGGGTATGAATGTCAGTCTCCAGGATGGCTTCAACATCGGATGGAAGATGGCCCATGTTCTCACCGGCCGAGCACCGCCTTCAGTGCTGGAGACCTATGTTTTTGAGAGACAACAAACCGCTCAGCAACTCATTGAGTTTGATCGGTCGTTCAGCAAATTGTTCTCGTCTGAATATCGTAAAGCGAACGGGATCACGGCAAAACATTTTCGCGACAAGTTTGTGGAGGCAGGACGATATACAGCTGGCATGGCTACCAGGTACAAGCCTTCCATTGTGACATCCCTGGAAGAAAGCGATAATAGCATTGCATCGGGATTGACAGTCGGGATGAGGTTCCCAAGCGCACCTGTTGTTAGACTGTCTGACACAAAGCCTATGCAGCTGAACAAGAACCTTGCTGCAGATGGGAGGTGGCATGTTTTGACCTTTTGTTCCGGAGATTTCGCTAGAAAAGGACTGCATGAGGTAAGTCTCCCATCATACAGTACCTTCGGCAACTAACGATTCTTCAGGTCGCCAGAGAACTTGGTAATCTCATCAAGATGTTCACCCCTGCTGGAGATCCTGTGGATAAAGTGTTCAGCCATACCCTTCTCATCAAGGCGGAGCGAAAGACCATTGAGATCGATCAACTACCGGAAGTCTTCTTCCCTCACACAGGTCCATATAATCTGAGAAGTAAGAGAGCCATCCCACGTTGCCAAGTGATGATATACTGACAAGACCTCCGACAGATGTTCACCGGGTTTTTGTCGACGATACAAACCCATACATGCTGGGCTGCGGACAAGCCTTTTCGAAATATGGTATCGATGCGGAACAAGGCGCCATTGTCGTTGTTAGACCTGACTTATGTGAGTGTTCGATCTTCCAATCCCTTTCAGCTCATACTAATACCGCTCCAGATACTGCACGCGTTCTTAGCCTGTCTCAAGTCGCCGACCTGTTCACATTCTTCAAAGGTTGTTTGAGTAGCATTGGATAGATAGTGAGGGTGAAAAATCTCATACATCAAAATAATGTATTATCCTTTCTTATCCTGCAGCTTTCCATCGCATTCCGAATTTGAAGCACCATTGTATTCATCAAGAAAAGTCCGCCTTATTCGTGTACTCATGCATATTACAAGGTTCTATCTAACCAAACACCTCAATCATGAAGTGATACTCTAACTTACTACCATCCTGCCATCCCCTCAACGTAAGCTCCCGACACTTATCCGCCAAAATCTCACCAACGACCGGTGCACCGCAATAGAACACGCCAACCTTGAGTTCCTCGTCTTCTTCATAGTTCTCATCCTCCTTATCCCGTCCATTCTTTCTCTTACTAGCCCTGAACTTGAGCATCTCTTCATAATGCTCATCCAGAATCTGGTCAAAGTCAGGTCTTCCGAAATGCGTGGGGTTCAGAAGGCCTGTCAAAGGTGATGCAGGGTGCTCATCTGTACGATGCATCTCCAGTAGCCAACGGTATACGTGGGTGGTGAGCTTTTTGCGTTTGGCGGTGACGTGGGTGTTGATACGAATGTCGAGATGAGGATGGACTTCGTGCTCGCGATGCCAGTCTTGGCTCATCGATACGTCATTGAGAAGGTCAGAGAGCCAGAGGAGGTAATTTCGCTCGCGCACCATCCAGTGAAAATCAACGCGTCGATAGTCGTCTGCAAAAGTGGCTGCACGGTCGGTTTGGGGCTGCTTCTCCTTGTTGATGAGATCGCGCCCGACACTTCCTTGCCTGGTAGGGGATTCTGGGACGTTGTCGCTGTTCTCGGCATCGGTACTAGTGATTGATGCTGAACCGTTGCGTTCTGGAGAAATAGCAGTGACATCAGAGTCATGGCGAGGATGGTCAACTTCGTGGTTCGGACCACCGTGATCGAGGTCATCGTTGTACTGCAGATCCGCCAAGATACCGGAGAATGGCGTAACGCCAATACCAGCGCCAATGATGATTGAATGGTTAAAGTCGTAGAATCGTTGAGCGGGTGCACCAAACGGACCATTGATGCCAACCTCAATCTCAGACTCTCCAGATTCGCCTCCAAGTTCGCGAAGCTTGGCTGTCCAGTTGCCGTCGGTCTTGATATGCAGCATCATCTTGTTACCCCGACAAAAAGAGACCGTGAATGGATGCCATTGGAAGAAGCTGATCTTGGGAACTTGGAGGAAGATATACTGGCCAGCTTTGTACTTCCAGAGTCGCTCGCTGGGGATGACGGCGGTAATCTCAACTGTTTCTTTGTCCAGAACCTTCATGGTGGCTTTTATGCGATGAAAGCCGAGGCAAACACGGACTGCGCGCTCAACGAGAACGAGGAGGGTTGGAAAAGCGAGAAAGTATCCGAACATGGGCCACTGGAGCAATGCGGCTGTGCCATGGGCCATCATCAGACCAATGATGGGGAACATGAGTAGATGGCCGAGCTGGAAGATCTCATAGTTCCATTTTCGCACTTGAGGAATGCTGAGTAGTGAGAGGATGTAGAAGAGACCGAGCGCAGTGACGCCTGTGAAACCTGGCAGCGATCGAATGTAGTCGATGTACGGGCGAGGGACCATGTCTGGACCAAGAGCATCTGCGACAGCGTCTTCATTCTTAGGATCGCTGCCATGCACAAAGGATCCCGTCAAGTGACCAAGGGCATGCAGCGTCGCCAAAAGAATAGCAACACAAGAAATTCGAATGTGAAACTCCTGCGACAAGTCCCAGTTGAAGAATCGTGAGATGTGATACGACCTGCGTAACCATGTCGAAAAGTATCGCGACATGCTGAGAATCAGAAAGAAGAAAGTCGGATATAGCGCACCAGCGCAAGTCTTGGCCATGACGACACCCCAACCGAAGGCTTCACGATATCCAGGCGTGGTCTGATACTTGACCAATTGCCAGATGCCAAAAGCGCACTGCATACCGACAACAACCCCCAGAAACACAATCTCTGGCCCATGAACAGCCCAATACGAACGAATCCGTCTCCAACCCGGCAAGCGCTTAATATAGCTCTTGTCCTCATCCTCCTCCTTCTTCGCCTGCTTCAGCGACGGGATCTTCCACTCCTTGACCATCTTCGCAAACTCATCCCTCGGGATCTTCTCCGCGTCGGAGCCCATCATACTGCGCAGGAATTGATGGCGCGCACGGTCATCTTCGGTATTGTCCCGCTGTATGACGTGGTGGGCGCTCGGTTTGGGGACTAGCTCAGCGTGCTCTTGGTCGAGCTTTCGCTCGACTTCGTTATAGTTTATGAAGCCATCTTTGTTGTGGTCGAGATCGTCGAGGAATTCGGAGATCTCGTCGTCGGTTAGGTACTGGATGTTGTTGGAAGTGCGAATTGGATGGTCGGCTACGATGGATTTTCGGTGAGGGTTGGGCTCTGCCATTGCAGGGGTTGAGTAGAGATGGGTTGAGCAGGATGAGATCTGAACAGTGGAACAAGGAGAGCTTCACATCATCTTCAGAAGGGGGTTTCAAGAAATTTAGAGGGTTGAACAGAAAACACCAAGATAACGCCCAAGAACAGAGTACGTCAGCGTCGAGCCACGCCAAGTCCCAAGCGTTGAACAACTCAACCCTAAACGCAACTTTAATTTCACGGGCAGCTCCCGTTTCACATGCAGTTTCGCATCACTGTGCAGCCAAGTCCTCACCTGCCCTGATTTTCGCTCTGTGGATGACGGTGCCCAGAAACGAGGCTTAATTGCACGCAACAACCTTGACCAATTGGAGTTTTGCTGATTGCGCCCAGTTTCTTGGTTAAGCTTCTGGGCGACTTGGCGATCTTGGCTTTAGTTTGGCTTATCGTGGGGCTGTGATTGGGTGAGAAAGGGTTTCGCTTATCGGAGAGGGAGAGGTAATTACATCAGACTTCTTGAACATTGAGGGTCAGGAAGGAACCAACTGTGACAACGGCCCTGCTCAGAGATGATGCTCTGTTGTACAATCTTTGGCAAATTTTCGAAATCAAACCCAGTAGCGATGACCTTTTCAGGGCTCTCTGAACTATCCCTGCTCTAACCTGGACGGCACCATCGACTTCACTTAGCGGTAAATTGTGGGGCGTCCCATGATCCTGCCAATGAAAGCTCAGTAATGGCACCATACATTTGGTCTCGGGTAGGTCGCCGTCGCAAGCAAACTTTACGAAATGGTTCAATGAAGAAGCCTGCTGCCAGGTCTGGCTATATTGAAAAATTATTAATGCATACAATGATGGCTTATAAGCAGAAATAAGTTGTTAGCTCTGCTTGGCTTGCATTTCTCATGGCACAACAATACAGCTTTAGAATCTCAAACTGGAGTAAACTTTAAATACGTGTGGTCTGAATTATTCCAAGAGCACATCAGGCATTCTTATTCTCCATTTACTTTATGAGACACAGGATGGAGCATAAAGAAGAGACTGGATCTCAACTCTGAGCCAGACTGGTGCACTCATCATCAAGACTGTCAGTGACATCTGGACAACGCCCCTTTCACAAGCCCAAGATAGTCGAGCTTCTTGCTTCTGGGTCATGTCGATCAAGAATGGCAAGATGAGTAAGCTCACAAAGACATACAACAACAATTACCAATAGACAAGCATAGTTAACATCCAATGTTCCTCATCACGTGTGAACATTCCCAATTAAACGACTTCAGAGCGCGGAAGAATTGGCGGTGAAATAGTGCTACGACGTAATTATGCAGGTTATGCTAGCTCGTTCATAAAATGTGGCGATCACAATCATAGTGGGAACAACTGCCGGAAACACGAGTCGAAATTCCACAGCAGCGGGGCAAATGAAGTCATGGAGAAGGCTAATTCTCGTATTGAAGATTGAGATCTCCAGTTTTCATGGCCAAAACAGATGAAAATGACACTTCTGATTTGGCAATTGAAGATCCATACCCTGGTTGTTTCATGCAACGTTTAGTTCCAGGGTTGTTTGCTTTTACTCCTTTTGGATCATGAAACGGAAGATTTCTTTTCTTTCATTTGACTACCTTTCAGCCTCTGACTCTGAAGGTGTTTACTTCTTGAGGCATTGGTTTGTCTTTTACTGTCGCACTTTTTAAACACTAATTGTCATCTCACGCTCCTTCGACCCGTTCTTTTCTTGGTCATCAATGCGGTAGTTTTACCGCCAAGCCTAATACTAATTCCCCCATAATGCTGGATACCCAGAACATGGCCTCACCTTGGCCATTGAAGGATGAGTTCATAAGCAATAGCGACCGCGACCGGGATAAAGCGCCATGGCATCGTCTCGAGAATCTCCCGACACCATTTGCGGAACAATACGCCAGACTCAGTCAACCTTGGCTTCCCGGCTTCTGGATTCGGTTCCCCTATCGCGGCCTTGGCATGTGGCTCTTGGCGTTGCTGGGGACTATTGCAGCTGTTATGATCCTCGTTTATAGTGATGGAGTGCCTGTTGATCATTGGGATGAGCGGATACAACCCACGGTATGGCTAGCTTTGACATCTGCGTTGTCGGGAGCTTTTCTTGCTTGTGCTTTTACAGAGGGAGCGGCCATTTCGTATTGGAGAGCCGCTGGCAAGCCGGTAACTGTAAGTAGACCTATACTACCGAGGAGTTCATGACTGATATAGGTCAGTTGCAACAATTACAAGCTGTCTATGGCTCCTCAACTGGCATCATACAAGCAGTCTTGAACTTGTTCACTTGGAAGTCGAAGACACTAGGCCTGGGTATGATTGACATATAATTATGTAATGGTGGTTGGGGTATTGATTATGATAGCATCCATTCTCATGACATTATCTGTCCTGCGCGGTCCCCTCATGCAGCGCGCCTCATCAACAACAAACCACTACCAGGCTCAACAAGGCATCATGAACTTTCACATCGCGAGAGAACTTCCCGAAAACTATGCGTGCATAATGACTGGCCGCACTCATTCCACTTCGCTACTCACCAAGAACTTTAGTGATGTCGCCCAAAACTATAGTCGCCGATCTGACATGGCTGTTTTCGATACTTCCTGCACTAACTGCACAACTGCAGTGGAAGGTTTTGGCTTCGAGGTCAATTGCACTGAGACGACAAGGGACTTCAATCTCACAATTGGCACGGATAGGGCAAGCATGCTGAGAGCCATGGACGGAGCATATTTCTTCCAGGTTAATGTTACGGAGTACAGTGACTGGGGCGTCAACGACCTAGCCAATGGGTCATTCCTTCGATACACGACACTCTACAAGGACACGGACAAGTGCAGCGGAAAGGTTAAGATCCAGACTTGCGACCTTCATGCTGGGATTGCGAAGTTTCCAGTGCGAATGGATAGTAAGACAGTTGAGCTTCAAGGAACATGGAAGGACGACAAGTTCATCGAACGAAAGTATGTACTACTCCAAGCATCTACTTGAGCTGTTTGCTAACCAGAGCGAAGATACATGTTGCCTGCTGATATGGTTATGTCCGGATCAGGAAATATTCTTGGAGGCTTCAGCATGATTGCAAAATCGCTCTACGAGTCGGAAGCTTCTATGCGCTTTACCGGTGCTACTGGCTATGATGTCAGTTCGACAGGTTTACCAGCAACCCAGTACCTTACCATGAACGGGACAACCCCGGGATGCGGAGACCGGTGGGACAACCCAATGGAAGACATCATCGAACTCACCCGCGACATTGGCTTTCGAGCAAGTCTCCAATACGCTAAGTACAACACGACAGACAAGCAGAAAGTCGAATACGACAGTGGCACGACGACGCTTGTATACGTGACGAATTACGAGAAGATGTGGATAGCAATTGCAGTCTCGCTGGTTGGTATTTTCGCTGTGCTCCCTACTTTCTGGGGCTGGTGGGAGCTCGGTCGAGACGTTAGCCTTAATCCGCTTGAGATCGCGAATGCGTTTGGAACGGTTGGTCAGGAATCGCATATTATGAAAAACGTGGATCCGAATCAGAACGTAGGAGGAATAGTGAACGCGGTTAATGATATTGGGCCTGTGAGATATGGTGCATGGGAGATGAGCGATGGTGTTGTCAGACTCGGGTTTGCGGGGGCTGGATTAGTCAGGAACCCGTCCAAAGGGGAGAGATTTAATTATTAGTTTTTGGATAGAACTGTGTTTTGATATCTGTAATGGTTTCCATACACTAATCAATATTCCTAAAAGCCGACTTGAAAGTTGTGTAGTTTCCTTAATAATTGTCAACAGATGGCTAATGTTGTCGTGATCTGGATATCGCATTATCACGGCCTTTCGGCTCCCCAAGACGCCACGCCGACGAATTATCCAATCATGAATTGCCCCGATGTCTCACACCTTCAATTCTCCTGATGCCTCATTTGGCGGAATGATTGGCTCAATCGTTGTCTGCGGCTGACATGCATACCCAAGTTTTGCGCAGTTGGGCAAAACTCAGCTGCAATGTAACCACCCAGGATATACAGGGCTTCGAGGTATTAAAATGGTTGCCTAGGTCGCACAAAGCCTTCCACTTTATATTCAACATCCCCGTGTAACCAGCTCCATCGCTCAACTATTAATGGTATAGAGCCAAGCCATTCAAATGTCTTGCGAGATTCTCAGTCGTGGGAGACATGATAGCAATCATGTCAATCAAAGACTCCCTCGCCGGGACCATATACCCCCCAGGCCAAGTCCCCTCCGTCTACCGGGCTTTGAACTGTCACCATCGCCCGTCTCGAGACGGAAAAGCCACCACGGCCGCTCTGTGTCGCCAAATATAAGCCCGCATTGGGTCTCGATCGAGACACCGAACGCAACCACGCCTCCACTGGAACGGCTCAAGAGAATAGGCACCTTGGAGGGACTCAACAACAATGGACAACGCCACCGCATTGATCCTAGTATCAATGCCATAATTGATAAGGGATTCTTCCAGTCGGATGGGCAATGGACATGTTATAGGCGCAATTACTTCAGTGTAATATGCTCCTATAGCCTCTTCCCACCAGAGCCTGAATCACATATTCAATTGGCCCTTCCGGGCTCCCCGAAGCCGCTCCGAGTCCACGGATTCGCAATGACCATTACCGCAGTTGTTGCTGGCGATATTGGTCATAATATTGAGCTTGTTCAGCACACACCAAAGCGAGACAAAGGCCCAATTATGAAGCCAGTTGCTGTCAAACTCTCAGCAAAGACATCAACACAAAGCAAGAGACAACAATTGATTGCCGCTGAGCACACTTTTGAGCGAGTTCAGTTCAAACAGGCAACGATGAACAACGGCAAGCGTCGGGCCCAACAGCAATATCACCAACTGGTCGTTTCCCTTTTGGCGGATGTAGGAGAACATGATGCCGACCGTTTTGTGAAGGTCGCCGAGAGACGCTCTGTAGGACTAGTTGTACGCGGGAGATCTCCAGGTCATTACCAAAATCTCGCACGGCCCTCGGTAGGCAGTATGGCTGGGCTCCCTGCCGCTGGTTCGGATATAGCTTCTGAACAAGTTTCCCAGAATTCCGCCGCCGCTGCAGCATCCAGCGGAATGTTCAGGAAAAGCCAGACACAATCAGGAACGTCTCCACAAGATACTCAAGAGAAATTTCCAAAGGAATTGAAAGAGAAAAAGCAAGCGCGTGGCCAAGATATCACCATTCCACCGAGTGCGCTGAAACTTGGGCTCCAAATAAAGACCGAGGAAGAAGTAGTCGTCAAGCAAGAAAGTCCCGATAGCTACCAGCCTGTTACGCCTCAGCTGAAGCCTTTGGAGGGACAAGAATCCGGGGATATCCTGGACTGCGAAGAGTCTAGCAGCTCTGCGGGTATGACAGAAGAAACCACTATCTCGGATTGGGACGAGGAGGATGTGTACGATACGTGGATCGAGGACAAAAAGCAATCAGTTATCAACGCAGTGATGAGAAGTCTTTGCAAGTGGCTAGACTCCAGGTTGGTCTATGTTCGAGGTATGACATCGAACCAAGCAGAGACTTCGGGTTCTTCAAGCAGAAATGCAGACTCATGTGACCATACTCAGCCAAGCCGTGGAAAAGGAGATAATCATTCGCATCCCCCGAAGAGAAGACGAACAGACCCGAGTGACGGTGACGATGAAGATGGTGAAGAGGGAGTCCGAAAAGCGAAGCTTGCACAAAGACGAAACGCGAATGAACCACTGAGATTTGCGTGTCCGTATTTCAAGAGGGACCCAGGCAAGTATTGTCGGGAAGCGACTTGCGTTGGGCCTGGATGGATTGAGATTCATAGAGTCAAGTAAGTCCCATTGCTTAATCCCCAATTGAGTCTCAGAGCTGCAGGCTAATTTGGGTGAAACTACAAGAGGCCACCTGTACAGACGACATGCGCTACCACCGCAATGTCCTCGCTGTTGGCAAGACTTTAAGACGGAGCAACTGCGGGATGTACATCTCCAGACTGATCCACCATGTCACAAGAAAACGAACGAGACCAATTTGGATGGCTTCACTAAAACGCAAGAGAAGCAGCTTAAAAGCAGAAAGAAGTCGGAAATGAAAATGACGGATGCTGGGAAGTGGAGGGAGATGTACCAGATCCTCTTTCCAGATGATGATCCTGCGACAATACCTGATCCTTGTAAGTTGAAGGTGTCTCACTCATGGAGTTTTGGTGCCTTTTACTTACAAACACTGCGAGACCATGAAGAAATGAGCGCCATGGTGAATACAGGCCCATCTGACTCCCACACGCCTGCCGCATTTGCTACCTTTGCTCGCCGAGAGTTTCCTCGATTCGTTCGACGAGAGCTCGAAGTTCTGTTTCAATCTGAGTTCCAAGATGTAGAAGAGAGAATACGTCCAAGGGTTCAAGATATCGTTCTCAATCTCCAACCTCGGCTTATAGCCCTCTATGAACAATCGGCAGGGGAGGTTGGTGGAAGAACTGCTCTGACAGCTGAGATCTCGACGCCTCTAGCAGACAAGGATGCTCAGGGTGCTCAGGGTGCTCAGGGTCGAGAGGTGTTGTCACCCCTGGTTCCAAATCCGCTCGCAGATAATAGCCCCTCGACCTCGTGGCTTCCTAACCAAATCTCGGAGACTCCCTCATTTGACTTTGGAATTGATTGGGATCTCTTGCCAGAAGGTCTATTCAACTATCCACTTCATGGTCAGTTTGTCGTACCTCAGTTGGAGAAATTGACTCAGGACGACTTGCAAGTAGTGGGACGGAGACAACCAACTATCGGCCAGGCTTGATCGGGTTCTGTCACTCGTTGTTTATTATTATAAAAAGTAGTCACTCCATGAATGATTCTTATCTGATCAGCCAGCTACATTGGCTTTCCGCAGAACCAGGTCGTTGCTGGGGGTAGATCAACCAATTATCAGCACGTATCTTATGACAAGCTCTTGTACGTGATTGGGTTCACGAGAAGGCTGAAGCTTGGCCTGATTGGTACTGGCAGAAGTTTCTACATTGGCAGTGTCGAATTTATGCTTCGTTATCCTAAACCGTTCTCTAGGTGAGTCATCCTCAGGCTTTGTTTGTGACTGAAGGTGAGCTTGTGACGCATTCAGGAAAAGTCCAAATCTCATACACGAGACCATAGAGGATATTTGTAGAGTGGCACCAAACGGACGAGTTTCATCCCATCAACGTATCAAAATTTCATCCAATGTTCGTGTCTTGATATCAGGGGAGCGCACTCGCTTTGAGTACGTTGTTCGGCGTCCAACTTGACTTCTGACAGTGTGAGAGGCAACTGAACGCGAACAATACGTATGACATCGTGATTCGTGTTCCAGTAGATCTTAGCTCTACGTGACCCAAGAACTAAACAATAGGTTCCCACTGTCACTTGGAGGCAAACGGCCTCTGCCTTTCACACGTGGTCCCGCTTTTCGTGATGCTCTCACACTGGCAGAGTTGCGCCAACACTGTAACTCGCAGCAGGAGACTGAAGTTCTGACGCGCGGAACTCTTCTGTTTACACTAGCCTGAGACCGTGCCATTGCCAAAACATAACGCGCGAGTGTCTGTTATCCCGTGCTTATGTTAAATCCCCATCTCCACCAACTTTACTCCCTTTCAAACTTCTCTTCCTTCAAACACAAACCTTTTTCCTTACCCAACCCTTTCTCTATCCTCACATAACTTTCTCACTACTCTTCCCGACCTTACATACAATACAAAACATCTCAATGGTCACTATTTGCGCAAAATTCTTGGTTCCCTTCGAGCACCAGCACCAACAAAGATGGCTCTGGTTCCCTACACTAAGCAGCAGCTGGATGACTGCATCCTCATGCCTCACGAGCCTTCCACTTCCGAGTTCCACGTGTTCAACAAACTGCCTTATGACCTCCGTCATAAAATCTGGGAGTCCTCACTTTTGAACTATCGACACATCAAGGTCCTCCTTGCCGATGACAACAACTGGGAGTTCTCAATCTGGAACTGCCGACACCGCAAGGTCTTCCTTGTCGATGACGATGACGAAAAGCAATACGAGATCTTCGTCAAGAAGAGTGCGACGTACCACGCGCTTCTAAACACAACATCGGAGTCGCGCAACGTCGCCAAGACGTTTTACCGTGTTCAAATGCCTTGCCGTCGAATGGGCCCCGACGGCAGCGTCGATGGAACCCTATTTCTTTGCCCCGAATTAGACACCATTCAGGTGGAGACTCACTGCTGCTCCCTCCAGCACTTCGAGAAGTTCTCGGACGCTATTTTTACCGCAGACAAGCATGATATCGGCCTGGTCAACTTGGCCCTCGACTGCGAATTCCGCCACATCGATGAACTATTTTCCCTGGATGAGAACGAGCACACTCTTTTCACGGATGCCATCCGAAGAATCGAGGTTCTTACATTTGTTGGGCGCGTGGCCAAGCCTGAGCTTTTAATGTACGGAAGTGACCTGCGGGTCGTCAACTCCTCGTCTCGCTTTGTCGACAAACGTATCGACACCGAGAGCTATGATCGAGGTGTTTTTAACTATGAATCCGGTTTATACGAAAACGAACTGAAGGCTGCCCACATCGGCAAGGAGGACCCACGTCGAGGGTATTACTCGTTCTGCCTTCTCATGGAGGAGCTGAAGATCCCGGAAGATGTTTACAAGTCCAATTTGACTAATGAGCTTTTCATGCTCACCTACAACTATGAGCCGGAGTTTATTCCCACCAACGGCGATCCGCATGAGTATAGGCTCGCCTACAACAATTCACAGCGGGAGTACCGAGAGTACAACCAGGGACCGCCCCCTGCAATTGGATTTTGGCTTTTCCCGCTGAGTGTCATTGGACCCTTCTTTCTTGACAACCTCAATCCATTGACTGGTCTCCCGTCGGACCGCAGTGAGGCCAAAATGGTGAAAGAGCGAGTCGTTGATGTGAGTGAATGCGACTCCAGCTTTTGTTTCTATCATCCTGCGTATTAGGATTCAGAAAGTGGCTGATTGTTGAACTTTCGGCCCTTGACTGAGGACAATTGGGTGGGCATGGACGGGCGAATTTTGGACGTGTAAGCGGCAGAGTGCCAGCTATATGTACTTGTTTTGCTTTCGGAGTTTTGATCGTCTAGGATAGGAAAGACGTTTTGTATTGTAGCAGACTTTACCGCGAACTCTCAACTCACATAGTATTCTCCAATGCCCGCATCTCCCAAACGTGATGTTCTTTCTTTGACTATAAATACAGCATAAGCCATAGACGGCAGTGTTAGAGCGGCTAGATATACGGAACTGTTTTGGAGTCTGAGGTGACTTGGTCTCCCAATAGTGCGCGAGAATCGAGCATTGTGGAAACGGAATCCGTTGAGTCCGAGCTGATGAAAGTAACCTGTACTTCTCTTCACGGGTTCCAGTGTCAGAAAGGAGTCGTACCTTGTACTTAAGTGCCTTCTTAGTCAGCCGAAACCTCATCCAGGTTCCATCGATGACGATCCCCTCATCACAGTCCCGTCTTAATGTAAGCAATGCAAATGAACCAAGAGACGCCCATGAAACTAGGACTATTATTCGATTCAGATGGAACAAGATGAATGGAATCGCCGACTCGAACGCTAGGAAAGAAATCGCCTTTCATTTCTTACCTGCGATAACAGCAGAGCCCAACAGCCGCCGTGAGGTTGAGCTCCGACAATCAAGTGCCAGGTCACATCTCGCCAAATCCATGCATCGTCGTAAAAGAGCCAGCAAGGAACTACCATCAGAGCAAGAATCCACCGAATTACGCAGGACCAATAAGGGTATGACGATGGCGGAGAGGAGCACCATAAGAAATGACAGACAGCTTCTGCTTACCTCTGGACAACTCAGTATTTGCGTTATCCCCGACAGGATGGGGGACCCGCACACCAAGATGCTGCTTCACTACTGCACGCAATCTTTTTGGCCAGGATTCGAGATCGGGTCAGCCGCATTTCATATTCCACCGTTCGCGCTCGACTACAATACGCTTGTTGCTCAAGGTCCAGCATTGGTACATGCTTGTCTGTGGCAAGCTGCAGTGAACCTTGCATTCAAGAGAAACTCGCGGGTTACCGATAAGCAAAGTTTACTACACTACAATCAAGCCATTGCGCATATCTCGAAAGACATCACGAAACCTGTCTCAGAAATACCTGAGCAGACTCTTTATGCCATCCTTAGTCTCTGTGGTCCCGAGATGTCGCCAGATGATGGAAACGGCATCATCAAAAAGGCTTTTGATCCGCCGTTAGCGGAGCTATCTTGGATCCACGTCTTTGGCAGCAGACTTCTCATTGATTCGCACGCCAAGGCCTTGATGAATCTGGTGGATCTGAAAGGGGGCATTCACAATGTCAAGTACGCTGGCTTCCAAGCTTCCTTTAACTACATGGATCTTGTACGCGCCACCCAAAAGCTTGTCAAACCTCACCTTCCGGTGTCTCAGCTTTACGGTCGTGTCAAGGAGACCCATGATAGGGCCAAGTTCTTCGGTTACGCTTCTGACTTTGTCGAGCATTCTCCATTTGAGGAATCGTCAGTTATAATTGACAGTCTTAGTGTGCTCGGCTTAGCAGAAGATGTGCGAGAAGTAATCTGTGACATGCGAGTATGGGTCAAGGTCATAGAGGCATACCATCACAGCGCGTTGACAAACCCTGATCTTTCGCTTCTAGCTGCTCATAGAGATCTGATCCAACAGCGCCTTCTCGCAACTCTCCCGGACGGGTATGATGGCAAGAAGCCCATGCAAATGGACGCGTCCGGGTCAACAGAAACCACCGCAGACCAGTGGATCAACGAAATCATTCAGACAGCTCTGCTGATATTCTCATTGGGCGTTACGTGCCCTATCTCCTACGCGCCTCCTTACCATCATGCTGCACAGAGGTTACAGGCACAGCTCATCCTGTATAAGGAGCGAGCGACTCATCTAGGATTATCTGACCTGCTGACATGGCTTGGCATGTTGGGACTCCTCTGTACCGAACAGGTTGGGTCCAGGCGCAGAGAGTGGTTTGTTGGATTCCTCAGTATGGTGGAGCGGAAGCGCGGAGTCACTGGAGACGCGAGGGATTGGGATCTGGTAAAGAAAGAATCACTTGAGCTCATGCTGTGGTCTTCTGTCGCCTGCGATATTGCAGCAGACACGGCGTGGCGCGATGTCCAAGAAGTCGCGGATGAGACATCATGGAATTGGGGCAGGACAGCATGGTCAACAATGCTGGGGACTATATGTGGATAAATCAAGAAGACTATTAGCAGCTTCTCCACCAAGAGCATTTGGGGATTCTCACTCAAGGGGTTCGGCCAAAGACGAAAGCAAACCCAAGCATGGTCTTAGTTCAACCCTGGCAGTTTCGGAGTCACTCCACGAAGCCTGTGTTTTCTTCCAGAGATGTAAGCGTCATCACCATCCATAAGGCTTCCTCATTTATGAGCGCTATTCCTCATTGAGTATATACACTAAATGTTCCTGCATGCGCTAGTGCTTACTCAAGGCGGGTCGAGCCGTTACCTCCAGGTCGTCAATCCATTGACAGAAGAGCGACGGTCGGGTTTTAGTTAACATTTGCGACGAGGGCTACCAGCAAATGGTTGAGATCTCGTATCTCCGGCATCTCTGCACCGATATTTAATGTTTTCTGATGGACAACCGGTCTTAGATACGCCACGGGATCGTTATGGAAAGGCAGGTCCGCAAGGATGAGGGGCTTGGTGTATGCATCTTGCTATATATCTGAACGCTCGTCCTACGTCTCCAAGTTTTATACGGCTTATCGTTTCATCACTCCTTTTCATCAACTGCACTTAAATCTTACTTCTCGACATCATGTCACTTAACGGAAAGGTCGTCCTCGTCACAGGCGGTTCCAAAGGAATTGGAAAAGCAGTCGCCGAGCGTGTTGTCGCCGACGGTGCGAGTGTTGTAATCAACTACTCCAGCGACAGCAAGCCTGCGGAAGATCTTGTCATTAAGATAGGCTCCGACAGGGCCCTTGCTTTCAAAGCTGATGTCTCGAAGATCGCTGAGATCGAGAAGCTGGTGCAAGCGACAGTTGAGAAGTTCGGCAAGATCGATTGCGTAATGGCAAATGCTGCATGCGCTCCCATGAATGATCTCGAGAGTACAACAGAGGAAGGCTTCGATAAGGCTTTTAATCTTAACGTGAAGGGACCTTACTTTCTTGTTCAAGTGAGTCTTCGTGTCTAATGAGTTCGGGCACAGGCCCTCTGACAACCATCAGAAAGCAGTTAAGCATATGCCGCGAGACGGCCGAGTCATCCTCGTATCAAGCGGTGTTCTTCACCAATCACAAGTAGCACCTCGCTACCTTCTCTACGCGTCCTCCAAAGGCTCCATTGAGCAGATGACACGTATTCTTGCTAAAGACTTGGGACCCAAGGGTATCACTGTCAATGCTATCGCCCCCGGTCCGACAGCCACAGAAATGTTCTTCCAGGGCAAATCGCAGGAACTCATCGATACTATCGCCGGTTTCAGTCCTCTTGGACGCCTAGGGAAACCAGAGGAAATTGCTGGTTTAGCTGCTTTTCTTGCTGGTCCAACTAGTTCCTGGGTGTCTGGGCAGGTCATCGGGGCTAATGGAGGTTCTTTTGTTTAAATGGGATAGATCTTCCTAATTAACAGGGGAAACTGGTCCTGTAATATTCATTATAAGGCTAAGCTGAACTCTGATTACCAAAACCCATTCTTCTCTTGCGTAAATGCCTAAATTATTTTGGAACAAAACGGATTTTATCTCAACTTGTACTCGCTGTTGAAAACTGAACCTTTGCTGGGTAATGAGAATATTCTAGCATATCAGGAACACTCTGTTCTTAGCGGTTTTGCTTTCACCCTGGTCATGAAGATGAGAAAAGTTCATCATCGCTCTAAGAAGAATGGCGTTTTTTAGAAAGCTAAGGTAGGGAATAGAGATAAGCTTCAAGCCTCAGTTCCCATGTAAGTATTACACGACTAGCTCACATCTAAATCTTCTAAAACATCATCTTAGCTAGCAATTGATCAGTGATGAAAGCTGATTAGAACTCATAACCGAGACTCCAAGTTCGCAGGGTTATTGGGTGGCTAACGGTGCCTTGGGCGATACATTCGTCATTATCGGCGTTATGCTAGGCTGACCTGAATTCAATATTCCTTGACTACCGCGTGTACTATAACCAGCCTAGCTATCCCGTATTTCAGTCATCGCACGTCACTTTGGCCGCGAATTACAACCCACGCAGCCTGGTCGATGTTTGTAGCCCGCTTGATCGTGGTGATGATACTGAACTGCTGGGGGTGATTGATAATATCCTGGAGGGCCCTCTCCCGGTCGATATCCTCCCGGCGGGATCGATGGCGGCAGTGCTGGTGGTAGTGCTGGTGATAGTGCTGGTGGCGCTGGCGGCGGTGATGATTGGTATATCTTCGGGTAGTGGTGTATGTGATGTACTGGTGGTGGTGGTGGCGTTGGTGCTGGTTTTGGTCGGTATGTCACCTTGTGGTCGTATACGTGATTTACTGGTGGCGATACTGGCCTTGGTCGGTGCGTCGCCTCCATGTGGTGTATGTGATGTACTGTCTTTGGCTGGGGCGCTACCTCAGGGGGGTAATATGGTTGTTGGTATTTTGGTGGCTTGGGCTGTGTTACTGGATTGGAATAGTACACTGTCTGAGGATTATAGTGGTGCTCTGTCTGTGGATAGCGTTCTGGCTGGTAGTAATGTTGTGGCGGGCTATGATACTCTTGCTGCTGCTGGGGGTTAGGCTCCTGGTACTGTTCCGTCTGCGGGTAGTGTGAGGGTGCGGCTTGTTCCTTTGGTTTTGGCTGGTATGAATCACTTTTTGGTGGACGAGGATTTTCGGCCTCGACGTCCCTATCACTTCGGTCAATCTCCCACCAAAGCAAGCTAGCACCATCATCCCCAGTCCAGCAACGCATCTTCCCCTTGCCAGCCATACGCCACACACCATTAATCTTCCTTCGGAATTTGTGAAAAGCATCACGTGTGACGTCGCCGACATCTTTAGTCCCCAGGATGACAGTACGGCCCTGGCTCTTTCGAACGGAGAATCTCATGTTGGCGCCCGTGTTGGAGCCTCCTACCAGAATATCGCTGCTGTAGTAAGCGTCGTCAGGGCCAAGCTTCCAGCCGCCCCGGTTCTTCCGAGTCCATTGGATAATGGCATCAGCTCCGCCCGCGAATGCCGAGTGTTTGTCCGTTCGCTTTACCCAATCTGACCATGAGCATGTATTCGAATCTTCATCTAGTTTAAACTGTTTGGGCATTCTGTTGTACGCGCCGGTAAACCCGTCCCAGCGCTTCCCCAGATCGGGGACGTCATTTCCACTCTCTTCATCAGCAAGGAAATTAGGGTTGAATGAGCTGTGGACCCAGATAGAGTAATCACTACCATCAGAGTGCTTCAGGATGGAGTGTTTGTACACTAAAAACGCTCAGGGTCAGTTAAAGTTCACGTGCGGCTTGTCTCGGGTTGACTGACTCTTGTTAAGATCTACGCCGTGTTGATCAGCTTCTTCAATGTCTCGAGCGGTCAGTGGAACATCACGCTTGACGCGAACATGCGATACGATATTGCCGTGATCAATGGAGGCGTTCTTTTGTTCATGATGCCCTAGAATGGGACTGCCATTGATGAGAGTCGCTGGCGCCAATGCGGCCATGAACAAGGAGAGAACATGCATGGCTGAGGTTGGAGGAGAGACTGCATGGAAAAGGCGACTTTAAAGATCCAATCCAGGAGGGGAAACACCTTTTCTTATACTTGTGAATCGAGGTCACTTCTTCGCTGCTAGGGCTCAGGGCAAGGTGATTCAAGAAGTTACTTAATTTTTTAACTTAATTTTTTATAAAGCTTATCAATAGCTCAACAAGATAGATCAATGCAACTCGGTCTCATAAGGTTTTGCAGTAAACCTTCGATCCTGGAAAGCAAATAGTATGTTTTGTATCAATTCTAGTAACTGTTCGAGTGGTATTTCCCCTCACTTGCAACCCATCAGGTCGCGGAGAATGCAACATTAAGGTTATTGTAATGTCCACCGTCTTACATTCCACCTCTCACCATCGTCAAACGACTTCATGTGATACTCTTTGGCCAGCCTGGAGTTTTTTTTAAAGAAAAGAGAAGATAAAAATTGTGATAGCAGATAATTAAGTGATCAATAGAACAAGCAGAGGTGGGATATGTCGACGAGATACATCAAGCCAGCCAATGACGGATGATATATACTTCAGAGTAAGCATAGTCACCGAGAGATGAAGAAGGATCAAAACACAAACTCACAATTGTCTAAAGAGCGCATGGGAAATTGTATTTCTTCGTCATGGCAAAACTAGATGAAATTCGGCGCATCAACTTCTACAAGAAGATTGAAAGTCGAGTATTTCAATACTTTATTTTGTCAATTGATACTAAGACATATTAAGGTTTATACTCCTATACTTACTTGAGTCTCGTCCTTAGAATGATCCTAAGCTCATTAATGCTCTAAACATGGCCTCTGGTACTTTCTGCAGCCTTGTTTCTCATCACGATCTTATCTCCTGAAACAGTGGAACTCGACAAATAAATGTCGCATCCGGACCAATCAAATCCGATAACGCCATCCTTTCTTTTCAGCTCGAGGTCCAAAAGCAGGGGTCTCACCCCTGTTATTTTTCAGACTCTCCGCGCTTATTTATCTCTGCTTACTCTCCCTAAAAGCTGACAATATTCTATTCTCCTACAACTTCGCATATTTCCGTTCCAATCGAGTAGAAACGTCGCAAGGCCTCATCATAGGTCATTTATGAGTCTTTTCACTTCCTCCGTCCGATCGTTGTCATAAAGCATGTTCAACCTTGAAAAGCTGATGGCTCCAGCAGCAGCTGAAGGTATTAAACTTGCAAATATTAACTGACAGATGATCTAACTCAAGTCGCAGATGGGATCCCAGAGATCCCTGAACTTAAAGAAACTGTTAACAAGATGCGGGAATACCGAGATAATATGGAAGACAGGTTGGGATCGTACTCATACGCACTGCACCCATGGCAAGATCGTGACCATGGCTGGGAATCACAACTACGAGTCTTTCATTTCGACGACGGAAACGTCAGATCCGAATCTCCTCGTCTGGACCGTCGTAACGACCCCCAGCAGCTTTGGTTGGATATTGAACAGGCACTCGAGAAAAAGCCCTCTGAAAACCCTCCGCGAAGTTTGATACTTATGGAAGGCATGGACGCCAGGATAGCTGAGGCTCTGAGTGTCAAACTTGGCATCCCTCATGAGTTTTGGACAGCCCACTATCTCACAGAAACACAGCTCAGGCTCATTAACCCGTCAGGCTTTGACTCCGCGGACTCTACGTACTGGAAGATCAAGGCCCCGTCGCAACTTTCGGTTATATGGAATGAGATGCCCGATGAATTTGGAAACTGGTGCTTTAGCCCTTACAGTGGAAGCTGTCCTCGAGGCAGTGAGTTTGTGCTGAACTCGGAGACTACGCTCGTTGACACGACGCTTTGTATTTCATTTTGGGGGAAATACACCCCAGATGGGTGGATAGGTACGTTTCTGGTCCTGGCACCGACTACGTAGACTGACTGAGACCTGGATCTTAGCGCTCGTTTTAATGGACGTGCCCAACGGTTGCCTGCTTCCGGAAGATGAACCAAATCCCGTAATACCAAGTCCATACGGTCTAGAAAAGGTCGACGAGAGTCAAATCGCGATATCAGAATCGAACTGTTACGTGATATCGGAGTCAAAGAGTTCAATTAACCGACATATTTACCCACATCAACTCTCACTATGGGACGTGGCCGTCCAGGCATACGAAAATGAGAAGATTATCACCACTGATGATCCTTTCTCAGCGACTATCATCATTCGCAACTTCGTCTTCTGGAAATGGGAAGACCAAATCACCGCCAATTGGGATCTCAACCAGACGTTATGGACATCTTCACTGGTAGAAACACAAAAGGCACTGGACATCAAGAGCCCCAATCTTTTGATTGAGCGAAGTCGAACAATTGCTGCCGATTACCAGAAACTCCGACACTCGCGTCAACTTTTGCAACAAGCGGCAGTACTAGTCCGGCGGATTCATGAGGCATTTCGTTGTGATGATACTCATTACTTAGCCTCGCAGACCATTGAGAGGCTGAGGATCCAAATATCACAAGAGTCACGACGCTGGAGCCATCTTCAAGATCACATGAAGGTTCTGGACGAGCTTATCTCTGGCAACATGACCATGTACGCCCAACGAGCAGCAATGGACGAAGCATTCGCAACCAGGATTCAAGCATACGATTCCTACACGCAGACAAAAGCTGCCAACGAGCAAGCAGCCGCTGCTAACCGTACAGCTCGAAGCTCTGGCCAGCTCGCAAAAATCGCGACAGTTGCTGTGCCTTGCACCGTTGCGGCGTCTATCTTGTCTATGAACGGTGACTTTGCAGCTGGTGAACCTCTTTTTTATGTTTATTGGTGTGTTGCTATGCCACTTACCATTGTCTTGTTGGGTTGGGTTGTGCAGAAGGATGTTCGGGCTTGGAGAGATAAGCTGGTCAAGAAGGCGAAAAGTGAGAAGGGCGAGAAGGATGTTGAGAGTAGCAGAAACAGTGGTTACTACTCTGACTGAAAGCATGTTTAGTTGCAGGATTGGAACATTGTACCATAGTGCACGATTTCATTTAGCGCTCACATTCGATCTGATAGCGATAGCAAAGAGTTATTGAGCATAGGCCAGGACTTGTTATTGGTGGAGAAACTGCTTCACATCCGGACAAATGCAAGAGGTTTTGTTGACGAGCGACAAGTCAAATTTTTGTCCAGGGTCTTACCAGTTTCCCATTCTATCTCAAAACATACCAAAATACGGAAATTGCCGTTATCCTCCCTAATAAAGTGTAACTGCTGGAGTCTGGGGGGTTTGAAGAGCTTCTTTTTGGTGTCGGACCGACAATTTCAGGCTTCGTTTCAAGAACAGGTGGCATTCGTGGTTGGCATACGAATGCCACCTTCTAGAAGCAGTGTCTCCAGTCCCGAGGCTTCCAGAGATGCATTGATCACATATTGAACCACAACTAGTCTCAGATCGAAGTAGTAGGATGAATATTATTCAAGGATCTAACTGCTTTAAGAAGCAACTTATTTACTAGCTATAACCTTGATATAGGAACAGTGGATTGAGACGTTTCGATCGATATTAAGGAGAAACCTTAAATCTTGCCAGAGGATCTTCACAACCCAACCAGATCAGAGGCAGGGATCCCATCATAAACTGTAAATGCGCTTCCAAACGTCGATCCCAAGTGAAAGCCTGACGACTTCAGCTGGGATAGCCTCAAAAACTCTAATCGCCATGGTGGTTGGCAACTCTATTCCTGGATCTCATGAGTCTGGAACTCGACCAGTTTATGCGTTGATATTGAATTCAAGATCTGATGTCGGCAGTTACTGATCAGAAGATCTATATAATACCATCAGGATGTCTTCCCAATCAATAACTACAGCACATTCATTTCACATTGACTCCTTACAATACGCTCTTTACTCAATAACATGAAACTCACTCTTTTACAGTTCATAGGCCTGGCCTTGGTCTTTTCAGCTACTGCATCTCCTGTGAAAAACAAAGAGGTGGCAGTGCGAGATGCGATCCTCGAGCCAAATTCTGACTCCTCAATCATCAAGGGCCGGGCTGTCAGTGCCTCCGCAAACTATCTTATTTACCCCAAGGCCAATTCTGCCATGAAGGATGTCGAAGCACTCTCCAAAAGCCTTCAGTCGCAGGCCGGCAAGACCAAGGTAGACACTCTCACCGATGTGAATGGCAAGCTTCTGGCTTGGTATGCCACGCTGAGCGCGAACCAGGTTTCAGTTATCAATAAGAGCAGTGTTGTAAGTACTGGGTCTATCATGGAAAGTCTCCGCTAACATATTGAACAAGGTTGGGTCAATTGCTCCTGATGCGCCACTGAAGACCAAGGCGAAATCATCCGGTGTTGCCAAACGCGCTCTCAAGACCGACAAAAAGGCTCAGCCTGAGCTTCAAATGTTCTCAACTGCTCCGGGAAAGAAACCTTCAGGCTACGTTTATGATGATAAAGCCGGCCAAGGCGTCACTATCTATGTCCTTGACGAAGGTTTCAATCTCAGACACAAGGTAAGCTGCCTTCAAATTGACTATGTAAGGACAGGACTGACCAGCTTCAACACAGGAATTCACCTCGTCGCCTGGCAGGAAGAGGTGGATCTTCTCCAAGGGCGCCTCTGGTGAGAATGACCCTGACGGTCATGGTTCCTGTTGTGCATCCAAGGCACTTGGCAGCACGGTTGGAGTTGCGCCGAAAGCGGATCTCGTTGCTGTCAAACTTCAATTGACTTCTTGGTCATTGCTCAAGGCTTGGCAAGCAGTCGTCTTGGATGTGAAACAGAACAGACTTCAAGGAAAGGCTGTTGTGAGCAACTCAAAGGCTTGTAAGTTTCCAGCACATGCCCCAGGCGAAGGTCACTGTTAATGGAACAGCTATCGCTTGGAGTGTCGATCGTGACGAAAGGTGGTTCCGAGACGCACTCGAGACTCTCCTCAAGAACCTTGAGGCTCTTGATGTCGTCGTCGTCAGCTCGTCAGGAAACTTTGGCGTAAGTTCATGAGTAGAATACTAGCTCTTAGTCATACACTAACATCAGTCAGACTCAGTTTGAGGTCAGCACATACCCATCGCTTTTCGCAAACCGGACTCCAATCATTGTTACTGGAGCTGTTGATAACAACGGACGCCTTGCTCCGTTCTCCCAGGGCGGTCCTCTCGTCACGACCACTGCACCTGGAGTCGACGTCAAGTGCGCTGCTATGAGTGGCGCATCAGCTTACCAGGCTGGTAAAGAGTCAACTGGAACATCCTTCTGTAAGTGATGATCCCCTACCAGCTAGAACTCGACTGACCTCCATAGCTACACCCGCCGTTGCTGGATTAGCAGCCTACTTCCTATCGCTTGACTCCTTGAGACCTCGACTTCAAGTCCCTGGTTCAGTTGCTATGAACGTCAAGGCACTTATTCAGGAGCATCACTACGCACGCGTCTCGGGTGGACCCAAGGTTGCATGGAACGCACACACTCTGCTCAGAAATTGATGCGCCTCTGAACACTACCATGGGCG
This sequence comes from Fusarium odoratissimum NRRL 54006, assembly GCF_000260195.1. Taxonomy (NCBI): domain Eukaryota; kingdom Fungi; phylum Ascomycota; class Sordariomycetes; order Hypocreales; family Nectriaceae; genus Fusarium; species Fusarium odoratissimum. The sequence continues at coordinate 60,474 of NW_022158777.1, read as the reverse complement.
GGGAATGTCGAGGAGGTGGGAAGAAGAGGCAGCTTCAGTCGTTGTATGGAGATCTCCAAGGGAGTTTAAGCTCGGCCGGCTATTTGTGGGTTGCCGTCACTATAGAGAAGACACTGGGTGCTTTAAAAATATCCTGTACTAAGATTGGTGCTCGAGCCTGTTCCGTGCCGAAGTAATAGCTCAAGTTGACATGGTATAAAACATAAACATTTGTCTAAACTTTTCTTGCATCCAGAGCACTACTACCAAACAAACGACCGCCATTTTTCATAACTGATAACGAGGCTCTCAAGCAATCCAGAACCAGATGCGCTCAAGCCAGTTTCTTGGTTGGACGATCGGCCAAGTATGTTCCAAGCGATCAATCTCCGCCTTGCCAGACCATATATCCATCTCAGAGTACTTAACATACTTAGACTTCTTGATCCATTTATATCCGAAGATCAAAACAAGGAAGATGGGGATGTTGATGTATGGGGGCAGGAAAGTCTTTGCACTAAAACGTCCTGGGAAGAAGGCATCAAAACCATTGAATACTGCAACGATGGTACAGAAGCAGAAAGAGAAGTAAGCCAGGAAGGGTTGAAAAGGTGATTTGAATGGTAGAGTATTTCGGTCGATGCCATGGTGGCTGAGGCAGTAGTAGAAGCGGAGGTAGGTGAAGGAAACACTGGCCCAGATGATGAGAGCTCCGACACCGCTAAGGTTGCTGAACCAGAAAAAAACCTCTGAGCCGCTGTTGCTCACGTTGAGGTACACCAAAAGCCCGAAGATAGTGGTGACGCCAACACAGAGATAGGGAACACCGAATCTCTCCCAGGTCAGAATGCGGGGTGCTTTGCCATCAAGGGCAGCGGCGTAGAGAACTCGGGTTGCGGCGTAGAAGAGAGAGTTGCCGGACGACCAGGCCGACGTGAGGATGACAGCGTTGATGATGGAGGGAAGAATCTTGATGCCGCCGTTGCGGATGGCGATGACGAAAGGGCTTTGAGCGGCGCCGGGGGCAGACTTGTTGATGGCGTTGAGAAGGTTGGGGTCTTTGGATGAGACGCAAAGACCGACGAGGAAGATGGATAGGACATAGAAGATGGCGATTCTCCAAAAGACACGGCGGATGGCCTTGGGAATGTTGCGACGAGGGTTCTCAGTCTCGCCGGATGCCATGACGACCATTTCGCTACCACCGTAGGAGAACGTTGCAGTGATGAACACCTTGACAAAGGCGAGGAATCGGCCGAGAGCACCATCTTTGAGGTACTCATTCATGGGGCCGGGGTGGTTCCAATATCGGAAGCCGATTGCCTCGCCATTTGGAGCGCCGCCGACAGTGATGATGAACATGAGGATGATGAGACCGACGATGGTCAATAGCTTGATAGCTCCGAAGACAAACTCGGCTTCTCCGTATATCCGAACAGGTAGGCAGTTGAGAATGACCATGGTAAAGTAGAAGAGTGTGATCAATGCGACTTGGGGAATGTTATGGTGCCAGTAATTGACGATGACAGCCGAGACAGTGACCTCAATCGGAACACCAATAGCGAACTGATACCAATAGTTCCAAGCAAGAGCGAAACCAAGGGCAGGATCGACGAAACGGGCAGCAAAGATGGGGACGGGGCCGGGAATTGGTAGCCATGATGCCATCTCACCAACACTATTCAACACACAGTAGATGTTGAAGCCCGTGATAGTGTACGCCAAAAACGCAGAGAGGGGCCCAGCAAGTGACAGGACCTGACCACTACCAACAAAAAGGCCCGTGCCAATGGCACCAGACAAAGCAAGGAACTGAACATGCCTAGACTTGAGCCTGCGGTTCAAAGTACCGACATTTCGGTTCTCGTAATCCTCAGCCTTAGCATCAACGTTGTTGGTCGGGAGTGTTGGTTCGATGGTGGGCGACTCCCTGCCAGCTTCTATATCGGGGTTCTTCTTGTCGATATCCATGTTATGCAGCAGTGGTTGTAGCTCCCCTGGCGATGCGTGAGATGAGGGAGGAGACATCGCGGAAAGGGAAGAGGAGACGAGGCTCTGAGGTATTAAGCATAAAAGGTCGCTCTCTACTCGCCGTTCTTACTGAAAAAGCTCCGTGGGCAAGTTTTCCCGGATGCGCAAAATTGGTGCTTGAGCCGGTGATGATGGTGAGTGCTCCCCACGCTATGACAAAGAGTTGTGACGGTTGGTACAAGGGTTAGTCCAATGGATGGCAATGGACCTGCAAGAATTTTCATGTTTGTGCAGATGCATTTTTGGCGATAAGTTGATGATCACCCGATAATAATTGATAAACATCCCAGCACCTTGATTACGTGTCTCTGTGTTAATGCTCTAACAGCAGGATCTGCAGACTAAACGACCCTTGGATGCGGGCCCATGATCTAAAAGGGAAGCTCGTCTCTCACAACCAATGGATGATGGACTGAGCCGTGATAACCGGCTTGGCAAGTGATCCGAGGTCGGTGATGCACTGATTGATAAGATGACGAGGCAAGGATCTCGCGGAAGATGCGTATCAATCTGCAGAGATCAAGCCATTATTCCGCAGTTGGCTCCACTGTCTGCCGAAGGTGTTGCTTGTGATTTTAATGTCTCAAGCTCTCGATCTGGATGATGCACGGCGACGTGGGGCTCATTCGAGAGTCATCTCAGAAAATAGTCCAGATGATGGAAAACAACAGACTATAACTTATACGATGGTGACTATTTGGAACCCAGGACTCTTCTGTTAATGCGTTGGGTCGAGATTACCAAGTCGCGTTGTCTCGTAGTTAGCCAACGCGTAATGGAAGGCTGTTCCAGTCCTAGCTACCCTATGGCTACAAAGACAATACTTGCAATTAGGCTACAGCGCCCTCATGAGTACATGTGTCAATATCAAATGGATAAAGAGATGGTCTATAGATCCGCATAAGCTAGTCTGCGCATCTCTTGAACAGTTTAAACGTTTTACTTGCCAGTGTCTAGCCTTGAGAAAAAGAATTGGATGCATAAACACAGCCCTATGTCGTCAATGGACTTGATGAGAACGGGATCTAATCACAGCTTACATCTTGAATACCAAGATTAGATGATATCGGGTATAACGACGTCTTATTGATGATTTTATCAATCTAATTGGAGCAAATTAGGACAGTAGCAATGAACCTGGATGGAGAATTACGTTGCATGCAGTGGTGTCGCACCCATGAGCTGTCCCTGGGGAGGTGGATCTCAACCAATAACATAAAGCCCCGTTGGCTCAGTGGTAAAGCGTATCACTAGTAAATTACCACGAAATGATAAGATCACTGGTTCGATTCCAGTACGGGGCAAGTTATTTGATCTGATGTTATCACATCCCATTTCTTTTTTTGTCCTTGGAGTGACCAACACGTATCCATCCGTATCTTTCTCCAGGAAGCGTAGCTTACCATTTTCCCATCATTAACCGTTTGCTTCTCATTTATCGAGTCTGGAGCAGCTACCTTTGCGCTGGATCATAAACACATGTCGTTCAAGTTGGTATGAACCTATAATACAAATGAAAATACACGGAGACAACTCACAAAACCGCTGTTGTCATAATCAAGCCTTCGCCAATGCGCCATCGACAAGTTCCCAAGTATGATCCCTCACTTTCCGGATCTGTTCTTCGCTCCAAGCCGGCTTCTCAAAAACCTTTCCCTTCCGACTCACAAACGCGTAATTCTTGTCCTTAATCTTCACAGCTTCATCAACACCATTCAGCATATACTCAGCACAAGTGTCAGGCGATACACCCAAGACAGAGGCTAGACCAGTTGAAGGGAGACGCATATACCAAGGGAGCGAATTCATGATGTTTGTGTTGACAATACCGGGTAGCGCGTGAATGAAATGTCGGTTCTTTCCCTCAGCTTTCTGCTCGGCTGCATAGTGCTGGATCATAGCGTCTGTCATGGAGAGACAGTGGGCTGCTGCGTTTCCGAGGCTGAAGTTGTTCTTGAGATCTAGATCATCCCAATTGAGTTTATCGGGACTTCCACCAGTGCTATCCAGCACAATCAAAACCTTGGCGTCGTCTGTAAGAGACGGAAGAAGTTCACGGATGAGTAGCTGTCGTCCGTAGTAATGGAGCGCCATCTTGCGGTCAATGCCTTCAGGCGTCTCTGTTCTTCCAGCGGTTGAGAGAATGCCCTGCGAGAGAACAAGGGTGCTGAACCGATCTTGCGATGCCTTCAGTTCATCGGTGTAAGTTTTGATAGCGCGCATTGAAGACGCGTCTAATTGCTTGAACTGAATGTTGGAATGGGGAATGTTCTTTGGCTCATTGCGACCGCTGATGATGACGGTTGATGAGGGGGAGCTGGCGGCGATGCGACAGGCGATGCCGTAGCCGATACCGCCTGTTCCGCCGACGACGAGAGACTTTGCTGCCATGGTGTTTAGTTAGATTTGAGGTGATTGAGGTGATTGACTGAGTGATGAATTTGTCGGTGGGTCGTGTCTTTATGTAACTGATGCTGACGCCATGTCTGGTGATAACAATTTCGGAGTTTATGCTTCTACGCTAAACTCCGGATTTATCTGACCCTCCGCTCCGCAGCCAAGCACAAGCCACTCCGCAGAACCAATAATAGCCCACTTTCATGGGAGAACAGTGTCCATTTTCGTATACCGTACAGATCAAGCCATGGCTTGAAATAAGCATGTTTATTATGCAGTCATCACTATGGTATTGCGCTACATTAATTGTCATCATATTTCACGCTCCAAGCCCAGTTCCTGGCGCATCTTCAGGGCTCATCTTGATGGGCATCTTCAACCAACCCTTCTTATCAGCCTCTAAAATCGCCTTCAACCAAGCATTTGCCATCTTGTCATAACCATCATCGTTCGGGTGCTTCGAATCACCAAGATCCTCCTTTTTGATATCAATAGGTACCTCAAGAATATGCTTTCTCTTCTTTTGCCTTGCTGAAATAAGTGATCGAACTTGAGGATTGAATTTGTCTGTATTTGCTTGCATCTTCTTATCGTTGGCCCAAATCACTGGCGCGAGACAGATTGTGACATCTGGTGCGACTTTGAAGATCCCGTCGACGATATCTGCTAGAATGGATGCCGCAATGTCCAGATCCTTTCCTTGGTCCATGTTGTTGGTGCCGGCGTGGATGAGAACGACGTTAGGCCGGGCTTGGATTGGCTTTTGCCAGTAGCCGTTGATGTCGGCCAGCATTTTCCCACTATGACCTTCGTGATGTCCATCAACCATATTACCGTTCTTTAAAGTCCCAACCATATTGACTTTGACGCCTTGCTTTAGGATCTTTTGTCGCAATGGAAGGCGGTATCCAACTAAACCCGTTGAGCCGGTGCCTTTTGTAATGGAATCGCCTAATGGCAGAACGCGGATGTTGGGAAGGGCAGCGGCTGGTGAAATGAACGTTGCCATAAGCACCGTCAACAAGGTGAGCGCATTCCAAATCGGAGATAGCATTTCGAATAAGGCTGGAGTCAGCTGGGCTGTAAGATGGTGTCGAGATCTTGACTACACGATAGAGCCTCGGGAACCCAGAAAGTGGCGTCGAATGAGAACATCAGCCAAATAAATAGCCTCGCCAACAATCGCCATCGCCTTCCCCTGACATCATCTTAACAACCCTCATAAGAACGTAATCCAGGTCGGTAAGCCATTTGATGCAAGTAAGATCTCGTGGTGTAAGCTCATTGGTGTCTTTCCATTCCGGCAAAACATCAATGCCGGTGACCACCGCAAAGTGTGCCACCAACTGGACCACGCTTGCAGCATTATACGAGAGTCGTTATCTTGGCTCGCTTAGAGATTCACACGGGAATGGCGGATTGAGGGCCTTGCAGCTTATTTGACAGGGGTTATGGTTGGGGAAGCTTATTTTGTATGCTTGATGACGAAACGATTGATCGCGTGGACAATAGCGTTTGATGCTAAGTGCAATACTATGACACTGATATAAGTTGAGGGGTAGGTCATGACCTTGATCGGATTGATCAAGTATTACTGTTTTGTGACGAGTTTTGTTTCTGATCGTCGCTATTGAGTTATTCCCATAGTTATCCCCAACCTCCCCATATTTGATCACCAACTGCAACTGTGCCGCCTGAAGCTAACATGATCGTCACTTACTTAAGGCTACCTATTGCTACCCTGCCCATGTTATAAACGACCAATGATTTAATCCTGAAGAATTTCTAGCAGATGGATTGACTGGACAGCCACCAACCCCGGAGACGTTGTGATATCATATCATATACTATTAATGATCAAAGTGAATGATGCTTATCGGGGTGGAAGCAAGGTGACTCTGCCATGTGCTATCAATATTCATTCTTCTCGTTATTTATGACGGCTTTCGCCAACCCGCTTAAGCTCTCTCTATCCGCGAAACAGTAGGCTCTTTGTCGGCATCATCTCCATCATCAAGCATATCGTCCATCTTCGACTGGTTATTGTGAAACTTGCTAGTAGCTGCCGCCGCATCGCCCTTTCGGCCTGTGTCAAAGAGGACAGAAACCTCTTCGATAGTCATGTTTCTGCAGCTGTCAGCGGAAGGCCAAGCGCACCGGTAAATAGAAACATACCTTGTCTCAGGGAAGAAGAATAGGATAAGAACAAGATACATGGCAATGACCGCAATGTAGACGATGTAGCTATCTCAGGTTAGTAATACTTCTATAGAGGTCTTCTCAAACGACTTACTATTTCCATGCAATTGCCTCAAGTGCAACAGGGTTTACCCATTGGTTGAAAGCCAGCGCAACACTCTGAACACTTAGTTCAATACTCAAACCCTTCAGCCTCAGATTATAAGGCAGAATCTCAGCGCCATAAGCAAACGGTAGTGGCGACCAACTGATGCAGTAGAAAGTTTTGAAGAGGTACATCATCGGCACCACAGCGATACCGACGCCATGTGATGGGTTCTCAGCAAAGGAACCGCTAAGGCCAGTGATGATTGTATAAGCGACACACATACCAGCCGTGCCTGTGATCCAAAGCGTGCGTCTACCAAGACGCTCAGCACTCATGGCTCCTGCATAAGCCCAAATAAGAGACCAGATCGCCATGCCACCGTTGATGCCCGCGATCGCGCTGGATGAAGTGATGCCAACGAGCTTGAGGGCTGGTGACAGGTAATAAGCGATGATACCATTGCCAACCCAGTTGGAACCCGTGCCCATAGTCACAAGAACAAGGAGTCGACGCCGATTACCGGGAGTCTTGAGGAAATCGCTGTACTTTGAGTTATTGTTCTCCTTCTCCAACTGGAGAGCTTGACAAATTTCATCAAATTCGTATCGAACCAACTCGTCGTTGAGATCGCCGTTGGCATGTTCGTCGGCAAGAACTTTGAGGGCTTCTTCGGATCGGTCGTGGTCGATGAGCCATCGAGGGCTTTCGGGTACAAAAAGAAGGTGAACAAGGACAACGGCTGGAGCAAAGGCTTGGAACAGGCAGGGTGCTCGCCATCTCCACTCGGTATCTGGCCAAGACAGTGTGCCATAGCAAAACCACGCAGCGACAATTTGGCCGACATAATAGTTGCTGTAATACGCGGTCGCAACATATGGTCTCAGACGAGGATGCGCCAGTTCCTGAAGCAGTGCAATACCGGTGATCTTTCCGAAAGGTCCAGCCGCACCGATAATGACTCTACCACCAATAAATGTTCCAATATTCTTCGCGAAAGCGTTAAGGAATGCACCGAGGATCAGCAAGACTGAGCCGACAGCCAAACACCACTTCCTTCCCCAAAGTCCGTTGATCCACGACGCTGCGAAGGGAGTGACGATCGCTGGGAGAAACAGACTGGCCGAGATCAGACCCAGCGTGTTTCCAGATGGATAGTTGAAGTATTCTTCCCATTGGGGGATCGCTTGGAGACCGTTCATGAGGGAGGCGTCGAAGCCAAGGTAGAACACCGCGAAGTAGAAGCCGACGCAGTGCCACACATTCTTACGCAGGCCGGAGTCCTTGTACCACGTTGGATGTGTGTTGTTTTTGAGATGAGCATAATGCAAGGTTCTGGTGGCCTTTGGCCTGAAGAACTCGGTCACTGTCTTGAACATCTTTAAAAGCTCACCGATCAAGGTGATGAAGGAGCTATGACCAGACGAAGCGCGATTTGATGATCAGCCCTCAGTCACTTATATATCCTCGCAACAGAACCCGTCGCCTTGGGTCGAAGCTCTTGTCTCTGCGGGGTAGACCTGGGGTAAACCTGGGGTAGCGGATAACCATGCCCATGAGCTGATCCTTTCTCGACATGGTTACAAGCTCGGTTATAGTAGTTGATCCGCCAGTCGGACGGATGACCGATTCATCGAACAGAAGTCCAGGTTGCTAGACGGATTGATGTCCGGGCAGGAAGGGCTGTATGCTTCCGAGAATATGCCCACTACCACTCCCTTGCGTCCACAGTAGTCTTGATAATAGTGGTTCGAGGCCAATCCAAGGCTATGGGAGAGCTGTATCGGAATGCCTTGCGATGTTCGTCGTTCTAGACAGGGGAACTTTGATGGCCTTGGTCAGCTGATTCGGATTTGCGTATACAGACAGCTACATAAGGAAGAGTAGGCATCTCAATGATATATAAACAGCAGCGATCGAGAAACGTATGATTGGGATGCTTGTATTATCTAAACAAGCTTACGAAGAAGCCTGTTCAAAGGCCTTGCGGTTCACTGCCGTAGTCGGCTTGCCACAAAACTCCCCATTCTCATCCACTACTCTCAGAATATTTTCCATGGCCATTAGCTCAAAATTAATTCTCGTCGTAATAGCCGCTCCTCCATTGTGACAAGTTAGCGTGACGTTATCCATAGCTGCAAGTTCTTTCGATACCTGAGGTTCGTGGTAATGAACATCTAGACCAGCAGCCGAGATCTTGCCACTTTTCAGGGCTCCAATCAACGCATCTTCATTAACGATCTGCCCTCTTGCTGTGTTAACGAGTCTTGCACCATCCTTCATTGCCGCAAATGCTTCTTTGTTGATGAGGTCTTGAGTATGAGCGTTGAGCGGGGTATGTAGAGTGATGCAATCCGCAATACCCAGTAGCTCGTGGAGAGATGAATGATATGTCGCTTGCAGCTCTTCCTCGACTTCTGGAGACGAGCGAACCACATCGTAATAGTGGATCTTCATGCCTAGAGCCAAACCTGCTTTGCGAGCCACTAGTTTGCTGATGTTACCAAGACCGACGATTCCGAGGACATGACCTCGAGGATTATAAGAGATGGTTGCGATGAGTTTGTGCATCCTCTGGAACTCTGATGGGTCACAAGTACGTGCACCACGCTGTGAAAGCCAGAAGTTTCGGAATACCGATAGGATCATGAACAGAGCAGTATCGGATACGGCTTCATCACTGGCGCCCGCACCATTGGCGTACCAGATGCGGCGACGACCGAGGGCATCGACATCAGCCCAGTTGAAGCCTGCACCAGCTGACGCAAAGATCCGGACTGAGGGTGGCAGAAGTGATATGAGTTCTTCATCCCATTGGCCCATCTCACCACCAGTTTGGAAATGTGGACGATATAACGCCGAGAACTGGCCATATCTGACAGCGTATTAGCATTTGCTCAGACCGCGAACCATGGGCACTCTGAAAGACTCACTTGTTCTCTTTTAGTGCTCTGATAAAGGACTCTCTATCAGGTTCTTCGTTCGCGACCACGTCAAACCTCTTAGTAAAGACATTGTTATAAAAGTCATGATTATACTTGATGTCCTCTCCTATGCGGAGAACGATGGGTTTCTTCGGCGCCATAACGAGACGTTGAACAGCTGTTTCCTAGTAACGATAGTCTGTCTCCAGTGACCTGGTCGGTTGTTCAATGCTCAAAATTATCCCGAATTAGGTAACTACTTTCTATCGCGGATCTTCTCTGTTTACTTCGAAATCATTTTATGTCCATTATGCCTTGATTGCCGTAGATCTCAATCAACCAATGGGCTCGATGATCTCGACACGGAAATGTGACCGGCGTTGTCGTAAGCCCGCGATAAATCCGTTGGCATGAGGGGGAACTCCACGAACGGTCTTCACTTCTGTACACCGAGCAAATACATTTCTTGGCATTATCCGACATAATCTCACAGCTGTTCTTGTAGGCGCGAACTTATCTCACAGATGATATAGCTAATGGCTTATAATGTGATGTATCACGATAGAGGCAGGCCATACGCGTCCTTATTTGACTGAGTAAATGGTTGAACAAATTATTGTGCCGATACCCGAGCCCACGACTCGTGCTTCGGAAAAGGGTCAGTTGTTGACGAGCGGAGATATCGAGAACGTGACTTGGACGGCGAATAGGCATGAAGACCGAAAACTCGACGGATGATCCCTGAGCAAGATCCTTGTCTCCGACGGGATTGTATTCTCATTCGTTGTTGTTATTCGCATAAGATATGTAGTTGCAGTCCAGCAATTGCTCTCTCGCTCTGAAAAGAAAAAAGAAAAAGTCGAATGTAACCTCAGAAACGGGTTCTTATTTATCATCAGCTTGAGGGAATTGTGTTGGAATCAGGAAGAAGTGGTAGGACATTTCGTGCAGATTTGATGCTATTGAAGCATCTGTTCATTCCCCGCCAGATTCTACTGAGTGATCGGAATGATGCCCCAGCATGAAATTGATTGAGAGCATGCCCAGGATGACATTTGTCAATAACATCCTTTGGGAGGTCAATGTTGAACAAGTGTGCAAATATTAGCAAGACGAATTAAATAGAGTTCAGTTAGCTATACTTTGTCAGGCTGCTATGCTATTCTTCTATAGGGTATACTCTGCTGAATTATAATATTGAAACCATAAGGTTATAAAACATGCGATATTGAGCTATTAATATACTTAAAACGTGCTACCCCGGAACCCCTTTTAACATGGACCCGATATTAGCTTCATGCATATTTTATTCTGGCTCCGAAAATTGTCTTCAGGAACATATTCATCTCCAGTGGATTCAGGTCGTGGAGTATCGGCATTGACTCCAAACTGTCAAAGTTTGTCGAGCTGCCAACTTCATGCCAAATAGCAGAATGCTGTGAAGTCGAAAGACTTGACGCAGGTAACCAGTACCAGAGAAGGCATAAGAATCGTGTTGTTCTCATTATATGAGTAAGAAATTGCCATTTGGGTATTGAGACCCGATTACTTTGGATATGATGCTGGTTTGTTATTCGCCGAAGAGATGAATCGATCACCGCTTATTGACTAAATTCATTTCAAGATGCCATCTCTTGGAGCTCCGTAGGTGATGGTCTTTCTGTAGGTTACCCGAAATCACGGGACATATAGCTTATGCCTTGAAATAGCTAGATCCGCTGAGTGGCGTTCATTGCAGAACCAAGCCGTTGGTCCCCTTCTGGCGTTATCTATCAAATCGCGGTCATTACATCTTACGAACTGTCAAATGCGCCCTAAAGCGCCAACGTGGTAATTGTGATGAGAAGTGATAATAGTCGAGACTGCATACATGACTCGCTCAGACGGCACACCTTTTTGTTCCCCGACATTTGACTCCCGAGGAACCCACACGGCAGACGGGTTCGGCAACGGGGAAGAGCCCGGAAGGCCCTCAAAAACTGGATTTCCTCCTCGCAAGACGAACCCTTCAGGCTTAGTGGTCGTTCTGCCAAGGAGGATCGGCGTTACGGCATTTGGCAGTGCGGTTCCGGATCCTCAGCGCATAAACCGGGGTTTTACAACATACTGACTGATCCTATCAATCCATCATATGACATGTAAGTCTCCGAATATGAAATCAACAATCTTGAAAAAACCGGATGAACGGTTACGCACGCACATATGATTTACCGCACGTGAACTGATGGGTTTATCACAATGCATGGTGATTCTTCAGAGAAGGGATCTGCAGTCTGTGCTTTGCAATCACTGGTGATCAGTGGAACGACGAGGAACGATCCCAGACCCTTAGCCCGAGTAATATATGCAAGCTGAACGAGACGGGCTCTGCCGCTGCATAAGGCTCATGACTAGACAATTTAATTCGACGTGCCAAGGTCGAGCTGGAACATGCACCCTTGTTATTGCTCAAAAACGTTGCTTGCATAGCTTCTAGTGGACTCCTCGCCCACTTTGTTGAAACTCTAAAGGACCGGATATCAAGCTTAGTTTGACCAAAACGTGTTCCATTCTCCATTAGTGCTCTTTAATTCTGACTATCTTTAACTATTGTGAATTTATTGCAGTCCGTTACCTGTTGTGGCAGCTTCCCGACCCTCCTTTTACGCATTGACATGACAAATACCCTGGTCCATCACCGCATATTCTAGGACCCTGAGCTGAGACATTTATCTCGTCTTCTTATCACCGCTGACTCAGAAACCCTCCGACTTTATTCAGATCCTTCACTTTAGTTGAGAAGTAGCGTCAACGCCGCGGGTCAGCACGGGTTTTAGTACCAAAAATGATTGCGGGACGGTGTAACGTCCGCGGTGATATGACATTGGGCTGCTAGGTAAATGCTTGATGTTTTTGACAGGCAACTAGTAAACCCTAGTCCAAGTAGATATAAGAGCAGCATCAATCCCTCCTTGTTTCTGAGATCTGCACACAAACTTTCTTGCCCAGATCGTCTGTCACCATGCGCTGCAACGTCTTGTCACCTTCGCTCTTGGCGCTCAGCCTTTCAACCAGTGTCACTGCCCGTCCAGAGATTCCTTTCATCAGTACACTTCTCGACCCTTTGCAGCATATCGTCAAGTCCGCTTATGCTGGTGATGGACTCAAGGTCGGACATCTTGGCGAACTGGGTGGCATTCCTGGTGTCGATGCCGAGTACGACTATGTTGTCGTAGGAGGAGGCACAGCGGGAAACACCATCGGTTACAGACTTGCAAAGGCTGGCTACAGTGTTGCTATTGTTGAAGCTGGCCCTTTCCTCGAGATCTCCAAGCCTATTCTCGCGACATCGCCTGGTGGAGTGACGGCCGGCAGTGGCGCAAGTCTTCTGGACTCTAACCCTCTTCGCGATTGGAGATTCACGACTACGGCGCAGACAGGTGCTGATGATCGCGAGATTCACTATGCTCGTGGAAAGGTTCTTGGTGGCTCATCTCAGCTCAACTTTCTGGTTTACCACCGACCAACGAACGGTACTATGGCCAAGTGGGCTGAGGATGTCGGAGATGATAGCTATACGTGAGTGACAACCCGAAAACGTAGTCAGAATATCACTAACAATAAAACCAGATGGGAGCAAATGTTGCCTCACTTCCAGAAGAGCCCCTCCTTCACACCACCGGACAATGAGAAGCGCAACGTGACAACTGACTACGACGCTTCCGCATTCTCCAAAGAGAAGGGCCCTCTCCAAATCAGTTACGCCAACTACGTCCCCTCCTGGGCTGTTCTCGTGGAGAAGGGACTCAAGTCCCTTGGTTTCAAGGGTATAGATGGTTTCAGCAGCGGTAGTCTTCTCGGCTACTCATACACGACAACAACAGTTCAACCCAAGACCGCTACCCGAAGTGCTTCCGATGATTTTGTGAAGACCGCGAGAAGTGAGAAGCTCAAGACACTCAAGGTGTACACTGAGAGCCTTGCCAAGAAGGTGACCTTCGACGATGACAAGAAGGCTACCGGTGTTGAGGTCAGCTCTGTTGGTATTGATTACACTCTCAAGGCTAAGAAGGAGGTCATCGTCAGTGGTGGAGCTTTCCAGTCACCCCAGGTTCTGATGGTTTCTGGTGTTGGACCCAAGCAGCATCTGGAAGAGCTTGACATTCCTGTAGTTGCCGATCTTCCTGGAGTTGGCCAGAACCTCTGGGATCATGTCCTCTTCGGACCTTCATTTGAAGTGCAAGGTCTCGAGGACACCCTCAGCGCTGCGATCAACAACGACACTGTTTTCCAAGGCGCGCTTGATGCTTATGCTCAGCAACAAGCTGGTCCTCTGACATCCAACCAGGTCGAGCTCTTGGGTTGGGAGAAGGCTCCTGAGAAGTACCGATCGAAGTTCTCCGCTGAGACTATCAAGGACCTTGCGACTTTCCCTGATGACTGGCCTGAGATGGAGATCATTCCTCTTAACGTCTACTCTGAGGACTGGTCATTCCCTATCCTGCAGCAGCCCACCGATGGAAAGAAGTACACCAGTCTTAACGGCGCCTTGGTCGCACCTCTATCCCGCGGCAACATCACTCTTCGAACAAACTCGACCACCGACGCTCCTCTCATCAACCCCAACTTCCTCACCAAGAAGGCCGACCAAGAAGTTGCCATCGCTCTGTTCCGTCGCCTTCGAGAAATCGCCAAGTCCACCCCTCTGAAGGACACCGTGCTGAAGGAGGTGTATCCTGGTGAGCAGCACGAAACAGATGAACAGATTCTTGCTGTTCTTCGTGATACACTCATGACTGTTTGGCACGCTGCTTGTACTTGCAAGATGGGCAAAAAGGATGATGAGATGGCTGTTCTTGACTCTAAGGCTCGTGTATACGGTGTCAAGGGACTGCGGGTTGTCGATGCCTCTGCTTTCCCTCTTCTCATTCCTGGTCACCCTGTCGGTACCGTATATGCGTTGGCCGAGAAGATTGCTCATGATATCATTACGGAAGAGAAGAGTGAGGGTTCCGCATACAAGGTTGATATTGATGTGGAGGTTTCTTGAAACGTTCTTTAACTATTTGTTTAATTCTTTGTTAGACTTGCCCTATTCTTTTTAGACGTACATAGACACTTTCACTTAGAAATCCTGAACATGAACTGAAGCAATTTCTACCCTTCATCACTGGTCCAAGACTCACTCGTCTCCTTCGTGACTGATCAGACTCTTTCTGTGCCTTGAGCCTTGATCGACACAGAACAATACACTGCCATCTTCTCAACGGACCAAGCCCTCATCCGCAAAATGTAAGTGGAGTCAACAATCAGGTGGAGCCTTACCCTGATATGAAAAAAAAGTGCGGATAGACAAAAATGAGGGACACCAGATTTGAACTGATAACCTTTAGGAGTCACGATTATCTCAAGAGGAACTTGAAGTTGCATCGCTGGAATCTAACGCGCTACCGTTGCGCCAGCCCCCCGTTGTTTGTTGTCGAGCGTGTTTTTAATTATGATCATGCATCCCGAACAGAGGCTCATAGCCTCCCATTTGCTTCATGATTTCAGTCACCATTTGCATCCAAGATTAAGAAGATCGGGATCAGGAATTACAAGAAATGGCCAGCTTTAAATCAAGTATGAGGAAGTTGGCTGGACTCTGCCAAATTGGTTGAGCAGCGTTGATGAAATGTGTACAAGCTAGACCCTTTGTTTAGCATTCAGCCTTGTTAGAGATCGGGTAAGCTCCCATATTGGTCAACACAGAAACAGCTATGTACAGAATGGCCACCGATATGAGAACTCATGGCAAAAATCGGAAATGGGCTCAAAACTAAGTCTACTTGTTCAAGTTCGCAAAAAAATGAATGATAGGACCGAGCGTGGATCGAACACGCGACCTAGGGATCTGCAATCCCTCGCTCGTACCACTGAGCTATCGATCCTTGTAATCGCTGACTGTTCGGTCTCGAAACTAGCGACCATGTTCTAAGGATGTGGCAATACAAGCAAACAAGACGTGTTGAGTTCTCAGATGTCAGTATCCAGTCATAATTATTTGCTCGCAACTACCTACAGGTACTGGCAAATTTGACCCGGAAGCGTCAACGCAGGGGCTGTACTTAGGATAGCATGCTTACCGTGACCTGGTTTAGCTGCCGCAAATTTAAGCTGCTGGCGAACAAGTACTTGAATAGACACTATTGCTTCAGCGGCAGTCAAACTCAGTTGTACTCATTTGTATTATGCGTATTCTGTCGCTCCTGTTGATCCATTGGGACTGCTTGTAGAAGCGTGGGCCATAAACATGGGTGTTTCTCACGTTGTGGCAGTGCAACTCGTTTGAGCATCTTGTGACCAAGGCGAGACCAGTGATTCACAGTCAACAGAACAAACATGTAGTGGAATTAACACGACCCTTTTCAGTTACACAAGCCCCCACAGGTTTTCTGAATAACCATCCTTCTTCCATCCTTTCTTTTCCTGTCATCATTCATCCTCACACAACTTTAATCACCAACCTCACGAAATATGGCCGAACCACCCACCGTTCCCCCGGGTAGAAAGGAATCCTGCGGCTACTACACCGGCCTTCCAGACTGTCCAACTCTTGTTGGGCGATCTACCACGGTATACGACAATGAAGTCTACGAAAAGTTACTTGATCCTGTTGAAAAGCATGCTGTTGTTCCGCTGTGGAATGACTCTGCAGGCCCACTGCGTCGCAAGATTCTTGAAGCTGTGAAGGGTGTCGACTGGAACGCCATCGACATCCTCCGATGCGGTTCCACATCTTTGGGTCATTGTCACCTGTTCGACCCGTCATACCTTTCGTATCAGTAGAGCGTAGATCGATAACATGGATGAACGGAAGAGCGGTAGCCCTCAAATGCCGCCACGTTCTGCGGGAGCACGGCATTCACGATGTCAAAGTCGAAATCAAAGAGTCTAGAATCACGCAATGTTGCTCGAGTGATCAAGACCAAACAGAAAGGTAAGAACCATGACCCCCAAGTAAACCTTATGCTAATACAAGACAAGCGATCGTTCAACAGCCAAACTTAAGCCGCGTATTCCGACTCATAAGGAGGAGAGCTTCGGAAGGCACAATATCCAACTCTCTGAGTTCCAAGAGACCAAGATTGCCTCCTCTCAATTTCCAACTCCTGAAGGCACCAAAGGTCTATACTTGCGGGTCCGAAATACCGAAACCGTTGTTGCTTTGACCTGTCGACATGTCATCTTCGGACATGAGGAAGAGAACGTCGACTCCTGTCGCGACACTAATAACACCCGAAGTGTTCTTCAACCTGGGCACAGGACGTATCAAGACACGAAGGAAAATCTACACGAAGCCATCAGCTGGATAAACCCTTCGCTCTGATGCTATAAGTCACCCACCGAGAAACAGCTCGAACACCAATGCATTTTGAAGGCCAATCAAGAGAGAAGGCTACAGCGATATAAACCTTTCGAGTCAATGGAGTCACGAACTTATGGGCTACGTACTCCTTTCACCAAAGTTTGGGCTAAGCAGTTCTTCGCCGGCACTTTTCAGGGACTGGGCTATAATCGAGCTGCATCAGAACAAGCACCAAACACCGTTAGGGATGTTGGAAAAAACTGAACCCTGGCGAACCATCTCATCTGTCAATACTGGTCGCATAAACATGATGGACATGTTGTGGTGGGATTTACGTAAGGAGTTGAAGCGAAGACGCTGTTCCGTTCCCGGGATTCCTACATTCACGCGGACTGGCGTCATGTCAGAAGCCGAAATGAGATGCCTCGACTATGAGTCCGCGTTGCCAGGAAGAACTACAATCGACGAGGATTACATGAGAGTATGCATGTATGGTAGCGGAAGTGGAGAAAGCTACGGTATCACCAATACAGCCAGATCCGTCATCCGGAGATTTGTTGGAGGCATCCCGATGAATTCCGAAGAATGGTGTTTCCTGGGCCGCATAAAATATGGACGCAGGAAGTACTTCTCTTGCCAGGGAGACCCGGGGGCCAGTATCATGGGAAATGATGGCCGTGTCGCGGCGATGCTGACGTATGGTGCTCAGGGCGGTGACCAGGGCGGCAACACAGGCATTCATCACATCTCGTATGCGACGTCCATCGGGTGGCTGTTGGAGGATATTCGAGGACATGAGTATGACGTGGAGTGTATGGGCAGAGAAGTTCCTCTTGAACCTTTTCACTTCTGTGTAGAATCTGAAAATTGATCTGGTGGCTTTACTGGGAGATGCCACTAGAGACCATTCAGTCATGGATCATTCTGGTGGAGTAAGCGCAGCTGCTAACTGAATAGTCAATTGAGAGAGACGGAAAGATTCGTTTGTGAGTTGTTGCAAAGCGCCCTCGATGTGAAATGATGAAAAATGTAACTCAACACACTGGTTATTAATGTAGATCCTGCTAAGCAGAGCTTGATCGACATAGGATTAAGTTGAATATGGTGTTGATAACTAAAAGGTAGCCGCCTCTATAGCTCAGTGGTAGAGCGTTGCACTTGTAATGCAAAGGTCCATCGTTCAATCCGGTGTGGAGGCACGCGAATTACTTTTTGTCAGATTGACAACTGATTAATTTTAACATGATACCTGGGAGCTTCATTTTATTAACATTTTGGTCGCTCAATTGTAATTATCTTTTGGATAGCACTCTGTCGTAGATGAGATCTGGAACCGAAGAAGCTCGGAATACAAGGAGCACGACAAGTATGGCCAATGATGATAAGACCATTCGATTGAATCAATTGCTGACAGTGCTGTCCCACAATAATTAACACGTCCCCGCTGTATTCAAAGCGTATTCCTTAATCGCCGGCTCTTGCTTTACCTTGGGCAAATACGTAACAAGAGAAATGCCCGCAATGACAATCGCGTTCTCAGTGATCAAAAGATCTTCCAATCCAAGTCCAGGTGCCAAAGATGAGGCACAGACTGTTCCCAAGTCCAGCCTGGAGACCTTGCCAGGTCCTTCATGAGTAAGTGCATCTTTCGCAAGTGCAAAACTGAGGGGGTTTGCCAGCATGCTTTCATGTGTATAAAATGAACCACCTGGTTTTCCAGCGCAAACTTTTTGTACTTCAGCATTTGTGACGCCGACATTTCTTTGGTCGAGCAAGTAAGCCGAAGCCCCGGTGCCCTCTTGCGGCTGGACAATCTCGTCCAGGAAGCTAGAGTACAGACTTGTTGTCGGTACATATCCTGAATCACCGCCGTCAGAGCGAAGAGTTTTGATGAAATTGCTACCAGCTTCTTGCTGGACAACAGATGGCGTGTTGGTAATTCCTGAGAGGTCGACAAAGTTGGCTAGAACAGTGCCCTTGTAATTCGCACTGATGGCGACGTGGTCGGTAGTGACTTTGCGAGTTGATGGCCAGTACTTGAATGCCCATTGAGTATCGATGTTGCCCTGCGACCAACCGATGATAGCAACGCTTCGCTTTGAGAGGGAGGCGATGTAGTTGAGCGCGTACGCAGCGTACTCGGCATTGACTTGCGCATCACCAAGAAGAAGTTCAGGTACGTTAACCCAGACAGGATCAGCCCAGTCCACACCGGTGAGCAATGGGATGAAGCTGCCCCGAAATGCGATGTAGCCGGTAGATCCGGTACCAGGGAACAAAATCACAGGTAGCTTTTTGCCGTAGGTAAAAGTGTCCGGGATGTAGATAGCAGACCTGAGCTTGTTCTCGCTGACTGTGTATGGCGCATCACAGCTTGCCGCCCTTGGAAAGACGCTCTTTGGCGGGTCAGGGTTTCTACAAAAGATTAGACGAGTAGGTTGGGAATGAAGAAAGCTTAGTTTGGCATACTGGTTGTTGTTTCCATTCTCTACGGAGCCGAGGCCTTGGGCGTAGCCCAGTAGATCATCTGTTGATCCGGAGACGATGCCATTCGCTATCAATCGCGCGCTGTACTCAACGATGTTATCAGGCTCTGACTTAGCGATCTTTTCAGTGATAGATGATGCTTCGCCAACGTTCTTCGGCTTTTTTGTGGACTTCAGCTTCTGCAGCGTATCGAGTGTCTTTGCCCTGTCTCCTTTGTTCAAGGCGTCGCCGAGTTCATCGAGCAGTCCGCTGGCCGTCACAGCCAGGGCGTTATTAACGCCGTTGAAGAGACCAGTCAAAGCTTGCCGTCTCTCAATAAGCAACGCTCCATTTGAATTGTATGGTGCTGCGAGCCCAGAGCCGGTCAATCCCAAAGCTACAAGCAGTGCTGAGAACCGCATTGCCAATTAATCAGAAGGTGATTAACTCATAGATAAGAAAACAATGGTCAATGGACTGCTGAAAGATGGTGAGACTTGCAGTAAATGATTAGGGAATCCCTTTTGCGGGGAGACCTCCACCCATTACGAGAAGATACAACAGATTACACATGAAATTAAACTTAACCCGCAATTGAGGTTACCTTCTTCCGGCTGTACCGCTTCGAGCGCTGTGCTCGGTCGTACACACTTTGATCTATGACGCGAGAACCGCGACTCATGTGACTATCCTCAGCACACCCTCTCAACTCCATGTTATTTACGAGATGATCGTCATCTTCTGACAGTGGAGGAGTGGGGATCGACAGTGGCTTCGGCTTGCCCCTGTTGGCTGGCGTTAGTGCTAACGCGCGTGGTCCTTGGAACTATTGAACACTAATGAGTTGGGTGCCTCGGCACGGAAGCTTCTCCGCAGCGGCAGTTGAGATGAATTTACAGTGGACTTCAACTGTGAGCTAAAGGGAGTCAAGCTTCCAAGCTGCATTGACTCCATGAATGATGAGCTGAGAAATTCTTTACTACGTGGTAATACTTCACCACTATATGTGTATGCCAGATCGATTTGGGCATGCCTCGCATGTTGCGCAAAATCACATGTCGCAGAAGTTGTCGCACAAAATTGGCAATAAGGCTATTATTATTGATGCAGTGTATACTAGTATAACAAACTTCGTAAGACTTAGAAGTAGATCACAACCTCAACTTTCCGCCAGTCATAGGTAGAGTCACGACAGGACTCGATATGAGCCAGCTGATGACTACGCCTTATTTCCAGTGGTTACAAGCCCTCCCAGGATGCCACCAACACCCTCAATCACACCGCGGAGAGACCCCTTAGAAACACCAGCATAGCTTCCATACGACTCAGTGTAACCAGGGAATTTCTCAAACAACTTCATGTTGACCTTCTGCAGCTTGGAACAAGTCTTTCCAGCAAGAAGCTGTCGAAGCTTGTCCGCCAATGGCCTCAAAGCCTTTGTAACGTCAGTGAACTGACTGCCGAGAACATCAGGCGCAGCAGCCATAATAATTTGCATCACGAAACACTCAAGGTTATCGCCCTTCAATAACATCGCAGTATTGAAGACGCCACCAGTGAGATCACCGATATCGACACCTGAGAAGGAGTTCACCTTGCCAGTGTTGCCGCCGATGTTTAAAAGACGAGGATACTTCGCAGCATGCTCTAGAACATCAACGAGGAAGTCAGGAATGGTGAACTCATCTTCAACAGGTCAGCGGTACCAGTTCTCCGGGATGCGCTCCCAGCCTTGGTTGACCTTGAAGTTGCCAGGCTTGCTGCCTTTGACACCAAAGAAACTGGTAAAGACCTCACGCGAAAGATATCCTTCAGGATACTTATCGGAGTGATTGGCCATCATGCGAGGGGGGAAGGAATATGCAGCGGGTGAGACTAGGACTCCAGCAAAGGGCGAATAGAAGAAGTGACTATTGGTCTTTTCCGAATCCTGGAAGCGCTTGTAGTGGAAGGGTGCAAGAGCAGAGTATTGCTCAGGCGCAGGAGTATTTTCGCGGATAGCACTCCAGTACTCCACGAAGCGCTCGAGGATGACATGGAAGTTGTTGCCAGTCACGTATAGATCTCCTCTGGTGGCGCTGACATCGGACTCATACTTGTTGTGAGTACCGCTGAGGCCAGATGGAGTGCCGAGAATACCGCCACCGTTGAGAATGTTCTGACTGAAGCGGCTTGGACCGCCGATGGAGTAGCCGGGGTTAAGGGAGACTGGGTTGCCGTTGAACACGGTGCCATAGACGGCGAGGAAACCACCGAGGTCAAGGCTCATGCCGTATACCTCGTTGGTAGCCTTGATGATGGTTTGCATGTCTGCGACACCGTTTCTTGGAAGATAGCCGTGGTTAGCCAAGGCATTGAGTCCAGGGCAAGGCCCTTGACACCCCATTAGTATTGGTCTCATGTTGAGCAGAAGATGACCTACCTCTTTGATCGCCAGCTTTGAGGTTGGGAGGCAGGAACTCGTGCTCGCCAGAAACACTGATGCGCTGTCTCTTGGAATCGAACTTTGCAGCTCGCTTCTCTTTCGCGAAGGGGCATTCGCCTGCATCCCTCTTCTCTTCTTGGGAGTAAGGGCATGCTGCAGGGCTTCGCTTCACGTGCTCTTGATAAGTCTTGAGCTGCTCGGCGCTCATTTGAGGGAATGCAAGAGCTGTTGGGAACAGGCAGGCTGCTGCGAGCCACGAAGACAGAAAGATCTTCATGATGAAAGGTGAGAGGTGAAGGAAGACAGGAAGGGAGAAGCGCGGTTGCTGCAGATCGATACTGGTGAGAAACAGCTCCGATTACTATCTAGTTCCTTGCTTATGCACCTCACCTTTACTTTCTTTTCTTCTTTTCGATGTTTCACACGCCAAATTCTCTCCTTGCAGTCAATCTGAATCGATGACGTTCTGCATTGCTGTCATGTCTCAGTTGAACGACCCAGCAACACAGATATCAGCCCGTTGAGACAATTCCCAGTTTGTCTCACCAACTGCCGATCTTCATGGCTAACATCTTGGCCATTTGCGATCAGCGCTACTTCATTGTCTTGGAACAACTCCAATGATGATCTACCAGATTAGTTGTAAGCAGTTTGTGGAGTCATGATCTTCATTGGAACCAAAATATGGGTATTGCCGGATTTCCGTTGAGCTAAAGGCAGTCTAATTGAGTTTATTGAATGCTAAACTTATGCTTGCCATTAGACCCTCGTTGATTTGTGAGTCTGAGCCGCATGTCCGTGCAATATTGGGCTTTTGGTGTTAAGTAGTAAGGAAAGCTACGAAAATGACAACAGAATATCCGTTTTATGACATCAGTCTTAGCACAACAGTATCGTTTCTCGTACCTGCCCAGGTCCATCTTGAGCTACAATCTAGGTTAGGTGGTTTACTAAACCTCATAAGAAATAGTCTCGTCTTCAAAGACCTAATTGGGAATCTCAGCTAGTAGCTGAAGGCTGATTAGCCCTGTCAATCTATTGACTTGGTAGACTGGCTATCCTGCTTATGTGCTTTTGAGCCGAAGACATGGAGCTTTGCTAGAGGCGCAATTATGAGAATGTTATTTTAGACACAAACCCAAGGCACCCTTGTGAAAGGAGGCTAGAGAGGCATCACATCCAGTATGTTCAAGGTAACGAACTCTCGGAGGCCTTGGGTTCGGTTCTCCCCAGCTTTGCAGATCCCCCTTTCTAGATAACGGACCTTATCTCCGGATCGACGCCAAGAAGGAAAGCCAGCACTAGTACCCCGTGCTGATCGTCGATCCAGCTTAAGCTCTAATACGCCAGCTGCTATTGGTGTGCTTATGGGAGTATAACGCGCTCGGCCCTAGATTTAGCATCCCCCGTAGGGCAAACGTGCATAAGTGAAGTGTCTGCAATTGCACTTACTTTGATACGAAAGAGTGATTCAAGTAAGCTATAGCGTAGGCTGAAGCAGCTCTGTAGATCACAGTTTGGTGACAAATACGAGTTCATGATGCTATTTCTTGAGAGCGGACTTGCTCCGGAAGCTGTGATATCTGGGGATGGGTAAAGCCCACGACGAGGGAAACCCCATATCCGCAACTTACATTACCTGGTCGGCGTAGGAGCCTCGAAAGGTATGAGGGAAAATTGTGCTACCGACGATAAATCCCAGTGGGTCTCCTATTACCCCCAAGTTGGAAGTCCTAGCATTTTCGTTCATCGCTTGGGGTTGTACATTCTTTTGATATCGATGCAACATCTGTATTTCTATTGTCATAAAAACACAATCTCAGGCTCTCAAGTCAAGCCTACTACTACCTATCGAAAACAAGAATTGAAACTCCGCCGTAGAGAACTCACTTAAAAATACTTTTCCGTCAACCTACCGCTCACAGCCTTTGTATACACCAAAGGGTTGACGAGTCAAGTGAGGATAGATTAGTCAAAAGCGCCAAAACTTTCATTTTCATAGATTCTAGTATAGATCTCGAATTTTGCGATTGTGATGCACTCCATCTTCTGGAAACTTATCGCAATATATGTTATTACTAGCAGAGGATGTTTCACAGAGTAGTCGCTCCAGGCTAACAAAAGGCCGAAAATAGCGCCTCGCTCTTTTCCAAAAATACAGCTACAGTCCAAAATGCCGCCCTCGGCTCTGACTAAAAGCTGACACAGCAGCAGCGGCAACACATAAATGACTGTTTTAAATGATTTATGAGGTTAGTTCGGACAATTGAGATACAACAAACCGAACGAGCTTTGGGGCGATTCTCATTGCATGCGATCGAGCCCATTGGCATATAAGAGAGCCTTTTATCGTTGTCATCCTAGCTCATGTCTTGCTATTCAGTAACCTCTTCTTTCCGACTAATCAGGATCCCATCATGACATCTCCATTCTATGTTCCCGTCTCACTCGATCATACAGCCCTTCTTCTCTCGGACGTTCAATCTCAAATCCTCCGACGTTTCTCTCAACAAGAGCAGGCCGTTTATCTCAGCAAAATCCAGAAACTTCTCAACTTCTTCCGCTCGGAGATTGAATTTCGCCGTGCCTCAACCAAGCCAAAGGATTCTCAGTCTCTCTACGACGATGTACCTATGATCATCCACCATACACTTCCCTTCAACATTAACTCAAATGCATTCGTGTCGCCATACAACAAGCTCGCAGGCTGGGTAGCAAAGCTCGAAGCAAGTGGTGCATTTGTCAACGCGCCTTCTGATCCCCATCGTCCTCACTATGGTGTTCCGGCTGAGCTAGTGCCTCCCAGGGGTTGGGGCGGAAAAGATGAAATTTTGCTTGGTAAACTACAGCCAAATTGTTTTGGGTCCTCGGATTTGTTGGCTTATCTACGGGCTCGCGGGGTTAGGCATGTTGTGTTGGTTGGGTTGACGACTATGGGGAGCATACTGAGCAGCGCAAGGGCTGGTGCGGAGTTGGACTTTCATGTTATCTGTGTTGAGGATGGGATTATTGACGATGACCCTGAGGTCCATGAGTTCATCATGAAGCGTATTCTACCTAAATTTGTTGACGTTGTCGCAGTCAAGGATATCGTGGGCCTTGGAAAGGAAAAGTCGATGGGCTAAATAGCATCATGGGTTTTACACTCGAGACCAAGACTATCGCTTCAATTCAGGATACATATTCTTGTGCCAGTAAAGTCCCTAACAGTATTGACGCCCGCCATATCTATCATAAAACATATCTCCTAAACTCCAAGCCCAACTATGCATATCTATGTACCAACCTCGGTGCGCTTGGCATCTGCGTAACACCTCTCGTATGCTCAAGAACCGGTGCATTCGATCCATCGCTAATGTTTCCACTCTGCAATTGCGTTCCTCTCTGTCTTCTCCTCTTCCTGATACAAGAAAATATCACGCAAAGGACCAAGATCAGAATAACTCCACCAACAGAAGATGCAGTCGCGATGACAGCCGTCCTGTTCCTATCAAACCAACTCCTTCCTGATCCTCCTCCTCTGCTACCTGAATCTTCATCATCATCGCAGTTCTGTACGTCAACGGGACATTGACTCGAGCTTCCATCACATGTCTCTTCGGGATCGCAGGAGGCTGTACTTTCGCGGCAGACTAAACCGCTTGAAGCGACTTGGCATTCGTCAGTGCAGCATCCATCTGTGAGTGGATCGCACTCTGCACCGCTACGGAGTTGGCAGGTCGAAGGGTTGCAGCAGGAATCTTCGGGGCATCGTTCTTCACCACCACAGTCGCATGATTCGCCAGGCTCGACGATACCATTGCCACATTGACTGTCGTTGACATCGGGCACCTCGTCCTCACTGACCAAGCAACTCGTGTCAACGTGCTCCTCGCCGATGCCAGTGCAGATAGTGCCGATAGTGCATGGCGAAAACTCCTCCAGACCGGGAGAGCTTTGGGGGTTCATGATGTACTGGTTTCGAGCATCGCAGGTTGTCTCACTTCTGGGACAGCAGTCGTCAGAAGGCGAGTATCCTGAAGTCCCGCAATCGCCCGATGTACAGTCATGAGAAGCTCCAAGGTTATGCGCCAGCTCATGCGCGAAGACTTGCCATTCCGAAGTCGTGCGGACAACGACGTTCGCAGAGGCTGTACCGCCGCGACCCCATGATGATCCTCGTGATCGATTACACAAACTTCCGATCCAGGCGATCCCAACAGTTGAACCGCTTCGACAGGCGCTGAAAAGAGACCAGACAGCGTTATCATCGCGTAGTCTGCCCCTCCATTGTGTGAACAAGTTCAATCGGTCGTTGATATCGACGTTTGCCGTGCAGGGAAGATTCCAAGGCATCGATCGCGGTGCGTCATTAGGACAAGAAGGATCACTCATGGTCAAGTTCTGAATGGCCAGTGCGATGTTGAATGTGTCTTCGTAGACTTGGGATGCGATATTCACTTGCGAAATGATGTTATCTCGAGCATCTTGCATGTTGTCGAATTCTGCCGTGTATGAGCAGTCGGCGGCAATGCCTATCAAGGCGACTCTTCGTGAGTTTGGACATCCTTCTGTTGATCCAATCACGTCTCTTGGGTCAAACCAATCGTTGACGTCCTGTCGGGTCAGTAGAGGATGGTGGGCATCCTGGTCATCGGAAGCCTGGCGGCGTCGGTCATTGTACCTATGGGCCTGACAGGTAGGCTCATCTGAGGATGATCTTTGCGAAAGACCTCCAACGCTTTCGTCCCTTGCTTGCTTCCATACTACCATTCGCTCAGATCTCTTCTTGAGTTGTCCATCTTGAATCTGTCGTGCCTGGCGATAATTTGAATCCAGTGAAATATGGTGATAAGTACCATCATTTGTGAAGGTGCCTTCAATGACGTGTCGACCTTGACGATATCGCATCATTACTCGTGCCCATCCTACTCTTCTTTGCGTCTGCTTCTCAATATCATTTACAAATGCTACACCTTTGTATAACAGAGGTCGCTGGCTCTGAATATCAGTGATGACACCATGGTTGTCTGTGGAGTTGATGTGCTGAACGGCAGTGAGACGAGATACAACATTTCTGGAAGGTTGTAGGTTCAGTGTGATTCGTTGACGCTCATAAGGAACGTCAAATTCGACCTGGAATGAAGATGCAGAGTCGAGAGTGTGTGGACTTTGAGAAAAGTCCAATTTCTCTATCGTTGACGATCGATCAATGGTATCCCTAGCGAGAGACAACGCTAGATGCATATGTCAGTGTTCCATCATCACGACGCCAGCTATAACATACCTTGTACAGAATACAAAGAGCAGACCTGAGAAAAGATCAAGAAAAAGGTCAAGAGACTCATAGCTATCAGCGTTCCACAGATGTTCACCGTCACAGACCCTTTGAAACAGACATGTCAGAGTGGAATTTTGGAGAACCATATATGAAGATCTGACGTCGGATTTAGCAGTTTCAGAGCGGCATGGCCCCCATCTATGACACGGGGACTGTACGCGTTCTCTTGGCCAGTTAGCGAAGCCAAGACCTAGGTGCGTCTAGGCGGGTTCGGCTTCTTCCAAGGCAGCTGAGCCACTCTGGCCTCGTAATTAAGGTAGTGTGATTTCCTTTGTTACACAGATTTCGGAGTGCGGATTGTGCGAGGGTTTTTTTTACGGCTATCTCCATGGATATAAGTTTATGGGATCTTGATCTGGGTGTTACTGTCTCAGCCATGTATTGCTCTGCTATACTGAAACCATATCTACTAACTGATTACCATTCTGTAACTCTTTGGCATTCATGATGTTTTAATTCATGGCTATTAATGATACCCTGATAGTCTCAGTTACATCCTCATATTAAGCTTAAATATTTTGTGTGCGGGAAGCCCGGGCTCCGGACCCCGCCATGGAGAGGATGACATCGGAGATGCTGACAAGGCGACACCTCCTAAATCCGAAAGGCGAGAACCTTATCCACTCATGGAGTTTCAATGACGCCTGAGCTGACGTATGCCATCTTGGCATTGAAATTGTCAGCATCACAAATTAAGGCCGCGTGGGCATCACAAAAGCCACTTTCTGCGCTGGAATTAAGTCTAAAACACTTTTTAAGCTTAATCTCGCATTATTTCTTGTTTCATTGGTGATTCAAATGGTCATATCAAGATGAGGCGGGGGGGCAGACCAAGCCACCAGGGCAGATAATCATAACGTTCAACGACAATGCAACATAAAAGTCTGGATAAAGAATTAAAAGAAACAGCGGTGAAACCGACAGAGAGGCAGCCAAGTACCGCGTAGCATTCATCCTACAGGAGTAGCATCATATGCAAGCTGCTGATGCGCTAAATTCCGCAAGCTCAAGAAGCGTTAGAAGCGTTAGAAGACAAGCGTAGAAACGGCAGCGCCCGGATGCGTCAGGGTTTCTGCATCGAAGAATGCACCGAAGGAATCCACAAAACTCTATGACGCCGATGAAGTGAAGTGCCTATGATCCGCGGCTGGGTATTCATGTAGAAAGAATCCTTCGATGGTAATTTACACTGCCTGACTGGACAATCGTCAAATAAGATATGGTTTACAGTGCTTGGCATGGATTCGTCGTCATTTTTGGTGGGAGATGTCTCGGCGGTCTGAGCGGCCAAGGACGCTTTGTGTCATCAGTCTTCATTTTGGGTGCAGTATATGGTAAGGGCCCCAGATACTCGGATATACATAGTAAAGCATCATCACCTGAGAAATTTATAAATCCTTTTTGCTCAATACCAATTATTATTGCAGTCAGACATGGCGTCGTCAGACTGATCTCGGCCGATAACCAGTAAGAGAAAAGAATTGACTCCACTTCAGATTCATATCCTCCTTTCATTGGATCAATGCAAAATGGAGCAAACTGGAAGCGCCAGTCACTTATCAGAAAAAAAAAGATATCGACTCAAACGATAGATCTACCCTGCATGTTCATTGAAATCAACTAATGCCTGATAATCCAAGGGCAAAGAGGATATTGCTCATATGTGTTAATTTGTGTTCTCTACCTTTGTGTTCGGGCTGAAGCCTCCTTTATCCTCTCAACCTTATCACAGCCTGATGATCCGGCATCACTTATGTTGAGCACTGACTATCATTGACTAACCATTGCATTTAGAGACCTCTGTCAGGTGATACGTAGTAAGATTATTCGAAACGGTCTTCTTGATAAATATTGAGTGGGATACGATCATGTCTAATTTAGTTACAAGCTCAATACACGGTACTAGGCAAGCCTTCAAGGTGAAATGAGGACCTGAGATAGAGGGCCGCTAATCTTGGCTGCCTTATCAAATGCCTCCGCAAACTCCTCCATGGGAAAGTTACCAGCAGTCTGCGCTACATCAAGCTTCAGATACCCTGCCTCCAGCAGCTTGATCATGTTGCGCATATCATCCTTGGTATACATCCACTTCCCCTTGACCGTAATGTCATTGAGCATGATGAACTGAGTAGGCAGCTTCAGTTCCTCATGTGCGCCCATCAAGCTCACCCGTCCACCACGGCGAAGCGACATAATACAACTCTTGAAATGAGTGCTAGTGACAGCTTTTCCGGGAGAGATGTCAAAGAAAGCATCCGCCAGACCATATTTGGTCAACTCTTTGACATCGTTCTCGACGTTTCCGGTATTCAGAACTGTTCTGATTCGTTCGGAATCCAAAGTTTTCACCTTATCCAGAGTTTCACGGTTGCGACCAACAGCGATGACTTGAGCTCCCATGGCCAGAGCAGCGAGAACAGCGGCGCTTCCGAAAGTTCCAGCAGCAGGGCTAATGATAACTTTCTCACCAGATCTGATGGCTATATCTTGGAGCCCTCCGAATGGAACCGAGATGGTCCAAAGATAGGCCAAATCTGCGATTGAGTATCCAAGTCCCCCGTCAGCTCGCTTGCCGGTGAGTCGGTTCTCGTCCAATGGGAAGCAATTCTCCAGAGGAACTTTGGCGTACTCCGCATAAGTGCCGTCTCGCCACTCACCCTCCATGAGCTTATTACTCGCGGTGTCAAAGCCTCCGGACAGACCATGGAGGATAAGCGAGTTAGGGCTATCTCGTCCCTGGATAAAGCTGTCAAAGAAGACAAGCTGTCCAGGCTTAAGAGAAGTGGCATCAGGCCCGACAGCGACAACGCGACCAATAGCGCTAGAACCTATGACGAAAGGCTCGGGGTAGGGATAAGGTTTGTGGCCACTGTAAACTCGGTCTGCGTAGGTCAAGACTCCAGCTGACAGAACGCGGATCACAGCACTTCCGGGGCATGGCTGAGGAGTATCCTGGGTGACGACTGAGATGTCATAGGGGTCTCGTGTGGAATGAAGGACCAGTGCTTGGTGGGTCTTGGGAAGCGATGTAGTTGACGTTGCCATAATGAGCAGAGTTGATTGTTATCAAGTTGTTTGAGACAAGATGCTTTAGGTTCTGTGTTTAGAAGAATGGTTTGGTGCTACTTGTTCGTGCGAGGCATATCCTTATATAAACTTTCTCCTTATAGCCTCTAAAAGCAACTGTCCCTTGAATATGGTTGTCCATATAGTCAACACCAGCTGAGTTGCTACTCTCGGGCCATCCCTCAGGCGCCGGAAACTACGGTCAGATCAGAAAGAATTGGCCGCAATCTACTAACCAGGTATGACGAAGCCGGGCCCGGGTTTAAAGCCAGTGTACCACCCCATTCATTCATACACGTTCCTTCCCCGGGGCACCCGGACTTAACAGAATTTTAAGCCCGACGCCGTATAGTGCATAAGTTCTGTGCGCTCTGTCATTCAGAGGCCGCTTCAGTTCTTTGTTCAAGTCCCCGACTAGTGGTTTTAAGTATCAATGGCCTCTAAAGCTTCCTCGATTAACGCCGGGCCTGGACGGTACCAAATTCGCTCGTGCAACACCTGCAAAAGTAAGAAGACGCGATGTGACAAGAACACACCATGTTCGTCATGCGCTTCTTCGGGCAGAACATGCACTTACCCACCGATTGGGCAGCGCGTGAGGCGAACGAAGAAAACAATTCTGGCTGAGATGGCCGGTCGCATTGCGAGTTTAGAGCGCAGCCTTGCCGAAGCAACTACGCATGGGAATCTGTGCTGCAACAGCTTCGAACCAAGCACGATTGCGGATGAGCAAGACTCGCCCAGAGACTTGCTATTACATAAGTGTTCGACCGGCCAGTACCTTAATGAAATACTGGTAACTCGAGTCGTTGGTGAAGTGAGCCCTGCTAATACTATATGATGATCGTGGTACTAATAGGTATTAGGACGAAAGTATTGCAACTGCTCTTGCGACATCGCAGCACGAGCAAAGAGAGCTTCCAAGCTCCCCCTTTAATGCAATGGGAATTATGTCCTCTCCCTGCTATACCCAGCAACCTTCTGCATTTCACCCTGGCAAAGCTACTGCTATCGAGCTTTGGAATATCTACCTGAACAACGTTGAAATCATCCTCGGACTGAAGTTGACGCACATTCCCACCGATGAAGTCAGAGTTTATTCAACTATAGATGAACCCATCACTGAAAAGTTTGACGATCTTGCATTTTGCTATAGTATATACTTTGCAGCGGCTGTGTCACTCGAAGATACTACATCGCTCTTCTTGGATAAGACCACTGAACTTCAGCGTTTCAAACTGGGCATCGAACAGGCCTTTGCTCATGGTGACTTTTTTAATCGGCCAACATTGACTGGTCTACGAGCTCTAGCTATATACCTCGTGAGTTTACTCCACCACTGTCCTCATGTGGCATGCCTAATCATCTGGAATCAAGTCAGCAATCCGCGTTTATAATCGAGGGAAGTCTGTTTGGATTCTCAATGGTCTCGTCATCCGAGTAGCTCAATCTCTTGGACTCCATAAGGATGGGACTAAGCTTGGCTTGCCACCTTTAGAGTCGGAGCTCCGTCGAAGAGTTTGGTGGCATATTATTACAAGAGATAGCCGGTCCGGGGAAGACTTCGGTTTGGAAGATCCCAATGATCTGATATCGACGTCAGACGTCAAGCTACCCTTAAATATTAATGATGCTGATATCTTCCCTGAAATGGAGGAGTTGCCAGTCGAACGGACCGAATGGACCTGCATGACGTTCTCGTTGATCAATGTCGACTTGGCTAAGGCTATGGAAAAGCTCAAAGCTGGCAACGCCTCCGCATCAACACTCAGCAAAGAATGGAGAGACAAAGTCGTTCAAGAAGCGTATACTAAGATCAGGGCCAGACTGGAGAAGTGCAACCAAGTAACACCGCACCAACGACTTACGGTCCACTGCACAGACTATCTTCTACGGAAGCTCGACTTCGTCACAAACCAACAGTGGCTCTTATCGCAGAAGAGGGGGGTCAATGACTCCGTACTAAAAGAAGAAACACTTGTCGCTGCGTTGGACATCCTAGAAGCGAGGGCAGCTGGCAATAATCCTTTTCTAGCGCAGTTCTCGTGGGCTAAGAAGGTTCATCCGCAGTACCATGTAACATTATATGTTCTGTGGTATTTGTGCACCAAACCGCAAGGTCCTCGCGTCGAGCGCGCATGGCGGGCTATAGATAGCATTTTCGAGCAGGAGATGGCTTTTGACTTCCTTGGTTGTATTGGAGCTAAACCGGCTGTTCTGAAGGCGCTGAGGATTAAGGCTGAAACACTGCGGAAGAATCTGGACGCACCAACCGCAAAGACTGGGCGCAAAACAGACCCTGCTACGTCGACTGAGCTAGAACATATGGAGGACCCTTTGAAATTCCTTGAAGGCTTCAATTTCGACGACGAGGTTTTTGAAGATGGAGTTCCATGGTCGTCGTGGACTTCGCTCCTTCATGGGCTTCAGGCGGATCAACCGTTATTTCAATAAGCTGGCAGATATTTCTTTTCTGACCTACGAGCCGTATCTATACAGGTGGTAATAAAATAGTAATTATATGAACATGCGGCACCAGAAACAGTATCACAGTGTGAGTGGCTGCAGTAAGCTCATCCTGGACCGTGGCCGTCACGGCGTTGCAGAGCCACTTCCTTAATTCCGAAATCCGTAAGTCCGACCCTTAGCTTATAAGGCGATGAATATTGGATGCACCAGAATTCTGACAGATCTTCCTGTGTATGAGTCTACATTTCAGAAAAGATGGCAACTATCCTAGTTACTGGTGCAAACCGCGGGATTGGTTATGCCATTGTGCAAGCCATCGCTACCCGCCTCCCTTCATCCACCATCGTGCTTGGATCTCGCAGAAAGGATGCAGCACAAGAAGCGATTGAATCACTAATTGATAGTGGAATCAAAGGTAGACTCGGCTATGTTGAGTTGGATATTGAGAACGACGCTTCTATCGAAGCAGCCGTGGCATCTCTGGAGCGAGAATATGGGAAACTGGACGGTATGTGTTCTGATCATTGACTGAATCGGAGAGCTGACCACGACAGTTCTGATCAACAACGCTGGCAAAGTTGAGCGAAGATCATCAGATAATCTGGCGGATATCCGAGGAGCATCCAACTCTTGCTACAACAACCTCATCACCAGCAACGCTGTCGTTACGCATGCCTTTGGTAAACTGCTAAGAAAGTGCTCCGAGCCAAGAGTCATCATGATCTCGAGTGCTCGCGGCAGTATGGCCAGAACAAACAACAAAGAGGTTCGTGACCCAAGAGACATCATGTGCAAACGCTCATCTTTGCTAGCTCCCTCCTGTTGCCAACATTGACTATTGCGTCTCCAAAGTTGGTCTCAATATGCTTATGCTGCACTTGCAGGCCGCGGAGAACCATAGTAAGAACGGAACCAATATTACTTTCTGGGCTGTAAGCCCAGGACACTGCAAGACGGCTTTTAACGGCTACAAGGGCAGGAAAGATCCCTTAGAAGGTGCCGAGGCAGTGGTGAGGTTGCTTGAGTCGACCCAGGGGGACATTGAACCTGGGACATTTTGGGAGTATGAGAATGGTAGCTTTCAGCAAGTTCCTTGGTAATTTAACTTGGAATGCTGGCAGAAACATGTTAGAACAGTAGAAGAATACTAATATTTGAGTCTACCTCTTTCCACGTCATCAAGAAGGTTCCAGACTGTTAAGGAACCCAATGAGCCAATCACCCCCAAATTTCACGTCAATCTCATGAGCACGTCTAGTCTTCATCGCTTGAACTGCTTCAACGCAAATGTTCTCTAGTACTTCCGTCTTCCGTGAGGGCAACTCCTTAGCAACTTCTCCAAACCATGCGAGAGCTCTCTCGATGAGATTGCTATCCCGCTCAAAGTCCGCGTGCTGGAGATCATGTAGGTTGTTGGCAGTCAGGAGTACCATTGAAGAAATGTAGGTACAAGTCGAGACCCTATATATATCAGTGCTGGTTAATGGTTGTCGTGTGGAAGCACTTACCATTTCAACCAGCAATATTTCGGCACAACATACTCGAATAGGATCATGAAGTCTCTCGCTTGTCCTACCAATGAGTTCCAATCGCTTGGCAGTTGTAATGTGCCTACTCCTCTGCCATGATCACGTAAAACGCCGACCCATTGCTCATCCCAAGCATGTGCCCTTGTTATTAACATCAAGGATAGAAGACTATTTGTATGAAGAATGCAGAAGAAAGCACCGACTGAAGGGTTATTACTCGTAGTTGTAATGACGTCAGCAGCGCCGAAGTCTGATGGCACTGAAGCTTTCCAGTTGTTCAGTGCGAGCACGATATTCTCTCTTTTCAACCTTCGTTCTTCGGGTGTCCGTTTCCAGGCGCGAGTTGAATAGAGGTGGTCGTAGATGTCACCCTGGATGCTGGCAAGCTGGACCCGGGCGAGGAAATAGTCCATAGTGGTGCTACCGTCGATACTCGTAACTACACCAGCGCTAGAGTCACCGTTGCTAACAGTACTGAATGACATAGGGAAGTCAAGATCGATGTCCTCGTCGATTTGGATAGATGGCTGTTGGGCGCGGAGGCTGAGATCCTTATCAACGATGTATGCTAGCCAGAAGACGCGGGCATGTTGTTGTCTTTCAACAGGATCAAGATGCGCAGAATAGGCACGGTTATGTAGACCGATCTTGTGTATAAGACGCATCGCTGTTGATATAATGACCAAGGCCGGCGTAGAGTCATGTCCAGTTTGTAGCAGCATGGCCATTCCAATTAGCGTCTGAATATTGATGAGCTGAGTCTGGCTTAGCGTTATAGCCCATAGAACCGATTGAGCGTGGCTCAGATAGCTTTCTGTAGTGCCATACGGAGTGCCAATGCTATTGCTTTTGGGCATCTGTTGCAGTGCCATGGCTAGCACGACATTGATCGCAGCCCAGACGACTGGGTCGCGCTGTTTCGGTTCAAGAGCGTAGGTTTCTCCAACAAGTCGTAGAAGAGTGTCGGAATGGAAGAGAGGCAATAACGAGTTAACAGTATTGAGATAGATGCCAATCATGTGCATCGTCTGTTGAAGGGGCGGGAGTTTAAGAGAGTGGCGTATCTTTCTGACTTGAGCGAGGTCATCTTTGAAGTCTGCTTGGGGCGATGGCGCAGACGCAACTAATGCAATCTCTGTTGCCTGTTTGTACTGAGCCTACATCTTGACATTAACCTCTGTTCACCGCGTGATTCTGCAGTACAGTACCAGTTGCTGTTGTAGCTCTTGCATCTGCGCTTGGAGGTTCCGGATTTCATCCTCCTTTTGAGGCTCGTCATCTTGCAGAACTTTGGGCTTCCATTTTCGACTACGCGCAGTGTGTGTGCAATTAGTCTTGTAATTGACACAATTTGAGCATTTAGGCTGCAATCCATCACACTTGATCTTTCGTGTATAACAGAGGTCGCACGCCTGATCGCCAGTTAGCAAGCCATCTGTATATACCGTTGAATATTACTTTTCGTGGTCGGTTGTTCGATTGCATATTGGACTTTTGGTATGGTAGCGGGCATTAGCTGCAAAAGGTGGGAAGCGGTTTAAAGTGATGACAATACTTCCATGGAGGGAGGTTATAGTGGTCCAGCCGCTTCCGCGGAAGCGGAGTTGGCTGACAAAGCGCATATTTCTAAGAATAAGCTTTCCAACAACTCCATTGTTTCTGTGACTATGCCGTTTTCGGCTTCCATGGAAGTTTCACTTCCGATTGTCTTCTGCCTTGGTCATGATAGAGCTGATGTGTAATGCCTTCCATGGAGTAGGCTGAATGATTCAAATGGCGCTTGAATAAGGGCTTCTCGGCGAAGTAGCACAACTCCATCTGGAACAGGTATTCCTATAAAGTCCCCAGATTACCATCAATTAGGTATCTTCACAACTACTTCAACAGATTCATTGCAAGCAACATTCTTCAAGAGTAACCATGGATAACTTTGTCTCTTTCACTAAAACCTGGCATAACAAGCCATACCCCTCCATTGACCCAACTCGCCCGGAGCTCAGTGCAGCCAGTAAATTTGTCGCGATTACTGGTGGTGGTACAGGTATTGGCAAGTCAATCGCTATTGCCTTTGCGCAAGCCGGAGCGTCAACCATCGCTATCCTTGGAAGACGTCTCGATAGACTTGAGACAGCTGCAGCCGAGATCGCAGAGGCCAGTGGAGGCAAAACAAATGTCATTTTCGAGGCCGTCGACATCAGCCAGCGTAGCAAATTAGATGCTGCGGTCACAAACCTGGTCAAGAAAGCGGATGGCGCTAATATTGATATCCTCATCAGCAACGCCGGCGTTTCTCCCGATGTGGGAGCAGTCGTCGGTTTCGATGAAGCAGAGTTTCGTCGGGGCATCGAACTCAACGTCATTGGCGCCTTCAACACCCTCCAGTCCTTCGGTCCTTTTCTGACCAGCAATGCCTACATCTTCAATACATCAACCGGAATGGTGCACCTGAGGCCGATCGCTCAAGGCTGGGCGTATACTGCCGTCAAAGCCGCCGTCTTCAAGATGTTCGAGTACCTGCAGGACGATAATCCCGAGTGGCACGTTGTCCAGATTCAGCCTGGCGTCATTCGCACTGAGCTGAATGAGAGGTTTGATATTGTCGGGCAGGATGATCGTAAGTCAACTTGAACATTTTGTGGATTACTAGCTGACTGGCTATATGTAGCTGCGCTTGCAGCTCAATTCTATGTTTGGCTTGCGTCACCAGAGGCGGAGTTTCTCAAGGGTAAATTTGTCTGGGTGAACTGGGATGTCGATGAGCTGAAGGCTCGCGCTGATGAGATGAAAAACTCTCTCCTTTTCAAGTTGATTCTCAACGGTGTACCCATGTGAGGGACAGACCTTTCACGAGCTGCTGCCTTGCCCGATGTCAAATTTCACTAGGTTATAGACGATTTGTGTTACCTTTCACATAGATTCAATAAATATTATACGGTCGCGAAATTGAATCAATGTCTATTCTTTGTATCTTTTATGGCAGGGTATCAATGTATGTAAGGACTATCTCAAACTCTTCCAAATATTAATTAGCGAGCTTCGGCTTTTGCCATGAAGCTTGCACGACCCGTTGACTCGTCGAAGATATTATAACCGATATCAGCAGCATTTGGCGGAGTGTATACTAATACATGTTAGTTAGCAATTCAATGCGAAGTCATAGAAACTTTGGAACTTACTGTGCAAAGAGACGGCCACTTGGGTAGGGTGAGGGTTATGCACTCGGTGAAGACCAATGTCGTCTGAGATATATGTGACTTGGTCGGCTTGGTGGGTATTGGCACTCTTGATTGACAGAGGGCAGTCTTCGCAACCCTTCTCAGGCATGTTATAGATGGTTTCTGTCAACTCGCCTGCCAGCACTTTGAGGATACAGTGGGCATTGGCGTGATCGTGAATGGGTGAACCTTTTCCTGGGTTCCAGACTAATAAGAGCTTTGGGGGAGTTAGTATCGCAAACAGTCAATGATCTAGAATACTCACAATATTGGCTTTGTGATTGATGTTGACAATCGCATTGCGTGTGTAGTTCTTTTCTGGACAGTTGTGATAATAGCGTGCCCAGTCGTTGGGGTTCGATGTGTACTTTTTCGCCAGGGAGATAAGATAGTCCTCGTCGATGTCATCGCAGCCAATACCGCCCTCCTCACCCAGATGGGCTTTCACGTCCCGTACGAAATCATCCAAAGAGTACGCCTCGGGCTCTTCAAAGTCGGTGTAGGAAGTGAAGGCTTGATGAGATGACTGACACGGTGTAAGTGGCAGAGGGTCAAATCGTGTTGAGACTGCAGCCATTGTGGTAGAGTTCAAATAGTCGTGTGAAATAAATAGATACGATAATAATCTTGGGTCTTGAGGTGCAGAAGTACTGAATTAGTTTGAACTGTTTAATTACAGGCCGGTTTGCACAATGTTATCGAGGTGCTATCTATAATAGAGCCGCATCTTCAATCGCCGAGCCATCATTCAAGGGTCAGTCTCGTACCACTGTCTACGGGGATTCAAGCGCTGCATTGATTGGCTCATGACCGAGACTTCAGATAACAGGGATGTCCGCCAGGATCTTGATCGGCGATTGAAGTCCCTACATGAAAATAGAAACGTTCAAATCGGCTCTTGAACCAAGCCTCCTCGCGATATCATAAGGAGAATAGTCTTAGATTGTCGAAGTAAAGGGATCAAAACTATCTTAGCCTCTACTTCTCTATGAGGTCGATGTAGAATGATGAATGGGAACGAGAACAATGGGATTCTCGGCTTGAGATTGTAGATCATGTGGATATCTTCGGCTTATCAGTTGTTATCGACTGGCCAAGACGTGGCCTGATATCAGCTTATCAGTGCATTGACCACTCACAAACTCGAGTCAGATCATCCTGTCTCCACTCAACATTCCTCAACTTCGTGTTTGCTTTTACCGTTGAGATAGCATGATACATATGCACATTCATTCATTCATTTCACCGTCCAATCTCATTTTTGGCCGCTGAAGATAGGATCATATGCTTGGGGTAATCTAACGATCCTACATGAGGCTCATGCCGTGATTGCGCAATCTGTCCTGATCAAACCCTGCATACATTTCAATCGCCGACTCACCCGAATCCACCTCCTTCTGATATCCCATCCTTACCGACTCACCGCAGATCATCATGACAGTCTCAACAACCGGATCAGTCAAATCGACCGGCATAGCAAGTCTTGCTTGCGTCGTCTGCAGAAAGCAGCACCTCAAGTGCGATGCGGGGAAACCCTCGTGTTCGCGTTGCAAAGAGACAGAGCAAGTATGCTACTACGAACCATCGCGACGTGGTGGACGTCGCAAGAAGCATCGTTCGCCAGCCGAGGAACTGCAGCAGAGAAGTAGACAGCCCGTGATGCAGACTTCTCAAGGTGACCAACAATCTTCATATGTGGATTGCGTAACTGTAAATCCCATCAGTTTACCGATTACTCCGACATCTTCTTCCCAGGAATTACCATCATCTGGAATAAGTCAGAGCACAGCTACCAGCAATGACTTGGTTGGAAGTGTCGCCCGACATACCCGTCAATCACCCCGAGGCGAAAATGTGCAGACCCAACGACGGATTAGCGACGACCAAACCCCTGCTCAACAACCTCAACCTCAAAGCGATAATGTCATGTCATATCTAACGCATCTTGACCCTAACATCATTACACAAACCTTCGGTAGCAATAGCTTGGGGAGTCTCAATACTCCCGTACAGCCTTGTTCCGATGGTGATCGCCTGCTTCGACTGTACTACGAGAACTTTCACAATGCTCATCCCTTCCTCGTTCCAAGTTCGGTGTTCACATCGCGGAACTATCCCCCATATTTGCGTCGCATGGTTGAATTTGCAGGATCTCACTATGCCTCTTCTGGGCCAGACGCACAGCTGCGCGCTGAAGTTGCGACTGATATGATGTCCGCCATCGAAACCTCGACTTACATGGTTCAGTCGCTTCTGATCTACTCTATCCTTTTGTTCTTCAGTCGCGATCTCGATACCGCGAACAGAACATTCGGCCAATGTACGCAAATGGCCATGGATTTGGGCATGCATCGCGAAGACTTTGCATCGTCGAGACAGCTCGATAATCCGATTGAGGCCGAAAGTCTGAGGAGAACTTGGTGGGAAATTTATGTCACTGACATCTCCATGGCTATCCCTCCCAAAACAATGATCCTGCGATGCAGCAGTACGCCGCCCGAGGTCCTCTTACCATGTGAAGAAGCATTCTATAATGGCCGGTTAGACATTCCTCCGTCACACCATGTTCTTGAGTTCAAGAGGCGGGTGCTCTCAACCGGCGACGTTGCCTTCTCCTCATTCAGCTATCGCATCGAAGCTGCGACGATTCTAGGACGTGTCTTGCTGCTGAATCAGTTGAAGAACAGTAGCTATGACCATACGCAGTCCATCGAGAACGCCCTTCTTAGCTGGTCGAACCATCTGCCTTCCGGAAAGTTGGAGATCGTTGATTCGTATGGTAACATCGATGAGATGATGTTCCAGGCACATATGATCATCGCCTTGGCCAGCATGCTATTACATCTTCCGCGGAGTAATCTCTACCCACTGCTAGCGGATGTCAAGGACCCCTTCCTGCCTTTTGCGCAGAACCATCCTCTTTCATCATCAACAAGTCTGATCCAAGGCATCAAAGCAACAGACGCTTCAAGAAGAATATCAGATTGCATATCGCTATGCCCCAATGTACCAAAGCATACACCATTTGTCATTCCAGCGCTCGCACTATGCGGCTTCATCCAAATAGCAACCTCCCAAGGCCATCCTGACGAATGCTTCGAACATCACTACAACCGCGTCACCCTCGTTCTCGGATGTCTCAAGAGCGCCCGGCGCATGTGGCGCATGGCAGAAGCAGAATACGACCGCCTTCGCTGCTGCGCTTCAGAACTCATCGCCGACGCCATGGATAGGATGAATGCACTGCCTTTATCGCAGACAATACCAAACTCATCTTCTTCAATGCCTGCAACATCTGACCAGGGAGGAGATCTAACGTTGGTATCGCCGGCGCGCGGGAACGCTGACTCGGGATTGCCAAGATTTGATCCTCTCTTTCTGGATCCTGTTTGTTATGATTATTCGTTGTTCAGCGCTTTGCCCGACTTTCATAGCTCTTAGACTGCGTTTTACTGTTTGGAAAAATGGAAAAAGGATACCCTGCAAGGCGAAATTGACTCTACTCATTTTTGAAGCACCGATGTGCGATCTTTTCTCAATAAACAGTTTCTAAAAGAATGTCTCAGAAAATGCCATACGATTGACCACCATGCAGCTCACAAATTTCCAAGGTCGTTTCATTGGTCGCAGGGCACACCTAATAGTGCTAAGCGCCAGAAGGCATTTGTCAGGCGCATTCACAGCCTCATCACAGCCCATTGTATTTTGACCTTCAAACTCTCCAGCAGGGTTCCTCTGGCCTACAATTTCTTTTCTTATCGCCGAAAACTCAATTTAACGGGCATCAAGACACTATCTAGTACTTTAATACTGATCACTTTACCCAGTGCCTCTCGATCCTCATTTCATCATCGCCAATATGTCCATTCAAGACCTGTATCAGACCCCGCTCGACACTTCAAAACCTGAGATAAGACTATTAGAGGTAGTTGAGGACAACGGTGTTGTCTCATGTAAATTGCACACCGTCACTTTCAGCAAACAACTACGCTTTGCTGCGCTATCCTATGTATGGGGAAGTGCAGCCGACAGGGTCAACATCAACATCAACGGCGTTGAGGTTCCTGTTTCAAAGAGTCTCGCCCGCGCGTTGAAGGAAGTTCGAGGCTATTGGAAATATGAGTTTCCCAATAGAGATCAATCCAAATTCAGAATCTGGGTCGACGCTGTTTGTATCAACCAAGCCGATGCTGCAGAGCGTACTGAACAAGTCAAGCTCATGCGCGACATCTACTCATCAACTGATCTTGTACTTGGTTGGTTAGGTTCTGAAGAGGACGATAAAATCTTGACAGCTATCACGACTATCATGGTCTTGAGCAAAGCCTTCAGGGCAGCAAAGTGGGAGGTTGATAACCTGATGAACCTGGAGTGGTTGAGAACTTGTGGTCTTACAAAAGAACCTGAATGCGACAAGTTCTGGGCATCGCTCGATGATCTCGCGTTGCTCCCATACTGGCGACGCGTCTGGATCTTGCAGGAAAACGTCTTGGCCTCAACATTATTCTACATTGCCCCACGAGTCTGTATCGAGTACAGGTCTCTCATGAACGTGTGCC
This sequence comes from Fusarium odoratissimum NRRL 54006, assembly GCF_000260195.1. Taxonomy (NCBI): domain Eukaryota; kingdom Fungi; phylum Ascomycota; class Sordariomycetes; order Hypocreales; family Nectriaceae; genus Fusarium; species Fusarium odoratissimum. The sequence goes on along the minus strand of NW_022158777.1, from coordinate 18,483 downwards.
GCATGTTTGACATTCTTTCCCTCAAACTGACTGAAAAGCAAGTAACGAAACCCAACTTTGTCCCAAGCCATATTTGGATGAAGTTTTGTCCACCTAGAGGTACCGGTTTCATCCAGCTACGAAACATTATCCGTTTCGATGTTGCCAAGATTATGCACAAGGACAAAGCCACAGAGAGTCAAGAAGAGCGACAACGGACGGCGGTTCAACTTTCCGCATTTGGTGGTACACTCGAAGCCACAGATCCTAGAGACCACATCTACGGCCTTCTGGGTCTTAGCTCACTTCCCCTTAGCCCGGACTACACCAAGAGCGTCAGAGGTGTATATGTAGATTACTGCAAGGCGGTACTAGAAACTATTGGGAACAGCGGCAGGAGAGAAGTGCAATTTCTTCGAGATGCTGGATCGGGTGTTTTCGAAGATCCTCTGAGGCTGCCATCCTGGGCACCGCAATTTCCATCAAGAGCGACCGATAACCCGACTTTGATGTTTGATGGAGAGTTCGAACTTACTCGAATCGTCCCTAATATTCCACGGCCAAACATCGCGGATGCCAAGTTGCACCTATTCGGTGTGAAATTGCAAACGTTAAAGAAGGTCGGAGGGAACCCAGAGATCCAAAATCTCCAGAAGGGAGGTGATCTTGCCGACTGGATACAAAATTACATCAATCGCATACCGTTCTATCCAACTAAGATCCCTTCAATTTGGGCCCTATTTCTAGTGGTCGCGAGGATGCAGAAACTGGCCTTGGATACACCGAGCATGTTGCTATTGCTTAACTTCACGAAGCGACTAGACCTCCAAATTCCAGAAAGCGATCGACCACGAGGTGTTACGACATATTTCCAGACACGTGAGGCTGACGGTCTTTCCGTCATGATAGTTCAGGATGGAGGAAATAACCCTGAAATGATGGGATGTATTTCGCCGTTGATCGGCGGGCCTGATGCACTGAAGGCGAGGATGTTTGATGTCGATGCTCAGCAAGTGTTTATGATGAAGCGAAACTACCATACGAGGTTGTATGAAACCGATGCTGGATATTTGGGAATGGGGCCACAGAACTGCAAAGTTGGAGATGTCATCTGCATTGTAGATGGGTACGAGGATCTTGTTCTGTTGCGGAAGCGTGGAGATGATTATGAATACGTTGGTCCATGTCTGGCTTATGGAATCACGGATATGTATATCAAAAGGAAAGTTGAGGATGGAGAGGTGGCAGTTGAGACGTTTCATCTGGTGTAGGTTGCGCTTATTCTGTAATTAAGATCCATCCACTAGAGCTTAGCGTGAGGCTATCCCTATGGTTATATACGCTAGGACGCCATTCTCTACCACAACCCACTACAGCAGGCTCTAGCCTGTTATCTTCCGTAGTATAGTGGTCAGTATGCAAGCTTGTCACGCTTGAGACCCGGGTTCAATTCCCGGCGGGAGAGATCCAGCCACCTGCCATACGCAGGTCACTCTTTTTACTCTTTTTCCAAGATTCATCCTATATACCCTTGCTTCTTTTTTTCCTTCTTCGAGATTTACTGTTTGACCTTAATGCAATTTGCTATAATACTTGGTTTCCTGTGCCCCCTAACATATTTGCCAACATAAGAGCTCTTGTCCGGCACTTTCTATCGCCAGAACCAAGCCTGGTTATGGCAGACCACAATATTGCTTCTCCCTGGTTGCCATGACCAGTCTGCTCCGACATGGCATACAAAAGCTTTGCAGGCATTGCATAGCCTTGAGTAGCTAAGCACCATTGAGGTTGGTCAAGCCCAATTGACCATGCTCGATCAACCATCAAAGAGTCAAGATCCCAAGTCAACATCTGGTTATTAGCATTGTAGTGTGCGGCATAAATGTAACCATGAAGGATCTCAATTGCCCTGGTCCCTGTATCTGTGAAAGAGTTCTGAGCCTCCTCTAGGACACTCTCATAACGAGAAGTGAGTGCACTTGCAGGTAACTCTTGGCTGTTGAATCTTTTAAGATATTTAGACCACATTGAAAGCACAACGGCATTGCCAAATCCAACGCGGCGTTCGAGAGAGCGAATTGTTCGCTGATAGCCAACTCGCAGGATCTCCAAACGTTCTTCGACCGGTGTCTGGCTTAAGACTTTTAGCAGGTTTGGAATTGGATGCCCACTAGGATAGCGTTGATGCGCCAGGAACCGAAGAAGATCCAAGAAGTACTCGAGTAGCGCAAAGCTTTTGTAAAGCAACCCGTTTTGGTGAAGCCTGATACAAATCGGCCATATGACAATGATCATTCCACAATCGCTGATCCCAAAAATAATCTTCAACCTCTCACATAGAATGTTGAAGGTTTGTCGACTCTCTGGATACTGCCCTTCCTCTAGTAGAGTAGTGGCTCCGAAGCACTCGTCGCTTATCTGCTGCCAGGCCGGCAGGTGGTCCGGAACTCCTGGAGGCACAGTGATATCAAACAAATTTGATGAGAAGTGGAAGGTGTCGAACAAGCCGTATACAAAGACTTCTGAAAAACTCATGATTGACCGCTGCTTCGTCAACCAGTATCTGCCCCATATTGGAGATATCTCAGGAGGTGGCTGACTCAAACTCGGCCAAAACCGAATGCTTCAAGAAGAAACAGCAAGCGAGATTGAGCTCTACGTAGCGGAACAAGAAGATCTCGAATTAGATCTTGCGACCTTCAGGGAATCAAAAGAAGCACTTCAGAGACCTTTTGAAGGCTCCTCAGAAACGAACGGTGAATATTTAGAAAGCATCAGAAGTATGCGCTTGACATCTGACTGTGTTATAGTTTCTGGGCAAGCTAGCCCCGTTGTCCTCGCGTCAATCATAGCGTCCGCAGTCGTTGAATCTCCTCTGGGGCATATTGTGCGACTGGGCTCACAGTGGTGGGTGGAGTCGAGAATCAGAACACTGGAGAAACAGATAGGTATTCTCAACAAAGAACTGGGCGAGAACCTGTGTGAAAACGAGTCTTTGGCAAGTCGTCTCCGTATCAGCCATTCCAGGTTGCAACTAATTTTGTTAGGAAAAAATGATCAACATTTTGAAGAGTACTTTAGAGGATCTTGATACTCTTCAAAGGGAAATCGCAAACTTTATGGATTTCTTGATTAGCATACAGGACATTGTGGCTACGGTCAAAGACGGTGATGACCGTGTCTTAATAAAAGACCTTACCGCGAAAGACATTGACGACATGAACGACGACCCACAGTTAAAGAAAGTAAGCGTTGAGTTATGAAGAAGTTGGTTGCTTTACTTACTCGACCAGGACTATCTTCGAGATGTTTCCCTCATGAAGGAGAGACTTTCCATCGCATCCAGGGCAACAGAACTATACAATGAGCTATCGGATAAGTTCTTAGTTCCTGCCATCGACTGGGTGGGGAGATTGTCCACTCTCAACTTATCTGATGAGGCTTATGGAAAAATGAAGCTTCAAATCAATGCTAAACGATCAGAGTTGTCCGAAGGAGCTAAGCAGTTGATTATGAAGGTATGTACACTGAGGCTGATGATACAATGCAAATAGATTGACTTTTTGTAGCGTGTTGATGAAATTGGCATTGCACTTAAGGTCCACGATCCTCAGTCGACTGCGGTGCCCCAGGCAAATGTGACTGAAGTTGTGGAGGACACGTCAGAGGAGTTCGAGGAGCTTGTTAACGCCTGAAGCTGGTCGGCCATTTGTGATCCGATGTTTTGACGGAGGCACTTTGTATTGATGTTCAACCAGAATGACAATGTTTGAATGATTCATAAGAGAGATGTATTGATCGCTGATAAGTATTTATTTGTTCTCTTTTCCCCGATGCGTCACCACTGTTCCTTAAAAATGGCAACGAGGTTGATGATGTAGTTGACTTGCCGGAAAGCTGGTCTTTCGTTAACCTCTGGAAAGTCCTAAAGCTTAGGATCCTCCTCCGCCTTTGCAACAGCTTCAACATTAGACAGAATAGACTCCTCCAAGCTTGTCCAACCAGGTCGGCCTAGATCCTTAAGAAGCTGCTCAGCCTTGTCTCTTGGCTCGATCTCGTTAGGGTCCTCTCCACCTGAGAAGTTCTCGGGGAATGTCCTGTTGGGAAAGTTCTTTCTGAGAATATCGAGGATAGCGTCCCAGCTGAAGCGACCGGCGAAGCCAAAAATACGCTGTTCCTTGACATGATCGAAGATGGCAGCTGCAACATGAAGCCGGCCTGTGTCCTCGACATCAATGTAATATTCTATGCCGATATTAGTACATGATCATTTTTAAAAGATGCTTGAGACTTACGAGGGACGATAGAGCTGTGGAATGGTGTTACTTGTCCCTTGAAGAGAAGCACTGGGAGGCCAGAGCTACTAGGGTATCCCTGGTTCACGGGATCAATAGAACTTCCCCAGTTGAAGTTGGGAAGGACTATTATCAGTCAGTCAGAGGTAGCAATATGCATTTCTGTTGGATATCTTACCGGTGTTAACGACCAATTCAGGCTTCTCGCTTCGGTGTTCCTTGTGATACTTCCAGATAGCCTGTTCTGCCTGGGCTTTGCTTGCCGCATACACAGCACCACGTCGGTCGGGGGTGTAAGGAGGATCAGCCCACGCCTTCTTGATCGCATCTTCAGACCAGCTCTCTTCAGTCACCTTGACACCGGGGACATCGCGCTGAGAGACGACGGCGGCAGAAGATGATGAGGTGAAGACGAATCGCTTCACGCTGGACTCTGCATAAGCGGCCTTGATTGCCGCGACGGCGAAGCTAATGACGCCAGGAATAACATTATTAGGATCAGGGTCCATAGACATAATTGACGCAGTATGCGCAATGACAGCGGCCCCTGTAGTTGTTGCATTAGTCGCATATCACTCTGTCGGCGTAAAGAACTGGTTCCTACCTTTGGCTGCCTCAGTCAAAGCCTTCTCATCTGTCAAGTCTGCCACCGCAACAAGCTCAAAGTTTCCTTGGCCATATTGTTTGTCAAATGCAGCCGTGAGCCACGCATTCTTCTCGACGTCACGAACAGTTCCGCGAACCTTGTAGCCATACTCGAGGAATTGTTTGGCGACATGGGAACCAAGAAGGCCATTGACTCCGGTCACGAGGACTAGAGAGCCTTTAGGGATAGCGGGGTTATCGAGAGGGGCCATTTTGATCGATTTTGTCTAGATGATGAGAGTAACTGGAATTCATATTATCGTGAGGATAGTTGGCGAACTTTTATACCTCCTTGAAGGATTCACCGCATAACCCCCGCACGGCTGTTGATGCAATATGGCCTTAGTGTGACTTGATTGTCCACAAGTCCGCAGAGAGTTTCGCATGTTTTGAGCTCTGTCAACGGGCGTAATGCCTGATTCGTGTTGGTGCTGCGCGCTAAGTTTCAGCATTTATAATCCACCTCGGCAACATTGAAACATCCGCGTCGGTTTTATGACTACATGAACTAAAGGATTACTGATCATTTCCTTCTTGATCATCATAACTATTCACAGCAGTAATTCTTGCGACTTCGACTTCTTTCCTCCGTATTTTTGTTCCCTCGGCATTTGCTCTGCGAGGGGACAGGCGGAACCCGCGGCGGGCGAACAGTGGACTTTGATGCTTTGCAGCAGGGATCTTGAGTCGTCACAAAAAGCAATACCCTTGCACTGAAAACTCAACCGATAAAACATACAGTTTCAGCCAGCTGATACTGGAGGGCCTCAAGATATTAACAGCATCGCCTTGACCTTAGCTATGTCTATATTGCTAAAACTTTAAAGTATTTCCGAACGCTCTAAAGGCGTGTTAACATGGTCGAGCAGTAGCGTTCATCTGCCACTGATATAGCGTTCCTAGCTGCACGGTGTCCATACTTTTTGACTTTCCTTTCGTTCTTATCTAACCGCTGATCAAACGTCATGCAAGGAAAGCTCATTTGTCGAGTGACATTGAACTTTGTCAGCCTCAAAATCCAGACCACGCTCATCCAATTCAGCAGCATGATACTCAATTGACAGCTCAGTCTGACAACCTGCACTCCAACTATGCTCTCTTGAGTATAGCATCAAACTCCCCAATCATCATCCCAGTCTCAGGAGGTTTCTACATCAGCTGATATATCTTTAAAAGTATTAATAGTTTAACACTATACTGAATATAGGCCAGCTCATTTCTCCGCATTCAGCGTCTTCTCCATTTCGCACTTAGAGTTTTCCCCAATCTCAGATCGTAGGCGATTCCCCCGCAACCCCGTTCAGGTCTTGGCCTTTTGATCCTTTTCACGCTTATTTACGCCGCTTTCATCATACCTCAAGCCACGACAATTTCCAAGACCGACACTACATCGGGCCTTGCAATTGATGTAATTTGCAACCACCAAGAAAATCACCAAGACATGGCTTAATCTTCATTGCGTCATGGCGTGAATTGTTGCCACAGAGAACCTACTGGATGCTGGAAGAGATGACGATAAATGCTTGGCGTTACATATGACCTGATAGCAAAAGCTGACATGGAAGTGATTATGTATAACCACTTAGGTTATCGAATATAATCAAGGTGCGAAACTAAGGCACCGTAGGTATGGTGGGAGAAGGTGACCCTTTCGCAAAACGATAGTCCGTCTCTGAAGGGTAGTTATGAGTCAATATTCGAATGCCAATCAGTTTAAAAACCTAATGATATCACCCTCAATGGCTCCTTTGCTAGTGCTTAGTCTCGGTCAAGTCTTTGGACGAGTATGTACAAGATTGATCAGATCAACTCGCACAAAGATTTTCACCTATACTTTCTTCAGAGGACTATAAGCATGCCGCTTTGTTTGAATACAAAAGCATTTGCTCCAAGGAGAATCATACGACAACGTTATGTATTACATACGAAGATGACGGTGGGATGGAAGAAGATTCGAGCTAGAGTTTGGACAAAACTTTTCAATTTAGATTAAATATCTATCTAGACTTCACCCAACAAATCTTATCCATTATATGAAAAATGTCAACTCAGTTCTCGTCAAGTCAATTCAAGATGGAAAGCAGATTGAAGGCTCTAGAGAGTATACAGGTATCGAGGGTTGTGCTCGCCGAGCTCAGCAATCTCCTCCTCAGTCTTGCCCTCCATGCGCCAGTCCTCTTGACCAGAAAGCTTTCTCTTGTTAAGACGCTTGAAGTGGAGGTAGACGGCAGTGTGAATGCAGACAGCAAGGGCCAGCATGCCAATAGAGGCACCGTAGCCGGGACGATAATGGGGCTCGTATTCGTTGCTGAACAGGAAAGGGGCGGCAACACCAGCTGAGTTTCCAATGGTGATGAAGATACCGCTAGCGAAGGCACGCTTGCCATATCGCGGCTGATTGACAGTGATCCAAGCCATACCAGATCCAGAGCCGGTCCAGAGACCAATAGCAACAATGAAGCATCCAGCGTAGCTCATGGCAGTGCTTTGGTTGGCAATCAGAAGAATGTAGCCGACTATCATAGTCAAACCTCCTCCAATGCAGAAAAGCCCTCGCTGTTGGGTTCGGTCACTGATGTTGGCACAGATCAGATAGGTGACGAAGCCCACGGCGTACACAGGGACTGTGAGACCCTGGACTTGCTTGTCGGTCCATTGGCCCATTTGCTTGATGATGGTTGGCAAGAAGACACTGAAGCTGTAAAGGACTGAGTGACTACAGTATTGAGCAATGGAGAGAGCCCAAATGGTCCAGTCCTTGGCTCCAGCGATGACGTCTTCCTTGTGCATCTCCTGACCAGATGTTGTTTGACCAATCTCCGCTGCTCGCAGGTCCAAGAGGTTCTGTCGGTCCTCCTCAGTGAGAAACTTGGCGGTTGCGGGAGTGTTTGGCAGGATCCAGGGGATGAAAACGGCTGTCAGGACGGTGGGGATACCGTTGATGGTGAGGATCCATCGCCAGGCTCGCCATCCGGCAGCACCCTCTTGAGGGCCATCCCAGTTGTCGAGCTCACCGATACCGAGGGCAACGAGACCACCAACGGCTCCAGAGATGGCAGAGATGGAATAGAAGTACGCATTGCGAAGTGAGATGTGCTTCTTGTGATAGAAAGTGGTCAGGTACAGCCTAGAAATGACCATGGTCAGATACGTATCACGAAATGGAGAAGTCCAACACTCACATGATGCCTGGGAAGAGACCAGCCTCAAAGAAACCAAGAAGCAGGCGGCAAGCTACCATTGAGCCAAAGTTGTTGACGAAACCTGTGCAAATGGCCACAATACCCCAGAAGAAAACGAGACCGGCAATGTATCGGGCAGGCTGCAGCTTCTTGATTATAAGGTTGGAGGGAGTTTCAAACAGCTAAGAGCAAGTCGGCGGGCTGTCTCATGAGATGGATATGGCATTGATGGGACTTACACAGTAGGTAACAAAGAGAATCGACACGCAGATTTGAAATTGATCTCTTGTGAGACCAAGTTCCTCCTCGAGACCATAGAGACGAGCATTGCCGATACTAACTATATCGAATTGTCAGTATTGGTAGGGCTGGATGTTTCAGACCAAACTCACCTCGATCCATGAAGTTCATGAGGTAGATCCAGCAGACACAAGGAATGATACGTCGATCAAGCTTCTTCAGAATACGCTTCTCCGTCTGCTCACTAACATAAGGGACCGATCGCTCGTTGGTGGGACCATCGCTCTGAGTAGCAATGCCGCCCTCCTCCTCCTTGGAAGGAGAGTGCCGATCACTAGAACCGATCGACATGGTGAAGAGATGAGACAGAAAAGCTGGAGAAGAAGAATTGGCAAGGAATGGGTCTGGAAGAAGAGGAGATGCGGGTGCAGAGCGAGACCACGCGACTGGGACATCGGGCTCCTTTTTTATAAGTAAACGCGTACGTCGTAATGGTTGCAGCAAAGACCGCGCGGGGTATCAATGCCCAGACATTCTAATCCAGATTACGAAGGAAACCCGGTCCAAAGGATCCTGGAGACCCCAGACCGCCAAGAGGTAAAAGAAGCAGTCATTGTTGTGGTCTCTTGGTTTGGGGGAGACAAGAGTCGAAAGCTGGGGAAAAAGAGGGATGCAATAGGGGGGGCTAAGCTTTTGCGGAGCACGCGGAGTAAATCCTGTTACGACGGGAATACCAATTTCGCCAAGCAATAGCCAAGGTGTTAGTGGGTGGGAACGAATATGAATCTGATACCCACACAAAACGTGAAGCATTGGAGCTCGTTATCAGGTGAGCATTACCCCAGCGACTTGGCGGTACTTGGCATCTTGTATGAGGAAGTCATAATAACGCATCCCAATCTTGGCGAGTAAGCTTGGTTGGTTCGTCGATGCTGTTCGTTGCTCTTGGCTGCAATGACTCGGTCAAATGGAATGCACTCTTATTTAGGCAAGATGGTCAATAAACTTGGCGGTTATATGCATCAAAGTCTCTGCTGTGTCAGTGATGACATCTGTTCCAAGAATGACAATCTCTGCCTCCACGTGCTTGGAAGGATGTGATATTCCCTTCCCCTCACCCTCTCGACATGTCCCAACGATGCACGCTGATGCTTTTAGCCTTTAGATGACACGTGGAACTCGCGTGGCTTAGATTATTTCACTTCTCCGATCCCTGATTCTGTCTCGGTAGCATTTTACTAATGAGTTTTTCTTTGTTGTATGTAAGAGTTACAAGATCTGACTCCTTATAGGGCGGGCTAAAACAAGGCTCGGGTGGCAATTCTCCGATCACGTTTCTGGCTTCTCCGCATCCGGCAATCAATGCCCGAGACGCTAAACGAGCCCTAAATTGAGCCTTAATTTTCTTGTATGTTACAGCACTGTCACTTGCCCAGACATTACAGCATCAGAGTTGGAGTTTGTCTTGGAAGCCAAGAGAGAGGCGCTCATCTTCCAAGACTTTGTTACCGAGGTTTTGGACAGATCTTGATCCCGGACGAGCGGAGCAAATCAAATCTGATTGAATTGTTGGGGTTTTTTCGTAATGTGCCCAGGCGCTGATGATGCTTAGTTGTCAAAATGTGAGATTCGCAACATTGCAGATTTGACAGATGTCACCCTATACAAATCATTACTATACACCAACAAACTAAAATTATTGATAATATTTGTAATGTGAATGCCGAATTTGGCATCAAAGTCAACAGTTTCCTCTTAATTGCCGAGTGAGGCTTTGCTGATTCACTCGTGACGCTCATGGGAATAACATAGAACTCACTGGAAGGTGTTCAAACCGCCAGCTACCTGACGACGCGCTCACCTTCTTTTTGTCAATGCTGATTGGCCAAAGTATCGGTCTTTGCCATCCATGTCTTCGGTTACCGGCGATTTTAGACCCCATCACCGCCGGACGGCTTGTTCACCGTTTCCGGGGCAAGGTCTGGGATTGCCATGCATACAGTTATCAACATGGACATCTGAATCCATGCGATTTTCGTTCGGATGTGATGATTCAGGACTCGGAGTTACGGTGAGCCAATTGACGGGCGCTTACCTCAGTCTAGAGAATATCTTGGTACGTGAGACATGCATTTCTCAACAAGCCAAAGGTTACATGCATTGCTTGGCAATAACCCCTAATATCAACACAGCCCCCGGGCATCATCGTTGGCAAGTGCGTGGAGTGCCATGCCAACAATCCAAGCTCATGCCTGGCGGGACGCTCACTTAGAGCACGGCCTTCAAGGTCCACTGTCACAAAATCCGCTTATCTGCCCCAGATTATAACGTTAAGAAGCAAGATGCTTTAGCTATCGTATGAGCCCCAAAAATGGGTACGGGATCTTGGGTAATGGCTTGGCGAAATGCTTATCTTGTACAGCGTGGCTGTCGGGATTGGAAATGAAGTTGGGTTTCACGAGCGAGGCTGAATTTGTGCAACATGCTAATTTCAATACGAATTTCTGGGCGCAAATTTCGACAACCAAGTTTTGAGCCCTTTCAGCTTATGTCTCAGTCCTTTATGCACAGCAGCGGGCTCTGCCATGCTGTTCTTTGAGCGCGCTTCGCGAGATCGAGTAGGTATTGTAACCGCACCAGCGTTTTTCAATATTCTATCAAGTGCCGACGAATGAGTCAGAGCGATCTGTCAAAACGATCAATGAGTGTAAGTTAGAGATACCGGACCGTTACACAGATAAGCTATCTACCCCGGCCCGGATCTGACGTTTCCTTTAGAGGTTCGATCAGCAAAAAGGTCTACACATGACGATCGCTAGCGCGACGCGTTACCTTTGGAGGCAAGAGGGGAACCGCGTTTTATAACCTCCAAAGGCAAGGCTTTGGTGATGTTTCCCCTCTCATGCACAAAACATTGGGGTTCTTGGTGGCATTTGGGTAAGATTATCAGGAACAAAAGTCAAAAAACACCAACCGGGCCGGTCGTGAAGTTTATCTCGCATCGTCGATGTCATTAGAAGGCGCAACGTCATCGGCCACCTACGACGGCCCTTCGCCAACTCACTTCTGTTTATATATAAACTTGGGAGTCTTTGGTGATATTTTGTGTTCATACCAAGTCACACCGCCATTAGATTTGAGCCTCATAGACAATCGACACCGTAACAATGACCGCTGCATCGCCTCATCCGTTTGACCCTCTGTCGCCCGAGGAGATTTCGAGGGTCAGTCAATCATCAATGAATAATCCCCAATCTCAGCAATGATAAGCTGAGATATCTAGGCTTCACGCATCGTGCGCCCCCACTTTGGCGGTCATGACCCCAACTTCCGTGTCATCACTCTTCTCGAGCCCGCCAAGAAGGGAATGATCACTTATCTCGAAAAAGAGCACCTCAATCAACCCATTGACCATGCGCCAACTCGCCATGCACGGGTGGAGGCTTCCATCAAAGCCGAAACCGAAGGGAATCACCTTTTTGAGCTTATTGTCGATCTTGACACTGACAAAGTTGTCAAAAAGCAGCATGTTGAAGGGAAGCATTCTTACATCGACACTGATTACATGAAAGCTGTTGAAGCTGCTTGTCTCGCCAATGCAGAGGTCCAGGCTCTGATAAAGACTCTTGATCTCCCTGCAGGCGCGACTGTTGTCGTTGAACCGTGGGCTTATGCGACGGATGGAATGAACGATATGACTCATCGAGTCAGCATGGTAGGCTTTTCTTGGCTTCGTGGGTGCTTGGTATACTAAATCCGAGCAGTGCTGGTTCTATGTACGGCTGTTGGAGAACCCCAATGCGAACTATTACGCTTATCCTTTGGATGTATGCGCCGAGGTATCCGAGTCTCTTAGGGTCATGAAAGTTTACCGTCTACCAACAACACCAGACGAAAGAGCAAACAACGAGAAAAGGCCATTTGATCGCCGAAGAGTCCACTCTGCTGCCACTAGCGAATACCATCCCGACTTGCGACCAGACCCCAGGACTACTACCAAGCCACTACATGTAACTCAGCCCGAAGGTCCTTCATTCCATATCGAAGGCAATCGTCTGACCTGGGAGAAATGGGATCTCCGAGTTGGCTTCAACTACCGAGAAGGTCTCACTCTCCATGACGTTCGATATGATGGACGAAGCCTGTTCTATCGCCTTTCGTTGGCTGAGATGTTCGTACCATACGGCGATCCACGAGCCCCATATCCACGAAAGGCTGCATTCGACCTTGGTAATGATGGCGCCGGTATCAATGCCAATAACCTCCAGCTTGGTTGTGATTGCCTTGGGACGATCAAGTACTTCGACGCTTATCACAATACGTCATCGGGAGAGCCTCTGAAGTTACCCAATGTTGTCTGCTGTCACGAACAGGATGACGGAATTCTTTGGAAGCATACCAACTTCCGCACGAATGTTCCGGTCGTAACTCGTTCTCGAATTTTGGTCCTGCAGACTATAATAACTGTGACCAACTACGAGTATATCTTTGCCTGGCACTTCAGTCAAGATGCTTCCATCTTCTATGAGGTTCGGGCAACAGGTATTCTCTCCACTGCGCCAACCTCTATAGATCACAAGGGGACGTATCCTTATGGGAATATCGTGGCACCCGGAGTTCTCGCACCATATCATCAGCATCTTTTCAGTCTTCGCATTGACCCTGCAATTGACGGCCATGCAAACTCACTCGTGGTTGAAGAGTCCAAGCCACTTCCCATCGATGATCCGGCCGTTCATAATCCTTTCGGCGTTGGCTATGTGACCGAAAGTCAAACGGTCGAAGAGGAAGGAGGCTTTGATCTTGACTTTACGAAAGCGCGTACCTTTAAATTCGTCAACGAGAATAAGATCAACCCCATCACCGGTACGCCAGTCGGCTTCAAGCTTATGCCCTTCTACAGCCAGATGCTTCTCGCGCACCCTGAATCCTTCCATGCCAAGCGCTCGGAGTTTGCGGAGCATGCGGTGTGGGTGACCAGGTATGAAGACAACGATTATTTCCCTGCGGGTAAATACACGATGCAATCAGCCGGAGGCGACGGCTTGGCGTCTGTAATTGCGAGGCGCCGAAACACCGGAGTTACTCATTCCGTGAGGAATGAGGATATTGTCATTTGGCATACTTTCGGCTCCACTCATAACCCGCGTATTGAGGATTGGCCTGTTATGCCGAGTGAGAAGATGATGGTTGGGTTGAAGCCGGTGAACTTCTTCTCTGGAAATCCGGGGTTGGATGTTGCTCCTTCCACACAGGAGAAGAATAAAAGTGTCCTTTATCCAGGAGAGGAAAAGAAAGACCCTAGATGCTGTGCTTCAAAGCTGTAAAGGCAAATCGTGGTTCGATAATGGAATTGACAATACACAATAGAGACTTGGCGAACAGAGGATGCCAGCCTTTCTGAGGCCCTTCGTAAGGTTGAGTGACTTATATTCTAGCGGGTAGTGTATATTTAACTGCTGATATTGCTTCTTGCGGCTTGTCCCCTAGTACCTCGTAATCAGAGTTGTTGATCTTCCGGTTTTCCACTTACGTTAACTAAGGATAACTTATAATAGTTTAGGATAACTTTGTAAACTCTAACTCTTTGACTAGTTTGTATCCAGCTTGCAATCAAGCCTCGAAAAGAACCACTCATTCTGGTCATTGTGCCATGTCTGTGACCTGTACGGATCATGGTCCACTTTTTACCAACCAAACTTGTTTCATGAGCTGATCCAGGGTTGGAAAGTGTCGAGTATACTACCCTCGGGATAATAGCCAGCGCTATCCAGCAATGTCCATGCCCTCTTTGTCGGTAGATTCTCCGCTGTAGATCGCAATGACTACAGAAAGTGAGGAGGTTAAAGTCGAATATAAGGCTTCCATTATCCCGTAACACTTGACCGATCTCTGACCACTCCTCCCCGCGCCTGTGATTTGGCTCATCGTTAACTATTTCGTCTCCGAAAAGATGATCCATTTGCAGGCCAAGAGTCCAACCCTTTTGCCTTAGGCGCATGGGTATCTTAGCAAGCCACTCCATCAACCCCATCGGACATCCCCTGTCGTCTCTGGGAGCATTAAGCAGCCGAGTCATTAGATCAAATCCAAGGAAAGCAAGTTCGTCCGTGTTCAGTCCCTCAATAAATGCATCGTTATCGTATGCGTTGGATGAAAACCACATACTATCAGGAAACCGTAACCTGTTATCCGGAATAAACTTGCCTGTCTCGGTGACGGTTTCGGGCGGTCTGTCGGGCAGCCAAGAATCGGCGAGATGAGCTAAAATAGCACCATAGAGATCTTTCATGTAATAGTAAACGCACCGAAGTGCTTCGGACTCGCCACGACTGAACCTCTTGAAAGCTGACCCGCAACACGAGACTAGTGATTGAGACCTTGATTCAGCTAGACCCCGTAGCCTAGGTGATTCCCTGTCACTGGTACGACGCTATTGGATTATAGAAATCGAAGTTACTCAAGCACTATCAAATGCCGCGCTAAACGGAGGATTATTTCACCAAGCACGTTGGAAAACAGTACTATGTCCACTTCATTGATGATTCCTTGATTGCAGATTCCTAAAAGTTCACCGACGCTCTACGATGGCACTTTGGCCAGGAGGCAGAGGGGAACAGAGATTGGAGTCGTACCGGCCCTGTTAATGGCAAATGGCGTATCCACGCATGGGTTCAGAGAGACTTATAACTGCGCTATGTGACTGAACTCAGCTATTTGACAGTGCAACGAGTATATTCAGGCGCCTCGTGAAGTTATTTGCTGTTAGGTACCCTATACTTAAGACCTCAGAATGTTCGGAAGTGGAGAAGCAAAGGCCGAGGAAATGATTGGATCATGTGCGGTAGCGGCGCGGAAGAACGAAAGCCTCATCTTGAGACACGGCAACTGGCGAATGAAAACAGTAAACAGCCAGAGACCTCCAGAAGTACAAAATGACAACATTGAATAAAGGAACAAGAAGAAGCAAATTACCCAATAAGAAGCGACCTTTCTGAAGGAAGAGAGAGTTTTCATCACCGTGCACGTTGACTAGTCAGCCTCATCTCAATCTCGCCGAGCCCAGCAAAAAAACTCTGCACTCGCTAAACAAACCGCTTAGTCACTGTATCCACAGCACCTGGGGACTCATACCCGCACAACCGGCTGTGCGTTTAGTATCACGTGTTTTTCGCATAACCGGTTATGCAGATAAGGCTGAATGTCTGACTTTAGATTAAATACACAACTGCTATTTAACAACAACACCATTTATAATTAAAATAGCTATTCAGTGGTATTTTTTATCTTTATAACTACTTATTATTTTATATTTTATATTATTAATCCGCTGCCTGGCCTCTATTTACCGCAAATAATATAGAAGTAATATAACCTTCTAACTAATAGGATTATATAAGAATAGTTATCTGCTTATAATATCAAGGATATAAAGAGAGCCTTATTATATCACAGATATAACTAATACTAATATATAGAAGCCCTCTCTATTATAACTGCAATATAATTAACTTAATAGTATATGCCTTCTTCTTCTCAACTTAAATTAATAAAGGGAGATACTATATATAGGATATCTATTATTATGCCTTTAGTTATATTATAGAAATAATTCCTCTATTACTCTTAATCTATATAATAAGTATTTAATATAGCTATAAGTTAATTAGTAGATATATATATAAATTAAGAGATAAATTTCTTATCTTCTCTCCTTAATATAATATCTTCCTTTAAGATATTAAGTAATCTAATAAACCCCCTAGCTTATAATATCTCTATCTCTTTAATAATAGCTTTAAATAATAATAAAAATAATAACTTTAAGATCTTTAAGGATAATACTTAAACTATCCCCTGCCTAGTCCCTTTAAACTAAAATAACTAGTTTATCCTGCAGCCTACTATTACTGCAAATAACCTTCCTGGTTACTTAGGGACTAGGTAAGTAATATATAAGGCAGTAGGCTTCTTTTAGCCTATCCCCTGACTTATTCTTTATGGCTAAGAGAATCTAGGAGTGTAATAGCCGGTGTATAATATATTTAATACTAATAGTTAGATAGCCTAGAATGCTCCCTTAGGAGCTAATATAAATATAGGTCTCCTGATGCCAGCATAGCTTTATATGGCATATAATACTAGCTTTATTCCTGCTAAGGCTCTAGTAACTATAGTAATATAAAACCAGGGATATAGTATTAAGGGAAACTAGTATACCGGCCAGCTTTATAATATAATTAACTAATAGTTAGCTTAACTAGTTCCTAATACTATGCCTTTCTAGATAGCTTAAATGCTATAATAGTAAGATATAGCATATTAAGCAGGGCCTCTAATCCCTGTTATAATATAGCCTATGCCTGCGGTTAGAATAACTATATATATACCGACTTTGCAGGTAGCCTAGCAGAATAGTATATATATTAATTCGGTTAATCTACAGGGGCATATTATATAAACTTAGATAGGCAGATAATAGGAGGAATTAAGAATATTTAGGGTTACTTTTTTATATATATTTAGTAGCATATATACTAGTTTAAATCTCTTGCTATATTAATATTATCTACTTTATTAAGGTTATAATCTGCTTAAAGAGAAATATATAATTCCTTTACTTAATCTATCTACTTATATATATATAATTTAATTCTTTATATCTAACCCTATACCATCTTCTTACTTACCAATAACATTAGAATCTAGCAGATTAAGGTATTAAGATATATATTAATTAATTTAGCTTTTTTCTCTTAATTTAATAATATATATACTATCCTTCTTAGGCATAAGTAGCTGGTTATAAGTATAGGTATTCTAACTAGGATAATTAATTTATAAGGATTAATAATTTTATATACTCTGACTTTATTAACTCTTAATTATTATAAATACTATAAAATAAAAAGAGGCACTTTAATTATAAAGAGCTACTATTAAGTAATAATAATTATATTATTAAATTCGCCGAAATTCGCTCTATTTATATATAGCTCCTAATTAACTATTATCCCTCTGTATCTTATTTAGCATCAGGCTGCCTAACTGCTTAGTTATCTCGCCGGGAGAATTAGATCGCCTCCCTGCTGCAGCTGTGATAATATGTGACTTATAGGTCCTTGCCGGGATATATAGCTAGGGCCTTCTGCTCCTAAAAGCTGCATTTCTAGTTAATCGGCATTATCATTAGATCTGTTATTATTATTAAGCCAGCTGTATATCTCCTCTAATATCCAATCTCTTAGTTTAAAGCTATTATAAAGCTTAATAAAGGGCCCTATCTGCTCTAACCTCCAGCACCACTAATACCTAACTATATTATACTCTAAAGGCAGTCTAATAGCTTCTCTAAAGGTATAATCAGTAAGAGAGGTACCAGGGGGCTGCTGGTTAAACTATGCCTTGTGAAATTCCTTATACTTTATATATACTTAATATACAGGCTCTTAAAGGTAGTAGTAGGTCAGGGTCAGGGTTATCTATGGTATTAAGGCTGCAGCAGCAGCAGGAGATATAGACCTGCTCTATATATCTATAACTATAACCTCCTTTATAATAAGATCTTATTCTCTCTTTATATTATTAAGCTCTATTGCTATTTTAATATACTTCTTAGGGTATAGCCTTAAGTTTCTATTATAACCTTGCTTATAATATTAAAAGCAGGTCTATAGCTTCCTAGGCACTAAGGAAAGTAGTGCCTTTTTAACTTCTTTAAATATATATAAATCTCGCCATATACTTAATGCCGGCTATGACTTTAAGGCTATATAGTAATTATTAACCTTATAGGGCTTGAATATTAGCGGCGGTATCCTAGATTGCTAAAGATACTAATATAAATAGAAATAGCTTATTAATAAGGGCTTGTTTCCCTGGATTAATAGCATAAGGGCATAAGTATAAGGTATACCTATAGTCTTTAAGAAACTCCTAGTATATTAAAGGAGACTCTCTCCTATTTATTCTTACTGCAGATTAACTATAATTAATGCCTTATAAGATATCTAACCGCAGACTTGGCTATATAGAGCTCCTAATAATATCTAAGTATGCTAAGTAGGTCTTATTACTTATTTAAGAGTGTGACGGTTGGTTTCCAACTGTGGATAAACTAAGCCGTGCTAGGTTTATTGTTG